>NW_028240631.1:0-1200000 GCF_964263255.1 Lissotriton vulgaris | reverse complement strand
CTCAAAAGATTCAATTTTGACCAATTTCAGGCACATAAATGACTTTAAACACACTTATTTTAGTTGAAAAAGTCCTAATTCACATCCAACAGTCGTTTGGAGTCAAAAGATTAAATGTTAAAATTTCATCGATATGGACCATTTTGGGGACGTTCGACAGGTCCGGAGTCATCGTTTTTCATCAGAAAATGAATTTTTCGAACTATACCAAAAATGATTCAAAATGTCAAATAGATTGTGCCTCATGTTGAACGACTTTTTAACCCCTCAGAGTGACCAAAATTGCCATTTTTACAGAGTTTTGCTTACACAAAAGCTTCAATTTTGACCAATTTCAGGCACATAAATGACTTTAAACACACGTATTTTAGTTGAAAAAGACTTAATTCATATCCAACAGTCGTTTGGAGTCAAAAGATTAAATGTTAAAATTTCATCGATATGGACCATTTTGGGGACGTTCGACATGTCCGGAGTCATCGTTTTTCATCAGAAAATGAATTTTTCGGACTATACCAAAAATGATTCAAAATGTCAAATTGATCGTGCCTCATGTTGAATAACCACTTTTTAACCCCTCAGAGTGACCAAAATTGCAATTTTTACAGAGTTTTGCTTACTCAAAAGTTTAAATTTTGACCAATTTCAGGCACATAAATGACTTTAAACACACTTATTTTAGTTGAAAAACACTTAATTCACATTCAACAGTCGTTTGGAGTCAAAAGATTAAATGTTAAAATTTCATCGATATGGACCATTTTGTGGACGTTCGACAGGTCCGGAGTCATCGTTTTTCATCAGAAAATGAATTTTTCGGACTGTACATAAAATGATTCAAAATGTCAAATGGATCGTGCCTCATGTTGAATAACCACTTTTTAACCCCTCAGAGTGACCAAAATTGCCATTTTTACAGAGTTTTGCTTACTCAAAAGCTTCAATTTTGACCAATTTCAGGCACGTAAATGACTTTAAACACAATTATTTTAGTTGAAAAATACTTAATTCGCATCCAACAGTCGTTTGGAGTCAAAATATTAAATGTTAAAATTTCATCGATATGGACCATTTTGGGGACATTCGACAGGTCCGGAGTCATCGTTTTTCATCAGAAAATTAATTTTTCAGACTATACCAAAAATGATTCAAAATGTCAAATGGATCGTGCCTCATGTTGAATAACCACTTTTTAACCCCTCAGAGTGACCAAAATTGCCATTTTTACAGAGTTTTGCTTACACAAAAGCTTCAATTTTGACCAATTTCAGGCACATAAATGACTTTAAACACACTTATTTTAGTTGAAAAACACTTAATTCACATTCAACAGTCGTTTGGAGTCAAAAGATTAAATGTTAAAATTTCATCGATATGGACCATTTTGGGGACGTTCGACAGGTCCGGAGTCATCGTTTTTCATCAGAAAATGAATTTTTCGGACTGTACATAAAATGATTCAAAATGTCAAATGGATCGTGCCTCATGTTGAATAACCACTTTTTAACCCCTCAGAGTGACCAAAATTGCCATTTTTACAGAGTTTTGCTTACTCAAAAGCTTCAATTTTGACCAATTTCAGGCACGTAAATGACTTTAAACACACTTATTTTAGTTGAAAAAGTCATAATTCACATCCAACAGTCGTTTGGAGTCAAAAGATTAAATGTTAAAATTTCATCGATATGGACCATTTTCGGGACGTTCGACGGGTCCGGAGTTATCGTTTTTCATCAGAAAATGAATTTTTCGGACTATACCAAAAATGATTCAAAATGTCAAATAGATCGTGCCTCATGTTGAATAACCACTTTTTAACCCCTCAGAGTGACCAAAATTGCAATTTTTACAGAGTTTTGCTTACTCAAAAGCTTCAATTTTGACCAATTTCAGGCACGTAAATGACTTTAAACACACTTATTTTAGTTGAAAAAGACGTAATTCACATCCAACAGTGGTTTGGAGTCAAAAGATTAAATGTTAAAATTTCATCGATATGGACCATTCTGGGGACGTTCGACAGGTCCGGAGTCATCGTTTTTCATCAGAAAATGAATTTTTCGGACTGTACCAAAAATGATTCAAAATGTCAAATGGATCGTGCCTCATGTTGAATAACCACTTTTTAACCCCTCAGAGTGACCAAAATTGCCATTTTTACAGAGTTTTGCTTACACAAAAGCTTCAATTTTGACCAATTTCAGGCAC
This sequence comes from Lissotriton vulgaris, assembly GCF_964263255.1. Lineage (NCBI taxonomy): Eukaryota > Metazoa > Chordata > Amphibia > Caudata > Salamandridae > Lissotriton > Lissotriton vulgaris. Next base: position 1,197,792 of record NW_028240631.1, on the reverse strand, counting down.
ATAAATGACTTTAAACACACTTATTTTAGTTGAAAAAGTCCTAATTCACATCCAACAGTCGTTTGGAGTCAAAAGATTAAATGTTAAAATTTCATCGATATGGACCATTTTGGGGACGTTCGACAGGTCCGGAGTCATCGTTTTTCATCAGAAAATGAATTTTTCGGACTATACCAAAAATGATTCAAAATGTCAAATTGATCGTGCCTCATGTTGAATAACCACCTTTTAACCCCTCAGAGTGACCAAAATTGCAATTTTTACAGAGTTTTGCTTACTCAAAAGCTTCAATTTTTACCAATTTCAGGCACGTAAATGACTTTAAACACACTTATTTTAGTTGAAAAAGACGTAATTCACATCCAACAGTGGTTTGGAGTCAAAAGATTAAATGTTAAAATTTCATCGATATGGACCATTTTGGGGACGTTCGACAGGTCCGGAGTCATCGTTTTTCATCAGAAAATGAATTTTTCGGACTGTACCAAAAATGATTCAAAATGTCAAATGGATCGTGCCTCATGTTGAATAACCACTTTTTAACCCCTCAGAGTGACCAAAATTGCCATTTTTACAGAGTTTTGCTTACACAAAAGCTTCAATTTTGACCAATTTCAGGCACATAAATGACTTTAAACACACTTATTTTAGTTGAAAAAGACTTAATTCACATTCATCAGTCGTTTGGAGTCAAAAGATTAAATGTTAAAATTTCATCGATATGGACCATTTTGGGGACGTTCGACAGGTCCGGAGTCATCGTTTTTCATCAGAAAATGAATTTTTCAGACTATACCAAAAATGATTCAAAATGTCAAATGGATCGTGCCTCATGTTGAATAACGACTTTTTAACCCCTCAGAGTGACCAAAAATGCCATTTTTACAGAGTTTTGCTTACTCAAAAGCTTCAATTTTGACCAATTTCAGGCACATAAATGACTTTAAACACACTTATTTTAGTTGAAAAAGTCCTAATTCACATCCAACAGTCGTTTGGAGTCAAAAGATTAAATGTTAAAATTTCATCGATATGGACCATTTTGGGGACGTTCGACAGGTCCGGAGTCATCGTTTTTCATCAGAAAATGAATTTTTCGAACTATACCAAAAATGATTCAAAATGTCAAATAGATTGTGCCTCATGTTGAACGACTTTTTAACCCCTCAGAGTGACCAAAATTGCCATTTTTACAGAGTTTTGCTTACACAAAAGCTTCAATTTTGACCAATTTCAGGCACATAAATGACTTTAAACACACGTATTTTAGTTGAAAAAGACTTAATTCATATCCAACAGTCGTTTGGAGTCAAAAGATTAAATGTTAAAATTTCATCGATATGGACCATTTTGGGGACGTTCGACATGTCCGGAGTCATCGTTTTTCATCAGAAAATGAATTTTTCGGACTATACCAAAAATGATTCAAAATGTCAAATTGATCGTGCCTCATGTTGAATAACCACTTTTTAACCCCTCAGAGTGACCAAAATTGCAATTTTTACAGAGTTTTGCTTACTCAAAAGTTTAAATTTTGACCAATTTCAGGCACATAAATGACTTTAAACACACTTATTTTAGTTGAAAAACACTTAATTCACATTCAACAGTCGTTTGGAGTCAAAAGATTAAATGTTAAAATTTCATCGATATGGACCATTTTGTGGACGTTCGACAGGTCCGGAGTCATCGTTTTTCATCAGAAAATGAATTTTTCGGACTGTACATAAAATGATTCAAAATGTCAAATGGATCGTGCCTCATGTTGAATAACCACTTTTTAACCCCTCAGAGTGACCAAAATTGCCATTTTTACAGAGTTTTGCTTACTCAAAAGCTTCAATTTTGACCAATTTCAGGCACGTAAATGACTTTAAACACAATTATTTTAGTTGAAAAATACTTAATTCGCATCCAACAGTCGTTTGGAGTCAAAATATTAAATGTTAAAATTTCATCGATATGGACCATTTTGGGGACATTCGACAGGTCCGGAGTCATCGTTTTTCATCAGAAAATTAATTTTTCAGACTATACCAAAAATGATTCAAAATGTCAAATGGATCGTGCCTCATGTTGAATAACCACTTTTTAACCCCTCAGAGTGACCAAAATTGCCATTTTTACAGAGTTTTGCTTACACAAAAGCTTCAATTTTGACCAATTTCAGGCACATAAATGACTTTAAACACACTTATTTTAGTTGAAAAACACTTAATTCACATTCAACAGTCGTTTGGAGTCAAAAGATTAAATGTTAAAATTTCATCGATATGGACCATTTTGGGGACGTTCGACAGGTCCGGAGTCATCGTTTTTCATCAGAAAATGAATTTTTCGGACTGTACATAAAATGATTCAAAATGTCAAATGGATCGTGCCTCATGTTGAATAACCACTTTTTAACCCCTCAGAGTGACCAAAATTGCCATTTTTACAGAGTTTTGCTTACTCAAAAGCTTCAATTTTGACCAATTTCAGGCACGTAAATGACTTTAAACACACTTATTTTAGTTGAAAAAGTCATAATTCACATCCAACAGTCGTTTGGAGTCAAAAGATTAAATGTTAAAATTTCATCGATATGGACCATTTTCGGGACGTTCGACGGGTCCGGAGTTATCGTTTTTCATCAGAAAATGAATTTTTCGGACTATACCAAAAATGATTCAAAATGTCAAATAGATCGTGCCTCATGTTGAATAACCACTTTTTAACCCCTCAGAGTGACCAAAATTGCAATTTTTACAGAGTTTTGCTTACTCAAAAGCTTCAATTTTGACCAATTTCAGGCACGTAAATGACTTTAAACACACTTATTTTAGTTGAAAAAGACGTAATTCACATCCAACAGTGGTTTGGAGTCAAAAGATTAAATGTTAAAATTTCATCGATATGGACCATTCTGGGGACGTTCGACAGGTCCGGAGTCATCGTTTTTCATCAGAAAATGAATTTTTCGGACTGTACCAAAAATGATTCAAAATGTCAAATGGATCGTGCCTCATGTTGAATAACCACTTTTTAACCCCTCAGAGTGACCAAAATTGCCATTTTTACAGAGTTTTGCTTACACAAAAGCTTCAATTTTGACCAATTTCAGGCACATAAATGACTTTAAACACACTTATTTTAGTTGAAAAAGTCCTAATTCACATCCAACAGTCGTTTGGAGTCAAAAGATTAAATGTTAAAATTTCATCGATATGGACCATTTTGGGGACGTTCGACAGGTCCGGAGTCATCGTTTTTCATCAGAAAATGAATTTTTCGAACTATACCAAAAATGATTCAAAATGTCAAATAGATTGTGCCTCATGTTGAACGACTTTTTAACCCCTCAGAGTGACCAAAATTGCCATTTTTACAGAGTTTTGCTTACACAAAAGCTTCAATTTTGACCAATTTCAGGCACATAAATGACTTTAAACACACGTATTTTAGTTGAAAAAGACTTAATTCATATCCAACAGTCGTTTGGAGTCAAAAGATTAAATGTTAAAATTTCATCGATATGGACCATTTTGGGGACGTTCGACATGTCCGGAGTCATCGTTTTTCATCAGAAAATGAATTTTTCGGACTATACCAAAAATGATTCAAAATGTCAAATTGATCGTGCCTCATGTTGAATAACCACTTTTTAACCCCTCAGAGTGACCAAAATTGCAATTTTTACAGAGTTTTGCTTACTCAAAAGTTTAAATTTTGACCAATTTCAGGCACATAAATGACTTTAAACACACTTATTTTAGTTGAAAAACACTTAATTCACATTCAACAGTCGTTTGGAGTCAAAAGATTAAATGTTAAAATTTCATCGATATGGACCATTTTGTGGACGTTCGACAGGTCCGGAGTCATCGTTTTTCATCAGAAAATGAATTTTTCGGACTGTACATAAAATGATTCAAAATGTCAAATGGATCGTGCCTCATGTTGAATAACCACTTTTTAACCCCTCAGAGTGACCAAAATTGCCATTTTTACAGAGTTTTGCTTACTCAAAAGCTTCAATTTTGACCAATTTCAGGCACGTAAATGACTTTAAACACAATTATTTTAGTTGAAAAATACTTAATTCGCATCCAACAGTCGTTTGGAGTCAAAATATTAAATGTTAAAATTTCATCGATATGGACCATTTTGGGGACATTCGACAGGTCCGGAGTCATCGTTTTTCATCAGAAAATTAATTTTTCAGACTATACCAAAAATGATTCAAAATGTCAAATGGATCGTGCCTCATGTTGAATAACCACTTTTTAACCCCTCAGAGTGACCAAAATTGCCATTTTTACAGAGTTTTGCTTACACAAAAGCTTCAATTTTGACCAATTTCAGGCACATAAATGACTTTAAACACACTTATTTTAGTTGAAAAACACTTAATTCACATTCAACAGTCGTTTGGAGTCAAAAGATTAAATGTTAAAATTTCATCGATATGGACCATTTTGGGGACGTTCGACAGGTCCGGAGTCATCGTTTTTCATCAGAAAATGAATTTTTCGGACTGTACATAAAATGATTCAAAATGTCAAATGGATCGTGCCTCATGTTGAATAACCACTTTTTAACCCCTCAGAGTGACCAAAATTGCCATTTTTACAGAGTTTTGCTTACTCAAAAGCTTCAATTTTGACCAATTTCAGGCACGTAAATGACTTTAAACACACTTATTTTAGTTGAAAAAGTCATAATTCACATCCAACAGTCGTTTGGAGTCAAAAGATTAAATGTTAAAATTTCATCGATATGGACCATTTTCGGGACGTTCGACGGGTCCGGAGTTATCGTTTTTCATCAGAAAATGAATTTTTCGGACTATACCAAAAATGATTCAAAATGTCAAATAGATCGTGCCTCATGTTGAATAACCACTTTTTAACCCCTCAGAGTGACCAAAATTGCAATTTTTACAGAGTTTTGCTTACTCAAAAGCTTCAATTTTGACCAATTTCAGGCACGTAAATGACTTTAAACACACTTATTTTAGTTGAAAAAGACGTAATTCACATCCAACAGTGGTTTGGAGTCAAAAGATTAAATGTTAAAATTTCATCGATATGGACCATTCTGGGGACGTTCGACAGGTCCGGAGTCATCGTTTTTCATCAGAAAATGAATTTTTCGGACTGTACCAAAAATGATTCAAAATGTCAAATGGATCGTGCCTCATGTTGAATAACCACTTTTTAACCCCTCAGAGTGACCAAAATTGCCATTTTTACAGAGTTTTGCTTACACAAAAGCTTCAATTTTGACCAATTTCAGGCACATAAATGACTTTAAACACACTTATTTTAGTTGAAAAACACTTAATTCACATTCAACAGTCGTTTGGAGTCAAAAGATTAAATGTTAAAATTTCATCGATATGGACCATTTTGTGGACGTTCGACAGGTCCGGAGTCATCGTTTTTCATCAGAAAATGAATTTTTCGGACTGTACATAAAATGATTCAAAATGTCAAATGGATCGTGCCTCATGTTGAATAACCACTTTTTAACCCCTCAGAGTGACCAAAATTGCCATTTTTACAGAGTTTTGCTTACTCAAAAGCTTCAATTTTGACCAATTTCAGGCACGTAAATGACTTTAAACACAATTATTTTAGTTGAAAAATACTTAATTCGCATCCAACAGTCGTTTGGAGTCAAAATATTAAATGTTAAAATTTCATCGATATGGACCATTTTGGGGACATTCGACAGGTCCGGAGTCATCGTTTTTCATCAGAAAATTAATTTTTCAGACTATACCAAAAATGATTCAAAATGTCAAATGGATCGTGCCTCATGTTGAATAACCACTTTTTAACCCCTCAGAGTGACCAAAATTACCATTTTTACAGAGTTTTGCTTACACAAAAGCTTCAATTTTGACCAATTTCAGGCACATAAATGACTTTAAACACACTTATTTTAGTTGAAAAAGACTTAATTCACATCCAACAGTCGTTTGGAGTCAAAAGATTAAATGTTAAAATTTCATCGATATGGACCATTTTGGGGACGTTCGACAGGTCCGGAGTCATCGTTTTCCATCAGAAAATGAATTTTTCGGACTATATCAAAAATGATTCAAAATGCCAATGTGATCGTGCCTCATGTTGAATAACGACTTTTTAACCCCTCAGAGTGACCAAAATTGCCATTTTTACAGAGTTTTGCTTACTCAAAAGCTTCAATTTTGACCAATTTCAGGCACATAAATGACTTTAAACACACTTATTTTAGTTGAAAAAGTCCTAATTCACATCCAACAGTCGTTTGGAGTCAAAAGATTAAATGTTAAAATTTCATCGATATGGACCATTTTGTGGACGTTCGACAGGTCCGGAGTCATCGTTTTTCATCAGAAAATGAATTTTTCGGACTATACCAAAAATGATTCAAAATGTCAAATTGATCGTGCCTCATGTTGAATAACCACTTTTTAACCCCTCAGAGTGACCAAAATTGCAATTTTTACAGAGTTTTGCTTACTCAAAAGTTTAAATTTTGACCAATTTCAGGCACATAAATGACTTTAAACACACTTATTTTAGTTGAAAAACACTTAATTCACATTCAACAGTCGTTTGGAGTCAAAAGATTAAATGTTAAAATTTCATCGATATGGACCATTTTGTGGACGTTCGACAGGTCCGGAGTCATCGTTTTTCATCAGAAAATGAATTTTTCGGACTGTACATAAAATGATTCAAAATGTCAAATGGATCGTGCCTCATGTTGAATAACCACTTTTTAACCCCTCAGAGTGACCAAAATTGCCATTTTTACAGAGTTTTGCTTACTCAAAAGCTTCAATTTTGACCAATTTCAGGCACGTAAATGACTTTAAACACAATTATTTTAGTTGAAAAATACTTAATTCGCATCCAACAGTCGTTTGGAGTCAAAATATTAAATGTTAAAATTTCATCGATATGGACCATTTTGGGGACATTCGACAGGTCCGGAGTCATCGTTTTTCATCAGAAAATTAATTTTTCAGACTATACCAAAAATGATTCAAAATGTCAAATGGATCGTGCCTCATGTTGAATAACCACTTTTTAACCCCTCAGAGTGACCAAAATTGCCATTTTTACAGAGTTTTGCTTACACAAAAGCTTCAATTTTGACCAATTTCAGGCACATAAATGACTTTAAACACACTTATTTTAGTTGAAAAACACTTAATTCACATTCAACAGTCGTTTGGAGTCAAAAGATTAAATGTTAAAATTTCATCGATATGGACCATTTTGGGGACGTTCGACAGGTCCGGAGTCATCGTTTTTCATCAGAAAATGAATTTTTCGGACTGTACATAAAATGATTCAAAATGTCAAATGGATCGTGCCTCATGTTGAATAACCACTTTTTAACCCCTCAGAGTGACCAAAATTGCCATTTTTACAGAGTTTTGCTTACTCAAAAGCTTCAATTTTGACCAATTTCAGGCACGTAAATGACTTTAAACACACTTATTTTAGTTGAAAAAGTCATAATTCACATCCAACAGTCGTTTGGAGTCAAAAGATTAAATGTTAAAATTTCATCGATATGGACCATTTTCGGGACGTTCGACGGGTCCGGAGTTATCGTTTTTCATCAGAAAATGAATTTTTCGGACTATACCAAAAATGATTCAAAATGTCAAATAGATCGTGCCTCATGTTGAATAACCACTTTTTAACCCCTCAGAGTGACCAAAATTGCAATTTTTACAGAGTTTTGCTTACTCAAAAGCTTCAATTTTGACCAATTTCAGGCACGTAAATGACTTTAAACACACTTATTTTAGTTGAAAAAGACGTAATTCACATCCAACAGTGGTTTGGAGTCAAAAGATTAAATGTTAAAATTTCATCGATATGGACCATTCTGGGGACGTTCGACAGGTCCGGAGTCATCGTTTTTCATCAGAAAATGAATTTTTCGGACTGTACCAAAAATGATTCAAAATGTCAAATGGATCGTGCCTCATGTTGAATAACCACTTTTTAACCCCTCAGAGTGACCAAAATTGCCATTTTTACAGAGTTTTGCTTACACAAAAGCTTCAATTTTGACCAATTTCAGGCACATAAATGACTTTAAACACACTTATTTTAGTTGAAAAACACTTAATTCACATTCAACAGTCGTTTGGAGTCAAAAGATTAAATGTTAAAATTTCATCGATATGGACCATTTTGTGGACGTTCGACAGGTCCGGAGTCATCGTTTTTCATCAGAAAATGAATTTTTCGGACTGTACATAAAATGATTCAAAATGTCAAATGGATCGTGCCTCATGTTGAATAACCACTTTTTAACCCCTCAGAGTGACCAAAATTGCCATTTTTACAGAGTTTTGCTTACTCAAAAGCTTCAATTTTGACCAATTTCAGGCACGTAAATGACTTTAAACACAATTATTTTAGTTGAAAAATACTTAATTCGCATCCAACAGTCGTTTGGAGTCAAAATATTAAATGTTAAAATTTCATCGATATGGACCATTTTGGGGACATTCGACAGGTCCGGAGTCATCGTTTTTCATCAGAAAATTAATTTTTCAGACTATACCAAAAATGATTCAAAATGTCAAATGGATCGTGCCTCATGTTGAATAACCACTTTTTAACCCCTCAGAGTGACCAAAATTACCATTTTTACAGAGTTTTGCTTACACAAAAGCTTCAATTTTGACCAATTTCAGGCACATAAATGACTTTAAACACACTTATTTTAGTTGAAAAAGACTTAATTCACATCCAACAGTCGTTTGGAGTCAAAAGATTAAATGTTAAAATTTCATCGATATGGACCATTTTGGGGACGTTCGACAGGTCCGGAGTCATCGTTTTCCATCAGAAAATGAATTTTTCGGACTATATCAAAAATGATTCAAAATGCCAATGTGATCGTGCCTCATGTTGAATAACGACTTTTTAACCCCTCAGAGTGACCAAAATTGCCATTTTTACAGAGTTTTGCTTACTCAAAAGCTTCAATTTTGACCAATTTCAGGCACATAAATGACTTTAAACACACTTATTTTAGTTGAAAAAGTCCTAATTCACATCCAACAGTCGTTTGGAGTCAAAAGATTAAATGTTAAAATTTCATCGATATGGACCATTTTGTGGACGTTCGACAGGTCCGGAGTCATCGTTTTTCATCAGAAAATGAATTTTTCGGACTATACCAAAAATGATTCAAAATGTCAAATTGATCGTGCCTCATGTTGAATAACCACTTTTTAACCCCTCAGAGTGACCAAAATTGCAATTTTTACAGAGTTTTGCTTACTCAAAAGTTTAAATTTTGTCCAATTTCAGGCACATAAATGACTTTAAACACACTTATTTTAGTTGAAAAAGTCATAATTCACATCCAACAGTCGTTTGGAGTCAAAAGATTAAATGTTAAAATTTCATCGATATGGACCATTTTGGGGACGTTCGACAGGTCCGGAGTCATCGTTTTTCATCAGAAAATGAATTTTTCGGACTATACCAAAAATGATTCAAAATGTCAAATTGATCGTGCCTCATGTTGAATAACCACCTTTTAACCCCTCAGAGTGACCAAAATTGCAATTTTTACAGAGTTTTGCTTACTCAAAAGCTTCAATTTTTACCAATTTCAGGCACGTAAATGACTTTAAACACACTTATTTTAGTTGAAAAAGACGTAATTCACATCCAACAGTGGTTTGGAGTCAAAAGATTAAATGTTAAAATTTCATCGATATGGACCATTTTGGGGACGTTCGACAGGTCCGGAGTCATCGTTTTTCATCAGAAAATGAATTTTTCGGACTGTACCAAAAATGATTCAAAATGTCAAATGGATCGTGCCTCATGTTGAATAACCACTTTTTAACCCCTCAGAGTGACCAAAATTGCCATTTTTACAGAGTTTTGCTTACACAAAAGCTTCAATTTTGACCAATTTCAGGCACATAAATGACTTTAAACACACTTATTTTAGTTGAAAAAGACTTAATTCACATTCATCAGTCGTTTGGAGTCAAAAGATTAAATGTTAAAATTTCATCGATATGGACCATTTTGGGGACGTTCGACAGGTCCGGAGTCATCGTTTTTCATCAGAAAATGAATTTTTCAGACTATACCAAAAATGATTCAAAATGTCAAATGGATCGTGCCTCATGTTGAATAACGACTTTTTAACCCCTCAGAGTGACCAAAAATGCCATTTTTACAGAGTTTTGCTTACTCAAAAGCTTCAATTTTGACCAATTTCAGGCACATAAATGACTTTAAACACACTTATTTTAGTTGAAAAAGTCCTAATTCACATCCAACAGTCGTTTGGAGTCAAAAGATTAAATGTTAAAATTTCATCGATATGGACCATTTTGGGGACGTTCGACAGGTCCGGAGTCATCGTTTTTCATCAGAAAATGAATTTTTCGAACTATACCAAAAATGATTCAAAATGTCAAATAGATTGTGCCTCATGTTGAACGACTTTTTAACCCCTCAGAGTGACCAAAATTGCCATTTTTACAGAGTTTTGCTTACACAAAAGCTTCAATTTTGACCAATTTCAGGCACATAAATGACTTTAAACACACTTATTTTAGTTGAAAAAGACTTAATTCACATTCAACAGTCGTTTGGAGTCAAAAGATTAAATGTTAAAATTTCATCGATATGGACCATTTTGGGGACGTTCGACATGTCCGGAGTCATCGTTTTTCATCAGAAAATGAATTTTTCGGACTATACCAAAAATGATTCAAAATGTCAAATTGATCGTGCCTCATGTTGAATAACCACTTTTTAACCCCTCAGAGTGACCAAAATTGCAATTTTTACAGAGTTTTGCTTACTCAAAAGTTTAAATTTTGACCAATTTCAGGCACATAAATGACTTTAAACACACTTATTTTAGTTGAAAAACACTTAATTCACATTCAACAGTCGTTTGGAGTCAAAAGATTAAATGTTAAAATTTCATCGATATGGACCATTTTGTGGACGTTCGACAGGTCCGGAGTCATCGTTTTTCATCAGAAAATGAATTTTTCGGACTGTACATAAAATGATTCAAAATGTCAAATGGATCGTGCCTCATGTTGAATAACCACTTTTTAACCCCTCAGAGTGACCAAAATTGCCATTTTTACAGAGTTTTGCTTACTCAAAAGCTTCAATTTTGACCAATTTCAGGCACGTAAATGACTTTAAACACAATTATTTTAGTTGAAAAATACTTAATTCGCATCCAACAGTCGTTTGGAGTCAAAATATTAAATGTTAAAATTTCATCGATATGGACCATTTTGGGGACATTCGACAGGTCCGGAGTCATCGTTTTTCATCAGAAAATTAATTTTTCAGACTATACCAAAAATGATTCAAAATGTCAAATGGATCGTGCCTCATGTTGAATAACCACTTTTTAACCCCTCAGAGTGACCAAAATTGCCATTTTTACAGAGTTTTGCTTACACAAAAGCTTCAATTTTGACCAATTTCAGGCACATAAATGACTTTAAACACACTTATTTTAGTTGAAAAACACTTAATTCACATTCAACAGTCGTTTGGAGTCAAAAGATTAAATGTTAAAATTTCATCGATATGGACCATTTTGGGGACGTTCGACAGGTCCGGAGTCATCGTTTTTCATCAGAAAATGAATTTTTCGGACTGTACATAAAATGATTCAAAATGTCAAATGGATCGTGCCTCATGTTGAATAACCACTTTTTAACCCCTCAGAGTGACCAAAATTGCCATTTTTACAGAGTTTTGCTTACTCAAAAGCTTCAATTTTGACCAATTTCAGGCACGTAAATGACTTTAAACACACTTATTTTAGTTGAAAAAGTCATAATTCACATCCAACAGTCGTTTGGAGTCAAAAGATTAAATGTTAAAATTTCATCGATATGGACCATTTTCGGGACGTTCGACGGGTCCGGAGTTATCGTTTTTCATCAGAAAATGAATTTTTCGGACTATACCAAAAATGATTCAAAATGTCAAATAGATCGTGCCTCATGTTGAATAACCACTTTTTAACCCCTCAGAGTGACCAAAATTGCAATTTTTACAGAGTTTTGCTTACTCAAAAGCTTCAATTTTGACCAATTTCAGGCACGTAAATGACTTTAAACACACTTATTTTAGTTGAAAAAGACGTAATTCACATCCAACAGTGGTTTGGAGTCAAAAGATTAAATGTTAAAATTTCATCGATATGGACCATTCTGGGGACGTTCGACAGGTCCGGAGTCATCGTTTTTCATCAGAAAATGAATTTTTCGGACTGTACCAAAAATGATTCAAAATGTCAAATGGATCGTGCCTCATGTTGAATAACCACTTTTTAACCCCTCAGAGTGACCAAAATTGCCATTTTTACAGAGTTTTGCTTACACAAAAGCTTCAATTTTGACCAATTTCAGGCACATAAATGACTTTAAACACACTTATTTTAGTTGAAAAAGTCCTAATTCACATCCAACAGTCGTTTGGAGTCAAAAGATTAAATGTTAAAATTTCATCGATATGGACCATTTTGGGGACGTTCGACAGGTCCGGAGTCATCGTTTTTCATCAGAAAATGAATTTTTCGAACTATACCAAAAATGATTCAAAATGTCAAATAGATTGTGCCTCATGTTGAACGACTTTTTAACCCCTCAGAGTGACCAAAATTGCCATTTTTACAGAGTTTTGCTTACACAAAAGCTTCAATTTTGACCAATTTCAGGCACATAAATGACTTTAAACACACGTATTTTAGTTGAAAAAGACTTAATTCATATCCAACAGTCGTTTGGAGTCAAAAGATTAAATGTTAAAATTTCATCGATATGGACCATTTTGGGGACGTTCGACATGTCCGGAGTCATCGTTTTTCATCAGAAAATGAATTTTTCGGACTATACCAAAAATGATTCAAAATGTCAAATTGATCGTGCCTCATGTTGAATAACCACTTTTTAACCCCTCAGAGTGACCAAAATTGCAATTTTTACAGAGTTTTGCTTACTCAAAAGTTTAAATTTTGACCAATTTCAGGCACATAAATGACTTTAAACACACTTATTTTAGTTGAAAAACACTTAATTCACATTCAACAGTCGTTTGGAGTCAAAAGATTAAATGTTAAAATTTCATCGATATGGACCATTTTGTGGACGTTCGACAGGTCCGGAGTCATCGTTTTTCATCAGAAAATGAATTTTTCGGACTGTACATAAAATGATTCAAAATGTCAAATGGATCGTGCCTCATGTTGAATAACCACTTTTTAACCCCTCAGAGTGACCAAAATTGCCATTTTTACAGAGTTTTGCTTACTCAAAAGCTTCAATTTTGACCAATTTCAGGCACGTAAATGACTTTAAACACAATTATTTTAGTTGAAAAATACTTAATTCGCATCCAACAGTCGTTTGGAGTCAAAATATTAAATGTTAAAATTTCATCGATATGGACCATTTTGGGGACATTCGACAGGTCCGGAGTCATCGTTTTTCATCAGAAAATTAATTTTTCAGACTATACCAAAAATGATTCAAAATGTCAAATGGATCGTGCCTCATGTTGAATAACCACTTTTTAACCCCTCAGAGTGACCAAAATTGCCATTTTTACAGAGTTTTGCTTACACAAAAGCTTCAATTTTGACCAATTTCAGGCACATAAATGACTTTAAACACACTTATTTTAGTTGAAAAACACTTAATTCACATTCAACAGTCGTTTGGAGTCAAAAGATTAAATGTTAAAATTTCATCGATATGGACCATTTTGGGGACGTTCGACAGGTCCGGAGTCATCGTTTTTCATCAGAAAATGAATTTTTCGGACTGTACATAAAATGATTCAAAATGTCAAATGGATCGTGCCTCATGTTGAATAACCACTTTTTAACCCCTCAGAGTGACCAAAATTGCCATTTTTACAGAGTTTTGCTTACACAAAAGCTTCAATTTTGACCAATTTCAGGCACATAAATGACTTTAAACACACTTATTTTAGTTGAAAAACACTTAATTCACATTCAACAGTCGTTTGGAGTCAAAAGATTAAATGTTAAAATTTCATCGATATGGACCATTTTGGGGACGTTCGACAGGTCCGGAGTCATCGTTTTTCATCAGAAAATGAATTTTTCGGACTGTACATAAAATGATTCAAAATGTCAAATGGATCGTGCCTCATGTTGAATAACCACTTTTTAACCCCTCAGAGTGACCAAAATTGCCATTTTTACAGAGTTTTGCTTACTCAAAAGCTTCAATTTTGACCAATTTCAGGCACGTAAATGACTTTAAACACACTTATTTTAGTTGAAAAAGTCATAATTCACATCCAACAGTCGTTTGGAGTCAAAAGATTAAATGTTAAAATTTCATCGATATGGACCATTTTCGGGACGTTCGACGGGTCCGGAGTTATCGTTTTTCATCAGAAAATGAATTTTTCGGACTATACCAAAATGATTCAAAATGTCAAATAGATCGTGCCTCATGTTGAATAACCACTTTTTAACCCTCAGAGTGACCAAAATTGCAATTTTTACAGAGTTTTGCTTACTCAAAAGCTTCAATTTTGACCATTTCTCAGGCACGTAAATGACTTTAAACACACTTATTTTAGTTGAAAAAGACGTAATTCACATCCAACAGTGGTTTGGAGTCAAAAGATTAAATGTTAAAATTTCATCGATATGGACCATTCTGGGGACGTTCGACAGGTCCGGAGTCATCGTTTTTCATCAGAAAATGAATTTTTCGGACTGTACCAAAAATGATTCAAAATGTCAAATGGATCGTGCCTCATGTTGAATAACCACTTTTTAACCCCTCAGAGTGACCAAAATTGCCATTTTTACAGAGTTTTGCTTACACAAAAGCTTCAATTTTGACCAATTTCAGGCACATAAATGACTTTAAACACACTTATTTTAGTTGAAAAACACTTAATTCACATTCAACAGTCGTTTGGAGTCAAAAGATTAAATGTTAAAATTTCATCGATATGGACCATTTTGTGGACGTTCGACAGGTCCGGAGTCATCGTTTTTCATCAGAAAATGAATTTTTCGGACTGTACATAAAATGATTCAAAATGTCAAATGGATCGTGCCTCATGTTGAATAACCACTTTTTAACCCCTCAGAGTGACCAAAATTGCCATTTTTACAGAGTTTTGCTTACTCAAAAGCTTCAATTTTGACCAATTTCAGGCACGTAAATGACTTTAAACACAATTATTTTAGTTGAAAAATACTTAATTCGCATCCAACAGTCGTTTGGAGTCAAAATATTAAATGTTAAAATTTCATCGATATGGACCATTTTGGGGACATTCGACAGGTCCGGAGTCATCGTTTTTCATCAGAAAATTAATTTTTCAGACTATACCAAAAATGATTCAAAATGTCAAATGGATCGTGCCTCATGTTGAATAACCACTTTTTAACCCCTCAGAGTGACCAAAATTACCATTTTTACAGAGTTTTGCTTACACAAAAGCTTCAATTTTGACCAATTTCAGGCACATAAATGACTTTAAACACACTTATTTTAGTTGAAAAAGACTTAATTCACATCCAACAGTCGTTTGGAGTCAAAAGATTAAATGTTAAAATTTCATCGATATGGACCATTTTGGGGACGTTCGACAGGTCCGGAGTCATCGTTTTCCATCAGAAAATGAATTTTTCGGACTATATCAAAAATGATTCAAAATGCCAATGTGATCGTGCCTCATGTTGAATAACGACTTTTTAACCCCTCAGAGTGACCAAAATTGCCATTTTTACAGAGTTTTGCTTACTCAAAAGCTTCAATTTTGACCAATTTCAGGCACATAAATGACTTTAAACACACTTATTTTAGTTGAAAAAGTCCTAATTCACATCCAACAGTCGTTTGGAGTCAAAAGATTAAATGTTAAAATTTCATCGATATGGACCATTTTGTGGACGTTCGACAGGTCCGGAGTCATCGTTTTTCATCAGAAAATGAATTTTTCGGACTATACCAAAAATGATTCAAAATGTCAAATTGATCGTGCCTCATGTTGAATAACCACTTTTTAACCCCTCAGAGTGACCAAAATTGCAATTTTTACAGAGTTTTGCTTACTCAAAAGTTTAAATTTTGTCCAATTTCAGGCACATAAATGACTTTAAACACACTTATTTTAGTTGAAAAAGTCATAATTCACATCCAACAGTCGTTTGGAGTCAAAAGATTAAATGTTAAAATTTCATCGATATGGACCATTTTGGGGACGTTCGACAGGTCCGGAGTCATCGTTTTTCATCAGAAAATGAATTTTTCGGACTGTACCAAAAATGATTCAAAATGTCAAATGGATCGTGCCTCATGTTGAATAACCACTTTTTAACCCCTCAGAGTGACCAAAATTGCCATTTTTACAGAGTTTTGCTTACACAAAAGCTTCAATTTTGACCAATTTCAGGCACATAAATGACTTTAAACACACTTATTTTAGTTGAAAAAGACTTAATTCACATTCATCAGTCGTTTGGAGTCAAAAGATTAAATGTTAAAATTTCATCGATATGGACCATTTTGGGGACGTTCGACAGGTCCGGAGTCATCGTTTTTCATCAGAAAATGAATTTTTCAGACTATACCAAAAATGATTCAAAATGTCAAATGGATCGTGCCTCATGTTGAATAACGACTTTTTAACCCCTCAGAGTGACCAAAAATGCCATTTTTACAGAGTTTTGCTTACTCAAAAGCTTCAATTTTGACCAATTTCAGGCACATAAATGACTTTAAACACACTTATTTTAGTTGAAAAAGTCCTAATTCACATCCAACAGTCGTTTGGAGTCAAAAGATTAAATGTTAAAATTTCATCGATATGGACCATTTTGGGGACGTTCGACAGGTCCGGAGTCATCGTTTTTCATCAGAAAATGAATTTTTCGAACTATACCAAAAATGATTCAAAATGTCAAATAGATTGTGCCTCATGTTGAACGACTTTTTAACCCCTCAGAGTGACCAAAATTGCCATTTTTACAGAGTTTTGCTTACACAAAAGCTTCAATTTTGACCAATTTCAGGCACATAAATGACTTTAAACACACGTATTTTAGTTGAAAAAGACTTAATTCATATCCAACAGTCGTTTGGAGTCAAAAGATTAAATGTTAAAATTTCATCGATATGGACCATTTTGGGGACGTTCGACATGTCCGGAGTCATCGTTTTTCATCAGAAAATGAATTTTTCGGACTATACCAAAAATGATTCAAAATGTCAAATTGATCGTGCCTCATGTTGAATACCCACTTTTTAACCCCTCAGAGTGACCAAAATTGCAATTTTTACAGAGTTTTGCTTACTCAAAAGTTTAAATTTTGACCAATTTCAGGCACATAAATGACTTTAAACACACTTATTTTAGTTGAAAAACACTTAATTCACATTCAACAGTCGTTTGGAGTCAAAAGATTAAATGTTAAAATTTCATCGATATGGACCATTTTGTGGACGTTCGACAGGTCCGGAGTCATCGTTTTTCATCAGAAAATGAATTTTTCGGACTGTACATAAAATGATTCAAAATGTCAAATGGATCGTGCCTCATGTTGAATAACCACTTTTTAACCCCTCAGAGTGACCAAAATTGCCATTTTTACAGAGTTTTGCTTACTCAAAAGCTTCAATTTTGACCAATTTCAGGCACGTAAATGACTTTAAACACAATTATTTTAGTTGAAAAATACTTAATTCGCATCCAACAGTCGTTTGGAGTCAAAATATTAAATGTTAAAATTTCATCGATATGGACCATTTTGGGGACATTCGACAGGTCCGGAGTCATCGTTTTTCATCAGAAAATTAATTTTTCAGACTATACCAAAAATGATTCAAAATGTCAAATGGATCGTGCCTCATGTTGAATAACCACTTTTTAACCCCTCAGAGTGACCAAAATTGCCATTTTTACAGAGTTTTGCTTACACAAAAGCTTCAATTTTGACCAATTTCAGGCACATAAATGACTTTAAACACACTTATTTTAGTTGAAAAACACTTAATTCACATTCAACAGTCGTTTGGAGTCAAAAGATTAAATGTTAAAATTTCATCGATATGGACCATTTTGGGGACGTTCGACAGGTCCGGAGTCATCGTTTTTCATCAGAAAATGAATTTTTCGGACTGTACATAAAATGATTCAAAATGTCAAATGGATCGTGCCTCATGTTGAATAACCACTTTTTAACCCCTCAGAGTGACCAAAATTGCCATTTTTACAGAGTTTTGCTTACTCAAAAGCTTCAATTTTGACCAATTTCAGGCACGTAAATGACTTTAAACACACTTATTTTAGTTGAAAAAGTCATAATTCACATCCAACAGTCGTTTGGAGTCAAAAGATTAAATGTTAAAATTTCATCGATATGGACCATTTTCGGGACGTTCGACGGGTCCGGAGTTATCGTTTTTCATCAGAAAATGAATTTTTCGGACTATACCAAAAATGATTCAAAATGTCAAATAGATCGTGCCTCATGTTGAATAACCACTTTTTAACCCCTCAGAGTGACCAAAATTGCAATTTTTACAGAGTTTTGCTTACTCAAAAGCTTCAATTTTGACCAATTTCAGGCACGTAAATGACTTTAAACACACTTATTTTAGTTGAAAAAGACGTAATTCACATCCAACAGTGGTTTGGAGTCAAAAGATTAAATGTTAAAATTTCATCGATATGGACCATTCTGGGGACGTTCGACAGGTCCGGAGTCATCGTTTTTCATCAGAAAATGAATTTTTCGGACTGTACCAAAAATGATTCAAAATGTCAAATGGATCGTGCCTCATGTTGAATAACCACTTTTTAACCCCTCAGAGTGACCAAAATTGCCATTTTTACAGAGTTTTGCTTACACAAAAGCTTCAATTTTGACCAATTTCAGGCACATAAATGACTTTAAACACACTTATTTTAGTTGAAAAAGTCCTAATTCACATCCAACAGTCGTTTGGAGTCAAAAGATTAAATGTTAAAATTTCATCGATATGGACCATTTTGGGGACGTTCGACAGGTCCGGAGTCATCGTTTTTCATCAGAAAATGAATTTTTCGAACTATACCAAAAATGATTCAAAATGTCAAATAGATTGTGCCTCATGTTGAACGACTTTTTAACCCCTCAGAGTGACCAAAATTGCCATTTTTACAGAGTTTTGCTTACACAAAAGCTTCAATTTTGACCAATTTCAGGCACATAAATGACTTTAAACACACGTATTTTAGTTGAAAAAGACTTAATTCATATCCAACAGTCGTTTGGAGTCAAAAGATTAAATGTTAAAATTTCATCGATATGGACCATTTTGGGGACGTTCGACATGTCCGGAGTCATCGTTTTTCATCAGAAAATGAATTTTTCGGACTATACCAAAAATGATTCAAAATGTCAAATTGATCGTGCCTCATGTTGAATAACCACTTTTTAACCCCTCAGAGTGACCAAAATTGCAATTTTTACAGAGTTTTGCTTACTCAAAAGTTTAAATTTTGACCAATTTCAGGCACATAAATGACTTTAAACACACTTATTTTAGTTGAAAAACACTTAATTCACATTCAACAGTCGTTTGGAGTCAAAAGATTAAATGTTAAAATTTCATCGATATGGACCATTTTGTGGACGTTCGACAGGTCCGGAGTCATCGTTTTTCATCAGAAAATGAATTTTTCGGACTGTACATAAAATGATTCAAAATGTCAAATGGATCGTGCCTCATGTTGAATAACCACTTTTTAACCCCTCAGAGTGACCAAAATTGCCATTTTTACAGAGTTTTGCTTACTCAAAAGCTTCAATTTTGACCAATTTCAGGCACGTAAATGACTTTAAACACAATTATTTTAGTTGAAAAATACTTAATTCGCATCCAACAGTCGTTTGGAGTCAAAATATTAAATGTTAAAATTTCATCGATATGGACCATTTTGGGGACATTCGACAGGTCCGGAGTCATCGTTTTTCATCAGAAAATTAATTTTTCAGACTATACCAAAAATGATTCAAAATGTCAAATGGATCGTGCCTCATGTTGAATAACCACTTTTTAACCCCTCAGAGTGACCAAAATTGCCATTTTTACAGAGTTTTGCTTACACAAAAGCTTCAATTTTGACCAATTTCAGGCACATAAATGACTTTAAACACACTTATTTTAGTTGAAAAACACTTAATTCACATTCAACAGTCGTTTGGAGTCAAAAGATTAAATGTTAAAATTTCATCGATATGGACCATTTTGGGGACGTTCGACAGGTCCGGAGTCATCGTTTTTCATCAGAAAATGAATTTTTCGGACTGTACATAAAATGATTCAAAATGTCAAATGGATCGTGCCTCATGTTGAATAACCACTTTTTAACCCCTCAGAGTGACCAAAATTGCCATTTTTACAGAGTTTTGCTTACTCAAAAGCTTCAATTTTGACCAATTTCAGGCACGTAAATGACTTTAAACACACTTATTTTAGTTGAAAAAGTCATAATTCACATCCAACAGTCGTTTGGAGTCAAAAGATTAAATGTTAAAATTTCATCGATATGGACCATTTTCGGGACGTTCGACGGGTCCGGAGTTATCGTTTTTCATCAGAAAATGAATTTTTCGGACTATACCAAAAATGATTCAAAATGTCAAATAGATCGTGCCTCATGTTGAATAACCACTTTTTAACCCCTCAGAGTGACCAAAATTGCCATTTTTACAGAGTTTTGCTTACACAAAAGCTTCAATTTTGACCAATTTCAGGCACATAAATGACTTTAAACACACGTATTTTAGTTGAAAAAGACTTAATTCGCATCCAACAGTCGTTTGGAGTCAAAAGATTAAATGTTAAAATTTCATCGATATGGACCATTTTGGGGACGTTCGACAGGTCCGGAGTCATCGTTTTTCATCAGAAAATGAATTTTTCGGACTGTACTAAAAATGATTCAAAATGTCAAATGGATCGTGCCTCATGTTGAATAACCACTTTTTAACCCCTCAGAGTGACCAAAATTGCCATTTTTACTGAGTTTTGCTTACACAAAAGCTTCAATTTTGACCAATTTCAGCCACATAAATGACTTTAAACACACTTATTTTAGTTGAAAAAGACTTAATTCACATTCAACAGTCGTTTGGAGTCAAAAGATTAAATTTTAAAATTTCATCAATATGGACCATTTTGGGGACGTTCGACAGGTCCGGAGTCATCGTTTTTCATCAGAAAATGAATTTTTCGGACTGTACCAAAAATGATTCAAAATGTCAAATGGATCGTGCCTCATGTTGAATAACCACTTTTTAACCCCTCAGAGTGACCAAAATTGCCATTTTTACAGAGTTTTGCTTACACAAAAGCTTCAATTTTGACCAATTTCAGGCACATAAATGACTTTAAACACACTTATTTTAGTTGAAAAAGACTTAATTCACATCCAACAGTCGTTTGGAGTCAAAAGATTAAATGTTAAAATTTCATCGATATGGACCATTTTGGGGACATTCGACAGGTCCGGAGTCATCGTTTTTCATCAGAAAATGAATTCTTCGGACTATACCAAAAATGATTCAAAATGTGAAATGGATCGTGCCTCATGTTGAATAACCACTTTTTAACCCCTCAGAGTGACCAAAATTGCCATTTTTACAGAGTTTTGCTTACTCAAAAGCTTCAATTTTGACCAATTTCAGGCACATAAATGACTTTAAACACACTTATTTTAGTTGAAAAAGACTTAATTCACATCCAACAGTCGTTTGGAGTCAAAAGATTAAATGTTAAAATTTCATCGATATGGACCATTTTGGGGACGTTCGACAGGTCCGGAGTCATCGTTTTCCATCAGAAAATGAATTTTTCGGACTATATCAAAAATGATTCAAAATGCCAATGTGATCGTGCCTCATGTTGAATAACGACTTTTTAACCCCTCAGAGTGACCAAAATTGCCATTTTTACAGAGTTTTGCTTACTCAAAAGCTTCAATTTTGACCAATTTCAGGCACATAAATGACTTTAAACACACTTATTTTAGTTGAAAAAGTCCTAATTCACATCCAACAGTCGTTTGGAGTCAAAAGATTAAATGTTAAAATTTCATCGATATGGACCATTTTGGGGACGTTCGACAGGTCCGGAGTCATCGTTTTTCATCAGAAAATGAATTTTTCGGACTATACCAAAAATGATTCAAAATGTCAAATTGATCGTGCCTCATGTTGAATAACCACTTTTTAACCCCTCAGAGTGACCAAAATTGCAATTTTTACAGAGTTTTGCTTACTCAAAAGTTTAAATTTTGTCCAATTTCAGGCACATAAATGACTTTAAACACACTTATTTTAGTTGAAAAAGTCATAATTCACATCCAACAGTCGTTTGGAGTCAAAAGATTAAATGTTAAAATTTCATCGATATGGACCATTTTGGGGACGTTCGACAGGTCCGGAGTCATCGTTTTTCATCAGAAAATGAATTTTTCGGACTATACCAAAAATGATTCAAAATGTCAAATTGATCGTGCCTCATGTTGAATAACCACCTTTTAACCCCTCAGAGTGACCAAAATTGCAATTTTTACAGAGTTTTGCTTACTCAAAAGCTTCAATTTTTACCAATTTCAGGCACGTAAATGACTTTAAACACACTTATTTTAGTTGAAAAAGACGTAATTCACATCCAACAGTGGTTTGGAGTCAAAAGATTAAATGTTAAAATTTCATCGATATGGACCATTTTGGGGACGTTCGACAGGTCCGGAGTCATCGTTTTTCATCAGAAAATGAATTTTTCGGACTGTACCAAAAATGATTCAAAATGTCAAATGGATCGTGCCTCATGTTGAATAACCACTTTTTAACCCCTCAGAGTGACCAAAATTGCCATTTTTACAGAGTTTTGCTTACACAAAAGCTTCAATTTTGACCAATTTCAGGCACATAAATGACTTTAAACACACTTATTTTAGTTGAAAAAGACTTAATTCACATTCATCAGTCGTTTGGAGTCAAAAGATTAAATGTTAAAATTTCATCGATATGGACCATTTTGGGGACGTTCGACAGGTCCGGAGTCATCGTTTTTCATCAGAAAATGAATTTTTCGGACTGTACATAAAATGATTCAAAATGTCAAATGGATCGTGCCTCATGTTGAATAACCACTTTTTAACCCCTCAGAGTGACCAAAATTGCCATTTTTACAGAGTTTTGCTTACACAAAAGCTTCAATTTTGACCAATTTCAGGCACATAAATGACTTTAAACACACTTATTTTAGTTGAAAAAGACTTAATTCATATCCAACAGTCGTTTGGAGTCAAAAGATTAAATGTTAAAATTTCATCGATATGGACCATTTTGGGGACGTTCGACATGTCCGGAGTCATCGTTTTTCAACAGAAAATGAATTTTTCGGACTATACCAAAAATGATTCAAAATGTCAAATTGATCGTGCCTCATGTTGAATAACCACTTTTTAACCCCTCAGAGTGACCAAAATTGCAATTTTTACAGAGTTTTGCTTACTCAAAAGCTTCAATTTTGACCAATTTCAGGCACATAAATGACTTTAAACACACTTATTTTAGTTGAAAAAGACTTAATTCACATCCAACAGTCGTTTGGAGTCAAAAGATTAAATGTTAAAATTTCATCGATATGGACCATTTTGGGGACGTTCGACAGGTCCGGAGTCATCGTTTTTCATCAGAAAATGAATTCTTCGGACTATACCAAAAATGATTCAAAATGTGAAATAGATTGTGCCTCATGTTGAATAACCACTTTTTAACCCCTCAGAGTGACCAAAATTGCCATTTTTACAGAGTTTTGCTTACACAAAAGCTTCAATTTTGACCAATTTCAGGCACATAAATGACTTTAAACACACGTATTTTAGTTGAAAAAGACTTAATTCGCATCCAACAGTCGTTTGGAGTCAAAAGATTAAATGTTAAAATGTCATCGATATGGACCATTTTGGGGACGTTCGACAGGTCCGGAGTCATCGTTTTTCATCAGAAAATGAATTTTTCGGACTGTACTAAAAATGATTCAAAATGTCAAATGGATCGTGCCTCATGTTGAATAACCACTTTTTAACCCCTCAGAGTGACCAAAATTGCCATTTTTACTGAGTTTTGCTTACACAAAAGCTTCAATTTTGACCAATTTCAGCCACATAAATGACTTTAAACACACTTATTTTAGTTGAAAAAGACTTAATTCACATTCAACAGTCGTTTGGAGTCAAAAGATTAAATTTTAAAATTTCATCAATATGGACCATTTTGGGGACGTTCGACAGGTCCGGAGTCATCGTTTTTCATCAGAAAATGAATTTTTCGGACTGTACCAAAAATGATTCAAAATGTCAAATGGATCGTGCCTCATGTTGAATAACCACTTTTTAACCCCTCAGAGTGACCAAAATTGCCATTTTTACAGAGTTTTGCTTACACAAAAGCTTCAATTTTGACCAATTTCAGGCACATAAATGACTTTAAACACACTTATTTTAGTTGAAAAAGACTTAATTCACATCCAACAGTCGTTTGGAGTCAAAAGATTAAATGTTAAAATTTCATCGATATGGACCATTTTGGGGACATTCGACAGGTCCGGAGTCATCGTTTTTCATCAGAAAATGAATTCTTCGGACTATACCAAAAATGATTCAAAATGTGAAATGGATCGTGCCTCATGTTGAATAACCACTTTTTAACCCCTCAGAGTGACCAAAATTGCCATTTTTACAGAGTTTTGCTTACACAAAAGCTTCAATTTTGACCAATTTCAGGCACATAAATGACTTTAAACACACTTATTTTAGTTGAAAAAGACTTAATTCACATCCAACAGTCGTTTGGAGTCAAAAGATTAAATGTTAAAATTTCAGCGATATGGACCATTTTGGGGACGTTCGACAGGTCCGGAGTCATCGTTTTTCATCAGAAAATGAATTCTTCGGACTATACCAAAAATGATTCAAAATGTGAAATGGATCGTACCTCATGTTGAATAACCACTTTTTAACCCCTCAGAGTGACCAAAATTGCCATTTTTACAGAGTTTTGCTTACACAAAAGCTTCAATTTTGACCAATTTCAGGCACATAAATGACTTTAAACACACGTATTTTAGTTGAAAAAGACTTAATTCGCATCCAACAGTCGTTTGGAGTCAAAATATTAAATGTTAAAATTTCATCGATATGGACCATTTTGGGGACATTCGACAGGTCCGGAGTCATCGTTTTTCATCAGAAAATTAATTTTTCAGACTATACCAAAAATGATTCAAAATGTCAAATGGATCGTGCCTCATGTTGAATAACGACTTTTTAACCCCTCAGAGTGACCAAAAATGCCATTTTTACAGAGTTTTGCTTACTCAAAAGCTTCAATTTTGACCAATTTCAGGCACATAAATGACTTTAAACACACTTATTTTAGTTGAAAAAGTCCTAATTCACATCCAACAGTCGTTTGGAGTCAAAAGATTAAATGTTAAAATTTCATCGATATGGACCATTTTGGGGACGTTCGACAGGTCCGGAGTCATCGTTTTTCATCAGAAAATGAATTTTTCGAACTATACCAAAAATGATTCAAAATGTCAAATAGATTGTGCCTCATGTTGAACGACTTTTTAACCCCTCAGAGTGACCAAAATTGCCATTTTTACAGAGTTTTGCTTACGCAAAAGCTTCAATTTTGACCAATTTCAGGCACATAAATGACTTTAAACACACGTATTTTAGTTGAAAAAGACTTAATTCATATCCAACAGTCGTTTGGAGTCAAAAGATTAAATGTTAAAATTTCATCGATATGGACCATTTTGGGGACGTTCGACATGTCCGGAGTCATCGTTTTTCATCAGAAAATGAATTTTTCGGACTATACCAAAAATGATTCAAAATGTCAAATTGATCGTGCCTCATGTTGAATAACCACTTTTTAACCCCTCAGAGTGACCAAAATTGCAATTTTTACAGAGTTTTGCTTACACAAAAGCTTCAATTTTGACCAATTTCAGGCACATAAATGACTTTAAACACACTTATTTTAGTTGAAAAAGACTTAATTCACATCCAACAGTCGTTTGGAGTCAAAAGATTAAATGTTAAAATTTCAGCGATATGGACCATTTTGGGGACGTTCGACAGGTCCGGAGTCATCGTTTTTCATCAGAAAATGAATTCTTCGGACTATACCAAAAATGATTCAAAATGTGAAATGGATCGTACCTCATGTTGAATAACCACTTTTTAACCCCTCAGAGTGACCAAAATTGCCATTTTTACAGAGTTTTGCTTACACAAAAGCTTCAATTTTGACCAATTTCAGGCACATAAATGACTTTAAACACACGTATTTTAGTTGAAAAAGACTTAATTCGCATCCAACAGTCGTTTGGAGTCAAAATATTAAATGTTAAAATTTCATCGATATGGACCATTTTGGGGACATTCGACAGGTCCGGAGTCATCGTTTTTCATCAGAAAATTAATTTTTCAGACTATACCAAAAATGATTCAAAATGTCAAATGGATCGTGCCTCATGTTGAATAACGACTTTTTAACCCCTCAGAGTGACCAAAAATGCCATTTTTACAGAGTTTTGCTTACTCAAAAGCTTCAATTTTGACCAATTTCAGGCACATAAATGACTTTAAACACACTTATTTTAGTTGAAAAAGTCCTAATTCACATCCAACAGTCGTTTGGAGTCAAAAGATTAAATGTTAAAATTTCATCGATATGGACCATTTTGGGGACGTTCGACAGGTCCGGAGTCATCGTTTTTCATCAGAAAATGAATTTTTCGAACTATACCAAAAATGATTCAAAATGTCAAATAGATTGTGCCTCATGTTGAACGACTTTTTAACCCCTCAGAGTGACCAAAATTGCCATTTTTACAGAGTTTTGCTTACGCAAAAGCTTCAATTTTGACCAATTTCAGGCACATAAATGACTTTAAACACACGTATTTTAGTTGAAAAAGACTTAATTCATATCCAACAGTCGTTTGGAGTCAAAAGATTAAATGTTAAAATTTCATCGATATGGACCATTTTGGGGACGTTCGACATGTCCGGAGTCATCGTTTTTCATCAGAAAATGAATTTTTCGGACTATACCAAAAATGATTCAAAATGTCAAATTGATCGTGCCTCATGTTGAATAACCACTTTTTAACCCCTCAGAGTGACCAAAATTGCAATTTTTACAGAGTTTTGCTTACTCAAAAGTTTAAATTTTGACCAATTTCAGGCACATAAATGACTTTAAACACACTTATTTTAGTTGAAAAACACTTAATTCACATTCAACAGTCGTTTGGAGTCAAAAGATTAAATGTTAAAATTTCATCGATATGGACCATTTTGTGGACGTTCGACAGGTCCGGAGTCATCGTTTTTCATCAGAAAATTAATTTTTCAGACTATACCAAAAATGATTCAAAATGTCAAATGGATCGTGCCTCATGTTGAATAACCACTTTTTAACCCCTCAGAGTGACCAAAATTGCCATTTTTACAGAGTTTTGCTTACTCAAAAGCTTCAATTTTGACCAATTTCAGGCACGTAAATGACTTTAAACACAATTATTTTAGTTGAAAAATACTTAATTCGCATCCAACAGTCGTTTGGAGTCAAAATATTAAATGTTAAAATTTCATCGATATGGACCATTTTGGGGACATTCGACAGGTCCGGAGTCATCGTTTTTCATCAGAAAATTAATTTTTCAGACTATACCAAAAATGATTCAAAATGTCAAATGGATCGTGCCTCATGTTGAATAACCACTTTTTAACCCCTCAGAGTGACCAAAATTGCCATTTTTACAGAGTTTTGCTTACACAAAAGCTTCAATTTTGACCAATTTCAGGCACATAAATGACTTTAAACACACTTATTTTAGTTGAAAAACACTTAATTCACATTCAACAGTCGTTTGGAGTCAAAAGATTAAATGTTAAAATTTCATCGATATGGACCATTTTGGGGACGTTCGACAGGTCCGGAGTCATCGTTTTTCATCAGAAAATGAATTTTTCGGACTGTACATAAAATGATTCAAAATGTCAAATGGATCGTGCCTCATGTTGAATAACCACTTTTTAACCCCTCAGAGTGACCAAAATTGCCATTTTTACAGAGTTTTGCTTACTCAAAAGCTTCAATTTTGACCAATTTCAGGCACGTAAATGACTTTAAACACACTTATTTTAGTTGAAAAAGTCATAATTCACATCCAACAGTCGTTTGGAGTCAAAAGATTAAATGTTAAAATTTCATCGATATGGACCATTTTCGGGACGTTCGACAGGTCCGGAGTTATCGTTTTTCATCAGAAAATGAATTTTTCGGACTATACCAAAAATGATTCAAAATGTCAAATAGATCGTGCCTCATGTTGAATAACCACTTTTTAACCCCTCAGAGTGACCAAAATTGCAATTTTTACAGAGTTTTGCTTACTCAAAAGCTTCAATTTTGACCAATTTCAGGCACGTAAATGACTTTAAACACACTTATTTTAGTTGAAAAAGACGTAATTCACATCCAACAGTGGTTTGGAGTCAAAAGATTAAATGTTAAAATTTCATCGATATGGACCATTCTGGGGACGTTCGACAGGTCCGGAGTCATCGTTTTTCATCAGAAAATGAATTTTTCGGACTGTACCAAAAATGATTCAAAATGTCAAATGGATCGTGCCTCATGTTGAATAACCACTTTTTAACCCCTCAGAGTGACCAAAATTGCCATTTTTACAGAGTTTTGCTTACACAAAAGCTTCAATTTTGACCAATTTCAGGCACATAAATGACTTTAAACACACTTATTTTAGTTGAAAAACACTTAATTCACATTCAACAGTCGTTTGGAGTCAAAAGATTAAATGTTAAAATTTCATCGATATGGACCATTTTGTGGACGTTCGACAGGTCCGGAGTCATCGTTTTTCATCAGAAAATGAATTTTTCGGACTGTACATAAAATGATTCAAAATGTCAAATGGATCGTGCCTCATGTTGAATAACCACTTTTTAACCCCTCAGAGTGACCAAAATTGCCATTTTTACAGAGTTTTGCTTACTCAAAAGCTTCAATTTTGACCAATTTCAGGCACGTAAATGACTTTAAACACAATTATTTTAGTTGAAAAATACTTAATTCGCATCCAACAGTCGTTTGGAGTCAAAATATTAAATGTTAAAATTTCATCGATATGGACCATTTTGGGGACATTCGACAGGTCCGGAGTCATCGTTTTTCATCAGAAAATTAATTTTTCAGACTATACCAAAAATGATTCAAAATGTCAAATGGATCGTGCCTCATGTTGAATAACCACTTTTTAACCCCTCAGAGTGACCAAAATTGCCATTTTTACAGAGTTTTGCTTACACAAAAGCTTCAATTTTGACCAATTTCAGGCACATAAATGACTTTAAACACACTTATTTTAGTTGAAAAAGACTTAATTCACATCCAACAGTCGTTTGGAGTCAAAAGATTAAATGTTAAAATTTCATCGATATGGACCATTTTGGGGACGTTCGACAGGTCCGGAGTCATCGTTTTCCATCAGAAAATGAATTTTTCGGACTATATCAAAAATGATTCAAAATGCCAATGTGATCGTGCCTCATGTTGAATAACGACTTTTTAACCCCTCAGAGTGACCAAAATTGCCATTTTTACAGAGTTTTGCTTACTCAAAAGCTTCAATTTTGACCAATTTCAGGCACATAAATGACTTTAAACACACTTATTTTAGTTGAAAAAGTCCTAATTCACATCCAACAGTCGTTTGGAGTCAAAAGATTAAATGTTAAAATTTCATCGATATGGACCATTTTGGGGACGTTCGACAGGTCCGGAGTCATCGTTTTTCATCAGAAAATGAATTTTTCGGACTATACCAAAAATGATTCAAAATGTCAAATTGATCGTGCCTCATGTTGAATAACCACTTTTTAACCCCTCAGAGTGACCAAAATTGCAATTTTTACAGAGTTTTGCTTACTCAAAAGTTTAAATTTTGTCCAATTTCAGGCACATAAATGACTTTAAACACACTTATTTTAGTTGAAAAAGTCATAATTCACATCCAACAGTCGTTTGGAGTCAAAAGATTAAATGTTAAAATTTCATCGATATGGACCATTTTGGGGACGTTCGACAGGTCCGGAGTCATCGTTTTTCATCAGAAAATGAATTTTTCGGACTATACCAAAAATGATTCAAAATGTCAAATTGATCGTGCCTCATGTTGAATAACCACCTTTTAACCCCTCAGAGTGACCAAAATTGCAATTTTTACAGAGTTTTGCTTACTCAAAAGCTTCAATTTTTACCAATTTCAGGCACGTAAATGACTTTAAACACACTTATTTTAGTTGAAAAAGACGTAATTCACATCCAACAGTGGTTTGGAGTCAAAAGATTAAATGTTAAAATTTCATCGATATGGACCATTTTGGGGACGTTCGACAGGTCCGGAGTCATCGTTTTTCATCAGAAAATGAATTTTTCGGACTGTACCAAAAATGATTCAAAATGTCAAATGGATCGTGCCTCATGTTGAATAACCACTTTTTAACCCCTCAGAGTGACCAAAATTGCCATTTTTACAGAGTTTTGCTTACACAAAAGCTTCAATTTTGACCAATTTCAGGCACATAAATGACTTTAAACACACTTATTTTAGTTGAAAAAGACTTAATTCACATTCATCAGTCGTTTGGAGTCAAAAGATTAAATGTTAAAATTTCATCGATATGGACCATTTTGGGGACGTTCGACAGGTCCGGAGTCATCGTTTTTCATCAGAAAATGAATTTTTCGGACTGTACATAAAATGATTCAAAATGTCAAATGGATCGTGCCTCATGTTGAATAACCACTTTTTAACCCCTCAGAGTGACCAAAATTGCCATTTTTACAGAGTTTTGCTTACACAAAAGCTTCAATTTTGACCAATTTCAGGCACATAAATGACTTTAAACACACTTATTTTAGTTGAAAAAGACTTAATTCATATCCAACAGTCGTTTGGAGTCAAAAGATTAAATGTTAAAATTTCATCGATATGGACCATTTTGGGGACGTTCGACATGTCCGGAGTCATCGTTTTTCAACAGAAAATGAATTTTTCGGACTATACCAAAAATGATTCAAAATGTCAAATTGATCGTGCCTCATGTTGAATAACCACTTTTTAACCCCTCAGAGTGACCAAAATTGCAATTTTTACAGAGTTTTGCTTACTCAAAAGCTTCAATTTTGACCAATTTCAGGCACATAAATGACTTTAAACACACTTATTTTAGTTGAAAAAGACTTAATTCACATCCAACAGTCGTTTGGAGTCAAAAGATTAAATGTTAAAATTTCATCGATATGGACCATTTTGGGGACGTTCGACAGGTCCGGAGTCATCGTTTTTCATCAGAAAATGAATTCTTCGGACTATACCAAAAATGATTCAAAATGTGAAATAGATTGTGCCTCATGTTGAATAACCACTTTTTAACCCCTCAGAGTGACCAAAATTGCCATTTTTACAGAGTTTTGCTTACACAAAAGCTTCAATTTTGACCAATTTCAGGCACATAAATGACTTTAAACACACGTATTTTAGTTGAAAAAGACTTAATTCGCATCCAACAGTCGTTTGGAGTCAAAAGATTAAATGTTAAAATTTCATCGATATGGACCATTTTGGGGACGTTCGACAGGTCCGGAGTCATCGTTTTTCATCAGAAAATGAATTTTTCGGACTGTACTAAAAATGATTCAAAATGTCAAATGGATCGTGCCTCATGTTGAATAACCACTTTTTAACCCCTCAGAGTGACCAAAATTGCCATTTTTACTGAGTTTTGCTTACACAAAAGCTTCAATTTTGACCAATTTCAGCCACATAAATGACTTTAAACACACTTATTTTAGTTGAAAAAGACTTAATTCACATTCAACAGTCGTTTGGAGTCAAAAGATTAAATTTTAAAATTTCATCAATATGGACCATTTTGGGGACGTTCGACAGGTCCGGAGTCATCGTTTTTCATCAGAAAATGAATTTTTCGGACTGTACCAAAAATGATTCAAAATGTCAAATGGATCGTGCCTCATGTTGAATAACCACTTTTTAACCCCTCAGAGTGACCAAAATTGCCATTTTTACAGAGTTTTGCTTACACAAAAGCTTCAATTTTGACCAATTTCAGGCACATAAATGACTTTAAACACACTTATTTTAGTTGAAAAAGACTTAATTCACATCCAACAGTCGTTTGGAGTCAAAAGATTAAATGTTAAAATTTCATCGATATGGACCATTTTGGGGACATTCGACAGGTCCGGAGTCATCGTTTTTCATCAGAAAATGAATTCTTCGGACTATACCAAAAATGATTCAAAATGTGAAATGGATCGTGCCTCATGTTGAATAACCACTTTTTAACCCCTCAGAGTGACCAAAATTGCCATTTTTACAGAGTTTTGCTTACTCAAAAGCTTCAATTTTGACCAATTTCAGGCACATAAATGACTTTAAACACACTTATTTTAGTTGAAAAAGACTTAATTCACATCCAACAGTCGTTTGGAGTCAAAAGATTAAATGTTAAAATTTCATCGATATGGACCATTTTGGGGACGTTCGACAGGTCCGGAGTCATCGTTTTCCATCAGAAAATGAATTTTTCGGACTATATCAAAAATGATTCAAAATGCCAATGTGATCGTGCCTCATGTTGAATAACGACTTTTTAACCCCTCAGAGTGACCAAAATTGCCATTTTTACAGAGTTTTGCTTACTCAAAAGCTTCAATTTTGACCAATTTCAGGCACATAAATGACTTTAAACACACTTATTTTAGTTGAAAAAGTCCTAATTCACATCCAACAGTCGTTTGGAGTCAAAAGATTAAATGTTAAAATTTCATCGATATGGACCATTTTGGGGACGTTCGACAGGTCCGGAGTCATCGTTTTTCATCAGAAAATGAATTTTTCGAACTATACCAAAAATGATTCAAAATGTCAAATAGATTGTGCCTCATGTTGAACGACTTTTTAACCCCTCAGAGTGACCAAAATTGCCATTTTTACAGAGTTTTGCTTACACAAAAGCTTCAATTTTGACCAATTTCAGGCACATAAATGACTTTAAACACACGTATTTTAGTTGAAAAAGACTTAATTCATATCCAACAGTCGTTTGGAGTCAAAAGATTAAATGTTAAAATTTCATCGATATGGACCATTTTGGGGACGTTCGACATGTCCGGAGTCATCGTTTTTCATCAGAAAATGAATTTTTCGGACTATACCAAAAATGATTCAAAATGTCAAATTGATCGTGCCTCATGTTGAATAACCACTTTTTAACCCCTCAGAGTGACCAAAATTGCAATTTTTACAGAGTTTTGCTTACTCAAAAGTTTAAATTTTGACCAATTTCAGGCACATAAATGACTTTAAACACACTTATTTTAGTTGAAAAACACTTAATTCACATTCAACAGTCGTTTGGAGTCAAAAGATTAAATGTTAAAATTTCATCGATATGGACCATTTTGTGGACGTTCGACAGGTCCGGAGTCATCGTTTTTCATCAGAAAATGAATTTTTCGGACTGTACATAAAATGATTCAAAATGTCAAATGGATCGTGCCTCATGTTGAATAACCACTTTTTAACCCCTCAGAGTGACCAAAATTGCCATTTTTACAGAGTTTTGCTTACTCAAAAGCTTCAATTTTGACCAATTTCAGGCACGTAAATGACTTTAAACACAATTATTTTAGTTGAAAAATACTTAATTCGCATCCAACAGTCGTTTGGAGTCAAAATATTAAATGTTAAAATTTCATCGATATGGACCATTTTGGGGACATTCGACAGGTCCGGAGTCATCGTTTTTCATCAGAAAATTAATTTTTCAGACTATACCAAAAATGATTCAAAATGTCAAATGGATCGTGCCTCATGTTGAATAACCACTTTTTAACCCCTCAGAGTGACCAAAATTGCCATTTTTACAGAGTTTTGCTTACACAAAAGCTTCAATTTTGACCAATTTCAGGCACATAAATGACTTTAAACACACTTATTTTAGTTGAAAAACACTTAATTCACATTCAACAGTCGTTTGGAGTCAAAAGATTAAATGTTAAAATTTCATCGATATGGACCATTTTGGGGACGTTCGACAGGTCCGGAGTCATCGTTTTTCATCAGAAAATGAATTTTTCGGACTGTACATAAAATGATTCAAAATGTCAAATGGATCGTGCCTCATGTTGAATAACCACTTTTTAACCCCTCAGAGTGACCAAAATTGCCATTTTTACAGAGTTTTGCTTACTCAAAAGCTTCAATTTTGACCAATTTCAGGCACGTAAATGACTTTAAACACACTTATTTTAGTTGAAAAAGTCATAATTCACATCCAACAGTCGTTTGGAGTCAAAAGATTAAATGTTAAAATTTCATCGATATGGACCATTTTCGGGACGTTCGACAGGTCCGGAGTTATCGTTTTTCATCAGAAAATGAATTTTTCGGACTATACCAAAAATGATTCAAAATGTCAAATAGATCGTGCCTCATGTTGAATAACCACTTTTTAACCCCTCAGAGTGACCAAAATTGCAATTTTTACAGAGTTTTGCTTACTCAAAAGCTTCAATTTTGACCAAT
Organism: Lissotriton vulgaris; assembly: GCF_964263255.1. Taxonomy (NCBI): domain Eukaryota; kingdom Metazoa; phylum Chordata; class Amphibia; order Caudata; family Salamandridae; genus Lissotriton; species Lissotriton vulgaris. The sequence continues at coordinate 1,162,997 of NW_028240631.1, read as the reverse complement.
TTCAGGCACGTAAATGACTTTAAACACACTTATTTTAGTTGAAAAAGACGTAATTCACATCCAACAGTGGTTTGGAGTCAAAAGATTAAATGTTAAAATTTCATCGATATGGACCATTCTGGGGACGTTCGACAGGTCCGGAGTCATCGTTTTTCATCAGAAAATGAATTTTTCGGACTGTACCAAAAATGATTCAAAATGTCAAATGGATCGTGCCTCATGTTGAATAACCACTTTTTAACCCCTCAGAGTGACCAAAATTGCCATTTTTACAGAGTTTTGCTTACACAAAAGCTTCAATTTTGACCAATTTCAGGCACATAAATGACTTTAAACACACTTATTTTAGTTGAAAAACACTTAATTCACATTCAACAGTCGTTTGGAGTCAAAAGATTAAATGTTAAAATTTCATCGATATGGACCATTTTGTGGACGTTCGACAGGTCCGGAGTCATCGTTTTTCATCAGAAAATGAATTTTTCGGACTGTACATAAAATGATTCAAAATGTCAAATGGATCGTGCCTCATGTTGAATAACCACTTTTTAACCCCTCAGAGTGACCAAAATTGCCATTTTTACAGAGTTTTGCTTACTCAAAAGCTTCAATTTTGACCAATTTCAGGCACGTAAATGACTTTAAACACAATTATTTTAGTTGAAAAATACTTAATTCGCATCCAACAGTCGTTTGGAGTCAAAATATTAAATGTTAAAATTTCATCGATATGGACCATTTTGGGGACATTCGACAGGTCCGGAGTCATCGTTTTTCATCAGAAAATTAATTTTTCAGACTATACCAAAAATGATTCAAAATGTCAAATGGATCGTGCCTCATGTTGAATAACCACTTTTTAACCCCTCAGAGTGACCAAAATTGCCATTTTTACAGAGTTTTGCTTACACAAAAGCTTCAATTTTGACCAATTTCAGGCACATAAATGACTTTAAACACACTTATTTTAGTTGAAAAAGACTTAATTCACATCCAACAGTCGTTTGGAGTCAAAAGATTAAATGTTAAAATTTCATCGATATGGACCATTTTGGGGACGTTCGACAGGTCCGGAGTCATCGTTTTCCATCAGAAAATGAATTTTTCGGACTATATCAAAAATGATTCAAAATGCCAATGTGATCGTGCCTCATGTTGAATAACGACTTTTTAACCCCTCAGAGTGACCAAAATTGCCATTTTTACAGAGTTTTGCTTACTCAAAAGCTTCAATTTTGACCAATTTCAGGCACATAAATGACTTTAAACACACTTATTTTAGTTGAAAAAGTCCTAATTCACATCCAACAGTCGTTTGGAGTCAAAAGATTAAATGTTAAAATTTCATCGATATGGACCATTTTGGGGACGTTCGACAGGTCCGGAGTCATCGTTTTTCATCAGAAAATGAATTTTTCGGACTATACCAAAAATGATTCAAAATGTCAAATTGATCGTGCCTCATGTTGAATAACCACTTTTTAACCCCTCAGAGTGACCAAAATTGCAATTTTTACAGAGTTTTGCTTACTCAAAAGTTTAAATTTTGTCCAATTTCAGGCACATAAATGACTTTAAACACACTTATTTTAGTTGAAAAAGTCATAATTCACATCCAACAGTCGTTTGGAGTCAAAAGATTAAATGTTAAAATTTCATCGATATGGACCATTTTGGGGACGTTCGACAGGTCCGGAGTCATCGTTTTTCATCAGAAAATGAATTTTTCGGACTATACCAAAAATGATTCAAAATGTCAAATTGATCGTGCCTCATGTTGAATAACCACCTTTTAACCCCTCAGAGTGACCAAAATTGCAATTTTTACAGAGTTTTGCTTACTCAAAAGCTTCAATTTTTACCAATTTCAGGCACGTAAATGACTTTAAACACACTTATTTTAGTTGAAAAAGACGTAATTCACATCCAACAGTGGTTTGGAGTCAAAAGATTAAATGTTAAAATTTCATCGATATGGACCATTTTGGGGACGTTCGACAGGTCCGGAGTCATCGTTTTTCATCAGAAAATGAATTTTTCGGACTGTACCAAAAATGATTCAAAATGTCAAATGGATCGTGCCTCATGTTGAATAACCACTTTTTAACCCCTCAGAGTGACCAAAATTGCCATTTTTACAGAGTTTTGCTTACACAAAAGCTTCAATTTTGACCAATTTCAGGCACATAAATGACTTTAAACACACTTATTTTAGTTGAAAAAGACTTAATTCACATTCATCAGTCGTTTGGAGTCAAAAGATTAAATGTTAAAATTTCATCGATATGGACCATTTTGGGGACGTTCGACAGGTCCGGAGTCATCGTTTTTCATCAGAAAATGAATTTTTCGGACTGTACATAAAATGATTCAAAATGTCAAATGGATCGTGCCTCATGTTGAATAACCACTTTTTAACCCCTCAGAGTGACCAAAATTGCCATTTTTACAGAGTTTTGCTTACACAAAAGCTTCAATTTTGACCAATTTCAGGCACATAAATGACTTTAAACACACTTATTTTAGTTGAAAAAGACTTAATTCATATCCAACAGTCGTTTGGAGTCAAAAGATTAAATGTTAAAATTTCATCGATATGGACCATTTTGGGGACGTTCGACATGTCCGGAGTCATCGTTTTTCAACAGAAAATGAATTTTTCGGACTATACCAAAAATGATTCAAAATGTCAAATTGATCGTGCCTCATGTTGAATAACCACTTTTTAACCCCTCAGAGTGACCAAAATTGCAATTTTTACAGAGTTTTGCTTACTCAAAAGCTTCAATTTTGACCAATTTCAGGCACATAAATGACTTTAAACACACTTATTTTAGTTGAAAAAGACTTAATTCACATCCAACAGTCGTTTGGAGTCAAAAGATTAAATGTTAAAATTTCATCGATATGGACCATTTTGGGGACGTTCGACAGGTCCGGAGTCATCGTTTTTCATCAGAAAATGAATTCTTCGGACTATACCAAAAATGATTCAAAATGTGAAATAGATTGTGCCTCATGTTGAATAACCACTTTTTAACCCCTCAGAGTGACCAAAATTGCCATTTTTACAGAGTTTTGCTTACACAAAAGCTTCAATTTTGACCAATTTCAGGCACATAAATGACTTTAAACACACGTATTTTAGTTGAAAAAGACTTAATTCGCATCCAACAGTCGTTTGGAGTCAAAAGATTAAATGTTAAAATTTCATCGATATGGACCATTTTGGGGACGTTCGACTGGTCCGGAGTCATCGTTTTTCATCAGAAAATGAATTTTTCGGACTGTACTAAAAATGATTCAAAATGTCAAATGGATCGTGCCTCATGTTGAATAACCACTTTTTAACCCCTCAGAGTGACCAAAATTGCCATTTTTACTGAGTTTTGCTTACACAAAAGCTTCAATTTTGACCAATTTCAGCCACATAAATGACTTTAAACACACTTATTTTAGTTGAAAAAGACTTAATTCACATTCAACAGTCGTTTGGAGTCAAAAGATTAAATTTTAAAATTTCATCAATATGGACCATTTTGGGGACGTTCGACAGGTCCGGAGTCATCGTTTTTCATCAGAAAATGAATTTTTCGGACTGTACCAAAAATGATTCAAAATGTCAAATGGATCGTGCCTCATGTTGAATAACCACTTTTTAACCCCTCAGAGTGACCAAAATTGCCATTTTTACAGAGTTTTGCTTACACAAAAGCTTCAATTTTGACCAATTTCAGGCACATAAATGACTTTAAACACACTTATTTTAGTTGAAAAAGACTTAATTCACATCCAACAGTCGTTTGGAGTCAAAAGATTAAATGTTAAAATTTCATCGATATGGACCATTTTGGGGACATTCGACAGGTCCGGAGTCATCGTTTTTCATCAGAAAATGAATTCTTCGGACTATACCAAAAATGATTCAAAATGTGAAATGGATCGTGCCTCATGTTGAATAACCACTTTTTAACCCCTCAGAGTGACCAAAATTGCCATTTTTACAGAGTTTTGCTTACTCAAAAGCTTCAATTTTGACCAATTTCAGGCACATAAATGACTTTAAACACACTTATTTTAGTTGAAAAAGACTTAATTCACATCCAACAGTCGTTTGGAGTCAAAAGATTAAATGTTAAAATTTCATCGATATGGACCATTTTGGGGACGTTCGACAGGTCCGGAGTCATCGTTTTCCATCAGAAAATGAATTTTTCGGACTATATCAAAAATGATTCAAAATGCCAATGTGATCGTGCCTCATGTTGAATAACGACTTTTTAACCCCTCAGAGTGACCAAAATTGCCATTTTTACAGAGTTTTGCTTACTCAAAAGCTTCAATTTTGACCAATTTCAGGCACATAAATGACTTTAAACACACTTATTTTAGTTGAAAAAGTCCTAATTCACATCCAACAGTCGTTTGGAGTCAAAAGATTAAATGTTAAAATTTCATCGATATGGACCATTTTGGGGACGTTCGACAGGTCCGGAGTCATCGTTTTTCATCAGAAAATGAATTTTTCGGACTATACCAAAAATGATTCAAAATGTCAAATTGATCGTGCCTCATGTTGAATAACCACTTTTTAACCCCTCAGAGTGACCAAAATTGCAATTTTTACAGAGTTTTGCTTACTCAAAAGTTTAAATTTTGTCCAATTTCAGGCACATAAATGACTTTAAACACACTTATTTTAGTTGAAAAAGTCATAATTCACATCCAACAGTCGTTTGGAGTCAAAAGATTAAATGTTAAAATTTCATCGATATGGACCATTTTGGGGACGTTCGACAGGTCCGGAGTCATCGTTTTTCATCAGAAAATGAATTTTTCGGATTATACCAAAAATGATTCAAAATGTCAAATTGATCGTGCCTCATGTTGAATAACCACCTTTTAACCCCTCAGAGTGACCAAAATTGCAATTTTTACAGAGTTTTGCTTACTCAAAAGCTTCAATTTTTACCAATTTCAGGCACGTAAATGACTTTAAACACACTTATTTTAGTTGAAAAAGACGTAATTCACATCCAACAGTGGTTTGGAGTCAAAAGATTAAATGTTAAAATTTCATCGATATGGACCATTTTGGGGACGTTCGACAGGTCCGGAGTCATCGTTTTTCATCAGAAAATGAATTTTTCGGACTGTACCAAAAATGATTCAAAATGTCAAATGGATCGTGCCTCATGTTGAATAACCACTTTTTAACCCCTCAGAGTGACCAAAATTGCCATTTTTACAGAGTTTTGCTTACACAAAAGCTTCAATTTTGACCAATTTCAGGCACATAAATGACTTTAAACACACTTATTTTAGTTGAAAAAGACTTAATTCACATTCATCAGTCGTTTGGAGTCAAAAGATTAAATGTTAAAATTTCATCGATATGGACCATTTTGGGGACGTTCGACAGGTCCGGAGTCATCGTTTTTCATCAGAAATGAATTTTTCGGACTGTACATAAAATGATTCAAAATGTCAAATGGATCGTGCCTCATGTTGAATAACCACTTTTTAACCCCTCAGAGTGACCAAAATTGCCATTTTTACAGAGTTTTGCTTACACAAAAGCTTCAATTTTGACCAATTTCAGGCACATAAATGACTTTAAACACACTTATTTTAGTTGAAAAAGACTTAATTCATATCCAACAGTCGTTTGGAGTCAAAAGATTAAATGTTAAAATTTCATCGATATGGACCATTTTGGGGACGTTCGACATGTCCGGAGTCATCGTTTTTCAACAGAAAATGAATTTTTCGGACTATACCAAAAATGATTCAAAATGTCAAATTGATCGTGCCTCATGTTGAATAACCACTTTTTAACCCCTCAGAGTGACCAAAATTGCAATTTTTACAGAGTTTTGCTTACTCAAAAGCTTCAATTTTGACCAATTTCAGGCACATAAATGACTTTAAACACACTTATTTTAGTTGAAAAAGACTTAATTCACATCCAACAGTCGTTTGGAGTCAAAAGATTAAATGTTAAAATTTCATCGATATGGACCATTTTGGGGACGTTCGACAGGTCCGGAGTCATCGTTTTTCATCAGAAAATGAATTCTTCGGACTATACCAAAAATGATTCAAAATGTGAAATAGATTGTGCCTCATGTTGAATAACCACTTTTTAACCCCTCAGAGTGACCAAAATTGCCATTTTTACAGAGTTTTGCTTACACAAAAGCTTCAATTTTGACCAATTTCAGGCACATAAATGACTTTAAACACACGTATTTTAGTTGAAAAAGACTTAATTCGCATCCAACAGTCGTTTGGAGTCAAAAGATTAAATGTTAAAATGTCATCGATATGGACCATTTTGGGGACGTTCGACAGGTCCGGAGTCATCGTTTTTCATCAGAAAATGAATTTTTCGGACTGTACTAAAAATGATTCAAAATGTCAAATGGATCGTGCCTCATGTTGAATAACCACTTTTTAACCCCTCAGAGTGACCAAAATTGCCATTTTTACTGAGTTTTGCTTACACAAAAGCTTCAATTTTGACCAATTTCAGCCACATAAATGACTTTAAACACACTTATTTTAGTTGAAAAAGACTTAATTCACATTCAACAGTCGTTTGGAGTCAAAAGATTAAATTTTAAAATTTCATCAATATGGACCATTTTGGGGACGTTCGACAGGTCCGGAGTCATCGTTTTTCATCAGAAAATGAATTTTTCGGACTGTACCAAAAATGATTCAAAATGTCAAATGGATCGTGCCTCATGTTGAATAACCACTTTTTAACCCCTCAGAGTGACCAAAATTGCCATTTTTACAGAGTTTTGCTTACACAAAAGCTTCAATTTTGACCAATTTCAGGCACATAAATGACTTTAAACACACTTATTTTAGTTGAAAAAGACTTAATTCACATCCAACAGTCGTTTGGAGTCAAAAGATTAAATGTTAAAATTTCATCGATATGGACCATTTTGGGGACATTCGACAGGTCCGGAGTCATCGTTTTTCATCAGAAAATGAATTCTTCGGACTATACCAAAAATGATTCAAAATGTGAAATGGATCGTGCCTCATGTTGAATAACCACTTTTTAACCCCTCAGAGTGACCAAAATTGCCATTTTTACAGAGTTTTGCTTACACAAAAGCTTCAATTTTGACCAATTTCAGGCACATAAATGACTTTAAACACACTTATTTTAGTTGAAAAAGACTTAATTCACATCCAACAGTCGTTTGGAGTCAAAAGATTAAATGTTAAAATTTCAGCGATATGGACCATTTTGGGGACGTTCGACAGGTCCGGAGTCATCGTTTTTCATCAGAAAATGAATTCTTCGGACTATACCAAAAATGATTCAAAATGTGAAATGGATCGTACCTCATGTTGAATAACCACTTTTTAACCCCTCAGAGTGACCAAAATTGCCATTTTTACAGAGTTTTGCTTACACAAAAGCTTCAATTTTGACCAATTTCAGGCACATAAATGACTTTAAACACACTTATTTTAGTTGAAAAAGACTTAATTCACATCCAACAGTCGTTTGGAGTCAAAAGATTAAATGTTAAAATTTCATCGATATGGACCATTTTGGGGACGTTCGACAGGTCCGGAGTCATCGTTTTTCATCAGAAAATGAATTTTTCGGACTATATCAAAAATGATTCAAAATGCCAAAGTGATCGGGCCTCATGTTGAATAACGACTTTTTAACCCCTCAGAGTGACCAAAATTGCCATTTTTACAGAGTTTTGCTTACTCAAAAGCTTCAATTTTGACCAATTTCAGGCACATAAATGACTTTAAACACACTTATTTTAGTTGAAAAAGTCCTAATTCACATCCAACAGTCGTTTGGAGTCAAAAGATTAAATGTTAAAATTTCATCGATATGGACCATTTTGGGGACGTCCGACAGGTCCGGAGTCATCGTTTTTCATCAGAAAATGAATTTTTCGGACTATACCAAAAATGATTCAAAATGTCAAATAGATTGTGCCTCATGTTGAATAACCACTTTTTAACCCCTCAGTGTGACCAAAATTGCCATTTTTACAGAGTTTTGCTTACACAAAAGCTTCAATTTTGACCAATTTCAGGCACATAAATGACTTTAAACACACTTATTTTAGTTGAAAAAGACTTAATTCACATTCAACAGTCGTTTGGAGTCAAAAGATTAAATGTTAAAATTTCATCGATATGGACCATTTTGGGGACGTTCGACATGTCCGGAGTCATCGTTTTTCATCAGAAAATGAATTTTTCGGACTATACCAAAAATGATTCAAAATGTCAAATAGATCTTGCCTCATGTTGAATAACCACTTTTTAACCCCTCAGAGTGACCAAAATTGCCATTTTTACAGAGTTTTGCTTACTCAAAAGCTTCAATTTTGACCAATTTCAGGCACGTAAATGACTTAAAACACACTTATTTTAGTTGAAAAAGACTTAATTCACATCCAACAGTGGTTTGGAGTCAAAAGATTAAATGTTAAAATTTCATCGATATGGACCATTTCGGGGACGTTCGACAGGTCCGGAGTCATCGTTTTTCATCAGAAAATGAATTTTTCGGACTGTACCAAAAATGATTCAAAATGTCAAATGGATCGTGCCTCATGTTGAATAACCACTTTTTAACCCCTCAGAGTGACCAAAATTGCCATTTTTACAGAGTTTTGCTCACACAAAAGCTTCAATTTTGACCAATTTCAGGCACATAAATGACTTTAAACACACTTATTTTAGTTGAAAAAGACTTAATTCACATTCAACAGTCGTTTGGAGTCAAAAGATTAAATGTTAAAATTTCATCGATATGGACCATTCTGGGGACGTTCGACAGGTCCGGAGTCATCGTTTTCCATCAGAAAATGAATTTTTCGGACTATATCAAAAATGATTCAAAATGCCAATGTGATCGTGCCTCATGTTGAATAACGACTTTTTAACCCCTCAGAGTGACCAAAATTGCCATTTTTACAGAGTTTTGCTTACTCAAAAGCTTCAATTTTGACCAATTTCAGGCACATAAATGACTTTAAACACACTTATTTTAGTTGAAAAAGTCCTAATTCACATCCGACAGTCGTTTGGAGTCAAAAGATTAAATGTTAAAATTTCATCGATATGGACCATTTTGGGGACGTTCGACAGGTCCGGAGTCATCGTTTTTCATCAGAAAATGAATTTTTCGGACTATACCAAAAATGATTCAAAATGTCAAATTGATCGTGCCTCATGTTGAATAACCACTTTTTAACCCCTCAGAGTGACCAAAATTGCAATTTTTACAGAGTTTTGCTTACTCAAAAGTTTAAATTTTGTCCAATTTCAGGCACATAAATGACTTTAAACACACTTATTTTAGTTGAAAAAGTCATAATTCACATCCAACGGTCGTTTGGAGACAAAAGATTAAATGTTAAAATTTCATCGATATGGACCATTCTGGGGACGTTCGACAGGTCCGGAGTCATCGTTTTTCATCAGAAAATGAATTTTTCGGACTATATCAAAAATGATTCAAAATGTCAAATTGATCGTGCCTCATGTTGAATAACCACTTTTTAACCCCTCAGAGTGACCAAAATTGCAATTTTTACAGAGTTTTGCTTACTCAAAAGCTTCAATTTTGACCAATTTCAGGCACGTAAATGACTTAAAACACACTTATTTTAGTTGAAAAAGACTTAATTCACATCCAACAGTGGTTTGGAGTCAAAAGATTAAATGTTAAAATTTCATCGATATGGACCATTTTGGGGACGTTCGACAGGTCCGGAGTCATCGTTTTTCATCAGAAAATGAATTTTTCGGACTGTACCAAAAATGATTCAAAATGTCAAATGGATCGTGCCTCATGTTGAATAACCACTTTTTAACCCCTCAGAGTGACCAAAATTGCCATTTTTACAGAGTTTTGCTCACACAAAAGCTTCAATTTTGACCAATTTCAGGCACATAAATGACTTTAAACACACTTATTTTAGTTGAAAAAGACTTAATTCACATTCAACAGTCGTTTGGAGTCAAAAGATTAAATGTTAAAATTTCATCGATATGGACCATTCTGGGGACGTTCGACAGGTCCGGAGTCATCGTTTTTCATCAGAAAATGAATTTTTCGGACTATATCAAAAATGATTCAAAATGCCAAAGTGATCGTGCCTCATGTTGAATAACGACTTTTTAATCCCTCAGAGTGACCAAAATTGCCATTTTTACAGAGTTTTGCTTACTCAAAAGCTTCAATTTTGACCAATTTCAGGCACATAAAGGACTTTAAACACACTTATTTTAGTTGAGAAAGTCATAATTCACATCCAACAGTCGTTTGGAGTCAAAAGATTAAATGTTAAAATTTCATCGATATGGACCATTTTGGGGACGTTCGACAGGTCCGGAGTCATCGTTTTTCATCAGAAAATGAATTTTTCGGACTGTACCAAAAATGATTCAAAATGTCAAATGGATCGTGCCTCATGTTGAATAACCACTTTTTAACCCCTCAGAGTGACCAAAATTGCCATTTTTACAGAGTTTTGCTTACACAAAAGCTTCAATTTTGACCAATTTCAGGCACATAAATGACTTTAAACACACTTATTTTAGTTGAAAAAGACTTAATTCACATTCATCAGTCGTTTGGAGTCAAAAGATTAAATGTTAAAATTTCATCGATATGGACCATTTTGGGGACGTTCGACAGGTCCGGAGTCATCGTTTTTCATCAGAAAATGAATTTTTCGGACTGTACATAAAATGATTCAAAATGTCAAATGGATCGTGCCTCATGTTGAATAACCACCTTTTAACCCCTCAGAGTGACCAAAATTGCAATTTTTACAGAGTTTTGCTTACTCAAAAGCTTCAGCTTTTACCAATTTCAGGCACGTAAATGACCGGTCCGGTCCTCGGATGCTTGATTCCGTTCTGGGAAGGACATGGCTTTTGTAGTTCGGACTGGACTGTTCCCATGGGGCACAGGGTCAGAGCTGATTTGCATATCGCCATTGTCTAACCCTGGGTGGTGTGGAGTGCAAAAAAACGATGGATTTGGGCCCAGATCTTTTGACTGGGATGATTGTGTGACATTGATCCACATTCGGTCCATCACCTGTTTTGTTTGCAATACCGCCATAAGTGCGCTGGGGATGCTCAGACGTGGGTCCCAGGCACTCCACACCACTGGAGTCAAGCTAGCCGGGCTGATGAGAGGTGTTACCTCGAAACCGGTCCGGTCCTCGGATGCTTGATTCCGTTCTGGGAAGGACATGGCTTTTGTAGTTCGGACTGGACTGTTCCCATGGGGCACAGGGTCAGAGCTGATTTGCATATCGCCATTGTCTAACCCCGGGTGGTGTGGAGTGCAAAAAAACGATGGATTTGGGCCCAGATCTTTTGACTGGGATGATTGTGTGACATTGATCCACATTCGGTCCATCACCTGTTTTGTTTGCAATACCGCCATAAGTGCGCTGGGGATGCTCAGACGTGGGTCCCAGGCACTCCACACCACTGGAGTCAAGCTAGCCGGGCTGATGAGAGGTGTTACCTCGAAACCGGTCCGGTCCTCGGATGCTTGATTCCGTTCTGGGAAGGACATGGCTTTTGTAGTTCGGACTGGACTGTTCCCATGGGGCACAGGGTCAGAGCTGATTTGCATATCGCCATTGTCTAACCCCGGGTGGTGTGGAGTGCAAAAAAACGATGGATTTGGGCCCAGATCTTTTGACTGGGATGATTGTGTGACATTGATCCACATTTGGTCCATCACCTGTTTTGTTTGCAATACCGCCATAAGTGCGCTGGGGATGCTCAGACGTGGGTCCCAGGCACTCCACACCACTGGAGTCAAGCTAGCCGGGCTGATGAGAGGTGTTACCTCGAAACCGGTCCGGTCCTCGGATGCTTGATTCCGTTCTGGGAAGGACATGGCTTTTGTAGTTCGGACTGGACTGTTCCCATGGGGCACAGGGTCAGAGCTGATTTGCATATCGCCATTGTCTAACCCTGGGTGGTGTGGAGTGCAAAAAAATGATGGATTTGGGCCCAGATCTTTTGACTGGGATGATTGTGTGACATTGATCCACATTCGGTCCATCACCTGTTTTGTTTGCAATACCGCCATAAGTGCGCTGGGGATGCTCAGACGTGGGTCCCAGGCACTCCACACCACTGGAGTCAAGCTAGCCGGGCTGATGAGAGGTGTTACCTCGAAACCGGTCCGGTCCTCGGATGCTTGATTCCGTTCTGGGAAGGACATGGCTTTTGTAGTTCGGACTGGACTGTTCCCATGGGGCACAGGGTCAGAGCTGATTTGCATATCGCCATTGTCTAACCCTGGGTGGTGTGGAGTGCAAAAAAACGATGGATTTGGGCCCAGATCTTTTGACTGGGATGATTGTGTGACATTGATCCACATTCGGTCCATCACCTGTTTTGTTTGCAATACCGCCATAAGTGCGCTGGGGATGCTCAGACGTGGGTCCCAGGCACTCCACACCACTGGAGTCAAGCTAGCCGGGCTGATGAGAGGTGTTACCTCGAAACCGGTCCGGTCCTCGGATGCTTGATTCCGTTCTGGGAAGGACATGGCTTTTGTAGTTCGGACTGGACTGTTCCCATGGGGCACAGGGTCAGAGCTGATTTGCATATCGCCATTGTCTAACCCTGGGTGGTGTGGAGTGCAAAAAAACGATGGATTTGGGCCCAGATCTTTTGACTGGGATGATTGTGTGACATTGATCCACATTCGGTCCATCACCTGTTTTGTACGTAAATGACTTTAAACACACTTATTTTAGTTGAAAAAGACGTAATTCACATCCAACAGTGGTTTGGAGTCAAAAGATTAAATGTTAAAATTTCATCGATATGGACCATTTTGGGGACGTTCGACAGGTCCGGAGTCATCGTTTTTCATCAGAAAATGAATTTTTCGGACTGTACATAAAATGATTCAAAATGTCAAATGGATCGTGCCTCATGTTGAATAACCACTTTTTAACCCCTCAGAGTGACCAAAATTGCCATTTTTACAGAGTTTTGCTTACACAAAAGCTTCAATTTTGACCAATTTCAGGCACATAAATGACTTTAAACACACTTATTTTAGTTGAAAAAGACTTAATTCATATCCAACAGTCGTTTGGAGTCAAAAAATTAAATGTTAAAATTTCATCGATATGGACCATTTTGGGGACGTTCGACATGTCTGGAGTCATCGTTTTTCATCAGAAAATGAATTTTTCGGACTATACCAAAAATGATTCAAAATGTCAAATTGATCGTGCCTCATGTTGAAAAACCACTTTTTAACCCCTCAGAGTGACCAAAATTGCAATTTTTACAGAGTTTTGCTTACTCTAAAGTTTAAATTTTGACCAATTTCAGGCACATAAATGACTTTAAACACACTTATTTTAGTTGAAAAAGACTTAATTCACATTCAACAGTCGTTTGGAGTCAAAAGATTAAATGTTAAAATTTCATCGATATGGACCATTTTGGGGACGTTCGACAGGTCCGGAGTCATCGTTTTTCATCAGAAAATGAATTTTTCGGACTGTACATAAAATGATTCAAAATGTCAAATGGATCGTGCCTCATGTTGAATAACCACTTTTTAACCCCTCAGAGTGACCAAAATTGCCATTTTTACAGAGTTTTGCTTACACAAAAGCTTCAATTTTGACCAATTTCAGGCACATAAATGACTTTAAACACACTTATTTTAGTTGAAAAAGACTTAATTCATATCCAACAGTCGTTTGGAGTCAAAAAATTAAATGTTAAAATTTCATCGATATGGACCATTTTGGGGACGTTCGACATGTCTGGAGTCATCGTTTTTCATCAGAAAATGAATTTTTCGGACTATACCAAAAATGATTCAAAATGTCAAATTGATCGTGCCTCATGTTGAAAAACCACTTTTTAACCCCTCAGAGTGACCAAAATTGCAATTTTTACAGAGTTTTGCTTACTCAAAAGTTTAAATTTTGACCAATTTCAGGCACATAAATGACTTTAAACACACTTATTTTAGTTGAAAAAGTCATAATTCACATCCAACAGTCGTTTGGAGTCAAAAGATTAAATGTTAAAATTTCATCGATATGGACCATTTTGGGGACGTTCGACAGGTCCGGAGTTATCGTTTTTCATCAGAAAATGAATTTTTCGGACTATACCAAAAATGATTCAAAATGTCAAATAGATCGTGCCTCATGTTGAATAACCACTTTTTAACCCCTCAGAGTGACCAAAATTGCAATTTTACAGAGTTTTGCATACTCAAAAGCTTCAATTTTGACCAATTTCAGGCACGTAAATGACTTTAAACACACTTATTTTAGTTGAAAAAGACTTAATTCACATCCAACAGTCGTTTGGAGTCAAAAGATTAAATGTTAAAATTTCATCGATATGGACCATTTTGGGGACGTTCGACATGTCCGGAGTCATCGTTTTTCATCAGAAAATGAATTTTTCGGACTATACCAAAAATGATTCAAAATGTCAAATAGATCTTGCCTCATGTTGAATAACCACTTTTTAACCCCTCAGAGTGACCAAAATTGCCATTTTTACAGAGTTTTGCTTACTCAAAAGCTTCAATTTTGACCAATTTCAGGCACGTAAATGACTTAAAACACACTTATTTTAGTTGAAAAAGACTTAATTCACATCCAACAGTGGTTTGGAGTCAAAAGATTAAATGTTAAAATTTCATCGATATGGACCATTTTGGGGACGTTCGACAGGTCCGGAGTCATCGTTTTTCATCAGAAAATGAATTTTTCGGACTGTACCAAAAATGATTCAAAATGTCAAATGGATCGTGCCTCATGTTGAATAACCACTTTTTAACCCCTCAGAGTGACCAAAATTGCCATTTTTACAGAGTTTTGCTCACACAAAAGCTTCAATTTTGACCAATTTCAGGCACATAAATGACTTTAAACACACTTATTTTAGTTGAAAAAGACTTAATTCACATTCAACAGTCGTTTGGAGTCAAAAGATTAAATGTTAAAATTTCATCGATATGGACCATTCTGGGGACGTTCGACAGGTCCGGAGTCATCGTTTTCCATCAGAAAATGAATTTTTCGGACTATATCAAAAATGATTCAAAATGCCAATGTGATCGTGCCTCATGTTGAATAACGACTTTTTAACCCCTCAGAGTGACCAAAATTGCCATTTTTACAGAGTTTTGCTTACTCAAAAGCTTCAATTTTGACCAATTTCAGGCACATAAATGACTTTAAACACACTTATTTTAGTTGAAAAAGTCCTAATTCACATCCGACAGTCGTTTGGAGTCAAAAGATTAAATGTTAAAATTTCATCGATATGGACCATTTTGGGGACGTTCGACAGGTCCGGAGTCATCGTTTTTCATCAGAAAATGAATTTTTCGGACTATACCAAAAATGATTCAAAATGTCAAATTGATCGTGCCTCATGTTGAATAACCACTTTTTAACCCCTCAGAGTGACCAAAATTGCAATTTTTACAGAGTTTTGCTTACTCAAAAGTTTAAATTTTGTCCAATTTCAGGCACATAAATGACTTTAAACACACTTATTTTAGTTGAAAAAGTCATAATTCACATCCAACAGTCGTTTGGAGTCAAAAGATTAAATGTTAAAATTTCATCGATATGGACCATTTTGGGGACATTCGACAGGTCCGGAGTCATCGTTTTTCATCAGAAAATGAATTCTTCGGACTATACCAAAAATGATTCAAAATGTGAAATGGATCGTGCCTCATGTTGAATAACCACTTTTTAACCCCTCAGAGTGACCAAAATTGCCATTTTTACAGAGTTTTGCTTACTCAAAAGCTTCAATTTTGACCAATTTCAGGCACGTAAATGACTTTAAACACACTTATTTTAGTTGAAAAAGACTTAATTCGCATCCAACAGTCGTTTGGAGTCAAAATATTAAATGTTAAAATTTCATCGATATGGACCATTTTGGGGACATTCGACAGGTCCGGAGTCATCGTTTTTCATCAGAAAATTAATTTTTCAGACTATACCAAAAATGATTCAAAATGTCAAATGGATCGTGCCTCATGTTGAATAACCACTTTTTAACCCCTCAGAGTGACCAAAATTGCCATTTTTACAGAGTTTTGCTTACACAAAAGCTTCAATTTTGACCAATTTCAGGCACATAAATGACTTTAAACACACTTATTTTAGTTGAAAAAGACTTAATTCACATCCAACAGTCGTTTGGAGTCAAAAGATTAAATGTTAAAATTTCATCGATATGGACCATTTTGGGGACGTTCGACAGGTCCGGAGTCATCGTTTTTCATCAGAAAATGAATTTTTCGGACTATATCAAAAATGATTCAAAATGCCAAAGTGATCGGGCCTCATGTTGAATAACGACTTTTTAACCCCTCAGAGTGACCAAAATTGCCATTTTTACAGAGTTTTGCTTACTCAAAAGCTTCAATTTTGACCAATTTCAGGCACATAAATGACTTTAAACACACTTATTTTAGTTGAAAAAGTCCTAATTCACATCCAACAGTCGTTTGGAGTCAAAAGATTAAATGTTAAAATTTCATCGATATGGACCATTTTGGGGACGTCCGACAGGTCCGGAGTCATCGTTTTTCATCAGAAAATGAATTTTTCGGACTATACCAAAAATGATTCAAAATGTCAAATAGATTGTGCCTCATGTTGAATAACCACTTTTTAACCCCTCAGAGTGACCAAAATTGCCATTTTTACAGAGTTTTGCTTACACAAAAGCTTCAATTTTGACCAATTTCAGGCACATAAAGGACTTTAAACACACTTATTTTAGTTGAGAAAGTCATAATTCACATCCAACAGTCGTTTGGAGTCAAAAGATTAAATGTTAAAATTTCATCGATATGGACCATTTTGGGGACGTTCGACAGGTCCGGAGTCATCGTTTTTCATCAGAAAATGAATTTTTCGGACTGTACCAAAAATGATTCAAAATGTCAAATGGATCGTGCCTCATGTTGAATAACCACTTTTTAACCCCTCAGAGTGACCAAAATTGCCATTTTTACAGAGTTTTGCTTACACAAAAGCTTCAATTTTGACCAATTTCAGGCACATAAATGACTTTAAACACACTTATTTTAGTTGAAAAAGACTTAATTCACATTCATCAGTCGTTTGGAGTCAAAAGATTAAATGTTAAAATTTCATCGATATGGACCATTTTGGGGACGTTCGACAGGTCCGGAGTCATCGTTTTTCATCAGAAAATGAATTTTTCGGACTGTACATAAAATGATTCAAAATGTCAAATGGATCGTGCCTCATGTTGAATAACCACTTTTTAACCCCTCAGAGTGACCAAAATTGCCATTTTTACAGAGTTTTGCTTACACAAAAGCTTCAATTTTGACCAATTTCAGGCACATAAATGACTTTAAACACACTTATTTTAGTTGAAAAAGACTTAATTCATATCCAACAGTCGTTTGGAGTCAAAAGATTAAATGTTAAAATTTCATCGATATGGACCATTTTGGGGACGTTCGACATGTCCGGAGTCATCGTTTTTCAACAGAAAATGAATTTTTCGGACTATACCAAAAATGATTCAAAATGTCAAATTGATCGTGCCTCATGTTGAATAACCACTTTTTAACCCCTCAGAGTGACCAAAATTGCAATTTTTACAGAGTTTTGCTTACTCAAAAGCTTCAATTTTGACCAATTTCAGGCACATAAATGACTTTAAACACACTTATTTTAGTTGAAAAAGACTTAATTCACATCCAACAGTCGTTTGGAGTCAAAAGATTAAATGTTAAAATTTCATCGATATGGACCATTTTGGGGACGTTCGACAGGTCCGGAGTCATCGTTTTTCATCAGAAAATGAATTCTTCGGACTATACCAAAAATGATTCAAAATGTGAAATAGATTGTGCCTCATGTTGAATAACCACTTTTTAACCCCTCAGAGTGACCAAAATTGCCATTTTTACAGAGTTTTGCTTACACAAAAGCTTCAATTTTGACCAATTTCAGGCACATAAATGACTTTAAACACACGTATTTTAGTTGAAAAAGACTTAATTCGCATCCAACAGTCGTTTGGAGTCAAAAGATTAAATGTTAAAATTTCATCGATATGGACCATTTTGGGGACGTTCGACAGGTCCGGAGTCATCGTTTTTCATCAGAAAATGAATTTTTCGGACTGTACCAAAAATGATTCAAAATGTCAAATGGATCGTGCCTCATGTTGAATAACCACTTTTTAACCCCTCAGAGTGACCAAAATTGCCATTTTTACTGAGTTTTGCTTACACAAAAGCTTCAATTTTGACCAATTTCAGGCACATAAATGACTTTAAACACACTTATTTTAGTTGAAAAAGACTTAATTCACATCCAACAGTCGTTTGGAGTCAAAAGATTAAATGTTAAAATTTCATCGATATGGACCATTTTGGGGACATTCGACAGGTCCGGAGTCATCGTTTTTCATCAGAAAATGAATTCTTCGGACTATACCAAAAATGATTCAAAATGTGAAATGGATCGTGCCTCATGTTGAATAACCACTTTTTAACCCCTCAGAGTGACCAAAATTGCCATTTTTACAGAGTTTTGCTTACTCAAAAGCTTCAATTTTGACCAATTTCAGGCACGTAAATGACTTTAAACACACTTATTTTAGTTGAAAAAGACTTAATTCGCATCCAACAGTCGTTTGGAGTCAAAATATTAAATGTTAAAATTTCATCGATATGGACCATTTTGGGGACATTCGACAGGTCCGGAGTCATCGTTTTTCATCAGAAAATTAATTTTTCAGACTATACCAAAAATGATTCAAAATGTCAAATGGATCGTGCCTCATGTTGAATAACCACTTTTTAACCCCTCAGAGTGACCAAAATTGCCATTTTTACAGAGTTTTGCTTACACAAAAGCTTCAATTTTGACCAATTTCAGGCACATAAATGACTTTAAACACACTTATTTTAGTTGAAAAAGACTTAATTCACATCCAACAGTCGTTTGGAGTCAAAAGATTAAATGTTAAAATTTCATCGATATGGACCATTTTGGGGACGTTCGACAGGTCCGGAGTCATCGTTTTTCATCAGAAAATGAATTTTTCGGACTATATCAAAAATGATTCAAAATGCCAAAGTGATCGGGCCTCATGTTGAATAACGACTTTTTAACCCCTCAGAGTGACCAAAATTGCCATTTTTACAGAGTTTTGCTTACTCAAAAGCTTCAATTTTGACCAATTTCAGGCACATAAATGACTTTAAACACACTTATTTTAGTTGAAAAAGTCCTAATTCACATCCAACAGTCGTTTGGAGTCAAAAGATTAAATGTTAAAATTTCATCGATATGGACCATTTTGGGGACGTCCGACAGGTCCGGAGTCATCCTTTTTCATCAGAAAATGAATTTTTCGGACTATACCAAAAATGAATCAAAATGTCAAATAGATTGTGCCTCATGTTGAATAACCACTTTTTAACCCCTCAGAGTGACCAAAATTGCCATTTTTACAGAGTTTTGCTTACACAAAAGCTTCAATTTTGACCAATTTCAGGCACATAAATGACTTTAAACACACTTATTTTAGTTGAAAAAGACTTAATTCACATCCAACAGTCGTTTGGAGTCAAAAGATTAAATGTTAAAATTTCAGCGATATGGACCATTTTGGGGACGTTCGACAGGTCCGGAGTCATCGTTTTTCATCAGAAAATGAATTCTTCGGACTATACCAAAAATGATTCAAAATGTGAAATGGATCGTGCCTCATGTTGAATAACCACTTTTTAACCCCTCAGAGTGACCAAAATTGCCATTTTTACAGAGTTTTGCTTACACAAAAGCTTCAATTTTGACCAATTTCAGGCACATAAATGACTTTAAACACACGTATTTTAGTTGAAAAAGACTTAATTCGCATCCAACAGTCGTTTGGAGTCAAAATATTAAATGTTAAAATTTCATCGATATGGACCATTTTGGGGACATTCGACAGGTCCGGAGTCATCGTTTTTCATCAGAAAATTAATTTTTCAGACTATACCAAAAATGATTCAAAATGTCAAATGGATCGTGCCTCATGTTGAATAACGACTTTTTAACCCCTCAGAGTGACCAAAAATGCCATTTTTACAGAGTTTTGCTTACTCAAAAGCTTCAATTTTGACCAATTTCAGGCACATAAATGACTTTAAACACACTTATTTTAGTTGAAAAAGTCCTAATTCACATCCAACAGTCGTTTGGAGTCAAAAGATTAAATGTTAAAATTTCATCGATATGGACCATTTTGGGGACGTTCGACAGGTCCGGAGTCATCGTTTTTCATCAGAAAATGAATTTTTCGAACTATACCAAAAATGATTCAAAATGTCAAATAGATTGTGCCTCATGTTGAATAACCACTTTTTAACCCCTCAGAGTGACCAAAATTGCCATTTTTACAGAGTTTTGCTTACACAAAAGCTTCAATTTTGACCAATTTCAGGCACATAAATGACTTTAAACACACTTATTTCAGTTGAAAAAGACTTAATTCACATCCAACAGTCGTTTGGAGTCAAAAGATTAAATGTTAAAATTTCATCGATATGGACCATTTTGGGGACGTTCGACAGGTCCGGAGTCATCGTTTTTCATCAGAAAATGAATTCTTCGGACTATACCAAAAATGATTCAAAATGTGAAATGGATCGTGCCTCATGTTGAATAACCACTTTTTAACCCCTCAGAGTGACCAAAATTGCCATTTTTACAGAGTTTTGCTTACTCAAAAGCTTCAAGTTTGACCAATTTCAGGCACGTAAATGACTTTAAACACACTTATTTTAGTTGAAAAAGACTTAATTCGCATCCAACAGTCGTTTGGAGTCAAAATATTAAATGTTAAAATTTCATCGATATGGACCATTTTGGGGACATTCGACAGGTCCGGAGTCATCGTTTTTCATCAGAAAATAAATTTTTCAGACTATACCAAAAATGATTCAAAATGTCAAATGGATCGTGCCTCATGTTGAATAACCACTTTTTAACCCCTCAGAGTGACCAAAATTGCCATTTTTACAGAGTTTTGCTTACACAAAAGCTTCAATTTTGACCAATTTCAGGCACATAAATGACTTTAAACACACTTATTTTAGTTGAAAAAGACTTAATTCACATCCAACAGTGGTTTGGAGTCAAAAGATTAAATGTTAAAATTTCATCGATATGGACCATTTTGGGGACGTTCGACAGGTCCGGAGTCATCGTTTTTCATCAGAAAATGAATTTTTCGGACTATATCAAAAATGATTCAAAATGCCAAAGTGATCGGGCCTCATGTTGAATAACGACTTTTTAACCCCTCAGAGTGACCAAAATTGCCATTTTTACAGAGTTTTGCTTACTCAAAAGCTTCAATTTTGACCAATTTCAGGCACATAAATGACTTTAAACACACTTATTTTAGTTGAAAAAGTCCTAATTCACATCCAACAGTCGTTTGGAGTCAAAAGATTAAATGTTAAAATTTCATCGATATGGACCATTTTGGGCACGTTCGACAGGTCCGAAGTCATCGTTTTTCATCAGAAAATGAATTTTTCGGACTATACCAAAAATGATTCAAAATGTCAAATAGATTGTGCCTCATGTTGAATAACCACTTTTTAACCCCTCAGAGTGACCAAAATTGCCATTTTTACAGAGTTTTGCTTACACAAAAGCTTCAATTTTGACCAATTTCAGGCACATAAATGACTTTAAACACACTTATTTTAGTTGAAAAAGACTTAATTCACATCCAACAGTCGTTTGGAGTCAAAAGATTAAATGTTAAAATTTCAGCGATATGGACCATTTTGGGGACGTTCGACAGGTCCGGAGTCATCGTTTTTCATCAGAAAATGAATTCTTCGGACTATACCAAAAATGATTCAAAATGTGAAATGGATCGTGCCTCATGTTGAATAACCACTTTTTAACCCCTCAGAGTGACCAAAATTGCCATTTTTACAGAGTTTTGCTTACACAAAAGCTTCAATTTTGACCAATTTCAGGCACATAAATGACTTTAAACACACGTATTTTAGTTGAAAAAGACTTAATTCGCATCCAACAGTCGTTTGGAGTCAAAATATTAAATGTTAAAATTTCATCGATATGGACCATTTTGGGGACATTCGACAGGTCCGGAGTCATCGTTTTTCATCAGAAAATTAATTTTTCAGACTATACCAAAAATGATTCAAAATGTCAAATGGATCGTGCCTCATGTTGAATAACGACTTTTTAACCCCTCAGAGTGACCAAAAATGCCATTTTTACAGAGTTTTGCTTACTCAAAAGCTTCAATTTTGACCAATTTCAGGCACATAAATGACTTTAAACACACTTATTTTAGTTGAAAAAGTCCTAATTCACATCCAACAGTCGTTTGGAGTCAAAAGATTAAATGTTAAAATTTCATCGATATGGACCATTTTGGGGACGTTCGACAGGTCCGGAGTCATCGTTTTTCATCAGAAAATGAATTTTTCGGACTGTACATAAAATGATTCAAAATGTCAAATGGATCGTGCCTCATGTTGAATAACCACTTTTTAACCCCTCAGATTGACCAAAATTGCCATTTTTACAGAGTTTTGCTTACACAAAAGCTTCAATTTTGACCAATTTCAGGCACATAAATGACTTTAAACACACTTATTTTAGTTGAAAAAGACTTAATTCATATCCAACAGTCGTTTGGAGTCAAAAGATTAAATGTTAAAATTTCATCGATATGGACCATTTTGGGGACGTTCGACATGTCCGGAGTCATCGTTTTTCAACAGAAAATGAATTTTTCGGACTATACCAAAAATGATTCAAAATGTCAAATTGATCGTGCCTCATGTTGAATAACCACTTTTTAACCCCTCAGAGTGACCAAAATTGCAATTTTTACAGAGTTTTGCTTACTCAAAAGCTTCAATTTTGACCAATTTCAGGCACATAAATGACTTTAAACACACTTATTTTAGTTGAAAAAGACTTAATTCACATCCAACAGTCGTTTGGAGTCAAAAGATTAAATGTTAAAATTTCATCGATATGGACCATTTTGGGGACGTTCGACAGGTCCGGAGTCATCGTTTTTCATCAGAAAATGAATTCTTCGGACTATACCAAAAATGATTCAAAATGTGAAATAGATTGTGCCTCATGTTGAATAACCACTTTTTAACCCCTCAGAGTGACCAAAATTGCCATTTTTACAGAGTTTTGCTTACACAAAAGCTTCAATTTTGACCAATTTCAGGCACATAAATGACTTTAAACACACGTATTTTAGTTGAAAAAGACTTAATTCGCATCCAACAGTCGTTTGGAGTCAAAATATTAAATGTCAAAATTTCATCGATATGGACCATTTTGGGGACATTCGACAGGTCCGGAGTCATCGTTTTTCATCAGAAAATTAATTTTTCAGACTATACCAAAAATGATTCAAAATGTCAAATGGATCGTGCCTCATGTTGAATAACGACTTTTTAACCCCTCAGAGTGACCAAAAATGCCATTTTTACAGAGTTTTGCTTACTCAAAAGCTTCAATTTTGACCAATTTCAGGCACATAAATGACTTTAAACACACTTATTTTAGTTGAAAAAGTCCTAATTCACATCCAACAGTCGTTTGGAGTCAAAAGATTAAATGTTAAAATTTCATCGATATGGACCATTTTGGGGACGTTCGACAGGTCCGGAGTCATCGTTTTTCATCAGAAAATGAATTTTTCGAACTATACCAAAAATTATTCAAAATGTCAAATAGATTGTGCCTCATGTTGAATAACCACTTTTTAACCCCTCAGAGTGACCAAAATTGCCATTTTTACAGAGTTTTGCTTACACAAAAGCTTCAATTTTGACCAATTTCAGGCACATAAATGACTTTAAACACACTTATTTTAGTTGAAAAAGACTTAATTCACATCCAACAGTCGTTTGGAGTCAAAAGATTAAATGTTAAAATTTCATCGATATGGACCATTTTGGGGACGTTCGACAGGTCCGGAGTCATCGTTTTTCATCAGAAAATGAATTCTTCGGACTATACCAAAAATGATTCAAAATGTGAAATGGATCGTGCCTCATGTTGAATAACCACTTTTTAACCCCTCAGAGTGACCAAAATTGCCATTTTTACAGAGTTTTGCTTACACAAAAGCTTCAATTTTGACCAATTTCAGGCACATAAATGACTTTAAACACACTTATTTTAGTTGAAAAAGACTTAATTCACATCCAACAGTGGTTTGGAGTCAAAAGATTAAATGTTAAAATTTCATCGATATGGACCATTTTGGGGACGTTCGACAGGTCCGGAGTCATCGTTTTTCATCAGAAAATGAATTTTTCGGACTATATCAAAAATGATTCAAAATGCCAAAGTGATCGGGCCTCATGTTGAATAACGACTTTTTAACCCCTCAGAGTGACCAAAATTGCCATTTTTACAGAGTTTTGCTTACTCAAAAGCTTCAATTTTGATCAATTTCAGGCACATAAATGACTTTAAACACACTTATTTTAGTTGAAAAAGTCCTAATTCACATCCAACAGTCGTTTGGAGTCAAAAGATTAAATGTTAAAATTTCATCGATATGGACCATTTTGGGCACGTTCGACAGGTCCGAAGTCATCGTTTTTCATCAGAAAATGAATTTTTCGGACTATACCAAAAATGATTCAAAATGTCAAATAGATTGTGCCTCATGTTGAATAACCACTTTTTAACCCCTCAGAGTGACCAAAATTGCCATTTTTACAGAGTTTTGCTTACACAAAAGCTTCAATTTTGACCAATTTCAGGCACATAAATGACTTTAAACACACTTATTTTAGTTGAAAAAGACTTAATTCACATCCAACAGTCGTTTGGAGTCAAAAGATTAAATGTTAAAATTTCAGCGATATGGACCATTTTGGGGACGTTCGACAGGTCCGGAGTCATCGTTTTTCATCAGAAAATGAATTCTTCGGACTATACCAAAAATGATTCAAAATGTGAAATGGATCGTGCCTCATGTTGAATAACCACTTTTTAACCCCTCAGAGTGACCAAAATTGCCATTTTTACAGAGTTTTGCTTACACAAAAGCTTCAATTTTGACCAATTTCAGGCACATAAATGACTTTAAACACACGTATTTTAGTTGAAAAAGACTTAATTCGCATCCAACAGTCGTTTGGAGTCAAAATATTAAATGTTAAAATTTCATCGATATGGACCATTTTGGGGACATTCGACAGGTCCGGAGTCATCGTTTTTCATCAGAAAATTAATTTTTCAGACTATACCAAAAATGATTCAAAATGTCAAATGGATCGTGCCTCATGTTGAATAACGACTTTTTAACCCCTCAGAGTGACCAAAAATGCCATTTTTACAGAGTTTTGCTTACTCAAAAGCTTCAATTTTGACCAATTTCAGGCACATAAATGACTTTAAACACACTTATTTTAGTTGAAAAAGTCCTAATTCACATCCAACAGTCGTTTGGAGTCAAAAGATTAAATGTTAAAATTTCATCGATATGGACCATTTTGGGGACGTTCGACAGGTCCGGAGTCATCGTTTTTCATCAGAAAATGAATTTTTCGGACTGTACATAAAATGATTCAAAATGTCAAATGGATCGTGCCTCATGTTGAATAACCACTTTTTAACCCCTCAGAGTGACCAAAATTGCCATTTTTACAGAGTTTTGCTTACACAAAAGCTTCAATTTTGACCAATTTCAGGCACATAAATGACTTTAAACACACTTATTTTAGTTGAAAAAGACTTAATTCATATCCAACAGTCGTTTGGAGTCAAAAGATTAAATGTTAAAATTTCATCGATATGGACCATTTTGGGGACGTTCGACATGTCCGGAGTCATCGTTTTTCAACAGAAAATGAATTTTTCGGACTATACCAAAAATGATTCAAAATGTCAAATTGATCGTGCCTCATGTTGAATAACCACTTTTTAACCCCTCAGAGTGACCAAAATTGCAATTTTTACAGAGTTTTGCTTACTCAAAAGCTTCAATTTTGACCAATTTCAGGCACATAAATGACTTTAAACACACTTATTTTAGTTGAAAAAGACTTAATTCACATCCAACAGTCGTTTGGAGTCAAAAGATTAAATGTTAAAATTTCATCGATATGGACCATTTTGGGGACGTTCGACAGGTCCGGAGTCATCGTTTTTCATCAGAAAATGAATTCTTCGGACTATACCAAAAATGATTCAAAATGTCAAATGGATCGTGCCTCATGTTGAATAACCACTTTTTAACCCATCAGAGTGACCAAAATTGCCATTTTTACAGAGTTTTGCTTACACAAAAGCTTCAATTTTGACCAATTTCAGGCACATAAATGACTTTAAACACACTTATTTTAGTTGAAAAAGACTTAATTCACATCCAACAGTCGTTTGGAGTCAAAAGATTAAATGTTAAAATTTCATCGATATGGACCATTTTGGGGACGTTCGACAGGTCCGGAGTCATCGTTTTTCATCAGAAAATGAATTCTTCGGACTATACCAAAAATGATTCAAAATGTGAAATGGATCGTGCCTCATGTTGAATAACCACTTTTTAACCCCTCAGAGTGACCAAAATTGCCATTTTTACAGAGTTTTGCTTACACAAAAGCTTCAATTTTGACCAATTTCAGGCACATAAATGACTTTAAACACACGTATTTTAGTTGAAAAAGACTTAATTCGCATCCAACAGTCGTTTGGAGTCAAAATATTAAATGTTAAAATTTCATCGATATGGACCATTTTGGGGACATTCGACAGGTCCGGAGTCATCGTTTTTCATCAGAAAATTAATTTTTCAGACTATACCAAAAATGATTCAAAATGTCAAATGGATCGTGCCTCATGTTGAATAACGACTTTTTAACCCCTCAGAGTGACCAAAAATGCCATTTTTACAGAGTTTTGCTTACTCAAAAGCTTCAATTTTGACCAATTTCAGGCACATAAATGACTTTAAACACACTTATTTTAGTTGAAAAAGTCCTAATTCACATCCAACAGTCGTTTGGAGTCAAAAGATTAAATGTTAAAATTTCATCGATATGGACCATTTTGGGGACGTTCGACAGGTCCGGAGTCATCGTTTTTCATCAGAAAATGAATTTTTCGGACTGTACATAAAATGATTCAAAATGTCAAATGGATCGTGCCTCATGTTGAATAACCACTTTTTAACCCCTCAGAGTGACCAAAATTGCCATTTTTACAGAGTTTTGCTTACACAAAAGCTTCAATTTTGACCAATTTCAGGCACATAAATGACTTTAAACACACTTATTTTAGTTGAAAAAGACTTAATTCATATCCAACAGTCGTTTGGAGTCAAAAGATTAAATGTTAAAATTTCATCGATATGGACTATTTTGGGGACGTTCGACATGTCCGGAGTCATCGTTTTTCAACAGAAAATGAATTTTTCGGACTATACCAAAAATGATTCAAAATGTCAAATTGATCGTGCCTCATGTTGAATAACCACTTTTTAACCCCTCAGAGTGACCAAAATTGCAATTTTTACAGAGTTTTGCTTACTCAAAAGCTTCAATTTTGACCAATTTCAGGCACATAAATGACTTTAAACACACTTATTTTAGTTGAAAAAGACTTAATTCACATCCAACAGTCGTTTGGAGTCAAAAGATTAAATGTTAAAATTTCATCGATATGGACCATTTTGGGGACGTTCGACAGGTCCGGAGTCATCGTTTTTCATCAGAAAATGAATTCTTCGGACTATACCAAAAATGATTCAAAATGTGAAATAGATTGTGCCTCATGTTGAATAACCACTTTTTAACCCCTCAGAGTGACCAAAATTGCCATTTTTACAGAGTTTTGCTTACACAAAAGCTTCAATTTTGACCAATTTCAGGCACATAAATGACTTTAAACACACGTATTTTAGTTGAAAAAGACTTAATTCGCATCCAACAGTCGTTTGGAGTCAAAATATTAAATGTTAAAATTTCATCGATATGGACCATTTTGGGGACATTCGACAGGTCCGGAGTCATCGTTTTTCATCAGAAAATTAATTTTTCAGACTATACCAAAAATGATTCAAAATGTCAAATGGATCGTGCCTCATGTTGAATAACGACTTTTTAACCCCTCAGAGTGACCAAAAATGCCATTTTTACAGAGTTTTGCTTACTCAAAAGCTTCAATTTTGACCAATTTCAGGCACATAAATGACTTTAAACACACTTATTTTAGTTGAAAAAGTCCTAATTCACATCCAACAGTCGTTTGGAGTCAAAAGATTAAATGTTAAAATTTCATCGATATGGACCATTTTGGGGACGTTCGACAGGTCCGGAGTCATCGTTTTTCATCAGAAAATGAATTTTTCGAACTATACCAAAAATGATTCAAAATGTCAAATAGATTGTGCCTCATGTTGAATAACCACTTTTTAACCCCTCAGAGTGACCAAAATTGCCATTTTTACAGAGTTTTGCTTACACAAAAGCTTCAATTTTGACCAATTTCAGGCACATAAATGACTTTAAACACACTTATTTTAGTTGAAAAAGACTTAATTCACATCCAACAGTCGTTTGGAGTCAAAAGATTAAATGTTAAAATTTCAGCGATATGGACCATTTTGGGGACGTTCGACAGGTCCGGAGTCATCGTTTTTCATCAGAAAATGAATTCTTCGGACTATACCAAAAATGATTCAAAATGTGAAATGGATCGTGCCTCATGTTGAATAACCACTTTTTAACCCCTCAGAGTGACCAAAATTGCCATTTTTACAGAGTTTTGCTTACACAAAAGCTTCAATTTTGACCAATTTCAGGCACATAAATGACTTTAAACACACGTATTTTAGTTGAAAAAGACTTAATTCGCATCCAACAGTCGTTTGGAGTCAAAATATTAAATGTTAAAATTTCATCGATATGGACCATTTTGGGGACATTCGACAGGTCCGGAGTCATCGTTTTTCATCAGAAAATTAATTTTTCAGACTATACCAAAAATGATTCAAAATGTCAAATGGATCGTGCCTCATGTTGAATAACGACTTTTTAACCCCTCAGAGTGACCAAAAATGCCATTTTTACAGAGTTTTGCTTACTCAAAAGCTTCAATTTTGACCAATTTCAGGCACATAAATGACTTTAAACACACTTATTTTAGTTGAAAAAGTCCTAATTCACATCCAACAGTCGTTTGGAGTCAAAAGATTAAATGTTAAAATTTCATCGATATGGACCATTTTGGGGACGTTCGACAGGTCCGGAGTCATCGTTTTTCATCAGAAAATGAATTTTTCGGACTGTACATAAAATGATTCAAAATGTCAAATGGATCGTGCCTCATGTTGAATAACCACTTTTTAACCCCTCAGAGTGACCAAAATTGCCATTTTTACAGAGTTTTGCTTACACAAAAGCTTCAATTTTGACCAATTTCAGGCACATAAATGACTTTAAACACACTTATTTTAGTTGAAAAAGACTTAATTCATATCCAACAGTCGTTTGGAGTCAAAAGATTAAATGTTAAAATTTCATCGATATGGACCATTTTGGGGACGTTCGACATGTCCGGAGTCATCGTTTTTCAACAGAAAATGAATTTTTCGGACTATACCAAAAATGATTCAAAATGTCAAATTGATCGTGCCTCATGTTGAATAACCACTTTTTAACCCCTCAGAGTGACCAAAATTGCAATTTTTACAGAGTTTTGCTTACTCAAAAGCTTCAATTTTGACCAATTTCAGGCACATAAATGACTTTAAACACACTTATTTTAGTTGAAAAAGACTTAATTCACATCCAACAGTCGTTTGGAGTCAAAAGATTAAATGTTAAAATTTCATCGATATGGACCATTTTGGGGACGTTCGACAGGTCCGGAGTCATCGTTTTTCATCAGAAAATGAATTCTTCGGACTATACCAAAAATGATTCAAAATGTGAAATAGATTGTGCCTCATGTTGAATAACCACTTTTTAACCCCTCAGAGTGACCAAAATTGCCATTTTTACAGAGTTTTGCTTACACAAAAGCTTCAATTTTGACCAATTTCAGGCACATAAATGACTTTAAACACACGTATTTTAGTTGAAAAAGACTTAATTCGCATCCAACAGTCGTTTGGAGTCAAAATATTAAATGTCAAAATTTCATCGATATGGACCATTTTGGGGACATTCGACAGGTCCGGAGTCATCGTTTTTCATCAGAAAATTAATTTTTCAGACTATACCAAAAATGATTCAAAATGTCAAATGGATCGTGCCTCATGTTGAATAACGACTTTTTAACCCCTCAGAGTGACCAAAAATGCCATTTTTACAGAGTTTTGCTTACTCAAAAGCTTCAATTTTGACCAATTTCAGGCACATAAATGACTTTAAACACACTTATTTTAGTTGAAAAAGTCCTAATTCACATCCAACAGTCGTTTGGAGTCAAAAGATTAAATGTTAAAATTTCATCGATATGGACCATTTTGGGGACGTTCGACAGGTCCGGAGTCATCGTTTTTCATCAGAAAATGAATTTTTCGAACTATACCAAAAATGATTCAAAATGTCAAATAGATTGTGCCTCATGTTGAATAACCACTTTTTAACCCCTCAGAGTGACCAAAATTGCCATTTTTACAGAGTTTTGCTTACACAAAAGCTTCAATTTTGACCAATTTCAGGCACATAAATGACTTTAAACACACTTATTTTAGTTGAAAAAGACTTAATTCACATCCAACAGTCGTTTGGAGTCAAAAGATTAAATGTTAAAATTTCATCGATATGGACCATTTTGGGGACGTTCGACAGGTCCGGAGTCATCGTTTTTCATCAGAAAATGAATTCTTCGGACTATACCAAAAATGATTCAAAATGTGAAATGGATCGTGCCTCATGTTGAATAACCACTTTTTAACCCCTCAGAGTGACCAAAATTGCCATTTTTACAGAGTTTTGCTTACACAAAAGCTTCAATTTTGACCAATTTCAGGCACATAAATGACTTTAAACACACTTATTTTAGTTGAAAAAGACTTAATTCACATCCAACAGTGGTTTGGAGTCAAAAGATTAAATGTTAAAATTTCATCGATATGGACCATTTTGGGGACGTTCGACAGGTCCGGAGTCATCGTTTTTCATCAGAAAATGAATTTTTCGGACTATATCAAAAATGATTCAAAATGCCAAAGTGATCGGGCCTCATGTTGAATAACGACTTTTTAACCCCTCAGAGTGACCAAAATTGCCATTTTTACAGAGTTTTGCTTACTCAAAAGCTTCAATTTTGATCAATTTCAGGCACATAAATGACTTTAAACACACTTATTTTAGTTGAAAAAGTCCTAATTCACATCCAACAGTCGTTTGGAGTCAAAAGATTAAATGTTAAAATTTCATCGATATGGACCATTTTGGGGACGTTCGACATGTCCGGAGTCATCGTTTTTCAACAGAAAATGAATTTTTCGGACTATACCAAAAATGATTCAAAATGTCAAATTGATCGTGCCTCATGTTGAATAACCACTTTTTAACCCCTCAGAGTGACCAAAATTGCAATTTTTACAGAGTTTTGCTTACTCAAAAGCTTCAATTTTGACCAATTTCAGGCACATAAATGACTTTAAACACACTTATTTTAGTTGAAAAAGACTTAATTCACATCCAACAGTCGTTTGGAGTCAAAAGATTAAATGTTAAAATTTCATCGATATGGACCATTTTGGGGACGTTCGACAGGTCCGGAGTCATCGTTTTTCATCAGAAAATGAATTCTTCGGACTATACCAAAAATGATTCAAAATGTGAAATAGATTGTGCCTCATGTTGAATAACCACTTTTTAACCCCTCAGAGTGACCAAAATTGCCATTTTTACAGAGTTTTGCTTACACAAAAGCTTCAATTTTGACCAATTTCAGGCACATAAATGACTTTAAACACACGTATTTTAGTTGAAAAAGACTTAATTCGCATCCAACAGTCGTTTGGAGTCAAAATATTAAATGTTAAAATTTCATCGATATGGACCATTTTGGGGACATTCGACAGGTCCGGAGTCATCGTTTTTCATCAGAAAATTAATTTTTCAGACTATACCAAAAATGATTCAAAATGTCAAATGGATCGTGCCTCATGTTGAATAACGACTTTTTAACCCCTCAGAGTGACCAAAAATGCCATTTTTACAGAGTTTTGCTTACTCAAAAGCTTCAATTTTGACCAATTTCAGGCACATAAATGACTTTAAACACACTTATTTTAGTTGAAAAAGTCCTAATTCACATCCAACAGTCGTTTGGAGTCAAAAGATTAAATGTTAAAATTTCATCGATATGGACCATTTTGGGGACGTTCGACAGGTCCGGAGTCATCGTTTTTCATCAGAAAATGAATTTTTCGGACTGTACATAAAATGATTCAAAATGTCAAATGGATCGTGCCTCATGTTGAATAACCACTTTTTAACCCCTCAGAGTGACCAAAATTGCCATTTTTACAGAGTTTTGCTTACACAAAAGCTTCAATTTTGACCAATTTCAGGCACATAAATGACTTTAAACACACTTATTTTAGTTGAAAAAGACTTAATTCATATCCAACAGTCGTTTGGAGTCAAAAGATTAAATGTTAAAATTTCATCGATATGGACCATTTTGGGGACGTTCGACATGTCCGGAGTCATCGTTTTTCAACAGAAAATGAATTTTTCGGACTATACCAAAAATGATTCAAAATGTCAAATTGATCGTGCCTCATGTTGAATAACCACTTTTTAACCCCTCAGAGTGACCAAAATTGCAATTTTTACAGAGTTTTGCTTACTCAAAAGCTTCAATTTTGACCAATTTCAGGCACATAAATGACTTTAAACACACTTATTTTAGTTGAAAAAGACTTAATTCACATCCAACAGTCGTTTGGAGTCAAAAGATTAAATGTTAAAATTTCATCGATATGGACCATTTTGGGGACGTTCGACAGGTCCGGAGTCATCGTTTTTCATCAGAAAATGAATTCTTCGGACTATACCAAAAATGATTCAAAATGTCAAATGGATCGTGCCTCATGTTGAATAACCACTTTTTAACCCATCAGAGTGACCAAAATTGCCATTTTTACAGAGTTTTGCTTACACAAAAGCTTCAATTTTGACCAATTTCAGGCACATAAATGACTTTAAACACACTTATTTTAGTTGAAAAAGACTTAATTCACATCCAACAGTCGTTTGGAGTCAAAAGATTAAATGTTAAAATTTCATCGATATGGACCATTTTGGGGACGTTCGACAGGTCCGGAGTCATCGTTTTTCATCAGAAAATGAATTCTTCGGACTATACCAAAAATGATTCAAAATGTGAAATGGATCGTGCCTCATGTTGAATAACCACTTTTTAACCCCTCAGAGTGACCAAAATTGCCATTTTTACAGAGTTTTGCTTACACAAAAGCTTCAATTTTGACCAATTTCAGGCACATAAATGACTTTAAACACACGTATTTTAGTTGAAAAAGACTTAATTCGCATCCAACAGTCGTTTGGAGTCAAAATATTAAATGTTAAAATTTCATCGATATGGACCATTTTGGGGACATTCGACAGGTCCGGAGTCATCGTTTTTCATCAGAAAATTAATTTTTCAGACTATACCAAAAATGATTCAAAATGTCAAATGGATCGTGCCTCATGTTGAATAACGACTTTTTAACCCCTCAGAGTGACCAAAAATGCCATTTTTACAGAGTTTTGCTTACTCAAAAGCTTCAATTTTGACCAATTTCAGGCACATAAATGACTTTAAACACACTTATTTTAGTTGAAAAAGTCCTAATTCACATCCAACAGTCGTTTGGAGTCAAAAGATTAAATGTTAAAATTTCATCGATATGGACCATTTTGGGGACGTTCGACAGGTCCGGAGTCATCGTTTTTCATCAGAAAATGAATTTTCGGACTGTACATAAAATGATTCAAAATGTCAAATGGATCGTGCCTCATGTTGAATAACCACTTTTTAACCCCTCAGAGTGACCAAAATTGCATTTTTACAGAGTTTTGCTTACACAAAAGCTTCAATTTTGACCAATTTCAGGCACATAAATGACTTTAAACACACTTATTTTAGTTGAAAAAGACTTAATTCATATCCAACAGTCGTTTGGAGTCAAAAGATTAAATGTTAAAATTTCATCGATATGGACTATTTTGGGGACGTTCGACATGTCCGGAGTCATCGTTTTTCAACAGAAAATGAATTTTTCGGACTATACCAAAAATGATTCAAAATGTCAAATTGATCGTGCCTCATGTTGAATAACCACTTTTTAACCCCTCAGAGTGACCAAAATTGCAATTTTTACAGAGTTTTGCTTACTCAAAAGCTTCAATTTTGACCAATTTCAGGCACATAAATGACTTTAAACACACTTATTTTAGTTGAAAAAGACTTAATTCACATCCAACAGTCGTTTGGAGTCAAAAGATTAAATGTTAAAATTTCATCGATATGGACCATTTTGGGGACGTTCGACAGGTCCGGAGTCATCGTTTTTCATCAGAAAATGAATTCTTCGGACTATACCAAAATGATTCAAAATGTGAAATAGATTGTGCCTCATGTTGAATAACCACTTTTTAACCCCTCAGAGTGACCAAAATTGCCATTTTTACAGAGTTTTGCTTACACAAAAGCTTCAATTTTGACCAATTTCAGGCACATAAATGACTTTAAACACACGTATTTTAGTTGAAAAAGACTTAATTCGCATCCAACAGTCGTTTGGAGTCAAAATATTAAATGTTAAAATTTCATCGATATGGACCATTTTGGGGACATTCGACAGGTCCGGAGTCATCGTTTTTCATCAGAAAATTAATTTTTCAGACTATACCAAAAATGATTCAAAATGTCAAATGGATCGTGCCTCATGTTGAATAACGACTTTTTAACCCCTCAGAGTGACCAAAAATGCCATTTTTACAGAGTTTTGCTTACTCAAAAGCTTCAATTTTGACCAATTTCAGGCACATAAATGACTTTAAACACACTTATTTTAGTTGAAAAAGTCCTAATTCACATCCAACAGTCGTTTGGAGTCAAAAGATTAAATGTTAAAATTTCATCGATATGGACCATTTTGGGGACGTTCGACAGGTCCGGAGTCATCGTTTTTCATCAGAAAATGAATTTTTCGAACTATACCAAAAATGATTCAAAATGTCAAATAGATTGTGCCTCATGTTGAATAACCACTTTTTAACCCCTCAGAGTGACCAAAATTGCCATTTTTACAGAGTTTTGCTTACACAAAAGCTTCAATTTTGACCAATTTCAGGCACATAAATGACTTTAAACACACTTATTTTAGTTGAAAAAGACTTAATTCACATCCAACAGTCGTTTGGAGTCAAAAGATTAAATGTTAAAATTTCATCGATATGGACCATTTTGGGGACGTTCGACAGGTCCGGAGTCATCGTTTTTCATCAGAAAATGAATTCTTCGGACTATACCAAAAATGATTCAAAATGTGAAATGGATCGTGCCTCATGTTGAATAACCACTTTTTAACCCCTCAGAGTGACCAAAATTGCCATTTTTACAGAGTTTTGCTTACTCAAAAGCTTCAAGTTTGACCAATTTCAGGCACGTAAATGACTTTAAACACACTTATTTTAGTTGAAAAAGACTTAATTCGCATCCAACAGTCGTTTGGAGTCAAAATATTAAATGTTAAAATTTCATCGATATGGACCATTTTGGGGACATTCGACAGGTCCGGAGTCATCGTTTTTCATCAGAAAATAAATTTTTCAGACTATACCAAAAATGATTCAAAATGTCAAATGGATCGTGCCTCATGTTGAATAACCACTTTTTAACCCCTCAGAGTGACCAAAATTGCCATTTTTACAGAGTTTTGCTTACACAAAAGCTTCAATTTTGACCAATTTCAGGCACATAAATGACTTTAAACACACTTATTTTAGTTGAAAAAGTCCTAATTCACATCCAACAGTCGTTTGGAGTCAAAAGATTAAATGTTAAAATTTCATCGATATGGACCATTTTGGGCACGTTCGACAGGTCCGAAGTCATCGTTTTTCATCAGAAAATGAATTTTTCGGACTATACCAAAAATGATTCAAAATGTCAAATAGATTGTGCCTCATGTTGAATAACCACTTTTTAACCCCTCAGAGTGACCAAAATTGCCATTTTTACAGAGTTTTGCTTACACAAAAGCTTCAATTTTGACCAATTTCAGGCACATAAATGACTTTAAACACACTTATTTTAGTTGAAAAAGACTTAATTCACATCCAACAGTCGTTTGGAGTCAAAAGATTAAATGTTAAAATTTCAGCGATATGGACCATTTTGGGGACGTTCGACAGGTCCGGAGTCATCGTTTTTCATCAGAAAATGAATTTTTCGGACTATATCAAAAATGATTCAAAATGTCAAATTGATCGTGCCTCATGTTGAATAACCACTTTTTAACCCCTCAGAGTGACCAAAATTGCAATTTTTACAGAGTTTTGCTTACTCAAAAGCTTCAATTTTGACCAATTTCAGGCACATAAATGACTTTAAACACACTTATTTTAGTTGAAAAAGACTTAATTCACATCCAACAGTCGTTTGGAGTCAAAAGATTAAATGTTAAAATTTCATCGATATGGACCATTTTGGGGACGTTCGACAGGTCCGGAGTCATCGTTTTTCATCAGAAAATGAATTCTTCGGACTATACCAAAAATGATTCAAAATGTGAAATAGATTGTGCCTCATGTTGAATAACCACTTTTTAACCCCTCAGAGTGACCAAAATTGCCATTTTTACAGAGTTTTGCTTACACAAAAGCTTCAATTTTGACCAATTTCAGGCACATAAATGACTTTAAACACACGTATTTTAGTTGAAAAAGACTTAATTCGCATCCAACAGTCGTTTGGAGTCAAAATATTAAATGTCAAAATTTCATCGATATGGACCATTTTGGGGACATTCGACAGGTCCGGAGTCATCGTTTTTCATCAGAAAATTAATTTTTCAGACTATACCAAAAATGATTCAAAATGTCAAATGGATCGTGCCTCATGTTGAATAACGACTTTTTAACCCCTCAGAGTGACCAAAAATGCCATTTTTACAGAGTTTTGCTTACTCAAAAGCTTCAATTTTGACCAATTTCAGGCACATAAATGACTTTAAACACACTTATTTTAGTTGAAAAAGTCCTAATTCACATCCAACAGTCGTTTGGAGTCAAAAGATTAAATGTTAAAATTTCATCGATATGGACCATTTTGGGGACGTTCGACAGGTCCGGAGTCATCGTTTTTCATCAGAAAATGAATTTTTCGAACTATACCAAAAATGATTCAAAATGTCAAATAGATTGTGCCTCATGTTGAATAACCACTTTTTAACCCCTCAGAGTGACCAAAATTGCCATTTTTACAGAGTTTTGCTTACACAAAAGCTTCAATTTTGACCAATTTCAGGCACATAAATGACTTTAAACACACTTATTTTAGTTGAAAAAGACTTAATTCACATCCAACAGTCGTTTGGAGTCAAAAGATTAAATGTTAAAATTTCATCGATATGGACCATTTTGGGGACGTTCGACAGGTCCGGAGTCATCGTTTTTCATCAGAAAATGAATTCTTCGGACTATACCAAAAATGATTCAAAATGTGAAATGGATCGTGCCTCATGTTGAATAACCACTTTTTAACCCCTCAGAGTGACCAAAATTGCCATTTTTACAGAGTTTTGCTTACACAAAAGCTTCAATTTTGACCAATTTCAGGCACATAAATGACTTTAAACACACTTATTTTAGTTGAAAAAGACTTAATTCACATCCAACAGTGGTTTGGAGTCAAAAGATTAAATGTTAAAATTTCATCGATATGGACCATTTTGGGGACGTTCGACAGGTCCGGAGTCATCGTTTTTCATCAGAAAATGAATTTTTCGGACTATATCAAAAATGATTCAAAATGCCAAAGTGATCGGGCCTCATGTTGAATAACGACTTTTTAACCCCTCAGAGTGACCAAAATTGCCATTTTTACAGAGTTTTGCTTACTCAAAAGCTTCAATTTTGATCAATTTCAGGCACATAAATGACTTTAAACACACTTATTTTAGTTGAAAAAGTCCTAATTCACATCCAACAGTCGTTTGGAGTCAAAAGATTAAATGTTAAAATTTCATCGATATGGACCATTTTGGGCACGTTCGACAGGTCCGAAGTCATCGTTTTTCATCAGAAAATGAATTTTTCGGACTATACCAAAAATGATTCAAAATGTCAAATAGATTGTGCCTCATGTTGAATAACCACTTTTTAACCCCTCAGAGTGACCAAAATTGCCATTTTTACAGAGTTTTGCTTACACAAAAGCTTCAATTTTGACCAATTTCAGGCACATAAATGACTTTAAACACACTTATTTTAGTTGAAAAAGACTTAATTCACATCCAACAGTCGTTTGGAGTCAAAAGATTAAATGTTAAAATTTCAGCGATATGGACCATTTTGGGGACGTTCGACAGGTCCGGAGTCATCGTTTTTCATCAGAAAATGAATTCTTCGGACTATACCAAAAATGATTCAAAATGTGAAATGGATCGTGCCTCATGTTGAATAACCACTTTTTAACCCCTCAGAGTGACCAAAATTGCCATTTTTACAGAGTTTTGCTTACACAAAAGCTTCAATTTTGACCAATTTCAGGCACATAAATGACTTTAAACACACGTATTTTAGTTGAAAAAGACTTAATTCGCATCCAACAGTCGTTTGGAGTCAAAATATTAAATGTTAAAATTTCATCGATATGGACCATTTTGGGGACATTCGACAGGTCCGGAGTCATCGTTTTTCATCAGAAAATTAATTTTTCAGACTATACCAAAAATGATTCAAAATGTCAAATGGATCGTGCCTCATGTTGAATAACGACTTTTTAACCCCTCAGAGTGACCAAAAATGCCATTTTTACAGAGTTTTGCTTACTCAAAAGCTTCAATTTTGACCAATTTCAGGCACATAAATGACTTTAAACACACTTATTTTAGTTGAAAAAGTCCTAATTCACATCCAACAGTCGTTTGGAGTCAAAAGATTAAATGTTAAAATTTCATCGATATGGACCATTTTGGGGACGTTCGACAGGTCCGGAGTCATCGTTTTTCATCAGAAAATGAATTTTTCGGACTGTACATAAAATGATTCAAAATGTCAAATGGATCGTGCCTCATGTTGAATAACCACTTTTTAACCCCTCAGAGTGACCAAAATTGCCATTTTTACAGAGTTTTGCTTACACAAAAGCTTCAATTTTGACCAATTTCAGGCACATAAATGACTTTAAACACACTTATTTTAGTTGAAAAAGACTTAATTCATATCCAACAGTCGTTTGGAGTCAAAAGATTAAATGTTAAAATTTCATCGATATGGACCATTTTGGGGACGTTCGACATGTCCGGAGTCATCGTTTTTCAACAGAAAATGAATTTTTCGGACTATACCAAAAATGATTCAAAATGTCAAATTGATCGTGCCTCATGTTGAATAACCACTTTTTAACCCCTCAGAGTGACCAAAATTGCAATTTTTACAGAGTTTTGCTTACTCAAAAGCTTCAATTTTGACCAATTTCAGGCACATAAATGACTTTAAACACACTTATTTTAGTTGAAAAAGACTTAATTCACATCCAACAGTCGTTTGGAGTCAAAAGATTAAATGTTAAAATTTCATCGATATGGACCATTTTGGGGACGTTCGACAGGTCCGGAGTCATCGTTTTTCATCAGAAAATGAATTCTTCGGACTATACCAAAAATGATTCAAAATGTCAAATGGATCGTGCCTCATGTTGAATAACCACTTTTTAACCCATCAGAGTGACCAAAATTGCCATTTTTACAGAGTTTTGCTTACACAAAAGCTTCAATTTTGACCAATTTCAGGCACATAAATGACTTTAAACACACTTATTTTAGTTGAAAAAGACTTAATTCACATCCAACAGTCGTTTGGAGTCAAAAGATTAAATGTTAAAATTTCATCGATATGGACCATTTTGGGGACGTTCGACAGGTCCGGAGTCATCGTTTTTCATCAGAAAATGAATTCTTCGGACTATACCAAAAATGATTCAAAATGTGAAATGGATCGTGCCTCATGTTGAATAACCACTTTTTAACCCCTCAGAGTGACCAAAATTGCCATTTTTACAGAGTTTTGCTTACACAAAAGCTTCAATTTTGACCAATTTCAGGCACATAAATGACTTTAAACACACGTATTTTAGTTGAAAAAGACTTAATTCGCATCCAACAGTCGTTTGGAGTCAAAATATTAAATGTTAAAATTTCATCGATATGGACCATTTTGGGGACATTCGACAGGTCCGGAGTCATCGTTTTTCATCAGAAAATTAATTTTTCAGACTATACCAAAAATGATTCAAAATGTCAAATGGATCGTGCCTCATGTTGAATAACGACTTTTTAACCCCTCAGAGTGACCAAAAATGCCATTTTTACAGAGTTTTGCTTACTCAAAAGCTTCAATTTTGACCAATTTCAGGCACATAAATGACTTTAAACACACTTATTTTAGTTGAAAAAGTCCTAATTCACATCCAACAGTCGTTTGGAGTCAAAAGATTAAATGTTAAAATTTCATCGATATGGACCATTTTGGGGACGTTCGACAGGTCCGGAGTCATCGTTTTTCATCAGAAAATGAATTTTTCGGACTGTACATAAAATGATTCAAAATGTCAAATGGATCGTGCCTCATGTTGAATAACCACTTTTTAACCCCTCAGAGTGACCAAAATTGCCATTTTTACAGAGTTTTGCTTACACAAAAGCTTCAATTTTGACCAATTTCAGGCACATAAATGACTTTAAACACACTTATTTTAGTTGAAAAAGACTTAATTCATATCCAACAGTCGTTTGGAGTCAAAAGATTAAATGTTAAAATTTCATCGATATGGACTATTTTGGGGACGTTCGACATGTCCGGAGTCATCGTTTTTCAACAGAAAATGAATTTTTCGGACTATACCAAAAATGATTCAAAATGTCAAATTGATCGTGCCTCATGTTGAATAACCACTTTTTAACCCCTCAGAGTGACCAAAATTGCAATTTTTACAGAGTTTTGCTTACTCAAAAGCTTCAATTTTGACCAATTTCAGGCACATAAATGACTTTAAACACACTTATTTTAGTTGAAAAAGACTTAATTCACATCCAACAGTCGTTTGGAGTCAAAAGATTAAATGTTAAAATTTCATCGATATGGACCATTTTGGGGACGTTCGACAGGTCCGGAGTCATCGTTTTTCATCAGAAAATGAATTCTTCGGACTATACCAAAAATGATTCAAAATGTGAAATAGATTGTGCCTCATGTTGAATAACCACTTTTTAACCCCTCAGAGTGACCAAAATTGCCATTTTTACAGAGTTTTGCTTACACAAAAGCTTCAATTTTGACCAATTTCAGGCACATAAATGACTTTAAACACACGTATTTTAGTTGAAAAAGACTTAATTCGCATCCAACAGTCGTTTGGAGTCAAAATATTAAATGTTAAAATTTCATCGATATGGACCATTTTGGGGACATTCGACAGGTCCGGAGTCATCGTTTTTCATCAGAAAATTAATTTTTCAGACTATACCAAAAATGATTCAAAATGTCAAATGGATCGTGCCTCATGTTGAATAACGACTTTTTAACCCCTCAGAGTGACCAAAAATGCCATTTTTACAGAGTTTTGCTTACTCAAAAGCTTCAATTTTGACCAATTTCAGGCACATAAATGACTTTAAACACACTTATTTTAGTTGAAAAAGTCCTAATTCACATCCAACAGTCGTTTGGAGTCAAAAGATTAAATGTTAAAATTTCATCGATATGGACCATTTTGGGGACGTTCGACAGGTCCGGAGTCATCGTTTTTCATCAGAAAATGAATTTTTCGAACTATACCAAAAATGATTCAAAATGTCAAATAGATTGTGCCTCATGTTGAATAACCACTTTTTAACCCCTCAGAGTGACCAAAATTGCCATTTTTACAGAGTTTTGCTTACACAAAAGCTTCAATTTTGACCAATTTCAGGCACATAAATGACTTTAAACACACTTATTTTAGTTGAAAAAGACTTAATTCACATCCAACAGTCGTTTGGAGTCAAAAGATTAAATGTTAAAATTTCATCGATATGGACCATTTTGGGGACGTTCGACAGGTCCGGAGTCATCGTTTTTCATCAGAAAATGAATTCTTCGGACTATACCAAAAATGATTCAAAATGTGAAATGGATCGTGCCTCATGTTGAATAACCACTTTTTAACCCCTCAGAGTGACCAAAATTGCCATTTTTACAGAGTTTTGCTTACTCAAAAGCTTCAAGTTTGACCAATTTCAGGCACGTAAATGACTTTAAACACACTTATTTTAGTTGAAAAAGACTTAATTCGCATCCAACAGTCGTTTGGAGTCAAAATATTAAATGTTAAAATTTCATCGATATGGACCATTTTGGGGACATTCGACAGGTCCGGAGTCATCGTTTTTCATCAGAAAATAAATTTTTCAGACTATACCAAAAATGATTCAAAATGTCAAATGGATCGTGCCTCATGTTGAATAACCACTTTTTAACCCCTCAGAGTGACCAAAATTGCCATTTTTACAGAGTTTTGCTTACACAAAAGCTTCAATTTTGACCAATTTCAGGCACATAAATGACTTTAAACACACTTATTTTAGTTGAAAAAGTCCTAATTCACATCCAACAGTCGTTTGGAGTCAAAAGATTAAATGTTAAAATTTCATCGATATGGACCATTTTGGGCACGTTCGACAGGTCCGAAGTCATCGTTTTTCATCAGAAAATGAATTTTTCGGACTATACCAAAAATGATTCAAAATGTCAAATAGATTGTGCCTCATGTTGAATAACCACTTTTTAACCCCTCAGAGTGACCAAAATTGCCATTTTTACAGAGTTTTGCTTACACAAAAGCTTCAATTTTGACCAATTTCAGGCACATAAATGACTTTAAACACACTTATTTTAGTTGAAAAAGACTTAATTCACATCCAACAGTCGTTTGGAGTCAAAAGATTAAATGTTAAAATTTCAGCGATATGGACCATTTTGGGGACGTTCGACAGGTCCGGAGTCATCGTTTTTCATCAGAAAATGAATTCTTCGGACTATACCAAAAATGATTCAAAATGTGAAATGGATCGTGCCTCATGTTGAATAACCACTTTTTAACCCCTCAGAGTGACCAAAATTGCCATTTTTACAGAGTTTTGCTTACACAAAAGCTTCAATTTTGACCAATTTCAGGCACATAAATGACTTTAAACACACGTATTTTAGTTGAAAAAGACTTAATTCGCATCCAACAGTCGTTTGGAGTCAAAATATTAAATGTTAAAATTTCATCGATATGGACCATTTTGGGGACATTCGACAGGTCCGGAGTCATCGTTTTTCATCAGAAAATTAATTTTTCAGACTATACCAAAAATGATTCAAAATGTCAAATGGATCGTGCCTCATGTTGAATAACGACTTTTTAACCCCTCAGAGTGACCAAAAATGCCATTTTTACAGAGTTTTGCTTACTCAAAAGCTTCAATTTTGACCAATTTCAGGCACATAAATGACTTTAAACACACTTATTTTAGTTGAAAAAGTCCTAATTCACATCCAACAGTGGTTTGGAGTCAAAAGATTAAATGTTAAAATTTCATCGATATGGACCATTTTGGGGACGTTCGACAGGTCCGGAGTCATCGTTTTTCATCAGAAAATGAATTTTTCGGACTATATCAAAAATGATTCAAAATGCCAAAGTGATCGGGCCTCATGTTGAATAACGACTTTTTAACCCCTCAGAGTGACCAAAATTGCCATTTTTACAGAGTTTTGCTTACTCAAAAGCTTCAATTTTGACCAATTTCAGGCACATAAATGACTTTAAACACACTTATTTTAGTTGAAAAAGTCCTAATTCACATCCAACAGTCGTTTGGAGTCAAAAGATTAAATGTTAAAATTTCATCGATATGGACCATTTTGGGCACGTTCGACAGGTCCGAAGTCATCGTTTTTCATCAGAAAATGAATTTTTCGGACTATACCAAAAATGATTCAAAATGTCAAATAGATTGTGCCTCATGTTGAATAACCACTTTTTAACCCCTCAGAGTGACCAAAATTGCCATTTTTAC
Source organism: Lissotriton vulgaris (assembly GCF_964263255.1). Classification (NCBI taxonomy): domain Eukaryota; kingdom Metazoa; phylum Chordata; class Amphibia; order Caudata; family Salamandridae; genus Lissotriton; species Lissotriton vulgaris. The sequence goes on along the minus strand of NW_028240631.1, from coordinate 1,118,549 downwards.
AGAGTTTTGCTTACACAAAAGCTTCAATTTTGACCAATTTCAGGCACATAAATGACTTTAAACACACTTATTTTAGTTGAAAAAGACTTAATTCACATCCAACAGTCGTTTGGAGTCAAAAGATTAAATGTTAAAATTTCAGCGATATGGACCATTTTGGGGACGTTCGACAGGTCCGGAGTCATCGTTTTTCATCAGAAAATGAATTCTTCGGACTATACCAAAAATGATTCAAAATGTGAAATGGATCGTGCCTCATGTTGAATAACCACTTTTTAACCCCTCAGAGTGACCAAAATTGCCATTTTTACAGAGTTTTGCTTACACAAAAGCTTCAATTTTGACCAATTTCAGGCACATAAATGACTTTAAACACACGTATTTTAGTTGAAAAAGACTTAATTCGCATCCAACAGTCGTTTGGAGTCAAAATATTAAATGTTAAAATTTCATCGATATGGACCATTTTGGGGACATTCGACAGGTCCGGAGTCATCGTTTTTCATCAGAAAATTAATTTTTCAGACTATACCAAAAATGATTCAAAATGTCAAATGGATCGTGCCTCATGTTGAATAACGACTTTTTAACCCCTCAGAGTGACCAAAAATGCCATTTTTACAGAGTTTTGCTTACTCAAAAGCTTCAATTTTGACCAATTTCAGGCACATAAATGACTTTAAACACACTTATTTTAGTTGAAAAAGTCCTAATTCACATCCAACAGTCGTTTGGAGTCAAAAGATTAAATGTTAAAATTTCATCGATATGGACCATTTTGGGGACGTTCGACAGGTCCGGAGTCATCGTTTTTCATCAGAAAATGAATTTTTCGGACTGTACATAAAATGATTCAAAATGTCAAATGGATCGTGCCTCATGTTGAATAACCACTTTTTAACCCCTCAGAGTGACCAAAATTGCCATTTTTACAGAGTTTTGCTTACACAAAAGCTTCAATTTTGACCAATTTCAGGCACATAAATGACTTTAAACACACTTATTTTAGTTGAAAAAGACTTAATTCATATCCAACAGTCGTTTGGAGTCAAAAGAATAAATGTTAAAATTTCATCGATATGGACCATTTTGGGGACGTTCGACATGTCCGGAGTCATCGTTTTTCAACAGAAAATGAATTTTTCGGACTATACCAAAAATGATTCAAAATGTCAAATTGATCGTGCCTCATGTTGAATAACCACTTTTTAACCCCTCAGAGTGACCAAAATTGCAATTTTTACAGAGTTTTGCTTACTCAAAAGCTTCAATTTTGACCAATTTCAGGCACATAAATGACTTTAAACACACTTATTTTAGTTGAAAAAGACTTAATTCACATCCAACAGTCGTTTGGAGTCAAAAGATTAAATGTTAAAATTTCATCGATATGGACCATTTTGGGGACGTTCGACAGGTCCGGAGTCATCGTTTTTCATCAGAAAATGAATTCTTCGGACTATACCAAAAATGATTCAAAATGTGAAATAGATTGTGCCTCATGTTGAATAACCACTTTTTAACCCCTCAGAGTGACCAAAATTGCCATTTTTACAGAGTTTTGCTTACACAAAAGCTTCAATTTTGACCAATTTCAGGCACATAAATGACTTTAAACACACGTATTTTAGTTGAAAAAGACTTAATTCGCATCCAACAGTCGTTTGGAGTCAAAATATTAAATGTTAAAATTTCATCAATATGGACCATTTTGGGGACATTCGACAGGTCCGGAGTCATCCTTTTTCATCAGAAAATTAATTTTTCAGACTATACCAAAAATGATTCAAAATGTCAAATGGATCGTGCCTCATGTTGAATAACGACTTTTTAACCCCTCAGAGTGACCAAAAATGCCATTTTTACAGAGTTTTGCTTACTCAAAAGCTTCAATTTTGACCAATTTCAGGCACATAAATGACTTTAAACACACTTATTTTAGTTGAAAAAGTCCTAATTCACATCCAACAGTCGTTTGGAGTCAAAAGATTAAATGTTAAAATTTCATCGATATGGACCATTTTGGGGACGTTCTACAGGTCCGGAGTCATCGTTTTTCATCAGAAAATTAATTTTTCAGACTATACCAAAAATGATTCAAAATGTCAAATGGATCGTGCCTCATGTTGAATAACGACTTTTTAACCCCTCAGAGTGACCAAAAATGCCATTTTTACAGAGTTTTGCTTACTCAAAAGCTTCAATTTTGACCAATTTCAGGCACATAAATGACTTTAAACACACTTATTTTAGTTGAAAAAGTCCTAATTCACATCCAACAGTCGTTTGGAGTCAAAAGATTAAATGTTAAAATTTCATCGATATGGACCATTTTGGGGACGTTCGACAGGTCCGGAGTCATCGTTTTTCATCAGAAAATGAATTTTTCGAACTATACCAAAAATGATTCAAAATGTCAAATAGATTGTGCCTCATGTTGAATAACCACTTTTTAACCCCTCAGAGTGACCAAAATTGCCATTTTTACAGAGTTTTGCTTACACAAAAGCTTCAATTTTGACCAATTTCAGGCACATAAATGACTTTAAACACACTTATTTTAGTTGAAAAAGACTTAATTCACATCCAACAGTCGTTTGGAGTCAAAAGATTAAATGTTAAAATTTCATCGATATGGACCATTTTGGGGACGTTCGACAGGTCCGGAGTCATCGTTTTTCATCAGAAAATGAATTCTTCGGACTCTACCAAAAATGATTCAAAATGCCAAAGTGATCGGGCCTCATGTTGAATAACGACTTTTTAACCCCTCAGAGTGACCAAAATTGCCATTTTTACAGAGTTTTGCTTACTCAAAAGCTTCAATTTTGACCAATTTTAGGCACGTAAATGACTTTAAACACACTTATTTTAGTTGAAAAAGTCCTAATTCACATCCAACAGTCGTTTGGAGTCAAAAGATTAAATGTTAAAATTTCATCGATATGGACCATTTTGGGCACGTTCGACAGGTCCGAAGTCATCGTTTTTCATCAGAAAATGAATTTTTCGGACTATACCAAAAATGATTCAAAATGTCAAATAGATTGTGCCTCATGTTGAATAACCACTTTTTAACCCCTCAGAGTGACCAAAATTGCCATTTTTACAGAGTTTTGCTTACACAAAAGCTTCAATTTTGACCAATTTCAGGCACATAAATGACTTTAAACACACTTATTTTAGTTGAAAAAGACTTAATTCACATCCAACAGTCGTTTGGAGTCAAAAGATTAAATGTTAAAATTTCAGCGATATGGACCATTTTGGGGACGTTCGACAGGTCCGGAGTCATCGTTTTTCATCAGAAAATGAATTCTTCGGACTATACCAAAAATGATTCAAAATGTGAAATGGATCGTGCCTCATGTTGAATAACCACTTTTTAACCCCTCAGAGTGACCAAAATTGCCATTTTTACAGAGTTTTGCTTACACAAAAGCTTCAATTTTGACCAATTTCAGGCACATAAATGACTTTAAACACACGTATTTTAGTTGAAAAAGACTTAATTCGCATCCAACAGTCGTTTGGAGTCAAAATATTAAATGTTAAAATTTCATCGATATGGACCATTTTGGGGACATTCGACAGGTCCGGAGTCATCGTTTTTCATCAGAAAATTAATTTTTCAGACTATACCAAAAATGATTCAAAATGTCAAATGGATCGTGCCTCATGTTGAATAACGACTTTTTAACCCCTCAGAGTGACCAAAAATGCCATTTTTACAGAGTTTTGCTTACTCAAAAGCTTCAATTTTGACCAATTTCAGGCACATAAATGACTTTAAACACACTTATTTTAGTTGAAAAAGTCCTAATTCACATCCAACAGTCGTTTGGAGTCAAAAGATTAAATGTTAAAATTTCATCGATATGGACCATTTTGGGGACGTTCGACAGGTCCGGAGTCATCGTTTTTCATCAGAAAATGAATTTTTCGGACTGTACATAAAATGATTCAAAATGTCAAATGGATCGTGCCTCATGTTGAATAACCACTTTTTAACCCCTCAGAGTGACCAAAATTGCCATTTTTACAGAGTTTTGCTTACACAAAAGCTTCAATTTTGACCAATTTCAGGCACATAAATGACTTTAAACACACTTATTTTAGTTGAAAAAGACTTAATTCATATCCAACAGTCGTTTGGAGTCAAAAGATTAAATGTTAAAATTTCATCGATATGGACCATTTTGGGGACGTTCGACATGTCCGGAGTCATCGTTTTTCAACAGAAAATGAATTTTTCGGACTATACCAAAAATGATTCAAAATGTCAAATTGATCGTGCCTCATGTTGAATAACCACTTTTTAACCCCTCAGAGTGACCAAAATTGCAATTTTTACAGAGTTTTGCTTACTCAAAAGCTTCAATTTTGACCAATTTCAGGCACATAAATGACTTTAAACACACTTATTTTAGTTGAAAAAGACTTAATTCACATCCAACAGTCGTTTGGAGTCAAAAGATTAAATGTTAAAATTTCATCGATATGGACCATTTTGGGGACGTTCGACAGGTCCGGAGTCATCGTTTTTCATCAGAAAATGAATTCTTCGGACTATACCAAAAATGATTCAAAATGTGAAATAGATTGTGCCTCATGTTGAATAACCACTTTTTAACCCCTCAGAGTGACCAAAATTGCCATTTTTACAGAGTTTTGCTTACACAAAAGCTTCAATTTTGACCAATTTCAGGCACATAAATGACTTTAAACACACTTATTTTAGTTGAAAAAGACTTAATTCACATCCAACAGTCGTTTGGAGTCAAAAGATTAAATGTTAAAATTTCAGCGATATGGACCATTTTGGGGACGTTCGACAGGTCCGGAGTCATCGTTTTTCATCAGAAAATGAATTCTTCGGACTATACCAAAAATGATTCAAAATGTGAAATGGATCGTGCCTCATGTTGAATAACCACTTTTTAACCCCTCAGAGTGACCAAAATTGCCATTTTTACAGAGTTTTGCTTACACAAAAGCTTCAATTTTGACCAATTTCAGGCACATAAATGACTTTAAACACACGTATTTTAGTTGAAAAAGACTTAATTCGCATCCAACAGTCGTTTGGAGTCAAAATATTAAATGTTAAAATTTCATCGATATGGACCATTTTGGGGACATTCGACAGGTCCGGAGTCATCGTTTTTCATCAGAAAATTAATTTTTCAGACTATACCAAAAATGATTCAAAATGTCAAATGGATCGTGCCTCATGTTGAATAACGACTTTTTAACCCCTCAGAGTGACCAAAAATGCCATTTTTACAGAGTTTTGCTTACTCAAAAGCTTCAATTTTGACCAATTTCAGGCACATAAATGACTTTAAACACACTTATTTTAGTTGAAAAAGTCCTAATTCACATCCAACAGTCGTTTGGAGTCAAAAGATTAAATGTTAAAATTTCATCGATATGGACCATTTTGGGGACGTTCGACAGGTCCGGAGTCATCGTTTTTCATCAGAAAATGAATTTTTCGGACTGTACATAAAATGATTCAAAATGTCAAATGGATCGTGCCTCATGTTGAATAACCACTTTTTAACCCCTCAGAGTGACCAAAATTGCCATTTTTACAGAGTTTTGCTTACACAAAAGCTTCAATTTTGACCAATTTCAGGCACATAAATGACTTTAAACACACTTATTTTAGTTGAAAAAGACTTAATTCATATCCAACAGTCGTTTGGAGTCAAAAGATTAAATGTTAAAATTTCATCGATATGGACCATTTTGGGGACGTTCGACATGTCCGGAGTCATCGTTTTTCAACAGAAAATGAATTTTTCGGACTATACCAAAAATGATTCAAAATGTCAAATTGATCGTGCCTCATGTTGAATAACCACTTTTTAACCCCTCAGAGTGACCAAAATTGCAATTTTTACAGAGTTTTGCTTACTCAAAAGCTTCAATTTTGACCAATTTCAGGCACATAAATGACTTTAAACACACTTATTTTAGTTGAAAAAGACTTAATTCACATCCAACAGTCGTTTGGAGTCAAAAGATTAAATGTTAAAATTTCATCGATATGGACCATTTTGGGGACTTTCGACAGGTCCGGAGTCATCGTTTTTCATCAGAAAATGAATTCTTCGGACTATACCAAAAATGATTCAAAATGTGAAATAGATTGTGCCTCATGTTGAATAACCACTTTTTAACCCCTCAGAGTGACCAAAATTGCCATTTTTACAGAGTTTTGCTTACACAAAAGCTTCAATTTTGACCAATTTCAGGCACATAAATGACTTTAAACACACGTATTTTAGTTGAAAAAGACTTAATTCGCATCCAACAGTCGTTTGGAGTCAAAATATTAAATGTTAAAATTTCATCGATATGGACCATTTTGGGGACATTCGACAGGTCGGGAGTCATCGTTTTTCATCAGAAAATTAATTTTTCAGACTATACCAAAAATGATTCAAAATGTCAAATGGATCGTACCTCATGTTGAATAACGACTTTTTAACCCCTCAGAGTGACCAAAAATGCCATTTTTACAGAGTTTTGCTTACTCAAAAGCTTCAATTTTGACCAATTTCAGGCACATAAATGACTTTAAACACACTTATTTTAGTTGAAAAAGTCCTAATTCACATCCAACAGTCGTTTGGAGTCAAAAGATTAAATGTTAAAATTTCATCGATATGGACCATTTTGGGGACGTTCTACAGGTCCGGAGTCATCGTTTTTCATCAGAAAATTAATTTTTCAGACTATACCAAAAATGATTCAAAATGTCAAATGGATCGTGCCTCATGTTGAATAACGACTTTTTAACCCCTCAGAGTGACCAAAAATGCCATTTTTACAGAGTTTTGCTTACTCAAAAGCTTCAATTTTGACCAATTTCAGGCACATAAATGACTTTAAACACACTTATTTTAGTTGAAAAAGTCCTAATTCACATCCAACAGTCGTTTGGAGTCAAAAGATTAAATGTTAAAATTTCATCGATATGGACCATTTTGGGGACGTTCGACAGGTCCGGAGTCATCGTTTTTCATCAGAAAATGAATTTTTCGAACTATACCAAAAATGATTCAAAATGTCAAATAGATTGTGCCTCATGTTGAATAACCACTTTTTAACCCCTCAGAGTGACCAAAATTGCCATTTTTACAGAGTTTTGCTTACACAAAAGCTTCAATTTTGACCAATTTCAGGCACATAAATGACTTTAAACACACTTATTTTAGTTGAAAAAGACTTAATTCACATCCAACAGTCGTTTGGAGTCAAAAGATTAAATGTTAAAATTTCATCGATATGGACCATTTTGGGGACGTTCGACAGGTCCGGAGTCATCGTTTTTCATCAGAAAATGAATTCTTCGGACTCTACCAAAAATGATTCAAAATGTGAAATGGATCGTGCCTCATGTTGAATAACCACTTTTTAACCCCTCAGAGTGACCAAAATTGCCATTTTTACAGAGTTTTGCTTACTCAAAAGCTTCAAGTTTGACCAATTTCAGGCACGTAAATGACTTTAAACACACTTATTTTAGTTGAAAAAGACTTAATTCGCATCCAACAGTCGTTTGGAGTCAAAATATTAAATGTTAAAATTTCATCGATATGGACCATTTTGGGGACATTCGACAGGTCCGGAGTCATCGTTTTTCATCAGAAAATAAATTTTTCAGACTATACCAAAAATGATTCAAAATGTCAAATGGATCGTGCCTCATGTTGAATAACCACTTTTTAACCCCTCAGAGTGACCAAAATTGCCATTTTTACAGAGTTTTGCTTACACAAAAGCTTCAATTTTGACCAATTTCAGGCACATAAATGACTTTAAACACACTTATTTTAGTTGAAAAAGACTTAATTCACATCCAACAGTGGTTTGGAGTCAAAAGATTAAATGTTAAAATTTCATCGATATGGACCATTTTGGGGACGTTCGACAGGTCCGGAGTCATCGTTTTTCATCAGAAAATGAATTTTTCGGACTATATCAAAAATGATTCAAAATGCCAAAGTGATCGGGCCTCATGTTGAATAACGACTTTTTAACCCCTCAGAGTGACCAAAATTGCCATTTTTACAGAGTTTTGCTTACTCAAAAGCTTCAATTTTGACCAATTTCAGGCACATAAATGACTTTAAACACACTTATTTTAGTTGAAAAAGTCCTAATTCACATCCAACAGTCGTTTGGAGTCAAAAGATTAAATGTTAAAATTTCATCGATATGGACCATTTTGGGCAGGTTCGACAGGTCCGAAGTCATCGTTTTTCATCAGAAAATGAATTTTTCGGACTATACCAAAAATGATTCAAAATGTCAAATAGATTGTGCCTCATGTTGAATAACCACTTTTTAACCCCTCAGAGTGACCAAAATTGCCATTTTTACAGAGTTTTGCTTACACAAAAGCTTCAATTTTGACCAATTTCAGGCACATAAATGACTTTAAACACACTTATTTTAGTTGAAAAAGACTTAATTCACATCCAACAGTCGTTTGGAGTCAAAAGATTAAATGTTAAAATTTCAGCGATATGGACCATTTTGGGGACGTTCGACAGGTCCGGAGTCATCGTTTTTCATCAGAAAATGAATTCTTCGGACTATACCAAAAATGATTCAAAATGTGAAATGGATCGTGCCTCATGTTGAATAACCACTTTTTAACCCCTCAGAGTGACCAAAATTGCCATTTTTACAGAGTTTTGCTTACACAAAAGCTTCAATTTTGACCAATTTCAGGCACATAAATGACTTTAAACACACGTATTTTAGTTGAAAAAGACTTAATTCGCATCCAACAGTCGTTTGGAGTCAAAATATTAAATGTTAAAATTTCATCGATATGGACCATTTTGGGGACATTCGACAGGTCCGGAGTCATCGTTTTTCATCAGAAAATTAATTTTTCAGACTATACCAAAAATGATTCAAAATGTCAAATGGATCGTGCCTCATGTTGAATAACGACTTTTTAACCCCTCAGAGTGACCAAAAATGCCATTTTTACAGAGTTTTGCTTACTCAAAAGCTTCAATTTTGACCAATTTCAGGCACATAAATGACTTTAAACACACTTATTTTAGTTGAAAAAGTCCTAATTCACATCCAACAGTCGTTTGGAGTCAAAAGATTAAATGTTAAAATTTCATCGATATGGACCATTTTGGGGACGTTCGACAGGTCCGGAGTCATCGTTTTTCATCAGAAAATGAATTTTTCGGACTATACCAAAAATGATTCAAAATGTCAAATTGATCCTGCCTCATGTTGAATAACCACTTTTTAACCCCTCAGAGTGACCAAAATTGCAATTTTTACAGAGTTTTGCTTACTCAAAAGTTTAAATTTTGTCCAATTTCAGGCACATAAATGACTTTAAACACACTTATTTTAGTTGAAAAAGACTTAATTCGCATCCAACAGTCGTTTGGAGTCAAAAGATTAAATGTTAAAATTTCATCGATATGGACCATTTTGGGGACGTTCGACAGGTCCGGAGTCATCGTTTTTCATCAGAAAATGAATTTTTCGGACTGTACATAAAATGATTCAAAATGTCAAATGGATCGTGCCTCATGTTGAATAACCACTTTTTAACCCCTCAGAGTGACCAAAATTGCCATTTTTACAGAGTTTTGCTTACTCAAAAGCTTCAATTTTGACCAATTTCAGGCACGTAAATGACTTTAAACACACTTATTTTAGTTGAAAAAGACTTAATTCGCATCCAACAGTCGTTTGGAGTCAAAATATTAAATGTTAAAATTTCATCGATATGGACCATTTTGGGGACATTCGACAGGTCCGGAGTCATCGTTTTTCATCAGAAAATTAATTTTTCAGACTATACCAAAAATGATTCAAAATGTCAAATGGATCGTGCCTCATGTTGAATAACCACTTTTTAACCCCTCAGAGTGACCAAAATTGCCATTTTTACAGAGTTTTGCTTACACAAAAGCTTCAATTTTGACCAATTTCAGGCACATAAATGACTTTAAACACACTTATTTTAGTTGAAAAAGACTTAATTCACATCCAACAGTTGTTTGGAGTCAAAAGATTAAATGTTAAAATTTCATCGATATGGACCATTTTGGGGACGTTCGACAGGTCCGGAGTCATCGTTTTCCATCAGAAAATGAATTTTTCGGACTATATCAAAAATGATTCAAAATGCCAATGTGATCGTGCCTCATGTTGAATAACGACTTTTTAACCCCTCAGAGTGACCAAAATTGCCATTTTTACAGAGTTTTGCTTACTCAAAAGCTTCAATTTTGACCAATTTCAGGCACATAAATGACTTTAAACACACTTATTTTAGTTGAAAAAGTCCTAATTCACATCCAACAGTCGTTTGGAGTCAAAAGATTAAATGTTAAAATTTCATCGATATGGACCATTTTGGGGACGTTCGACAGGTCCGGAGTCATCGTTTTTCATCAGAAAATGAATTTTTCGGACTATACCAAAAATGATTCAAAATGTCAAATTGATCGTGCCTCATGTTGAATAACCACTTTTTAACCCCTCTGAGTGACCAAAATTGCAATTTTTACAGAGTTTTGCTTACTCAAAAGTTTAAATTTTGTCCAATTTCAGGCACATAAATGACTTTAAACACACTTATTTTAGTTGAAAAAGTCATAATTCACATCCAACAGTCGTTTGGAGTCAAAAGATTAAATGTTAAAATTTCATCGATATGGACCATTTTGGGGACGTTCGACAGGTCCGGAGTCATCGTTTTTCATCAGAAAATGAATTTTTCGGACTATACCAAAAATGATTCAAAATGTCAAATTGATCGTGCCTCATGTTGAATAACCACCTTTTAACCCCTCAGAGTGACCAAAATTGCAATTTTTACAGAGTTTTGCTTACTCAAAAGCTTCAATTTTTACCAATTTCAGGCATGTAAATGACTTTAAACACACTTATTTTAGTTGAAAAAGACGTAATTCACATCCAACAGTGGTTTGGAGTCAAAAGATTAAATGTTAAAATTTCATCGATATGGACCATTTTGGGGACATTCGACAGGTCCGGAGTCATCGTTTTTCATCAGAAAATGAATTTTTCGGACTATACCAAAAATGATTCAAAATGTCAAATTGATGGTGCCTCATGTTGAATAACCACCTTTTAACCCCTCAGAGTGACCAAAATTGCAATTTTTACAGAGTTTTGCTTACTCAAAAGCTTCAATTTTTACCAATTTCAGGCACGTAAATGACTTTAAACACACTTATTTTAGTTGAAAAAGACGTAATTCACATCCAACAGTGGTTTGGAGTCAAAAGATTAAATGTTAAAATTTCATCGATATGGACCATTTTGGGGACATTCGACAGGTCCGGAGTCATCGTTTTCCATCAGAAAATGAATTTTTCGGACTATATCAAAAATGATTCAAAATGCCAATGTGATCGTGCCTCATGTTGAATAACGACTTTTTAACCCCTCAGAGTGACCAAAATTGCCATTTTTACAGAGTTTTGCTTACTCAAAAGCTTCAATTTTGACCAATTTCAGGCACATAAATGACTTTAAACACACTTATTTTAGTTGAAAAAGTCCTAATTCACATCCAACAGTCGTTTGGAGTCAAAAGATTAAATGTTAAAATTTCATCGATATGGACCATTTTGGGGACGTTCGACAGGTCCGGAGTCATCGTTTTTCATCAGAAAATGAATTTTTCGGACTATACCAAAAATGATTCAAAATGTCAAATGGATCGTGCCTCATGTTGAATAACCACTTTTTAACCCCTCAGAGTGACCAAAATTGCCATTTTTACAGAGTTTTGCTTACTCAAAAGCTTCAATTTTGACCAATTTCAGGCACGTAAATGACTTTAAACACACTTATTTTAGTTGAAAAAGACTTAATTCGCATCCAACAGTCGTTTGGAGTCAAAATATTAAATGTTAAAATTTCATCGATATGGACCATTTTGGGGACATTCGACAGGTCCGGAGTCATCGTTTTTCATCAGAAAATTAATTTTTCAGACTATACCAAAAATGATTCAAAATGTCCAATGGATCGTGCCTCATGTTGAATAACCACTTTTTAACCCCTCAGAGTGACCAAAATTGCCATTTTTACAGAGTTTTGCTTACACAAAAGCTTCAATTTTGACCAATTTCAGGCACATAAATGACTTTAAACACACTTATTTTAGTTGAAAAAGACTTAATTCACATCCAACAGTCGTTTGGAGTCAAAAGATTAAATGTTAAAATTTCATCGATATGGACCATTTTGGGGACGTTCGACAGGTCCGGAGTCATCGTTTTCCATCAGAAAATGAATTTTTCGGACTATATCAAAAATGATTCAAAATGCCAATGTGATCGTGCCTCATGTTGAATAACGACTTTTTAACCCCTCAGAGTGACCAAAATTGCCATTTTTACAGAGTTTTGCTTACTCAAAAGCTTCAATTTTGACCAATTTCAGGCACATAAATGACTTTAAACACACTTATTTTAGTTGAAAAAGTCCTAATTCACATCCAACAGTCGTTTGGAGTCAAAAGATTAAATGTTAAAATTTCATCGATATGGACCATTTTGGGGACGTTCGACAGGTCCGGAGTCATCGTTTTTCATCAGAAAATGAATTTTTCGGACTATACCAAAAATGATTCAAAATGTCAAATTGATCGTGCCTCATGTTGAATAACCACTTTTTAACCCCTCAGAGTGACCAAAATTGCAATTTTTACAGAGTTTTGCTTACTCAAAAGTTTAAATTTTGTCCAATTTCAGGCACATAAATGACTTTAAACACACTTATTTTAGTTGAAAAAGTCATAATTCACATCCAACAGTCGTTTGGAGTCAAAAGATTAAATGTTAAAATTTCATCGATATGGACCATTTTGGGGACGTTCGACAGGTCCGGAGTCATCGTTTTTCATCAGAAAATGAATTTTTCGGACTATACCAAAAATGATTCAAAATGTCAAATTGATCGTGCCTCATGTTGAATAACCACCTTTTAACCCCTCAGAGTGACCAAAATTGCAATTTTTACAGAGTTTTGCTTACTCAAAAGCTTCAATTTTTACCAATTTCAGGCACGTAAATGACTTTAAACACACTTATTTTAGTTGAAAAAGACGTAATTCACATCCAACAGTGGTTTGGAGTCAAAAGATTAAATGTTAAAATTTCATCGATATGGACCATTTTGGGGACGTTCGACAGGTCCGGAGTCATCGTTTTTCATCAGAAAATGAATTTTTCGGACTGTACCAAAAATGATTCAAAATGTCAAATGGATCGTGCCTCATGTTGAATAACCACTTTTTAACCCCTCAGAGTGACCAAAATTGCCATTTTTACAGAGTTTTGCTTACACAAAAGCTTCAATTTTGACCAATTTCAGGCACATAAATGACTTTAAACACACTTATTTTAGTTGAAAAAGACTTAATTCACATTCAACAGTCGTTTGGAGTCAAAAGATTAAATGTTAAAATTTCATCGATATGGACCATTTTGGGGACGTTCGACAGGTCCGGAGTCATCGTTTTTCATCAGAAAATGAATTCTTCGGACTATACCAAAAATGATTCAAAATGTGAAATAGATTGTGCCTCATGTTGAATAACCACTTTTTAACCCCTCAGAGTGACCAAAATTGCCATTTTTACAGAGTTTTGCTTACACAAAAGCTTCAATTTTGACCAATTTCAGGCACATAAATGACTTTAAACACACGTATTTTAGTTGAAAAAGACTTAATTCGCATCCAACAGTCGTTTGGAGTCAAAATATTAAATGTTAAAATTTCATCGATATGGACCATTTTGGGGACATTCGACAGGTCCGGAGTCATCGTTTTTCATCAGAAAATTAATTTTTCAGACTATACCAAAAATGATTCAAAATGTCAAATGGATCGTGCCTCATGTTGAATAACGACTTTTTAACCCCTCAGAGTGACCAAAAATGCCATTTTTACAGAGTTTTGCTTACTCAAAAGCTTCAATTTTGACCAATTTCAGGCACATAAATGACTTTAAACACACTTATTTTAGTTGAAAAAGTCCTAATTCACATCCAACAGTCGTTTGGAGTCAAAAGATTAAATGTTAAAATTTCATCGATATGGACCATTTTGGGGACGTTCTACAGGTCCGGAGTCATCGTTTTTCATCAGAAAATTAATTTTTCAGACTATACCAAAAATGATTCAAAATGTCAAATGGATCGTGCCTCATGTTGAATAACGACTTTTTAACCCCTCAGAGTGACCAAAAATGCCATTTTTACAGAGTTTTGCTTACTCAAAAGCTTCAATTTTGACCAATTTCAGGCACATAAATGACTTTAAACACACTTATTTTAGTTGAAAAAGTCCTAATTCACATCCAACAGTCGTTTGGAGTCAAAAGATTAAATGTTAAAATTTCATCGATATGGACCATTTTGGGGACGTTCGACAGGTCCGGAGTCATCGTTTTTCATCAGAAAATGAATTTTTCGAACTATACCAAAAATGATTCAAAATGTCAAATAGATTGTGCCTCATGTTGAATAACCACTTTTTAACCCCTCAGAGTGACCAAAATTGCCATTTTTACAGAGTTTTGCTTACACAAAAGCTTCAATTTTGACCAATTTCAGGCACATAAATGACTTTAAACACACTTATTTTAGTTGAAAAAGACTTAATTCACATCCAACAGTCGTTTGGAGTCAAAAGATTAAATGTTAAAATTTCATCGATATGGACCATTTTGGGGACGTTCGACAGGTCCGGAGTCATCGTTTTTCATCAGAAAATGAATTCTTCGGACTCTACCAAAAATGATTCAAAATGTGAAATGGATCGTGCCTCATGTTGAATAACCACTTTTTAACCCCTCAGAGTGACCAAAATTGCCATTTTTACAGAGTTTTGCTTACTCAAAAGCTTCAAGTTTGACCAATTTCAGGCACGTAAATGACTTTAAACACACTTATTTTAGTTGAAAAAGACTTAATTCGCATCCAACAGTCGTTTGGAGTCAAAATATTAAATGTTAAAATTTCATCGATATGGACCATTTTGGGGACATTCGACAGGTCCGGAGTCATCGTTTTTCATCAGAAAATAAATTTTTCAGACTATACCAAAAATGATTCAAAATGTCAAATGGATCGTGCCTCATGTTGAATAACCACTTTTTAACCCCTCAGAGTGACCAAAATTGCCATTTTTACAGAGTTTTGCTTACACAAAAGCTTCAATTTTGACCAATTTCAGGCACATAAATGACTTTAAACACACTTATTTTAGTTGAAAAAGACTTAATTCACATCCAACAGTGGTTTGGAGTCAAAAGATTAAATGTTAAAATTTCATCGATATGGACCATTTTGGGGACGTTCGACAGGTCCGGAGTCATCGTTTTTCATCAGAAAATGAATTTTTCGGACTATATCAAAAATGATTCAAAATGCCAAAGTGATCGGGCCTCATGTTGAATAACGACTTTTTAACCCCTCAGAGTGACCAAAATTGCCATTTTTACAGAGTTTTGCTTACTCAAAAGCTTCAATTTTGACCAATTTCAGGCACATAAATGACTTTAAACACACTTATTTTAGTTGAAAAAGTCCTAATTCACATCCAACAGTCGTTTGGAGTCAAAAGATTAAATGTTAAAATTTCATCGATATGGACCATTTTGGGCAGGTTCGACAGGTCCGAAGTCATCGTTTTTCATCAGAAAATGAATTTTTCGGACTATACCAAAAATGATTCAAAATGTCAAATAGATTGTGCCTCATGTTGAATAACCACTTTTTAACCCCTCAGAGTGACCAAAATTGCCATTTTTACAGAGTTTTGCTTACACAAAAGCTTCAATTTTGACCAATTTCAGGCACATAAATGACTTTAAACACACTTATTTTAGTTGAAAAAGACTTAATTCACATCCAACAGTCGTTTGGAGTCAAAAGATTAAATGTTAAAATTTCATCGATATGGACCATTTTGGGGACGTTCGACAGGTCCGGAGTCATCGTTTTTCATCAGAAAATGAATTTTTCGGACTATACCAAAAATGATTCAAAATGTCAAATTGATCGTGCCTCATGTTGAATAACCACTTTTTAACCCCTCAGAGTGACCAAAATTGCAATTTTTACAGAGTTTTGCTTACTCAAAAGTTTAAATTTTGTCCAATTTCAGGCACATAAATGACTTTAAACACACTTATTTTAGTTGAAAAAGTCATAATTCACATCCAACAGTCGTTTGGAGTCAAAAGATTAAATGTTAAAATTTCATCGATATGGACCATTTTGGGGACGTTCGACAGGTCCGGAGTCATCGTTTTTCATCAGAAAATGAATTTTTCGGACTATACCAAAAATGATTCAAAATGTCAAATTGATCGTGCCTCATGTTGAATAACCACCTTTTAACCCCTCAGAGTGACCAAAATTGCAATTTTTACAGAGTTTTGCTTACTCAAAAGCTTCAATTTTTACCAATTTCAGGCACGTAAATGACTTTAAACACACTTATTTTAGTTGAAAAAGACGTAATTCACATCCAACAGTGGTTTGGAGTCAAAAGATTAAATGTTAAAATTTCATCGATATGGACCATTTTGGGGACGTTCGACAGGTCCGGAGTCATCGTTTTTCATCAGAAAATGAATTTTTCGGACTGTACCAAAAATGATTCAAAATGTCAAATGGATCGTGCCTCATGTTGAATAACCACTTTTTAACCCCTCAGAGTGACCAAAATTGCCATTTTTACAGAGTTTTGCTTACACAAAAGCTTCAATTTTGACCAATTTCAGGCACATAAATGACTTTAAACACACTTATTTTAGTTGAAAAAGACTTAATTCACATTCAACAGTCGTTTGGAGTCAAAAGATTAAATGTTAAAATTTCATCGATATGGACCATTTTGGGGACGTTCGACAGGTCCGGAGTCATCGTTTTTCATCAGAAAATGAATTCTTCGGACTATACCAAAAATGATTCAAAATGTGAAATAGAT
This sequence comes from Lissotriton vulgaris, assembly GCF_964263255.1. NCBI lineage: Eukaryota > Metazoa > Chordata > Amphibia > Caudata > Salamandridae > Lissotriton > Lissotriton vulgaris. The sequence goes on along the minus strand of NW_028240631.1, from coordinate 1,101,506 downwards.
TGTGCCTCATGTTGAATAACCACTTTTTAACCCCTCAGAGTGACCAAAATTGCCATTTTTACAGAGTTTTGCTTACACAAAAGCTTCAATTTTGACCAATTTCAGGCACATAAATGACTTTAAACACACGTATTTTAGTTGAAAAAGACTTAATTCGCATCCAACAGTCGTTTGGAGTCAAAATATTAAATGTTAAAATTTCATCGATATGGACCATTTTGGGGACATTCGACAGGTCCGGAGTCATCGTTTTTCATCAGAAAATTAATTTTTCAGACTATACCAAAAATGATTCAAAATGTCAAATGGATCGTGCCTCATGTTGAATAACGACTTTTTAACCCCTCAGAGTGACCAAAAATGCCATTTTTACAGAGTTTTGCTTACTCAAAAGCTTCAATTTTGACCAATTTCAGGCACATAAATGACTTTAAACACACTTATTTTAGTTGAAAAAGTCCTAATTCACATCCAACAGTCGTTTGGAGTCAAAAGATTAAATGTTAAAATTTCATCGATATGGACCATTTTGGGGACGTTCTACAGGTCCGGAGTCATCGTTTTTCATCAGAAAATTAATTTTTCAGACTATACCAAAAATGATTCAAAATGTCAAATGGATCGTGCCTCATGTTGAATAACGACTTTTTAACCCCTCAGAGTGACCAAAAATGCCATTTTTACAGAGTTTTGCTTACTCAAAAGCTTCAATTTTGACCAATTTCAGGCACATAAATGACTTTAAACACACTTATTTTAGTTGAAAAAGTCCTAATTCACATCCAACAGTCGTTTGGAGTCAAAAGATTAAATGTTAAAATTTCATCGATATGGACCATTTTGGGGACGTTCGACAGGTCCGGAGTCATCGTTTTTCATCAGAAAATGAATTTTTCGAACTATACCAAAAATGATTCAAAATGTCAAATAGATTGTGCCTCATGTTGAATAACCACTTTTTAACCCCTCAGAGTGACCAAAATTGCCATTTTTACAGAGTTTTGCTTACACAAAAGCTTCAATTTTGACCAATTTCAGGCACATAAATGACTTTAAACACACTTATTTTAGTTGAAAAAGACTTAATTCACATCCAACAGTCGTTTGGAGTCAAAAGATTAAATGTTAAAATTTCATCGATATGGACCATTTTGGGGACGTTCGACAGGTCCGGAGTCATCGTTTTTCATCAGAAAATGAATTCTTCGGACTCTACCAAAAATGATTCAAAATGTGAAATGGATCGTGCCTCATGTTGAATAACCACTTTTTAACCCCTCAGAGTGACCAAAATTGCCATTTTTACAGAGTTTTGCTTACTCAAAAGCTTCAAGTTTGACCAATTTCAGGCACGTAAATGACTTTAAACACACTTATTTTAGTTGAAAAAGACTTAATTCGCATCCAACAGTCGTTTGGAGTCAAAATATTAAATGTTAAAATTTCATCGATATGGACCATTTTGGGGACATTCGACAGGTCCGGAGTCATCGTTTTTCATCAGAAAATAAATTTTTCAGACTATACCAAAAATGATTCAAAATGTCAAATGGATCGTGCCTCATGTTGAATAACCACTTTTTAACCCCTCAGAGTGACCAAAATTGCCATTTTTACAGAGTTTTGCTTACACAAAAGCTTCAATTTTGACCAATTTCAGGCACATAAATGACTTTAAACACACTTATTTTAGTTGAAAAAGACTTAATTCACATCCAACAGTGGTTTGGAGTCAAAAGATTAAATGTTAAAATTTCATCGATATGGACCATTTTGGGGACGTTCGACAGGTCCGGAGTCATCGTTTTTCATCAGAAAATGAATTTTTCGGACTATATCAAAAATGATTCAAAATGCCAAAGTGATCGGGCCTCATGTTGAATAACGACTTTTTAACCCCTCAGAGTGACCAAAATTGCCATTTTTACAGAGTTTTGCTTACTCAAAAGCTTCAATTTTGACCAATTTCAGGCACATAAATGACTTTAAACACACTTATTTTAGTTGAAAAAGTCCTAATTCACATCCAACAGTCGTTTGGAGTCAAAAGATTAAATGTTAAAATTTCATCGATATGGACCATTTTGGGCAGGTTCGACAGGTCCGAAGTCATCGTTTTTCATCAGAAAATGAATTTTTCGGACTATACCAAAAATGATTCAAAATGTCAAATAGATTGTGCCTCATGTTGAATAACCACTTTTTAACCCCTCAGAGTGACCAAAATTGCCATTTTTACAGAGTTTTGCTTACACAAAAGCTTCAATTTTGACCAATTTCAGGCACATAAATGACTTTAAACACACTTATTTTAGTTGAAAAAGACTTAATTCACATCCAACAGTCGTTTGGAGTCAAAAGATTAAATGTTAAAATTTCAGCGATATGGACCATTTTGGGGACGTTCGACAGGTCCGGAGTCATCGTTTTTCATCAGAAAATGAATTCTTCGGACTATACCAAAAATGATTCAAAATGTGAAATGGATCGTGCCTCATGTTGAATAACCACTTTTTAACCCCTCAGAGTGACCAAAATTGCCATTTTTACAGAGTTTTGCTTACACAAAAGCTTCAATTTTGACCAATTTCAGGCACATAAATGACTTTAAACACACGTATTTTAGTTGAAAAAGACTTAATTCGCATCCAACAGTCGTTTGGAGTCAAAATATTAAATGTTAAAATGTCATCGATATGGACCATTTTGGGGACATTCGACAGGTCCGGAGTCATCGTTTTTCATCAGAAAATTAATTTTTCAGACTATACCAAAAATGATTCAAAATGTCAAATGGATCGTGCCTCATGTTGAATAACGACTTTTTAACCCCTCAGAGTGACCAAAAATGCCATTTTTACAGAGTTTTGCTTACTCAAAAGCTTCAATTTTGACCAATTTCAGGCACATAAATGACTTTAAACACACTTATTTTAGTTGAAAAAGTCCTAATTCACATCCAACAGTCGTTTGGAGTCAAAAGATTAAATGTTAAAATTTCATCGATATGGACCATTTTGGGGACGTTCGACAGGTCCGGAGTCATCGTTTTTCATCAGAAAATGAATTTTTCGGACTATACCAAAAATGATTCAAAATGTCAAATTGATCGTGCCTCATGTTGAATAACCACTTTTTAACCCCTCAGAGTGACCAAAATTGCAATTTTTACAGAGTTTTGCTTACTCAAAAGTTTAAATTTTGTCCAATTTCAGGCACATAAATGACTTTAAACACACTTATTTTAGTTGAAAAAGACTTAATTCGCATCCAACAGTCGTTTGGAGTCAAAAGATTAAATGTTAAAATTTCATCGATATGGACCATTTTGGGGACGTTCGACAGGTCCGGAGTCATCGTTTTTCATCAGAAAATGAATTTTTCGGACTGTACATAAAATGATTCAAAATGTGAAATGGATCGTGCCTCATGTTGAATAACCACTTTTTAACCCCTCAGAGTGACCAAAATTGCCATTTTTACAGAGTTTTGCTTACTCAAAAGCTTCAATTTTGACCAATTTCAGGCACGTAAATGACTTTAAACACACTTATTTTAGTTGAAAAAGACTTAATTCGCATCCAACAGTCGTTTGGAGTCAAAATATTAAATGTTAAAATTTCATCGATATGGACCATTTTGGGGACATTCGACAGGTCCGGAGTCATCGTTTTTCATCAGAAAATTAATTTTTCAGACTATACCAAAAATGATTCAAAATGTCAAATGGATCGTGCCTCATGTTGAATAACCACTTTTTAACCCCTCAGAGTGACCAAAATTGCCATTTTTACAGAGTTTTGCTTACACAAAAGCTTCAATTTTGACCAATTTCAGGCACATAAATGACTTTAAACACACTTATTTTAGTTGAAAAAGACTTAATTCACATCCAACAGTTGTTTGGAGTCAAAAGATTAAATGTTAAAATTTCATCGATATGGACCATTTTGGGGACGTTCGACAGGTCCGGAGTCATCGTTTTCCATCAGAAAATGAATTTTTCGGACTATATCAAAAATGATTCAAAATGCCAATGTGATCGTGCCTCATGTTGAATAACGACTTTTTAACCCCTCAGAGTGACCAAAATTGCCATTTTTACAGAGTTTTGCTTACTCAAAAGCTTCAATTTTGACCAATTTCAGGCACATAAATGACTTTAAACACACTTATTTTAGTTGAAAAAGTCCTAATTCACATCCAACAGTCGTTTGGAGTCAAAAGATTAAATGTTAAAATTTCATCGATATGGACCATTTTGGGGACGTTCGACAGGTCCGGAGTCATCGTTTTTCATCAGAAAATGAATTTTTCGGACTATACCAAAAATGATTCAAAATGTCAAATTGATCGTGCCTCATGTTGAATAACCACTTTTTAACCCCTCTGAGTGACGAAAATTGCAATTTTTACAGAGTTTTGCTTACTCAAAAGTTTAAATTTTGTCCAATTTCAGGCACATAAATGACTTTAAACACACTTATTTTAGTTGAAAAAGTCATAATTCACATCCAACAGTCGTTTGGAGTCAAAAGATTAAATGTTAAAATTTCATCGATATGGACCATTTTGGGGACGTTCGACAGGTCCGGAGTCATCGTTTTTCATCAGAAAATGAATTTTTCGGACTATACCAAAAATGATTCAAAATGTCAAATTGATCGTGCCTCATGTTGAATAACCACCTTTTAACCCCTCAGAGTGACCAAAATTGCAATTTTTACAGAGTTTTGCTTACTCAAAAGCTTCAATTTTTACCAATTTCAGGCACGTAAATGACTTTAAACACACTTATTTTAGTTGAAAAAGACGTAATTCACATCCAACAGTGGTTTGGAGTCAAAAGATTAAATGTTAAAATTTCATCGATATGGACCATTTTGGGGACATTCGACAGGTCCGGAGTCATCGTTTTTCATCAGAAAATGAATTTTTCGGACTATACCAAAAATGATTCAAAATGTCAAATTGATCGTGCCTCATGTTGAATAACCACCTTTTAACCCCTCAGAGTGACCAAAATTGCAATTTTTACAGAGTTTTGCTTACTCAAAAGCTTCAATTTTTACCAATTTCAGGCACGTAAATGACTTTAAACACACTTATTTTAGTTGAAAAAGACGTAATTCACATCCAACAGTGGTTTGGAGTCAAAAGATTAAATGTTAAAATTTCATCGATATGGACCATTTTGGGGACGTTCGACAGGTCCGGAGTCATCGTTTTTCATCAGAAAATGAATTTTTCGGACTATACCAAAAATGATTCAAAATGTCAAATGGATCGTGCCTCATGTTGAATAACCACTTTTTAACCCCTCAGAGTGACCAAAATTGCCATTTTTACAGAGTTTTGCTTACTCAAAAGCTTCAATTTTGACCAATTTCAGGCACGTAAATGACTTTAAACACACTTATTTTAGTTGAAAAAGACTTAATTCGCATCCAACAGTCGTTTGGAGTCAAAATATTAAATGTTAAAATTTCATCGATATGGACCATTTTGGGGACATTCGACAGGTCCGGAGTCATCGTTTTTCATCAGAAAATTAATTTTTCAGACTATACCAAAAATGATTCAAAATGTCAAATGGATCGTGCCTCATGTTGAATAACCACCTTTTAACCCCTCAGAGTGACCAAAATTGCAATTTTTACAGAGTTTTGCTTACTCAAAAGCTTCAATTTTTACCAATTTCAGGCACGTAAATGACTTTAAACACACTTATTTTAGTTGAAAAAGACGTAATTCACATCCAACAGTGGTTTGGAGTCAAAAGATTAAATGTTAAAATTTCATCGATATGGACCATTTTGGGGACATTCGACAGGTCCGGAGTCATCGTTTTCCATCAGAAAATGAATTTTTCGGACTATATCAAAAATGATTCAAAATGCCAATGTGATCGTGCCTCATGTTGAATAACGACTTTTTAACCCCTCAGAGTGACCAAAATTGCCATTTTTACAGAGTTTTGCTTACTCAAAAGCTTCAATTTTGACCAATTTCAGGCACATAAATGACTTTAAACACACTTATTTTAGTTGAAAAAGTCCTAATTCACATCCAACAGTCGTTTGGAGTCAAAAGATTAAATGTTAAAATTTCATCGATATGGACCATTTTGGGGACGTTCGACAGGTCCGGAGTCATCGTTTTTCATCAGAAAATGAATTTTTCGGACTATACCAAAAATGATTCAAAATGTCAAATGGATCGTGCCTCATGTTGAATAACCACTTTTTAACCCCTCAGAGTGACCAAAATTGCCATTTTTACAGAGTTTTGCTTACTCAAAAGCTTCAATTTTGACCAATTTCAGGCACGTAAATGACTTTAAACACACTTATTTTAGTTGAAAAAGACTTAATTCGCATCCAACAGTCGTTTGGAGTCAAAATATTAAATGTTAAAATTTCATCGATATGGACCATTTTGGGGACATTCGACAGGTCCGGAGTCATCGTTTTTCATCAGAAAATTAATTTTTCAGACTATACCAAAAATGATTCAAAATGTCAAATGGATCGTGCCTCATGTTGAATAACCACTTTTTAACCCCTCAGAGTGACCAAAATTGCCATTTTTACAGAGTTTTGCTTACACAAAAGCTTCAATTTTGACCAATTTCAGGCACATACATGACTTTAAACACACTTATTTTAGTTGAAAAAGACTTAATTCACATCCAACAGTCGTTTGGAGTCAAAAGATTAAATGTTAAAATTTCATCGATATGGACCATTTTGGGGACGTTCGACAGGTCCGGAGTCATCGTTTTCCATCAGAAAATGAATTTTTCGGACTATATCAAAAATGATTCAAAATGCCAATGTGATCGTGCCTCATGTTGAATAACGACTTTTTAACCCCTCAGAGTGACCAAAATTGCCATTTTTACAGAGTTTTGCTTACTCAAAAGCTTCAATTTTGACCAATTTCAGGCACATAAATGACTTTAAACACACTTATTTTAGTTGAAAAAGTCCTAATTCACATCCAACAGTCGTTTGGAGTCAAAAGATTAAATGTTAAAATTTCATCGATATGGACCATTTTGGGGACGTTCGACAGGTCCGGAGTCATCGTTTTTCATCAGAAAATGAATTTTTCGGACTATACCAAAAATGATTCAAAATGTCAAATTGATCGTGCCTCATGTTGAATAACCACTTTTTAACCCCTCAGAGTGACCAAAATTGCAATTTTTACAGAGTTTTGCTTACTCAAAAGTTTAAATTTTGTCCAATTTCAGGCACATAAATGACTTTAAACACACTTATTTTAGTTGAAAAAGTCATAATTCACATCCAACAGTCGTTTGGAGTCAAAAGATTAAATGTTAAAATTTCATCGATATGGACCATTTTGGGGACGTTCGACAGGTCCGGAGTCATCGTTTTTCATCAGAAAATGAATTTTTCGGACTATACCAAAAATGATTCAAAATGTCAAATTGATCGTGCCTCATGTTGAATAACCACCTTTTAACCCCTCAGAGTGACCAAAATTGCAATTTTTACAGAGTTTTGCTTACTCAAAAGCTTCAATTTTTACCAATTTCAGGCACGTAAATGACTTTAAACACACTTATTTTAGTTGAAAAAGGCGTAATTCACATCCAACAGTGGTTTGGAGTCAAAAGATTAAATGTTAAAATTTCATCGATATGGACCATTTTGGGGACGTTCGACAGGTCCGGAGTCATCGTTTTTCATCAGAAAATGAATTTTTCGGACTGTACCAAAAATGATTCAAAATGTCAAATGGATCGTGCCTCATGTTGAATAACCACTTTTTAACCCCTCAGAGTGACCAAAATTGCCATTTTTACAGAGTTTTGCTTACACAAAAGCTTCAATTTTGACCAATTTCAGGCACATAAATGACTTTAAACACACTTATTTTAGTTGAAAAAGACTTAATTCACATTCAACAGTCGTTTGGAGTCAAAAGATTAAATGTTAAAATTTCATCGATATGGACCATTTTGGGGACGTTCGACAGGTCCGGAGTCATCGTTTTTCATCAGAAAATGAATTTTTCGGACTGTACATAAAATGATTCAAAATGTCAAATGGATCGTGCCTCATGTTGAATAACCACTTTTTAACCCCTCAGAGTGACCAAAATTGCCATTTTTACAGAGTTTTGCTTACACAAAAGCTTCAATTTTGACCAATTTCAGGCACATAAATGACTTTAAACACACTTATTTTAGTTGAAAAAGACTTAATTCATATCCAACAGTCGTTTGGAGTCAAAAAATTAAATGTTAAAATTTCATCGATATGGACCATTTTGGGGACGTTCGACATGTCTGGAGTCATCGTTTTTCATCAGAAAATGAATTTTTCGGACTATACCAAAAATGATTCAAAATGTCAAATTGATCGTGCCTCATGTTGAAAAACCACTTTTTAACCCCTCAGAGTGACCAAAATTGCAATTTTTACAGAGTTTTGCTTACTCAAAAGTTTAAATTTTGACCAATTTCAGGCACATAAATGACTTTAAACACACTTATTTTAGTTGAAAAAGTCATAATTCACATCCAACAGTCGTTTGGAGTCAAAAGATTAAATGTTAAAATTTCATCGATATGGACCATTTTGGGGACGTTCGACAGGTCCGGAGTTATCGTTTTTCATCAGAAAATGAATTTTTCGGACTATACCAAAAATGATTCAAAATGTCAAATAGATCGTGCCTCATGTTGAATAACCACTTTTTAACCCCTCAGAGTGACCAAAATTGCAATTTTTACAGAGTTTTGCTTACTCAAAAGCTTCAATTTTGACCAATTTCAGGCACGTAAATGACTTTAAACACACTTATTTTAGTTGAAAAAGACTTAATTCACATCCAACAGTCGTTTGGAGTCAAAAGATTAAATGTTAAAATTTCATCGATATGGACCATTTTGGGGACGTTCGACATGTCCGGAGTCATCGTTTTTCATCAGAAAATGAATTTTTCGGACTATACCAAAAATGATTCAAAATGTCAAATAGATCTTGCCTCATGTTGAATAACCACTTTTTAACCCCTCAGAGTGACCAAAATTGCCATTTTTACAGAGTTTTGCTTACTCAAAAGCTTCAATTTTGACCAATTTCAGGCACGTAAATGACTTAAAACACACTTATTTTAGTTGAAAAAGACTTAATTCACATCCAACAGTGGTTTGGAGTCAAAAGATTAAATGTTAAAATGTCATCGATATGGACCATTTTGGGGACGTTCGACAGGTCCGGAGTCATCGTTTTTCATCAGAAAATGAATTTTTCGGACTGTACCAAAAATGATTCAAAATGTCAAATGGATCGTGCCTCATGTTGAATAACCACTTTTTAACCCCTCAGAGTGACCAAAATTGCCATTTTTACAGAGTTTTGCTCACACAAAAGCTTCAATTTTGACCAATTTCAGGCACATAAATGACTTTAAACACACTTATTTTAGTTGAAAAAGACTTAATTCACATTCAACAGTCGTTTGGAGTCAAAAGATTAAATGTTAAAATTTCATCGATATGGACCATTCTGGGGACGTTCGACAGGTCCGGAGTCATCGTTTTTCATCAGAAAATGAATTTTTCGGACTATATCAAAAATGATTCAAAATGCCAAAGTGATCGTGCCTCATGTTGAATAACGACTTTTTAACCCCTCAGAGTGACCAAAATTGCCATTTTTACAGAGTTTTGCTTACTCAAAAGCTTCAATTTTGACCAATTTCAGGCACGTAAATGACTTTAAACACACTTATTTTAGTTGAAAAAGACGTAATTCACATCCAACAGTGGTTTGGAGTCAAAAGATTAAATGTTAAAATTTCATCGATATGGACCATTTTGGGGACGTTCGACAGGTCCGGAGTCATCGTTTTTCATCAGAAAATGAATTTTTCGGACTGTACCAAAAATGATTCAAAATGTCAAATGGATCGTGCCTCATGTTGAATAACCACTTTTTAACCCCTCAGAGTGACCAAAATTGCCATTTTTACAGAGTTTTGCTTACACAAAAGCTTCAATTTTGACCAATTTCAGGCACATAAATGACTTTAAACACACTTATTTTAGTTGAAAAAGACTTAATTCACATTCAACAGTCGTTTGGAGTCAAAAGATTAAATGTTAAAATTTCATCGATATGGACCATTTTGGGGACGTTCGACAGGTCCGGAGTCATCGTTTTTCATCAGAAAATGAATTTTTCGGACTGTACCAAAAATGATTCAAAATGTCAAATGGATCGTGCCTCATGTTGAATAACCACTTTTTAACCCTACAGAGTGACCAAAATTGCCATTTTTACAGAGTTTTGCTTACACAAAAGCTTCAATTTTGACCAATTTCAGGCACATAAATGACTTTAAACACACTTATTTTAGTTGAAAAAGACTTAATTCACATCCAACAGTCGTTTGGAGTCAAAAGATTAAATGTTAAAATTTCATCGATATGGACCGTTCGACAGGTCCGGAGTCATCGTTTTTCATCAGAAAATGAATTTTTCGGACTATACCAAAAATGATTCAAAATGTCAAATGGATCGTGCCTCATGTTGAATAACCACTTTTTAACCCCTCAGAGTGACCAAAATTGCCATTTTTACAGAGTTTTGCTTACACAAAAGCTTCAATTTTGACCAATTTCAGGGACATAAATGACTTTAAACACACTTATTTTAGTTGAAAAAGACTTAATTCACATTCAACAGTCGTTTGGAGTCAAAAGATTAAATGTTAAAATGTCATCGATATGGACCATTTTGGGGACGTTCGACAGGTCCGGAGTCATCGTTTTTCATCAGAAAATGAATTTTTCGGACTATATCAAAAATGATTCAATTCAATTTTGACCAATTTCAGGCAAATAAATGACTTTAAACACACTTATTTTAGTTGAAAAAGACTTAATTCACATCCAACAGTCGTTTGGAGTCAAAAGATTAAATGTTAAAATTTCATCGATATGGACCATTTTGGGGACGTTCGACAGGTCCGGAGTCATTGTTTTTCATCAGAAAATGAATTTTTCGGACTGTACCAAAAATGATTCAAAATGTCAAATGGATCGTGCCTCATGTTGAATAACCACTTTTTAACCCCTCAGAGTGACCAAAATTGCCATTTTTACAGAGTTTTGCTTACACAAAAGCTTCAATTTTGACCAATTTCAGGCACATAAATGACTTTAAACACACTTATTTTAGTTGAAAAAGACTTAATTCACATCCAACAGTCGTTTGGAGTCAAAAGATTAAATGTTAAAATTTCATCGATATGGACCATTTTGGGGACGTTCGACAGGTCCGGCCGGAGTCATCGTTTTTCATCAGAAAATGAATTCTTCGGACTGTACATAAAATGATTCAAAATGTCAAATGGATCGTGCCTCATGTTGAATAACCACTTTTTAACCCCTCAGAGTGACCAAAATTGCCATTTTTACAGAGTTTTGCTTACACAAAAGCTTCAATTTTGACCAATTTCAGGCACATAAATGACTTTAAACACACTTATTTTAGTTGAAAAAGACTTAATTCACATTCAACAGTCGTTTGGAGTCAAAAGATTAAATGTTAAAATTTCATCGATATGGACCATTTTGGGGACGTTCGACAGGTCCGGAGTCATCGTTTTTCATCAGAAAATGAATTTTTCGGACTATATCAAAAATGATTCAAAATGCCAAAGTGATCGTGCCTCATGTTGAATAACGACTTTTTAACCCCTCAGAGTGACCAAAATTGCCATTTTTACAGAGTTTTGCTTACTCAAAAGCTTCAATTTTGACCAATTTCAGGCACGTAAATGACTTTAAACACACTTATTTTAGTTGAAAAAGACTTAATTCACATCCAACAGTCGTTTGGAGTCAAAAGATTAAATGTTAAAATTTCATCGATATGGACCATTTTGGGGACGTTCGACAGGTCCGGCCGGAGTCATCGTTTTTCATCAGAAAATGAATTCTTCGGACTGTACATAAAATGATTCAAAATGTCAAATGGATCGTGCCTCATGTTGAATAACCACTTTTTAACCCCTCAGAGTGACCAAAATTGCCATTTTTACAGAGTTTTGCTTACACAAAAGCTTCAATTTTGACCAATTTCAGGCACATAAATGACTTTAAACACACTTATTTTAGTTGAAAAAGACTTAATTCACATTCAACAGTCGTTTGGAGTCAAAAGATTAAATGTTAAAATTTCATCGATATGGACCATTTTGGGGACGTTCGACAGGTCCGGAGTCATCGTTTTTCATCAGAAAATGAATTTTTCGGACTATATCAAAAATGATTCAAAATGCCAAAGTGATCGTGCCTCATGTTGAATAACGACTTTTTAACCCCTCAGAGTGACCAAAATTGCCATTTTTACAGAGTTTTGCTTACTCAAAAGCTTCAATTTTGACCAATTTCAGGCACGTAAATGACTTTAAACACACTTATTTTAGTTGAAAAAGACGTAATTCACATCCAACAGTGGTTTGGAGTCAAAAGATTAAATGTTAAAATTTCATCGATATGGACCATTTTGGGGACGTTCGACAGGTCCGGAGTCATCGTTTTTCATCAGAAAATGAATTTTTCGGACTGTACCAAAAATGATCCAAAATGTCAAATGGATCGTGCCTCATGTTGAATAACCACTTTTTAACCCCTCAGAGTGACCAAAATTGCCATTTTTACAGAGTATTGCTTACACAAAAGCTTCAATTTTGACCAATTTCAGGCACATAAATGACTTTAAACACACTTATTTTAGTTGAAAAAGACTTAATTCACATTCAACAGTCGTTTGGAGTCAAAAGATTAAATGTTAAAATTTCATCGATATGGACCATTTTGGGGACGTTCGACAGGTCCGGAGTCATCGTTTTTCATCAGAAAATGAATTTTTCGGACTGTACCAAAAATGATTCAAAATGTCAAATGGATCGTGCCTCATGTTGAATAACCACTTTTTAACCCTACAGAGTGACCAAAATTGCCATTTTTACAGAGTTTTGCTTACACAAAAGCTTCAATTTTGACCAATTTCAGGCACATAAATGACTTTAAACACACTTATTTTAGTTGAAAAAGACTTAATTCACATCCAACAGTCGTTTGGAGTCAAAAGATTAAATGTTAAAATTTCATCGATATGGACCATTTTGGGGACGTTCGACAGGTCCGGCCGGAGTCATCGTTTTTCATCAGAAAATGAATTCTTCGGACTGTACATAAAATGATTCAAAATGTCAAATGGATCGTGCCTCATGTTGAATAACCACTTTTTAACCCCTCAGAGTGACCAAAATTGCCATTTTTACAGAGTTTTGCTTACACAAAAGCTTCAATTTTGACCAATTTCAGGGACATAAATGACTTTAAACACACTTATTTTAGTTGAAAAAGACTTAATTCACATTCAACAGTCGTTTGGAGTCAAAAGATTAAATGTTAAAATGTCATCGATATGGACCATTTTGGGGACGTTCGACAGGTCCGGAGTCATCGTTTTTCATCAGAAAATGAATTTTTCGGACTATATCAAAAATGATTCAATTCAATTTTGACCAATTTCAGGCAAATAAATGACTTTAAACACACTTATTTTAGTTGAAAAAGACTTAATTCACATCCAACAGTCGTTTGGAGTCAAAAGATTAAATGTTAAAATTTCATCGATATGGACCATTTTGGGGACGTTCGACAGGTCCGGAGTCATCGTTTTTCATCAGAAAATGAATTTTTCGGACTATACCAAAAATGATTCAAAATGTCAAATTGATCGTGCCTCATGTTGAATAACCACTTTTTAACCCCTCTGAGTGACCAAAATTGCCATTTTTACAGAGTTTTGCTTACTCAAAAGTTTAAATTTTGTCCAATTTCAGGCACATAAATGACTTTAAACACACTTATTTTAGTTGAAAAAGTCATAATTCACATCCAACAGTCGTTTGGAGTCAAAAGATTAAATGTTAAAATTTCATCGATATGGACCATTTTGGGGACGTTCGACAGGTCCGGAGTCATCGTTTTTCATCAGAAAATGAATTTTTCGGACTATACCAAAAATGATTCAAAATGTCAAATTGATCGTGCCTCATGTTGAATAACCACCTTTTAACCCCTCAGAGTGACCAAAATTGCAATTTTTACAGAGTTTTGCTTACTCAAAAGCTTCAATTTTTACCAATTTCAGGCACGTAAATGACTTTAAACACACTTATTTTAGTTGAAAAAGACGTAATTCACATCCAACAGTGGTTTGGAGTCAAAAGATTAAATGTTAAAATTTCATCGATATGGACCATTTTGGGGACATTCGACAGGTCCGGAGTCATCGTTTTTCATCAGAAAATGAATTTTTCGGACTATACCAAAAATGATTCAAAATGTCAAATTGATCGTGCCTCATGTTGAATAACCACCTTTTAACCCCTCAGAGTGACCAAAATTGCAATTTTTACAGAGTTTTGCTTACTCAAAAGCTTCAATTTTTACCAATTTCAGGCACGTAAATGACTTTAAACACACTTATTTTAGTTGAAAAAGACTTAATTCACATTCAACAGTCGTTTGGAGTCAAAAGATTAAATGTTAAAATTTCATCGATATGGACCATTTTGGGGACGTTCGACAGGTCCGGAGTCATCGTTTTTCATCAGAAAATGAATTTTTCGGACTATATCAAAAATGATTCAAAATGCCAAAGTGATCGTGCCTCATGTTGAATAACGACTTTTTAACCCCTCAGAGTGACCAAAATTGCCATTTTTACAGAGTTTTGCTTACTCAAAAGCTTCAATTTTGACCAATTTCAGGCACGTAAATGACTTTAAACACACTTATTTTAGTTGAAAAAGACGTAATTCACATCCAACAGTGGTTTGGAGTCAAAAGATTAAATGTTAAAATTTCATCGATATGGACCATTTTGGGGACGTTCGACAGGTCCGGAGTCATCGTTTTTCATCAGAAAATGAATTTTTCGGACTGTACCAAAAATGATTCAAAATGTCAAATGGATCGTGCCTCATGTTGAATAACCACTTTTTAACCCCTCAGAGTGACCAAAATTGCCATTTTTACAGAGTATTGCTTACACAAAAGCTTCAATTTTGACCAATTTCAGGCACATAAATGACTTTAAACACACTTATTTTAGTTGAAAAAGACTTAATTCACATTCAACAGTCGTTTGGAGTCAAAAGATTAAATGTTAAAATTTCATCGATATGGACCATTTTGGGGACGTTCGACAGGTCCGGAGTCATCGTTTTTCATCAGAAAATGAATTTTTCAGACTGTACCAAAAATGATTCAAAATGTCAAATGGATCGTGCCTCATGTTGAATAACCACTTTTTAACCCCTCAGAGTGACCAAAATTGCCATTTTTACAGAGTTTTGCTTACTCAAAAGCTTCAATTTTGACCAATTTCAGGCACGTAAATGACTTTAAACACACTTATTTTAGTTGAAAAAGACGTAATTCACATGCAACAGTGGTTTGGAGTCAAAAGATTAAATGTTAAAATTTCATCGATATGGACCATTTTGGGGACGTTCGACAGGTCCGGAGTCATCGTTTTTCATCAGAAAATGAATTTTTCGGACTATATCAAAAATGATTCAAAATGCCAAAGTGATTGTGCCTCTTGTTGAATAACGACTTTTTAACCCCTCAGAGTGACCAAAATTGCCATTTTTACAGAGTTTTGCTTACTCAAAAGCTTCAATTTTGACCAATTTCAGGCACATAAATGACTTTAAACACACTTATTTTAGTTGAAAAAGTCCTAATTCACATCCAACAGTCGTTTGGAGTCAAAAGATTAAATGTTAAAATTTCATCGATATGGACCATTTTGGGGACGTTCGACAGGTCCGGAGTCATTGTTTTTCATCATAAAATGAATTTTTCGGACTGTACCAAAAATGATTCAAAATCTCAAATGGATCGTGCCTCATGTTGAATAACCACTTTTTAACCCCTCAGAGTGACCAAAATTGCCATTTTTACAGAGTTTTGCTTACACAAAAGCTTCAATTTTGACCAATTTCAGGCACATAAATGACTTTAAACACACTTATTTTAGTTGAAAAAGACTTAATTCACATCCAACAGTCGTTTGGAGTCAAAAGATTAAATGTTAAAATTTCATCGATATGGACCATTTTGGGGACGTTCGACAGGTCCGGCCGGAGTCATCGTTTTTCATCAGAAAATGAATTCTTCGGACTGTACATAAAATGATTCAAAATGTCAAATGGATCGTGCCTCATGTTGAATAACCACTTTTTAACCCCTCAGAGTGACCAAAATTGCCATTTTTACAGAGTTTTGCTTACACAAAAGCTTCAATTTTGACCAATTTCAGGCACATAAATGACTTTAAACACACTTATTTTAGTTGAAAAAGACTTAATTCACATTCAACAGTCGTTTGGAGTCAAAAGATTAAATGTTAAAATTTCATCGATATGGACCATTTTGGGGACGTTCGACAGGTCCGGAGTCATCGTTTTTCATCAGAAAATGAATTTTTCGGACTATATCAAAAATGATTCAAAATGCCAAAGTGATCGTGCCTCATGTTGAATAACGACTTTTTAACCCCTCAGAGTGACCAAAATTGCCATTTTTACAGAGTTTTGCTTACTCAAAAGCTTCAATTTTGACCAATTTCAGGCACGTAAATGACTTTAAACACACTTATTTTAGTTGAAAAAGACGTAATTCACATCCAACAGTGGTTTGGAGTCAAAAGATTAAATGTTAAAATTTCATCGATATGGACCATTTTGGGGACGTTCGACAGGTCCGGAGTCATCGTTTTTCATCAGAAAATGAATTTTTCGGACTGTACCAAAAATGATCCAAAATGTCAAATGGATCGTGCCTCATGTTGAATAACCACTTTTTAACCCCTCAGAGTGACCAAAATTGCCATTTTTACAGAGTATTGCTTACACAAAAGCTTCAATTTTGACCAATTTCAGGCACATAAATGACTTTAAACACACTTATTTTAGTTGAAAAAGACTTAATTCACATTCAACAGTCGTTTGGAGTCAAAAGATTAAATGTTAAAATTTCATCGATATGGACCATTTTGGGGACGTTCGACAGGTCCGGAGTCATCGTTTTTCATCAGAAAATGAATTTTTCGGACTGTACCAAAAATGATTCAAAATGTCAAATGGATCGTGCCTCATGTTGAATAACCACTTTTTAACCCTACAGAGTGACCAAAATTGCCATTTTTACAGAGTTTTGCTTACACAAAAGCTTCAATTTTGACCAATTTCAGGCACATAAATGACTTTAAACACACTTATTTTAGTTGAAAAAGACTTAATTCACATCCAACAGTCGTTTGGAGTCAAAAGATTAAATGTTAAAATTTCATCGATATGGACCATTTTGGGGACGTTCGACAGGTCCGGCCGGAGTCATCGTTTTTCATCAGAAAATGAATTCTTCGGACTGTACATAAAATGATTCAAAATGTCAAATGGATCGTGCCTCATGTTGAATAACCACTTTTTAACCCCTCAGAGTGACCAAAATTGCCATTTTTACAGAGTTTTGCTTACACAAAAGCTTCAATTTTGACCAATTTCAGGGACATAAATGACTTTAAACACACTTATTTTAGTTGAAAAAGACTTAATTCACATTCAACAGTCGTTTGGAGTCAAAAGATTAAATGTTAAAATGTCATCGATATGGACCATTTTGGGGACGTTCGACAGGTCCGGAGTCATCGTTTTTCATCAGAAAATGAATTTTTTGGACTATATCAAAAATGATTCAATTCAATTTTGACCAATTTCAGGCAAATAAATGACTTTAAACACACTTATTTTAGTTGAAAAAGACTTAATTCACATCCAACAGTCGTTTGGAGTCAAAAGATTAAATGTTAAAATTTCATCGATATGGACCATTTTGGGGACGTTCGACAGGTCCGGAGTCATCGTTTTTCATCAGAAAATGAATTTTTCGGACTATACCAAAAATGATTCAAAATGTCAAATTGATCGTGCCTCATGTTGAATAACCACTTTTTAACCCCTCTGAGTGACCAAAATTGCAATTTTTACAGAGTTTTGCTTACTCAAAAGTTTAAATTTTGTCCAATTTCAGGCACATAAATGACTTTAAACACACTTATTTTAGTTGAAAAAGTCATAATTCACATCCAACAGTCGTTTGGAGTCAAAAGATTAAATGTTAAAATTTCATCGATATGGACCATTTTGGGGACGTTCGACAGGTCCGGAGTCATCGTTTTTCATCAGAAAATGAATTTTTCGGACTATACCAAAAATGATTCAAAATGTCAAATTGATCGTGCCTCATGTTGAATAACCACCTTTTAACCCCTCAGAGTGACCAAAATTGCAATTTGTACAGAGTTTTGCTTACTCAAAAGCTTCAATTTTTACCAATTTCAGGCACGTAAATGACTTTAAACACACTTATTTTAGTTGAAAAAGACGTAATTCACATCCAACAGTGGTTTGGAGTCAAAAGATTAAATGTTAAAATTTCATCGATATGGACCATTTTGGGGACATTCGACAGGTCCGGAGTCATCGTTTTTCATCAGAAAATGAATTTTTCGGACTATACCAAAAATGATTCAAAATGTCAAATTGATCGTGCCTCATGTTGAATAACCACCTTTTAACCCCTCAGAGTGACCAAAATTGCAATTTTTACAGAGTTTTGCTTACTCAAAAGCTTCAATTTTTACCAATTTCAGGCACGTAAATGACTTTAAACACACTTATTTTAGTTGAAAAAGACGTAATTCACATCCAACAGTGGTTTGGAGTCAAAAGATTAAATGTTAAAATTTCATCGATATGGACCATTTTGGGGACATTCGACAGGTCCGGAGTCATCGTTTTCCATCAGAAAATGAATTTTTCGGACTATATCAAAAATGATTCAAAATGCCAATGTGATCGTGCCTCATGTTGAATAACGACTTTTTAACCCCTCAGAGTGACCAAAATTGCCATTTTTACAGAGTTTTGCTTACTCAAAAGCTTCAATTTTGACCAATTTCAGGCACATAAATGACTTTAAACACACTTATTTTAGTTGAAAAAGTCCTAATTCACATCCAACAGTCGTTTGGAGTCAAAAGATTAAATGTTAAAATTTCATCGATATGGACCATTTTGGGGACGTTCGACAGGTCCGGAGTCATCGTTTTTCATCAGAAAATGAATTTTTCGGACTATACCAAAAATGATTCAAAATGTCAAATGGATCGTGCCTCATGTTGAATAACCACTTTTTAACCCCTCAGAGTGACCAAAATTGCCATTTTTACAGAGTTTTGCTTACACAAAAGCTTCAATTTTGACCAATTTCAGGCACATAAATGACTTTAAACACACTTATTTTAGTTGAAAAAGACTTAATTCACATCCAACAGTCGTTTGGAGTCAAAAGATTAAATGTTAAAATTTCATCGATATGGACCATTTTGGGGACGTTCGACAGGTCCGGAGTCATCGTTTTCCATCAGAAAATGAATTTTTCGGACTATATCAAAAATGATTCAAAATGCCAATGTGATCGTGCCTCATGTTGAATAACGACTTTTTAACCCCTCAGAGTGACCAAAATTGCCATTTTTACAGAGTTTTGCTTACTCAAAAGCTTCAATTTTGACCAATTTCAGGCACATAAATGACTTTAAACACACTTATTTTAGTTGAAAAAGTCCTAATTCACATCCAACAGTCGTTTGGAGTCAAAAGATTAAATGTTAAAATTTCATCGATATGGACCATTTTGGGGACGTTCGACAGGTCCGGAGTCATCGTTTTTCATCAGAAAATGAATTTTTCGGACTATACCAAAAATGATTCAAAATGTCAAATTGATCGTGCCTCATGTTGAATAACCACTTTTTAACCCCTCAGAGTGACCAAAATTGCAATTTTTACAGAGTTTTGCTTACTCAAAAGTTTAAATTTTGTCCAATTTCAGGCACATAAATGACTTTAAACACACTTATTTTAGCTGAAAAAGTCATAATTCACATCCAACAGTCGTTTGGAGTCAAAAGATTAAATGTTAAACTTTCATCGATATGGACCATTTTGGGGACGTTCGACAGGTCCGGAGTCATCGTTTTTCATCAGAAAATGAATTTTTCGGACTATACCAAAAATGATTCAAAATGTCAAATTGATCGTGCCTCATGTTGAATAACCACCTTTTAACCCCTCAGAGTGACCAAAATTGCAATTTTTACAGAGTTTTGCTTACTCAAAAGCTTCAATTTTTACCAATTTCAGGCACGTAAATGACTTTAAACACACTTATTTTAGTTGAAAAAGACGTAATTCACATCCAACAGTGGTTTGGAGTCAAAAGATTAAATGTTAAAATTTCATCGATATGGACCATTTTGGGGACGTTCGACAGGTCCGGAGTCATCGTTTTTCATCAGAAAATGAATTTTTCGGACTGTACCAAAAATGATTCAAAATGTCAAATGGATCGTGCCTCATGTTGAATAACCACTTTTTAACCCCTCAGAGTGACCAAAATTGCCATTTTTACAGAGTTTTGCTTACACAAAAGCTTCAATTTTGACCAATTTCAGGCACATAAATGACTTTAAACACACTTATTTTAGTTGAAAAAGACTTAATTCACATTCA
Source organism: Lissotriton vulgaris (assembly GCF_964263255.1). Lineage (NCBI taxonomy): Eukaryota > Metazoa > Chordata > Amphibia > Caudata > Salamandridae > Lissotriton > Lissotriton vulgaris. The sequence goes on along the minus strand of NW_028240631.1, from coordinate 1,080,791 downwards.
ACATTCGTTTGGAGTCAAAAGATTAAATGTTAAAATTTCATCGATATGGACCATTTTGGGGACGTTCGACAGGTCCGGAGTCATCGTTTTTCATCAGAAAATGAATTCTTCGGACTGTACATAAAATGATTCAAAATGTCAAATGGATCGTGCCTCATGTTGAATAACCACTTTTTAACCCCTGAGAGTGACCAAAATTGCCATTTTTACAGAGTTTTGCTTACACAAAAGCTTCAATTTTGACCAATTTCAGGGACATAAATGACTTTAAACACACTTATTTTAGTTGAAAAAGACTTAATTCACATTCAACAGTCGTTTGGAGTCAAAAGATTAAATGTTAAAATGTCATCGATATGGACCATTTTGGGGACGTTCGACAGGTCCGGAGTCATCGTTTTTCATCAGAAAATGAATTTTTCGGACTATATCAAAAATGATTCAATTCAATTTTGACCAATTTCAGGCAAATAAATGACTTTAAACACACTTATTTTAGTTGAAAAAGACTTAATTCACATCCAACAGTCGTTTGGAGTCAAAAGATTAAATGTTAAAATTTCATCGATATGGACCATTTTGGGGACGTTCGACAGGTCCGGAGTCATCGTTTTTCATCAGAAAATGAATTTTTCGGACTATACCAAAAATGATTCAAAATGTCAAATTGATCGTGCCTCATGTTGAATAAACACTTTTTAACCCCTCTGAGTGACCAAAATTGCAATTTTTACAGAGTTTTGCTTACTCAAAAGTTTAAATTTTGTCCAATTTCAGGCACATAAATGACTTTAAACACACTTATTTTAGTTGAAAAAGTCATAATTCACATCCAACAGTCGTTTGGAGTCAAAAGATTAAATGTTAAAATTTCATCGATATGGACCATTTTGGGGACGTTCGACAGGTCCGGAGTCATCGTTTTTCATCAGAAAATGAATTTTTCGGACTATACCAAAAATGATTCAAAATGTCAAATTGATCGTGCCTCATGTTGAATAACCACCTTTTAACCCCTCAGAGTGACCAAAATTGCAATTTTTACAGAGTTTTGCTTACTCAAAAGCTTCAATTTTTACCAATTTCAGGCACGTAAATGACTTTAAACACACTTATTTTAGTTGAAAAAGACGTAATTCACATCCAACAGTGGTTTGGAGTCAAAAGATTAAATGTTAAAATTTCATCGATATGGACCATTTTGGGGACATTCGACAGGTCCGGAGTCATCGTTTTTCATCAGAAAATGAATTTTTCGGACTATACCAAAAATGATTCAAAATGTCAAATTGATCGTGCCTCATGTTGAATAACCACCTTTTAACCCCTCAGAGTGACCAAAATTGCAATTTTTACAGAGTTTTGCTTACTCAAAAGCTTCAATTTTTACCAATTTCAGGCACGTAAATGACTTTAAACACACTTATTTTAGTTGAAAAAGACGTAATTCACATCCAACAGTGGTTTGGAGTCAAAAGATTAAATGTTAAAATTTCATCGATATGGACCATTTTGGGGACATTCGACAGGTCCGGAGTCATCGTTTTCCATCAGAAAATGAATTTTTCGGACTATATCAAAAATGATTCAAAATGCCAATGTGATCGTGCCTCATGTTGAATAACGACTTTTTAACCCCTCAGAGTGACCAAAATTGCCATTTTTACAGAGTTTTGCTTACTCAAAAGCTTCAATTTTGACCAATTTCAGGCACATAAATGACTTTAAACACACTTATTTTAGTTGAAAAAGTCCTAATTCACATCCAACAGTCGTTTGGAGTCAAAAGATTAAATGTTAAAATTTCATCGATATGGACCATTTTGGGGACGTTCGACAGGTCCGGAGTCATCGTTTTTCATCAGAAAATGAATTTTTCGGACTATACCAAAAATGATTCAAAATGTCAAATGGATCGTGCCTCATGTTGAATAACCACTTTTTAACCCCTCAGAGTGACCAAAATTGCCATTTTTACAGAGTTTTGCTTACTCAAAAGCTTCAATTTTGACCAATTTCAGGCACGTAAATGACTTTAAACACACTTATTTTAGTTGAAAAAGACTTAATTCGCATCCAACAGTCGTTTGGAGTCAAAATATTAAATGTTAAAATTTCATCGATATGGACCATTTTGGGGACATTCGACAGGTCCGGAGTCATCGTTTTTCATCAGAAAATTAATTTTTCAGACTATACCAAAAATGATTCAAAATGTCAAATGGATCGTGCCTCATGTTGAATAACCACTTTTTAACCCCTCAGAGTGACCAAAATTGCCATTTTTACAGAGTTTTGCTTACACAAAAGCTTCAATTTTGACCAATTTCAGGCACATAAACGACTTTAAACACACTTATTTTAGTTGAAAAAGACTTAATTCACATCCAACAGTCGTTTGGAGTCAAAAGATTAAATGTTAAAATTTCATCGATATGGACCATTTTGGGGACGTTCGACAGGTCCGGAGTCATCGTTTTTCATCAGAAAATGAATTTTTCGGACTGTACATAAAATGATTCAAAATGTCAAATGGATCGTGCCTCATGTTGAATAACCACTTTTTAACCCCTCAGAGTGACCAAAATTGCCATTTTTACAGAGTTTTGCTTACTCAAAAGCTTCAATTTTGACCAATTTCAGGCACGTAAATGACTTTAAACACACTTATTTTAGTTGAAAAAGACTTAATTCGCATCCAACAGTCGTTTGGAGTCAAAATATTAAATGTTAAAATTTCATCGATATGGACCATTTTGGGGACATTCGACAGGTCCGGAGTCATCGTTTTTCATCAGAAAATTAATTTTTCAGACTATACCAAAAATGATTCAAAATGTCAAATGGATCGTGCCTCATGTTGAATAACCACTTTTTAACCCCTCAGAGTGACCAAAATTGCCATTTTTACAGAGTTTTGCTTACACAAAAGCTTCAATTTTGACCAATTTCAGGCACATAAACGACTTTAAACACACTTATTTTAGTTGAAAAAGACTTAATTCACATCCAACAGTCGTTTGGAGTCAAAAGATTAAATGTTAAAATTTCATCGATATGGACCATTTTGGGGACGTTCGACAGGTCCGGAGTCATCGTTTTTCATCAGAAAATGAATTTTTCGGACTGTACATAAAATGATTCAAAATGTCAAATGGATCGTGCCTCATGTTGAATAACCACTTTTTAACCCCTCAGAGTGACCAAAATTGCCATTTTTACAGAGTTTTGCTTACTCAAAAGCTTCAATTTTGACCAATTTCAGGCACGTAAATGACTTTAAACACACTTATTTTAGTTGAAAAAGACTTAATTCGCATCCAACAGTCGTTTGGAGTCAAAATATTAAATGTTAAAATTTCATCGATATGGACCATTTTGGGGACATTCGACAGGTCCGGAGTCATCGTTTTTCATCAGAAAATGAATTTTTCGGACTATACCAAAAATGATTCAAAATGTCAAATTGATCGTGCCTCATGTTGAATAACCACCTTTTAACCCCTCAGAGTGACCAAAATTGCAATTTTTACAGAGTTTTGCTTACTCAAAAGCTTCAATTTTTACCAATTTCAGGCACGTAAATGACTTTAAACACACTTATTTTAGTTGAAAAAGACGTAATTCACATCCAACAGTGGTTTGGAGTCAAAAGATTAAATGTTAAAATTTCATCGATATGGACCATTTTGGGGACGTTCGACAGGTCCGGAGTCATCGTTTTTCATCAGAAAATGAATTTTTCGGACTGTACCAAAAATGATTCAAAATGTCAAATGGATCGTGCCTCATGTTGAATAACCACTTTTTAACCCCTCAGAGTGACCAAAATTGCCATTTTTACAGAGTTTTGCTTACACAAAAGCTTCAATTTTGACCAATTTCAGGCACATAAATGACTTTAAACACACTTATTTTAGTTGAAAAAGACTTAATTCACATTCAACATTCGTTTGGAGTCAAAAGATTAAATGTTAAAATTTCATCGATATGGACCATTTTGGGGACGTTCGACAGGTCCGGAGTCATCGTTTTTCATCAGAAAATGAATTCTTCGGACTGTACATAAAATGATTCAAAATGTCAAATGGATCGTGCCTCATGTTGAATAACCACTTTTTAACCCCTGAGAGTGACCAAAATTGCCATTTTTACAGAGTTTTGCTTACACAAAAGCTTCAATTTTGACCAATTTCAGGGACATAAATGACTTTAAACACACTTATTTTAGTTGAAAAAGACTTAATTCACATTCAACAGTCGTTTGGAGTCAAAAGATTAAATGTTAAAATGTCATCGATATGGACCATTTTGGGGACGTTCGACAGGTCCGGAGTCATCGTTTTTCATCAGAAAATGAATTTTTCGGACTATATCAAAAATGATTCAATTCAATTTTGACCAATTTCAGGCAAATAAATGACTTTAAACACACTTATTTTAGTTGAAAAAGACTTAATTCACATCCAACAGTCGTTTGGAGTCAAAAGATTAAATGTTAAAATTTCATCGATATGGACCATTTTGGGGACGTTCGACAGGTCCGGAGTCATCGTTTTTCATCAGAAAATGAATTTTTCGGACTATACCAAAAATGATTCAAAATGTCAAATTGATCGTGCCTCATGTTGAATAAACACTTTTTAACCCCTCTGAGTGACCAAAATTGCAATTTTTACAGAGTTTTGCTTACTCAAAAGTTTAAATTTTGTCCAATTTCAGGCACATAAATGACTTTAAACACACTTATTTTAGTTGAAAAAGTCATAATTCACATCCAACAGTCGTTTGGAGTCAAAAGATTAAATGTTAAAATTTCATCGATATGGACCATTTTGGGGACGTTCGACAGGTCCGGAGTCATCGTTTTTCATCAGAAAATGAATTTTTCGGACTATACCAAAAATGATTCAAAATGTCAAATTGATCGTGCCTCATGTTGAATAACCACCTTTTAACCCCTCAGAGTGACCAAAATTGCAATTTTTACAGAGTTTTGCTTACTCAAAAGCTTCAATTTTTACCAATTTCAGGCACGTAAATGACTTTAAACACACTTATTTTAGTTGAAAAAGACGTAATTCACATCCAACAGTGGTTTGGAGTCAAAAGATTAAATGTTAAAATTTCATCGATATGGACCATTTTGGGGACATTCGACAGGTCCGGAGTCATCGTTTTTCATCAGAAAATGAATTTTTCGGACTATACCAAAAATGATTCAAAATGTCAAATTGATCGTGCCTCATGTTGAATAACCACCTTTTAACCCCTCAGAGTGACCAAAATTGCAATTTTTACAGAGTTTTGCTTACTCAAAAGCTTCAATTTTTACCAATTTCAGGCACGTAAATGACTTTAAACACACTTATTTTAGTTGAAAAAGACGTAATTCACATCCAACAGTGGTTTGGAGTCAAAAGATTAAATGTTAAAATTTCATCGATATGGACCATTTTGGGGACATTCGACAGGTCCGGAGTCATCGTTTTCCATCAGAAAATGAATTTTTCGGACTATATCAAAAATGATTCAAAATGCCAATGTGATCGTGCCTCATGTTGAATAACGACTTTTTAACCCCTCAGAGTGACCAAAATTGCCATTTTTACAGAGTTTTGCTTACTCAAAAGCTTCAATTTTGACCAATTTCAGGCACATAAATGACTTTAAACACACTTATTTTAGTTGAAAAAGTCCTAATTCACATCCAACAGTCGTTTGGAGTCAAAAGATTAAATGTTAAAATTTCATCGATATGGACCATTTTGGGGACGTTCGACAGGTCCGGAGTCATCGTTTTTCATCAGAAAATGAATTTTTCGGACTATACCAAAAATGATTCAAAATGTCAAATGGATCGTGCCTCATGTTGAATAACCACTTTTTAACCCCTCAGAGTGACCAAAATTGCCATTTTTACAGAGTTTTGCTTACTCAAAAGCTTCAATTTTGACCAATTTCAGGCACGTAAATGACTTTAAACACACTTATTTTAGTTGAAAAAGACTTAATTCGCATCCAACAGTCGTTTGGAGTCAAAATATTAAATGTTAAAATTTCATCGATATGGACCATTTTGGGGACATTCGACAGGTCCGGAGTCATCGTTTTTCATCAGAAAATTAATTTTTCAGACTATACCAAAAATGATTCAAAATGTCAAATGGATCGTGCCTCATGTTGAATAACCACTTTTTAACCCCTCAGAGTGACCAAAATTGCCATTTTTACAGAGTTTTGCTTACACAAAAGCTTCAATTTTGACCAATTTCAGGCACATAAACGACTTTAAACACACTTATTTTAGTTGAAAAAGACTTAATTCACATCCAACAGTCGTTTGGAGTCAAAAGATTAAATGTTAAAATTTCATCGATATGGACCATTTTGGGGACGTTCGACAGGTCCGGAGTCATTGTTTTTCATCAGAAAATGAATTTTTCGGACTATACCAAAAATGATTCAAAATGTCAAATTGATCGTGCCTCATGTTGAATAACCACTTTTTAACCCCTCAGAGTGACCAAAATTGCAATTTTTACAGAGTTTTGCTTACTCAAAAGTTTAAATTTTGTCCAATTTCAGGCACATAAATGACTTTAAACACACTTATTTTAGTTGAAAAAGACTTAATTCGCATCCAACAGTCGTTTGGAGTCAAAAGATTAAATGTTAAAATTTCATCGATATGGACCATTTTGGGGACGTTCGACAGGTCCGGAGTCATCGTTTTTCATCAGAAAATGAATTTTTCGGACTGTACATAAAATGATTCAAAATGTCAAATGGATCGTGCCTCATGTTGAATAACCACTTTTTAACCCCTCAGAGTGACCAAAATTGCCATTTTTACAGAGTTTTGCTTACTCAAAAGCTTCAATTTTGACCAATTTCAGGCACGTAAATGACTTTAAACACACTTATTTTAGTTGAAAAAGACTTAATTCGCATCCAACAGTCGTTTGGAGTCAAAATATTAAATGTTAAAATTTCATCGATATGGACCATTTTGGGGACATTCGACAGGTCCGGAGTCATCGTTTTTCATCAGAAAATTAATTTTTCAGACTATACCAAAAATGATTCAAAATGTCAAATGGATCGTGCCTCATGTTGAATAACCACTTTTTAACCCCTCAGAGTGACCAAAATTGCCATTTTTACAGAGTTTTGCTTACACAAAAGCTTCAATTTTGACCAATTTCAGGCACATAAATGACTTTAAACACACTTATTTTAGTTGAAAAAGACTTAATTCACATCCAACAGTTGTTTGGAGTCAAAAGATTAAATGTTAAAATTTCATCGATATGGACCATTTTGGGGACGTTCGACAGGTCCGGAGTCATCGTTTTCCATCAGAAAATGAATTTTTCGGACTATATCAAAAATGATTCAAAATGCCAATGTGATCGTGCCTCATGTTGAATAACGACTTTTTAACCCCTCAGAGTGACCAAAATTGCCATTTTTACAGAGTTTTGCTTACTCAAAAGCTTCAATTTTGACCAATTTCAGGCACATAAATGACTTTAAACACACTTATTTTAGTTGAAAAAGTCCTAATTCACATCCAACAGTCGTTTGGAGTCAAAAGATTAAATGTTAAAATTTCATCGATATGGACCATTTTGGGGACGTTCGACAGGTCCGGAGTCATCGTTTTTCATCAGAAAATGAATTTTTCGGACTATACCAAAAATGATTCAAAATGTCAAATTGATCGTGCCTCATGTTGAATAACCACTTTTTAACCCCTCTGAGTGACCAAAATTGCAATTTTTACAGAGTTTTGCTTACTCAAAAGTTTAAATTTTGTCCAATTTCAGGCACATAAATGACTTTAAACACACTTATTTTAGTTGAAAAAGTCATAATTCACATCCAACAGTCGTTTGGAGTCAAAAGATTAAATGTTAAAATTTCATCGATATGGACCATTTTGGGGACGTTCGACAGGTCCGGAGTCATCGTTTTTCATCAGAAAATGAATTTTTCGGACTATACCAAAAATGATTCAAAATGTCAAATTGATCGTGCCTCATGTTGAATAACCACCTTTTAACCCCTCAGAGTGACCAAAATTGCAATTTTTACAGAGTTTTGCTTACTCAAAAGCTTCAATTTTTACCAATTTCAGGCACGTAAATGACTTTAAACACACTTATTTTAGTTGAAAAAGACGTAATTCACATCCAACAGTGGTTTGGAGTCAAAAGATTAAATGTTAAAATTTCATCGATATGGACCATTTTGGGGACATTCGACAGGTCCGGAGTCATCGTTTTTCATCAGAAAATGAATTTTTCGGACTATACCAAAAATGATTCAAAATGTCAAATTGATCGTGCCTCATGTTGAATAACCACCTTTTAACCCCTCAGAGTGACCAAAATTGCAATTTTTACAGAGTTTTGCTTACTCAAAAGCTTCAATTTTTACCAATTTCAGGCACGTAAATGACTTTAAACACACTTATTTTAGTTGAAAAAGACGTAATTCACATCCAACAGTGGTTTGGAGTCAAAAGATTAAATGTTAAAATTTCATCGATATGGACCATTTTGGGGACATTCGACAGGTCCGGAGTCATCGTTTTTCATCAGAAAATTAATTTTTCAGACTATACCAAAAATGATTCAAAATGTCAAATGGATCGTGCCTCATGTTGAATAACCACTTTTTAACCCCTCAGAGTGACCAAAATTGCCATTTTTACAGAGTTTTGCTTACACAAAAGCTTCAATTTTGACCAATTTCAGGCACATAAATGACTTTAAACACACTTATTTTAGTTGAAAAAGACTTAATTCACATCCAACAGTCGTTTGGAGTCAAAAGATTAAATGTTAAAATTTCATCGATATGGACCATTTTGGGGACGTTCGACAGGTCCGGAGTCATCGTTTTCCATCAGAAAATGAATTTTTCGGACTATATCAAAAATGATTCAAAATGCCAATGTGATCGTGCCTCATGTTGAATAACGACTTTTTAACCCCTCAGAGTGACCAAAATTGCCATTTTTACAGTTTTGCTTACTCAAAAGCTTCAATTTTGACCAATTTCAGGCACATAAATGACTTTAAACACACTTATTTTAGTTGAAAAAGTCCTAATTCACATCCAACAGTCGTTTGGAGTCAAAAGATTAAATGTTAAAATTTCATCGATATGGACCATTTTGGGGACGTTCGACAGGTCCGGAGTCATCGTTTTTCATCAGAAAATGAATTTTTCGGACTATACCAAAAATGATTCAAAATGTCAAATTGATCGTGCCTCATGTTGAATAACCACTTTTTAACCCCTCAGAGTGACCAAAATTGCAATTTTTACAGAGTTTTGCTTACTCAAAAGTTTAAATTTTGTCCAATTTCAGGCACATAAATGACTTTAAACACACTTATTTTAGTTGAAAAAGTCATAATTCACATCCAACAGTCGTTTGGAGTCAAAAGATTAAATGTTAAAATTTCATCGATATGGACCATTTTGGGGACGTTCGACAGGTCCGGAGTCATCGTTTTTCATCAGAAAATGAATTTTTCGGACTATACCAAAAATGATTCAAAATGTCAAATTGATCGTGCCTCATGTTGAATAACCACCTTTTAACCCCTCAGAGTGACCAAAATTGCAATTTTTACAGAGTTTTGCTTACTCAAAAGCTTCAATTTTTACCAATTTCAGGCACGTAAATGACTTTAAACACACTTATTTTAGTTGAAAAAGACGTAATTCACATCCAACAGTGGTTTGGAGTCAAAAGATTAAATGTTAAAATTTCATCGATATGGACCATTTTGGGGACGTTCGACAGGTCCGGAGTCATCGTTTTTCATCAGAAAATGAATTTTTCGGACTATACCAAAAATGATTCAAAATGTCAAATTGATCGTGCCTCATGTTGAATAACCACCTTTTAACCCCTCAGAGTGACCAAAATTGCAATTTTTACAGAGTTTTGCTTACTCAAAAGCTTCAATTTTTACCAATTTCAGGCACGTAAATGACTTTAAACACACTTATTTTAGTTGAAAAAGACGTAATTCACATCCAACAGTGGTTTGGAGTCAAAAGATTAAATGTTAAAATTTCTTCGATATGGACCATTTTGGGGACATTCGACAGGTCCGGAGTCATCGTTTTTCATCAGAAAATGAATTTTTCGGACTATACCAAAAATGATTCAAAATGTCAAATGGATCGTGCCTCATGTTGAATAACGACTTTTTAACCCCTCAGAGTGACCAAAATTGCCATTTTTACAGAGTTTTGCTTACTCAAAAGCTTCAATTTTGACCAATTTCAGGCACGTAAATGACTTTAAACACACTTATTTTAGTTGAAAAAGACGTAATTCACATCCAACAGTGGTTTGGAGTCAAAAGATTAAATGTTAAAATTTCATCGATATGGACCATTTTGGGGACGTTTGACAGGTCCGGAGTCATCGTTTTTCATCAGAAAATGAATTTTTCGGACTGTACCAAAAATGATTCAAAATGTCAAATGGATCGTGCCTCATGTTGAATAACCACTTTTTAACCCCTCAGAGTGACCAAAATTGCCATTTTTACAGAGTATTGCTTACACAAAAGCTTCAATTTTGACCAATTTCAGGCACATAAATGACTTTAAACACACTTATTTTAGTTGAAAAAGACTTAATTCACATTCAACAGTCGTTTGGAGTCAAAAGATTAAATGTTAAAATTTCATCGATATGGACCATTTTGGGGACGTTCGACAGGTCCGGAGTCATCGTTTTTCATCAGAAAATGAATTTTTCAGACTGTACCAAAAATGATTCAAAATGTCAAATGGATCGTGCCTCATGTTGAATAACCACTTTTTAACCCCTCAGAGTGACCAAAATTGCCATTTTTACAGAGTTTTGCTTACTCAAAAGCTTCAATTTTGACCAATTTCAGGCACGTAAATGACTTTAAACACACTTATTTTAGTTGAAAAAGACGTAATTCACATGCAACAGTGGTTTGGAGTCAAAAGATTAAATGTTAAAATTTCATCGATATGGACCATTTTGGGGACGTTCGACAGGTCCGGAGTCATCGTTTTTCATCAGAAAATGAATTTTTCGGACTATATCAAAAATGATTCAAAATGCCAAAGTGATTGTGCCTCTTGTTGAATAACGACTTTTTAACCCCTCAGAGTGACCAAAATTGCCATTTTTACAGAGTTTTGCTTACTCAAAAGCTTCAATTTTGACCAATTTCAGGCACATAAATGACTTTAAACACACTTATTTTAGTTGAAAAAGTCCTAATTCACATCCAACAGTCGTTTGGAGTCAAAAGATTAAATGTTAAAATTTCATCGATATGGACCATTTTGGGGACGTTCGACAGGTCCGGAGTCATTGTTTTTCATCATAAAATGAATTTTTCGGACTGTACCAAAAATGATTCAAAATCTCAAATGGATCGTGCCTCATGTTGAATAACCACTTTTTAACCCCTCAGAGTGACCAAAATTGCCATTTTTACAGAGTTTTGCTTACACAAAAGCTTCAATTTTGACCAATTTCAGGCACATAAATGACTTTAAACACACTTATTTTAGTTGAAAAAGACTTAATTCACATCCAACAGTCGTTTGGAGTCAAAAGATTAAATGTTAAAATTTCATCGATATGGACCATTTTGGGGACGTTCGACAGGTCCGGCCGGAGTCATCGTTTTTCATCAGAAAATGAATTCTTCGGACTGTACATAAAATGATTCAAAATGTCAAATGGATCGTGCCTCTTGTTGAATAACGACTTTTTAACCCCTCAGAGTGACCAAAATTGCCATTTTTACAGAGTTTTGCTTACTCAAAAGCTTCAATTTTGACCAATTTCAGGCACATAAATGACTTTAAACACACTTATTTTAGTTGAAAAAGTCCTAATTCACATCCAACAGTCGTTTGGAGTCAAAAGATTAAATGTTAAAATTTCATCGATATGGACCATTTTGGGGACGTTCGACAGGTCCGGAGTCATTGTTTTTCATCATAAAATGAATTTTTCGGACTGTACCAAAAATGATTCAAAATCTCAAATGGATCGTGCCTCATGTTGAATAACCACTTTTTAACCCCTCAGAGTGACCAAAATTGCCATTTTTACAGAGTTTTGCTTACACAAAAGCTTCAATTTTGACCAATTTCAAGCACATAAATGACTTTAAACACACTTATTTTAGTTGAAAAAGACTTAATTCACATCCAACAGTCGTTTGGAGTCAAAAGATTAAATGTTAAAATTTCATCGATATGGACCATTTTGGGGACGTTCGACAGGTCCGGCCGGAGTCATCGTTTTTCATCAGAAAATGAATTCTTCGGACTGTACATAAAATGATTCAAAATGTCAAATGGATCGTGCCTCATGTTGAATAACCACTTTTTAACCCCTCAGAGTGACCAAAATTGCCATTTTTACAGAGTTTTGCTTACACAAAAGCTTCAATTTTGACCAATTTCAGGCACATAAATGACTTTAAACACACTTATTTTAGTTGAAAAAGACTTAATTCACATCCAACAGTGGTTTGGAGTCAAAAGATTAAATGTTAAAATGTCATCGATATGGACCATTTTGGGGACGTTCGACAGGTCCGGAGTCATCGTTTTTCATCAGAAAATGAATTTTTCGGACTGTACCAAAAATGATCCAAAATGTCAAATGGATCGTGCCTCATGTTGAATAACCACTTTTTAACCCCTCAGAGTGACCAAAATTGCCATTTTTACAGAGTATTGCTTACACAAAAGCTTCAATTTTGACCAATTTCAGGCACATAAATGACTTTAAACACACTTATTTTAGTTGAAAAAGACTTAATTCACATTCAACAGTCGTTTGGAGTCAAAAGATTAAATGTTAAAATTTCATCGATATGGACCATTTTGGGGACGTTCGACAGGTCCGGAGTCATCGTTTTTCATCAGAAAATGAATTTTTCGGACTGTACCAAAAATGATTCAAAATGTCAAATGGATCGTGCCTCATGTTGAATAACCACTTTTTAACCCTACAGAGTGACCAAAATTGCCATTTTTACAGAGTTTTGCTTACACAAAAGCTTCAATTTTGACCAATTTCAGGCACATAAATGACTTTAAACACACTTATTTTAGTTGAAAAAGACTTAATTCACATCCAACAGTCGTTTGGAGTCAAAAGATTAAATGTTAAAATTTCATCGATATGGACCATTTTGGGGACGTTCGACAGGTCCGGCCGGAGTCATCGTTTTTCATCAGAAAATGAATTCTTCGGACTGTACATAAAATGATTCAAAATGTCAAATGGATCGTGCCTCATGTTGAATAACCACTTTTTAACCCCTCAGAGTGACCAAAATTGCCATTTTTACAGAGTTTTGCTTACACAAAAGCTTCAATTTTGACCAATTTCAGGGACATAAATGACTTTAAACACACTTATTTTAGTTGAAAAAGACTTAATTCACATTCAACAGTCGTTTGGAGTCAAAAGATTAAATGTTAAAATGTCATCGATATGGACCATTTTGGGGACGTTCGACAGGTCCGGAGTCATCGTTTTTCATCAGAAAATGAATTTTTCGGACTATATCAAAAATGATTCAATTCAATTTTGACCAATTTCAGGCAAATAAATGACTTTAAACACACTTATTTTAGTTGAAAAAGACTTAATTCACATCCAACAGTCGTTTGGAGTCAAAAGATTAAATGTTAAAATTTCATCGATATGGACCATTTTGGGGACGTTCGACAGGTCCGGAGTCATCGTTTTTCATCAGAAAATGAATTTTTCGGACTATACCAAAAATGATTCAAAATGTCAAATTGATCGTGCCTCATGTTGAATAACCACTTTTTAACCCCTCTGAGTGACCAAAATTGCAATTTTTACAGAGTTTTGCCTATTCAAAAGTTTAAATTTTGTCCAATTTCAGGCACATAAATGACTTTAAACACACTTATTTTAGTTGAAAAAGTCATAATTCACATCCAACAGTCGTTTGGAGTCAAAAGATTAAATGTTAAAATTTCATCGATATGGACCATTTTGGGGACGTTCGACAGGTCCGGAGTCATCGTTTTTCATCAGAAAATGAATTTTTCGGACTATACCAAAAATGATTCAAAATGTCAAATTGATCGTGCCTCATGTTGAATAACCACCTTTTAACCCCTCAGAGTGACCAAAATTGCAATTTTTACAGAGTTTTGCTTACTCAAAAGCTTCAATTTTTACCAATTTCAGGCACGTAAATGACTTTAAACACACTTATTTTAGTTGAAAAAGACGTAATTCACATCCAACAGTGGTTTGGAGTCAAAAGATTAAATGTTAAAATTTCATCGATATGGACCATTTTGGGGACATTCGACAGGTCCGGAGTCATCGTTTTCCATCAGAAAATGAATTTTTCGGACTATATCAAAAATGATTCAAAATGCCAATGTGATCGTGCCTCATGTTGAATAACGACTTTTTAACCCCTCAGAGTGACCAAAATTGCCATTTTTACAGAGTTTTGCTTACTCAAAAGCTTCAATTTTGACCAATTTCAGGCACATAAATGATTTTAAACACACTTATTTTAGTTGAAAAAGTCCTAATTCACATCCAACAGTCGTTTGGAGTCAAAAGATTAAATGTTAAAATTTCATCGATATGGACCATTTTGGGGACGTTCGACAGGTCCGGAGTCATCGTTTTTCATCAGAAAATGAATTTTTCGGACTATACCAAAAATGATTCAAAATGTCAAATGGATCGTGCCTCATGTTGAATAACCACTTTTTAACCCCTCAGAGTGACCAAAATTGCCATTTTTACAGAGTTTTGCTTACTCAAAAGCTTCAATTTTGACCAATTTCAGGCACGTAAATGACTTTAAACACACTTATTTTAGTTGAAAAAGACTTAATTCGCATCCAACAGTCGTTTGGAGTCAAAATATTAAATGTTAAAATTTCATCGATATGGACCATTTTGGGGACATTCGACAGGTCCGGAGTCATCGTTTTTCATCAGAAAATTTATTTTTCAGACTATACCAAAAATGATTCAAAATGTCAAATGGATCGTGCCTCATGTTGAATAACCACTTTTTAACCCCTCAGAGTGACCAAAATTGCCATTTTTACAGAGTTTTGCTTACACAAAAGCTTCAATTTTGACCAATTTCAGGCACATAAATGACTTTAAACACACTTATTTTAGTTGAAAAAGACTTAATTCACATCCAACAGTCGTTTGGAGTCAAAAGATTAAATGTTAAAATTTCATCGATATGGACCATTTTGGGGACGTTCGACAGGTCCGGAGTCATCGTTTTCCATCAGAAAATGAATTTTTCGGACTATATCAAAAATGATTCAAAATGCCAATGTGATCGTGCCTCATGTTGAATAACGACTTTTTAACCCCTCAGAGTGACCAAAATTGCCATTTTTACAGAGTTTTGCTTACTCAAAAGCTTCAATTTTGACCAATTTCAGGCACATAAATGACTTTAAACACACTTATTTTAGTTGAAAAAGTCCTAATTCACATCCAACAGTCGTTTGGAGTCAAAAGATTAAATGTTAAAATTTCATCGATATGGACCATTTTGGGGACGTTCGACAGGTCCGGAGTCATCGTTTTTCATCAGAAAATGAATTTTTCGGACTATACCAAAAATGATTCAAAATGTCAAATTGATCGTGCCTCATGTTGAATAACCACTTTTTAACCCCTCAGAGTGACCAAAATTGCAATTTTTACAGAGTTTTGCTTACTCAAAAGTTTAAATTTTGTCCAATTTCAGGCACATAAATGACTTTAAACACACTTATTTTAGTTGAAAAAGTCATAATTCACATCCAACAGTCGTTTGGAGTCAAAAGATTAAATGTTAAAATTTCATCGATATGGACCATTTTGGGGACGTTCGACAGGTCCGGAGTCATCGTTTTTCATCAGAAAATGAATTTTTCGGACTATACCAAAAATGATTCAAAATGTCAAATTGATCGTGCCTCATGTTGAATAACCACCTTTTAACCCCTCAGAGTGACCAAAATTGCAATTTTTACAGAGTTTTGCTTACTCAAAAGCTTCAATTTTTACCAATTTCAGGCACGTAAATGACTTTAAACACACTTATTTTAGTTGAAAAAGACGTAATTCACATCCAACAGTGGTTTGGAGTCAAAAGATTAAATGTTAAAATTTCATCGATATGGACCATTTTGGGGACGTTCGACAGGTCCGGAGTCATCGTTTTTCATCAGAAAATGAATTTTTCGGACTGTACCAAAAATGATTCAAAATGTCAAATGGATCGTGCCTCATGTTGAATAACCACTTTTTAACCCCTCAGAGTGACCAAAATTGCCATTTTTACAGAGTTTTGCTTACACAAAAGCTTCAATTTTGACCAATTTCAGGCACATAAATGACTTTAAACACACTTATTTTAGTTGAAAAAGACTTAATTCACATTCAACAGTCGTTTGGAGTCAAAAGATTAAATGTTAAAATTTCATCGATATGGACCATTTTGGGGACGTTCGACAGGTCCGGAGTCATCGTTTTTCATCAGAAAATGAATTCTTCGGACTGTACATAAAATGATTCAAAATGTCAAATGGATCGTGCCTCATGTTGAATAACCACTTTTTAACCCCTCAGAGTGACCAAAATTGCCATTTTTACAGAGTTTTGCTTACACAAAAGCTTCAATTTTGACCAATTTCAGGGACATAAATGACTTTAAACACACTTATTTTAGTTGAAAAAGACTTAATTCACATTCAACAGTCGTTTGGAGTCAAAAGATTAAATGTTAAAATGTCATCGATATGGACCATTTTGGGGACGTTCGACAGGTCCGGAGTCATCGTTTTTCATCAGAAAATGAATTTTTCGGACTATATCAAAAATGATTCAATTCAATTTTGACCAATTTCAGGCAAATAAATGACTTTAAACACACTTATTTTAGTTGAAAAAGACTTAATTCACATCCAACAGTCGTTTGGAGTCAAAAGATTAAATGTTAAAATTTCATCGATATGGACCATTTTGGGGACGTTCGACAGGTCCGGAGTCATCGTTTTTCATCAGAAAATGAATTTTTCGGACTATACCAAAAATGATTCAAAATGTCAAATGGATCGTGCCTCATGTTGAATAACCACTTTTTAACCCCTCAGAGTGACCAAAATTGCCATTTTTACAGAGTTTTGCTTACTCAAAAGCTTCAATTTTGACCAATTTCAGGCACGTAAATGACTTTAAACACACTTATTTTAGTTGAAAAAGACTTAATTCGCATCCAACAGTCGTTTGGAGTCAAAATATTAAATGTTAAAATTTCATCGATATGGACCATTTTGGGGACATTCGACAGGTCCGGAGTCATCGTTTTTCATCAGAAAATTAATTTTTCAGACTATACCAAAAATGATTCAAAATGTCAAATGGATCGTGCCTCATGTTGAATAACCACTTTTTAACCCCTCAGAGTGACCAAAATTGCCATTTTTACAGAGTTTTGCTTACACAAAAGCTTCAATTTTGACCAATTTCAGGCACATAAATGACTTTAAACACACTTATTTTAGTTGAAAAAGACTTAATTCACATCCAACAGTCGTTTGGAGTCAAAAGATTAAATGTTAAAATTTCATCGATATGGACCATTTTGGGGACGTTCGACAGGTCCGGAGTCATCGTTTTTCATCAGAAAATGAATTTTTCGGACTATACCAAAAATGATTCAAAATGTCAAATTGATCGTGCCTCATGTTGAATAACCACTTTTTAACCCCTCAGAGTGACCAAAATTGCAATTTTTACAGAGTTTTGCTTACTCAAAAGTTTAAATTTTGTCCAATTTCAGGCACATAAATGACTTTAAACACACTTATTTTAGTTGAAAAAGACTTAATTCGCATCCAACAGTCGTTTGGAGTCAAAAGATTAAATGTTAAAATTTCATCGATATGGACCATTTTGGGGACGTTCGACAGGTCCGGAGTCATCGTTTTTCATCAGAAAATGAATTTTTCGGACTGTACATAAAATGATTCAAAATGTCAAATGGATCGTGCCTCATGTTGAATAACCACTTTTTAACCCCTCAGAGTGACCAAAATTGCCATTTTTACAGAGTTTTGCTTACTCAAAAGCTTCAATTTTGACCAATTTCAGGCACGTAAATGACTTTAAACACACTTATTTTAGTTGAAAAAGACTTAATTCGCATCCAACAGTCGTTTGGAGTCAAAATATTAAATGTTAAAATTTCATCGATATGGACCATTTTGGGGACATTCGACAGGTCCAGAGTCATCGTTTTTCATCAGAAAATTAATTTTTCAGACTATACCAAAAATGATTCAAAATGTCAAATGGATCGTGCCTCATGTTGAATAACCACTTTTTAACCCCTCAGAGTGACCAAAATTGCCATTTTTACAGAGTTTTGCTTACACAAAAGCTTCAATTTTGACCAATTTCAGGCACATAAATGACTTTAAACACACTTATTTTAGTTGAAAAAGACTTAATTCACATCCAACAGTTGTTTGGAGTCAAAAGATTAAATGTTAAAATTTCATCGATATGGACCATTTTGGGGACGTTCGACAGGTCCGGAGTCATCGTTTTCCATCAGAAAATGAATTTTTCGGACTATATCAAAAATGATTCAAAATGCCAATGTGATCGTGCCTCATGTTGAATAACGACTTTTTAACCCCTCAGAGTGACCAAAATTGCCATTTTTACAGAGTTTTGCTTACTCAAAAGCTTCAATTTTGACCAATTTCAGGCACATAAATGACTTTAAACACACTTATTTTAGTTGAAAAAGTCCTAATTCACATCCAACAGTCGTTTGGAGTCAAAAGATTAAATGTTAAAATTTCATCGATATGGACCATTTTGGGGACGTTCGACAGGTCCGGAGTCATCGTTTTTCATCAGAAAATGAATTTTTCGGACTATACCAAAAATGATTCAAAATGTCAAATTGATCGTGCCTCATGTTGAATAACCACTTTTTAACCCCTCTGAGTGACCAAAATTGCAATTTTTACAGAGTTTTGCTTACTCAAAAGCTTCAATTTTTACCAATTTCAGGCACGTAAATGACTTTAAACACACTTATTTTAGTTGAAAAAGACGTAATTCACATCCAACAGTGGTTTGGAGTCAAAAGATTAAATGTTAAAATTTCATCGATATGGACCATTTTGGGGACATTCGACAGGTCCGGAGTCATCGTTTTTCATCAGAAAATGAATTTTTCGGACTATACCAAAAATGATTCAAAATGTCAAATTGATCGTGCCTCATGTTGAATAACCACCTTTTAACCCCTCAGAGTGACCAAAATTGCAATTTTTACAGAGTTTTGCTTACTCAAAAGCTTCAATTTTTACCAATTTCAGGCACGTAAATGACTTTAAACACACTTATTTTAGTTGAAAAAGACGTAATTCACATCCAACAGTGGTTTGGAGTCAAAAGATTAAATGTTAAAATTTCATCGATATGGACCATTTTGGGGACATTCGACAGGTCCGGAGTCATCGTTTTTCATCAGAAAATTAATTTTTCAGACTATACCAAAAATGATTCAAAATGTCAAATTGATCGTGCCTCATGTTGAATAACCACCTTTTAACCCCTCAGAGTGACCAAAATTGCAATTTTTACAGAGTTTTGCTTACTCAAAAGCTTCAATTTTTACCAATTTCAGGCACGTAAATGACTTTAAACACACTTATTTTAGTTGAAAAAGACGTAATTCACATCCAACAGTGGTTTGGAGTCAAAAGATTAAATGTTAAAATTTCATCGATATGGACCATTTTGGGGACATTCGAAAGGTCCGGAGTCATCGTTTTCCATCAGAAAATGAATTTTTCGGACTATATCAAAAATGATTCAAAATGCCAATGTGATCGTGCCTCATGTTGAATAACGACTTTTTAACCCCTCAGAGTGACCAAAATTGCCATTTTTACAGAGTTTTGCTTACTCAAAAGCTTCAATTTTGACCAATTTCAGGCACATAAATGACTTTAAACACACTTATTTTAGTTGAAAAAGTCCTAATTCACATCCAACAGTCGTTTGGAGTCAAAAGATTAAATGTTAAAATTTCATCGATATGGACCATTTTGGGGACGTTCGACAGGTCCGGAGTCATCGTTTTTCATCAGAAAATGAATTTTTCGGACTATACCAAAAATGATTCAAAATGTCAAATGGATCGTGCCTCATGTTGAATAACGACTTTTTAACCCCTCAGAGTGACCAAAATTGCCATTTTTACAGAGTTTTGCTTACTCAAAAGCTTCAATTTTGACCAATTTCAGGCACGTAAATGACTTTAAACACACTTATTTTAGTTGAAAAAGACGTAATTCACATCCAACAGTGGTTTGGAGTCAAAAGATTAAATGTTAAAATTTCATCGATATGGACCATTTTGGGGACGTTCGACAGGTCCGGAGTCATCGTTTTTCATCAGAAAATGAATTTTTCGGACTGTACCAAAAATGATTCAAAATGTCAAATGGATCGTGCCTCATGTTGAATAACCACTTTTTAACCCCTCAGAGTGACCAAAATTGCCATTTTTACAGAGTATTGCTTACACAAAAGCTTCAATTTTGACCAATTTCAGGCACATAAATGACTTTAAACACACTTATTTTAGTTGAAAAAGACTTAATTCACATTCAACAGTCGTTTGGAGTCAAAAGATTAAATGTTAAAATTTCATCGATATGGACCATTTTGGGGACGTTCGACAGGTCCGGAGTCATCGTTTTTCATCAGAAAATGAATTTTTCAGACTGTACCAAAAATGATTCAAAATGTCAAATGGATCGTGCCTCATGTTGAATAACCACTTTTTAACCCCTCAGAGTGACCAAAATTGCCATTTTTACAGAGTTTTGCTTACTCAAAAGCTTCAATTTTGACCAATTTCAGGCACGTAAATGACTTTAAACACACTTATTTTAGTTGAAAAAGACGTAATTCACATGCAACAGTGGTTTGGAGTCAAAAGATTAAATGTTAAAATTTCATCGATATGGACCATTTTGGGGACGTTCGACAGGTCCGGAGTCATCGTTTTTCATCAGAAAATGAATTTTTCGGACTATATCAAAAATGATTCAAAATGCCAAAGTGATTGTGCCTCTTGTTGAATAACGACTTTTTAACCCCTCAGAGTGACCAAAATTGCCATTTTTACAGAGTTTTGCTTACTCAAAAGCTTCAATTTTGACCAATTTCAGGCACATAAATGACTTTAAACACACTTATTTTAGTTGAAAAAGTCCTAATTCACATCCAACAGTCGTTTGGAGTCAAAAGATTAAATGTTAAAATTTCATCGATATGGACCATTTTGGGGACGTTCGACAGGTCCGGAGTCATTGTTTTTCATCATAAAATGAATTTTTCGGACTGTACCAAAAATGATTCAAAATCTCAAATGGATCGTGCCTCATGTTGAATAACCACTTTTTAACCCCTCAGAGTGACCAAAATTGCCATTTTTACAGAGTTTTGCTTATACAAAAGCTTCAATTTTGACCAATTTCAGGCACATAAATGACTTTAAACACACTTATTTTAGTTGAAAAAGACTTAATTCACATCCAACAGTCGTTTGGAGTCAAAAGATTAAATGTTAAAATTTCATCGATATGGACCATTTTGGGGACGTTCGACAGGTCCGGCCGGAGTCATCGTTTTTCATCAGAAAATGAATTCTTCGGACTGTACATAAAATGATTCAAAATGTCAAATGGATCGTGCCTCATGTTGAATAACCACTTTTTAACCCCTCAGAGTGACCAAAATTGCCATTTTTACAGAGTTTTGCTTACACAAAAGCTTCAATTTTGACCAATTTCAGGCACATAAATGACTTTAAACACACTTATTTTAGTTGAAAAAGACTTAATTCACATTCAACAGTCGTTTGGAGTCAAAAGATTAAATGTTAAAATTTCATCGATATGGACCATTTTGGGGACGTTCGACAGGTCCGGAGTCATCGTTTTTCATCAGAAAATGAATTTTTCGGACTATATCAAAAATGATTCAAAATGCCAAAGTGATCGTGCCTCATGTTGAATAACGACTTTTTAACCCCTCAGAGTGACCAAAATTGCCATTTTTACAGAGTTTTGCTTACTCAAAAGCTTCAATTTTGACCAATTTCAGGCACGTAAATGACTTTAAACACACTTATTTTAGTTGAAAAAGACGTAATTCACATCCAACAGTGGTTTGGAGTCAAAAGATTAAATGTTAAAATTTCATCGATATGGACCATTTTGGGGACGTTCGACAGGTCCGGAGTCATCGTTTTTCATCAGAAAATGAATTTTTCGGACTGTACCAAAAATGATC
The DNA here is from genome assembly GCF_964263255.1 of Lissotriton vulgaris. Classification (NCBI taxonomy): domain Eukaryota; kingdom Metazoa; phylum Chordata; class Amphibia; order Caudata; family Salamandridae; genus Lissotriton; species Lissotriton vulgaris. The sequence goes on along the minus strand of NW_028240631.1, from coordinate 1,058,335 downwards.
CAAAATGTCAAATGGATCGTGCCTCATGTTGAATAACCACTTTTTAACCCCTCAGAGTGACCAAAATTGCCATTTTTACAGAGTATTGCTTACACAAAAGCTTCAATTTTGACCAATTTCAGGCACATAAATGACTTTAAACACACTTATTTTAGTTGAAAAAGACTTAATTCACATTCAACAGTCGTTTGGAGTCAAAAGATTAAATGTTAAAATTTCATCGATATGGACCATTTTGGGGACGTTCGACAGGTCCGGAGTCATCGTTTTTCATCAGAAAATGAATTTTTCGGACTGTACCAAAAATGATTCAAAATGTCAAATGGATCGTGCCTCATGTTGAATAACCACTTTTTAACCCTACAGAGTGACCAAAATTGCCATTTTTACAGAGTTTTGCTTACACAAAAGCTTCAATTTTGACCAATTTCAGGCACATAAATGACTTTAAACACACTTATTTTAGTTGAAAAAGACTTAATTCACATCCAACAGTCGTTTGGAGTCAAAAGATTAAATGTTAAAATTTCATCGATATGGACCATTTTGGGGACGTTCGACAGGTCCGGCCGGAGTCATCGTTTTTCATCAGAAAATGAATTCTTCGGACTGTACATAAAATGATTCAAAATGTCAAATGGATCGTGCCTCATGTTGAATAACCACTTTTTAACCCCTCAGAGTGACCAAAATTGCCATTTTTACAGAGTTTTGCTTACACAAAAGCTTCAATTTTGACCAATTTCAGGGACATAAATGACTTTAAACACACTTATTTTAGTTGAAAAAGACTTAATTCACATTCAACAGTCGTTTGGAGTCAAAAGATTAAATGTTAAAATGTCATCGATATGGACCATTTTGGGGACGTTCGACAGGTCCGGAGTCATCGTTTTTCATCAGAAAATGAATTTTTCGGACTATATCAAAAATGATTCAATTCAATTTTGACCAATTTCAGGCAAATAAATGACTTTAAACACACTTATTTTAGTTGAAAAAGACTTAATTCACATCCAACAGTCGTTTGGAGTCAAAAGATTAAATGTTAAAATTTCATCGATATGGACCATTTTGGGGACGTTCGACAGGTCCGGAGTCATCGTTTTTCATCAGAAAATGAATTTTTCGGACTATACCAAAAATGATTCAAAATGTCAAATTGATCGTGCCTCATGTTGAATAACCACTTTTTAACCCCTCTGAGTGACCAAAATTGCAATTTTTACAGAGTTTTGCTTACTCAAAAGTTTAAATTTTGTCCAATTTCAGGCACATAAATGACTTTAAACACACTTATTTTAGTTGAAAAAGTCATAATTCACATCCAACAGTCGTTTGGAGTCAAAAGATTAAATGTTAAAATTTCATCGATATGGACCATTTTGGGGACGTTCGACAGGTCCGGAGTCATCGTTTTTCATCAGAAAATGAATTTTTCGGACTATACCAAAAATGATTCAAAATGTCAAATTGATCGTGCCTCATGTTGAATAACCACCTTTTAACCCCTCAGAGTGACCAAAATTGCAATTTTTACAGAGTTTTGCTTACTCAAAAGCTTCAATTTTTACCAATTTCAGGCACGTAAATGACTTTAAACACACTTATTTTAGTTGAAAAAGACGTAATTCACATCCAACAGTGGTTTGGAGTCAAAAGATTAAATGTTAAAATTTCATCGATATGGACCATTTTGGGGACATTCGACAGGTCCGGAGTCATCGTTTTTCATCAGAAAATGAATTTTTCGGACTATACCAAAAATGATTCAAAATGTCAAATTGATCGTGCCTCATGTTGAATAACCACCTTTTAACCCCTCAGAGTGACCAAAATTGCAATTTTTACAGAGTTTTGCTTACACAAAAGCTTCAATTTTGACCAATTTCAGGCACGTAAATGACTTTAAACACACTTATTTTAGTTGAAAAAGACGTAATTCACATCCAACAGTGGTTTGGAGTCAAAAGATTAAATGTTAAAATTTCATCGATATGGACCATTTTGGGGACATTCGACAGGTCCGGAGTCATCGTTTTCCATCAGAAAATGAATTTTTTGGACTATATCAAAAATGATTCAAAATGCCAATGTGATCGTGCCTCATGTTGAATAACGACTTTTTAACCCCTCAGAGTGACCAAAATTGCCATTTTTACAGAGTTTTGCTTACTCAAAAGCTTCAATTTTGACCAATTTCAGGCACATAAATGACTTTAAACACACTTATTTTAGTTGAAAAAGTCCTAATTCACATCCAACAGTCGTTTGGAGTCAAAAGATTAAATGTTAAAATTTCATCGATATGGACCATTTTGGGGACGTTCGACAGGTCCGGAGTCATCGTTTTTCATCAGAAAATGAATTTTTCGGACTATACCAAAAATGATTCAAAATGTCAAATTGATCGTGCCTCATGTTGAATAACCACTTTTTAACCCCTCAGAGTGACCAAAATTGCAATTTTTACAGAGTTTTGCTTACTCAAAAGTTTAAATTTTGTCCAATTTCAGGCACATAAATGACTTTAAACACACTTATTTTAGTTGAAAAAGTCATAATTCACATCCAACAGTCGTTTGGAGTCAAAAGATTAAATGTTAAAATTTCATCGATATGGACCATTTTGGGGACGTTCGACAGGTCCGGAGTCATCGTTTTTCATCAGAAAATGAATTTTTCGGACTATACCAAAAATGATTCAAAATGTCAAATTGATCGTGCCTCATGTTGAATAACCACCTTTTAACCCCTCAGAGTGACCAAAATTGCAATTTTTACAGAGTTTTGCTTACTCAAAAGCTTCAATTTTTACCAATTTCAGGCACGTAAATGACTTTAAACACACTTATTTTAGTTGAAAAAGACGTAATTCACATCCAACAGTGGTTTGGAGTCAAAAGATTAAATGTTAAAATTTCATCGATATGGACCATTTTGGGGACGTTCGACAGGTCCGGAGTCATCGTTTTTCATCAGAAAATGAATTTTTCGGACTGTACCAAAAATGATTCAAAATGTCAAATGGATCGTGCCTCATGTTGAATAACCACTTTTTAACCCCTCAGAGTGACCAAAATTGCCATTTTTACAGAGTTTTGCTTACACAAAAGCTTCAATTTTGACCAATTTCAGGCACATAAATGACTTTAAACACACTTATTTTAGTTGAAAAAGACTTAATTCACATTCAACAGTCGTTTGGAGTCAAAAGATTAAATGTTAAAATTTCATCGATATGGACCATTTTGGGGACGTTCGACAGGTCCGGAGTCATCGTTTTTCATCAGAAAATGAATTCTTCGGACTGTACATAAAATGATTCAAAATGTCAAATGGATCGTGCCTCATGTTGAATAACCACTTTTTAACCCCTCAGAGTGACCAAAATTGCCATTTTTACAGAGTTTTGCTTACACAAAAGCTTCAATTTTGACCAATTTCAGGGACATAAATGACTTTAAACACACTTATTTTAGTTGAAAAAGACTTAATTCACATTCAACAGTCGTTTGGAGTCAAAAGATTAAATGTTAAAATGTCATCGATATGGACCATTTTGGGGACGTTCGACAGGTCCGGAGTCATCGTTTTTCATCAGAAAATGAATTTTTCGGACTATATCAAAAATGATTCAATTCAATTTTGACCAATTTCAGGCAAATAAATGACTTTAAACACACTTATTTTAGTTGAAAAAGACTTAATTCACATCCAACAGTCGTTTGGAGTCAAAAGATTAAATGTTAAAATTTCATCGATATGGACCATTTTGGGGACGTTCGACAGGTCCGGAGTCATCGTTTTTCATCAGAAAATGAATTTTTCGGACTATACCAAAAATGATTCAAAATGTCAAATTGATCGTGCCTCATGTTGAATAACCACTTTTTAACCCCTCTGAGTGACCAAAATTGCAATTTTTACAGAGTTTTGCTTACTCAAAAGTTTAAATTTTGTCCAATTTCAGGCACATAAATGACTTTAAACACACTTATTTTAGTTGAAAAAGTCATAATTCACATCCAACAGTCGTTTGGAGTCAAAAGATTAAATGTTAAAATTTCATCGATATGGACCATTTTGGGGACGTTCGACAGGTCCGGAGTCATCGTTTTTCATCAGAAAATGAATTTTTCGGACTATACCAAAAATGATTCAAAATGTCAAATTGATCGTGCCTCATGTTGAATAACCACCTTTTAACCCCTCAGAGTGACCAAAATTGCAATTTTTACAGAGTTTTGCTTACTCAAAAGCTTCAATTTTTACCAATTTCAGGCACGTAAATGACTTTAAACACACTTATTTTAGTTGAAAAAGACGTAATTCACATCCAACAGTGGTTTGGAGTCAAAAGATTAAATGTTAAAATTTCATCGATATGGACCATTTTGGGGACATTCGACAGGTCCGGAGTCATCGTTTTTCATCAGAAAATGAATTTTTCGGACTATACCAAAAATGATTCAAAATGTCAAATTGATCGTGCCTCATGTTGAATAACCACCTTTTAACCCCTCAGAGTGACCAAAATTGCAATTTTTACAGAGTTTTGCTTACTCAAAAGCTTCAATTTTTACCAATTTCAGGCACGTAAATGACTTTAAACACACTTATTTTAGTTGAAAAAGACGTAATTCACATCCAACAGTGGTTTGGAGTCAAAAGATTAAATGTTAAAATTTCATCGATATGGACCATTTTGGGGACATTCGACAGGTCCGGAGTCATCGTTTTCCATCAGAAAATGAATTTTTCGGACTATATCAAAAATGATTCAAAATGCCAATGTGATCGTGCCTCATGTTGAATAACGACTTTTTAACCCCTCAGAGTGACCAAAATTGCCATTTTTACAGAGTTTTGCTTACTCAAAAGCTTCAATTTTGACCAATTTCAGGCACATAAATGACTTTAAACACACTTATTTTAGTTGAAAAAGTCCTAATTCACATCCAACAGTCGTTTGGAGTCAAAAGATTAAATGTTAAAATTTCATCGATATGGACCATTTTGGGGACATTCGACAGGTCCGGAGTCATCGTTTTTCATCAGAAAATGAATTTTTCGGACTATACCAAAAATGATTCAAAATGTCAAATGGATCGTGCCTCATGTTGAATAACCACTTTTTAACCCCTCAGAGTGACCAAAATTGCCATTTTTACAGAGTTTTGCTTACTCAAAAGCTTCAATTTTGACCAATTTCAGGCACGTAAATGACTTTAAACACACTTATTTTAGTTGAAAAAGACTTAATTCGCATCCAACAGTCGTTTGGAGTCAAAATATTAAATGTTAAAATTTCATCGATATGGACCATTTTGGGGACATTCGACAGGTCCGGAGTCATCGTTTTTCATCAGAAAATTAATTTTTCAGACTATACCAAAAATGATTCAAAATGTCAAATGGATCGTGCCTCATGTTGAATAACCACTTTTTAACCCCTCAGAGTGACCAAAATTGCCATTTTTACAGAGTTTTGCTTACACAAAAGCTTCAATTTTGACCAATTTCAGGCACATAAATGACTTTAAACACACTTATTTTAGTTGAAAAAGACTTAATTCACATCCAACAGTCGTTTGGAGTCAAAAGATTAAATGTTAAAATTTCATCGATATGGACCATTTTGGGGACGTTCGACAGGTCCGGAGTCATCGTTTTTCATCAGAAAATGAATTTTTCGGACTATACCAAAAATGATTCAAAATGTCAAATTGATCGTGCCTCATGTTGAATAACCACTTTTTAACCCCTCAGAGTGACCAAAATTGCAATTTTTACAGAGTTTTGCTTACTCAAAAGTTTAAATTTTGTCCAATTTCAGGCACATAAATGACTTTAAACACACTTATTTTAGTTGAAAAAGACTTAATTCGCATCCAACAGTCGTTTGGAGTCAAAAGATTAAATGTTAAAATTTCATCGATATGGACCATTTTGGGGACGTTCGACAGGTCCGGAGTCATCGTTTTTCATCAGAAAATGAATTTTTCGGACTGTACATAAAATGATTCAAAATGTCAAATGGATCGTGCCTCATGTTGAATAACCACTTTTTAACCCCTCAGAGTGACCAAAATTGCCATTTTTACAGAGTTTTGCTTACTCAAAAGCTTCAATTTTGACCAATTTCAGGCACGTAAATGACTTTAAACACACTTATTTTAGTTGAAAAAGACTTAATTCGCATCCAACAGTCGTTTGGAGTCAAAATATTAAATGTTAAAATTTCATCGATATGGACCATTTTGGGGACATTCGACAGGTCCGGAGTCATCGTTTTTCATCAGAAAATTAATTTTTCAGACTATACCAAAAATGATTCAAAATGTCAAATGGATCGTGCCTCATGTTGAATAACCACTTTTTAACCCCTCAGAGTGACCAAAATTGCCATTTTTACAGAGTTTTGCTTACACAAAAGCTTCAATTTTGACCAATTTCAGGCACATAAATGACTTTAAACACACTTATTTTAGTTGAAAAAGACTTAATTCACATCCAACAGTTGTTTGGAGTCAAAAGATTAAATGTTAAAATTTCATCGATATGGACCATTTTGGGGACGTTCGACAGGTCCGGAGTCATCGTTTTCCATCAGAAAATGAATTTTTCGGACTATATCAAAAATGATTCAAAATGCCAATGTGATCGTGCCTCATGTTGAATAACGACTTTTTAACCCCTCAGAGTGACCAAAATTGCCATTTTTACAGAGTTTTGCTTACTCAAAAGCTTCAATTTTGACCAATTTCAGGCACATAAATGACTTTAAACACACTTATTTTAGTTGAAAAAGTCCTAATTCACATCCAACAGTCGTTTGGAGTCAAAAGATTAAATGTTAAAATTTCATCGATATGGACCATTTTGGGGACGTTCGACAGGTCCGGAGTCATCGTTTTTCATCAGAAAATGAATTTTTCGGACTATACCAAAAATGATTCAAAATGTCAAATTGATCGTGCCTCATGTTGAATAACCACTTTTTAACCCCTCTCAGTGACCAAAATTGCAATTTTTACAGAGTTTTGCTTACTCAAAAGTTTAAATTTTGTCCAATTTCAGGCACATAAATGACTTTAAACACACTTATTTTAGTTGAAAAAGTCATAATTCACATCCAACAGTCGTTTGGAGTCAAAAGATTAAATGTTAAAATTTCATCGATATGGACCATTTTGGGGACGTTCGACAGGTCCGGAGTCATCGTTTTTCATCAGAAAATGAATTTTTCAGACTATACCAAAAATGATTCAAAATGTCAAATTGATCGTGCCTCATGTTGAATAACCACCTTTTAACCCCTCAGAGTGACCAAAATTGCAATTTTTACAGAGTTTTGCTTACTCAAAAGCTTCAATTTTTACCAATTTCAGGCACGTAAATGACTTTAAACACACTTATTTTAGTTGAAAAAGACGTAATTCACATCCAACAGTGGTTTGGAGTCAAAAGATTAAATGTTAAAATTTCATCGATATGGACCATTTTGGGGACATTCGACAGGTCCGGAGTCATCGTTTTTCATCAGAAAATGAATTTTTCGGACTATACCAAAAATGATTCAAAATGTCAAATTGATCGTGCCTCATGTTGAATAACCACCTTTTAACCCCTCAGAGTGACCAAAATTGCAATTTTTACAGAGTTTTGCTTACTCAAAAGCTTCAATTTTTACCAATTTCAGGCACGTAAATGACTTTAAACACACTTATTTTAGTTGAAAAAGACGTAATTCACATCCAACAGTGGTTTGGAGTCAAAAGATTAAATGTTAAAATTTCATCGATATGGACCATTTTGGGGACATTCGACAGGTCCGGAGTCATCGTTTTCCATCAGAAAATGAATTTTTCGGACTATATCAAAAATGATTCAAAATGCCAATGTGATCGTGCCTCATGTTGAATAACGACTTTTTAACCCCTCAGAGTGACCAAAATTGCCATTTTTACAGAGTTTTGCTTACTCAAAAGCTTCAATTTTGACCAATTTCAGGCACATAAATGACTTTAAACACACTTATTTTAGTTGAAAAAGTCCTAATTCACATCCAACAGTCGTTTGGAGTCAAAAGATTAAATGTTAAAATTTCATCGATATGGACCATTTTGGGGACGTTCGACAGGTCCGGAGTCATCGTTTTTCATCAGAAAATGAATTTTTCGGACTATACCAAAAATGATTCAAAATGTCAAATGGATCGTGCCTCATGTTGAATAACCACTTTTTAACCCCTCAGAGTGACCAAAATTGCCATTTTTACAGAGTTTTGCTTACTCAAAAGCTTCAATTTTGACCAATTTCAGGCACGTAAATGACTTTAAACACACTTATTTTAGTTGAAAAAGACTTAATTCGCATCCAACAGTCGTTTGGAGTCAAAATATTAAATGTTAAAATTTCATCGATATGGACCATTTTGGGGACATTCGACAGGTCCGGAGTCATCGTTTTTCATCAGAAAATTAATTTTTCAGACTATACCAAAAATGATTCAAAATGTCAAATGGATCGTGCCTCATGTTGAATAACCACTTTTTAACCCCTCAGAGTGACCAAAATTGCCATTTTTACAGAGTTTTGCTTACACAAAAGCTTCAATTTTGACCAATTTCAGGCACATAAATGACTTTAAACACACTTATTTTAGTTGAAAAAGACTTAATTCACATCCAACAGTCGTTTGGAGTCAAAAGATTAAATGTTAAAATTTCATCGATATGGACCATTTTGGGGACGTTCGACAGGTCCGGAGTCATCGTTTTCCATCAGAAAATGAATTTTTCGGACTATATCAAAAATGATTCAAAATGCCAATGTGATCGTGCCTCATGTTGAATAACGACTTTTTAACCCCTCAGAGTGACCAAAATTGCCATTTTTACAGAGTTTTGCTTACTCAAAAGCTTCAATTTTGACCAATTTCAGGCACATAAATGACTTTAAACACACTTATTTTAGTTGAAAAAGTCCTAATTCACATCCAACAGTCGTTTGGAGTCAAAAGATTAAATGTTAAAATTTCATCGATATGGACCATTTGGGGGACGTTCGACAGGTCCGGAGTCATCGTTTTTCATCAGAAAATGAATTTTTCGGACTATACCAAAAATGATTCAAAATGTCAAATTGATCGTGCCTCATGTTGAATAACCACTTTTTAACCCCTCAGAGTGACCAAAATTGCAATTTTTACAGAGTTTTGCTTACTCAAAAGTTTAAATTTTGTCCAATTTCAGGCACATAAATGACTTTAAACACACTTATTTTAGTTGAAAAAGTCATAATTCACATCCAACAGTCGTTTGGAGTCAAAAGATTAAATGTTAAAATTTCATCGATATGGACCATTTTGGGGACGTTCGACAGGTCCGGAGTCATCGTTTTTCATCAGAAAATGAATTTTTCGGACTATACCAAAAATGATTCAAAATGTCAAATTGATCGTGCCTCATGTTGAATAACCACCTTTTAACCCCTCAGAGTGACCAAAATTGCAATTTTTACAGAGTTTTGCTTACTCAAAAGCTTCAATTTTTACCAATTTCAGGCACGTAAATGACTTTAAACACACTTATTTTAGTTGAAAAAGACGTAATTCACATCCAACAGTGGTTTGGAGTCAAAAGATTAAATGTTAAAATTTCATCGATATGGACCATTTTGGGGACGTTCGACAGGTCCGGAGTCATCGTTTTTCATCAGAAAATGAATTTTTCGGACTGTACCAAAAATGATTCAAAATGTCAAATGGATCGTGCCTCATGTTGAATAACCACTTTTTAACCCCTCAGAGTGACCAAAATTGCCATTTTTACAGAGTTTTGCTTACACAAAAGCTTCAATTTTGACCAATTTCAGGCACATAAATGACTTTAAACACACTTATTTTAGTTGAAAAAGACTTAATTCACATTCAACAGTCGTTTGGAGTCAAAAGATTAAATGTTAAAATTTCATCGATATGGACCATTTTGGGGACGTTCGACAGGTCCGGAGTCATCGTTTTTCATCAGAAAATGAATTCTTCGGACTATACCAAAAATGATTCAAAATGTGAAATAGATTGTGCCTCATGTTGAATAACCACTTTTTAACCCCTCAGAGTGACCAAAATTGCCATTTTTACAGAGTTTTGCTTACACAAAAGCTTCAATTTTGACCAATTTCAGGCACATAAATGACTTTAAACACACGTATTTTAGTTGAAAAAGACTTAATTCGCATCCAACAGTCGTTTGGAGTCAAAATATTAAATGTTAAAATTTCATCGATATGGACCATTTTGGGGACATTCGACAGGTCCGGAGTCATCGTTTTTCATCAGAAAATTAATTTTTCAGACTATACCAAAAATGATTCAAAATGTCAAATGGATCGTGCCTCATGTTGAATAACGACTTTTTAACCCCTCAGAGTGACCAAAAATGCCATTTTTACAGAGTTTTGCTTACTCAAAAGCTTCAATTTTGACCAATTTCAGGCACATAAATGACTTTAAACACACTTATTTTAGTTGAAAAAGTCCTAATTCACATCCAACAGTCGTTTGGAGTCAAAAGATTAAATGTTAAAATTTCATCGATATGGACCATTTTGGGGACGTTCTACAGGTCCGGAGTCATCGTTTTTCATCAGAAAATTAATTTTTCAGACTATACCAAAAATGATTCAAAATGTCAAATGGATCGTGCCTCATGTTGAATAACGACTTTTTAACCCCTCAGAGTGACCAAAAATGCCATTTTTACAGAGTTTTGCTTACTCAAAAGCTTCAATTTTGACCAATTTCAGGCACATAAATGACTTTAAACACACTTATTTTAGTTGAAAAAGTCCTAATTCACATCCAACAGTCGTTTGGAGTCAAAAGATTAAATGTTAAAATTTCATCGATATGGACCATTTTGGGGACGTTCGACAGGTCCGGAGTCATCGTTTTTCATCAGAAAATGAATTTTTCGAACTATACCAAAAATGATTCAAAATGTCAAATAGATTGTGCCTCATGTTGAATAACCACTTTTTAACCCCTCAGAGTGACCAAAATTGCCATTTTTACAGAGTTTTGCTTACACAAAAGCTTCAATTTTGACCAATTTCAGGCACATAAATGACTTTAAACACACTTATTTTAGTTGAAAAAGACTTAATTCACATCCAACAGTCGTTTGGAGTCAAAAGATTAAATGTTAAAATTTCATCGATATGGACCATTTTGGGGACGTTCGACAGGTCCGGAGTCATCGTTTTTCATCAGAAAATGAATTCTTCGGACTCTACCAAAAATGATTCAAAATGTGAAATGGATCGTGCCTCATGTTGAATAACCACTTTTTAACCCCTCAGAGTGACCAAAATTGCCATTTTTACAGAGTTTTGCTTACTCAAAAGCTTCAAGTTTGACCAATTTCAGGCACGTAAATGACTTTAAACACACTTATTTTAGTTGAAAAAGACTTAATTCGCATCCAACAGTCGTTTGGAGTCAAAATATTAAATGTTAAAATTTCATCGATATGGACCATTTTGGGGACATTCGACAGGTCCGGAGTCATCGTTTTTCATCAGAAAATAAATTTTTCAGACTATACCAAAAATGATTCAAAATGTCAAATGGATCATGCCTCATGTTGAATAACCACTTTTTAACCCCTCAGAGTGACCAAAATTGCCATTTTTACAGAGTTTTGCTTACACAAAAGCTTCAATTTTGACCAATTTCAGGCACATAAATGACTTTAAACACACTTATTTTAGTTGAAAAAGACTTAATTCACATCCAACAGTGGTTTGGAGTCAAAAGATTAAATGTTAAAATTTCATCGATATGGACCATTTTGGGGACGTTCGACAGGTCCGGAGTCATCGTTTTTCATCAGAAAATGAATTTTTCGGACTATATCAAAAATGATTCAAAATGCCAAAGTGATCGGGCCTCATGTTGAATAACGACTTTTTAACCCCTCAGAGTGACCAAAATTGCCATTTTTACAGAGTTTTGCTTACTCAAAAGCTTCAATTTTGACCAATTTCAGGCACATAAATGACTTTAAACACACTTATTTTAGTTGAAAAAGTCCTAATTCACATCCAACAGTCGTTTGGAGTCAAAAGATTAAATGTTAAAATTTCATCGATATGGACCATTTTGGGCAGGTTCGACAGGTCCGAAGTCAACGTTTTTCATCAGAAAATGAATTTTTCGGACTATACCAAAAATGATTCAAAATGTCAAATAGATTGTGCCTCATGTTGAATAACCACTTTTTAACCCCTCAGAGTGACCAAAATTGCCATTTTTACAGAGTTTTGCTTACACAAAAGCTTCAATTTTGACCAATTTCAGGCACATAAATGACTTTAAACACACTTATTTTAGTTGAAAAAGACTTAATTCACATCCAACAGTCGTTTGGAGTCAAAAGATTAAATGTTAAAATTTCAGCGATATGGACCATTTTGGGGACGTTCGACAGGTCCGGAGTCATCGTTTTTCATCAGAAAATGAATTCTTCGGACTATACCAAAAATGATTCAAAATGTGAAATGGATCGTGCCTCATGTTGAATAACCACTTTTTAACCCCTCAGAGTGACCAAAATTGCCATTTTTACAGAGTTTTGCTTACTCAAAAGCTTCAATTTTTACCAATTTCAGGCACGTAAATGACTTTAAACACACTTATTTTAGTTGAAAAAGACGTAATTCACATCCAACAGTGGTTTGGAGTCAAAAGATTAAATGTTAAAATTTCATCGATATGGACCATTTTGGGGACGTTCGACAGGTCCGGAGTCATCGTTTTTCATCAGAAAATGAATTTTTCGGACTGTACCAAAAATGATTCAAAATGTCAAATGGATCGTGCCTCATGTTGAATAACCACTTTTTAACCCCTCAGAGTGACCAAAATTGCCATTTTTACAGAGTTTTGCTTACACAAAAGCTTCAATTTTGACCAATTTCAGGCACATAAATGACTTTAAACACACTTATTTTAGTTGAAAAAGACTTAATTCACATTCAACAGTCGTTTGGAGTCAAAAGATTAAATGTTAAAATTTCATCGATATGGACCATTTTGGGGACGTTCGACAGGTCCGGAGTCATCGTTTTTCATCAGAAAATGAATTCTTCGGACTATACCAAAAATGATTCAAAATGTGAAATAGATTGTGCCTCATGTTGAATAACCACTTTTTAACCCCTCAGAGTGACCAAAATTGCCATTTTTACAGAGTTTTGCTTACACAAAAGCTTCAATTTTGACCAATTTCAGGCACATAAATGACTTTAAACACACGTATTTTAGTTGAAAAAGACTTAATTCGCATCCAACAGTCGTTTGGAGTCAAAATATTAAATGTTAAAATTTCATCGATATGGACCATTTTGGGGACATTCGACAGGTCCGGAGTCATCGTTTTTCATCAGAAAATTAATTTTTCAGACTATACCAAAAATGATTCAAAATGTCAAATGGATCGTGCCTCATGTTGAATAACGACTTTTTAACCCCTCAGAGTGACCAAAAATGCCATTTTTACAGAGTTTTGCTTACTCAAAAGCTTCAATTTTGACCAATTTCAGGCACATAAATGACTTTAAACACACTTATTTTAGTTGAAAAAGTCCTAATTCACATCCAACAGTCGTTTGGAGTCAAAAGATTAAATGTTAAAATTTCATCGATATGGACCATTTTGGGGACGTTCGACAGGTCCGGAGTCATCGTTTTTCATCAGAAAATGAATTTTTCGGACTATACCAAAAATGATTCAAAATGTCAAATAGATTGTGCCTCATGTTGAATAACCACTTTTTAACCCCTCAGAGTGACCAAAATTGCCATTTTTACAGAGTTTTGCTTACACAAAAGCTTCAATTTTGACCAATTTCAGGCACATAAAGGACTTTAAACACTCTTATTTTAGTTGAGAAAGTCATAATTCACATCCAACAGTCGTTTGGAGTCAAAAGATTAAATGTTAAAATTTCATCGATATGGACCATTTTGGGGACGTTCGACAGGTCCGGAGTCATTGTTTTTCATCAGAAAATGAATTTTTCGGACTGTACCAAAAATGATTCAAAATGTCAAATGGATCGTGCCTCATGTTGAATAACCACTTTTTAACCCCTCAGAGTGACCAAAATTGCCATTTTTACAGAGTTTTGCTTACACAAAAGCTTCAATTTTGACCAATTTCAGGCACATAAATGACTTTAAACACACTTATTTTAGTTGAAAAAGACTTAATTCACATCCAACAGTCGTTTGGAGTCAAAAGATTAAATGTTAAAATTTCATCGATATGGACCATTTTGGGGACGTTCGACAGGTCCGGCCGGAGTCATCGTTTTTCATCAGAAAATGAATTCTTCGGACTGTACATAAAATGATTCAAAATGTCAAATGGATCGTGCCTCATGTTGAATAACCACTTTTTAACCCCTCAGAGTGACCAAAATTGCCATTTTTACAGAGTTTTGCTTACACAAAAGCTTCAATTTTGACCAATTTCAGGCACATAAATGACTTTAAACACACTTATTTTAGTTGAAAAAGACTTAATTCACATTCAACAGTCGTTTGGAGTCAAAAGATTAAATGTTAAAATTTCATCGATATGGACCATTTTGGGGACGTTCGACAGGTCCGGCCGGAGTCATCGTTTTTCATCAGAAAATGAATTTTTCGGACTATATCAAAAATGATTCAAAATGCCAAAGTGATCGTGCCTCATGTTGAATAACGACTTTTTAACCCCTCAGAGTGACCAAAATTGCCATTTTTACAGAGTTTTGCTTACTCAAAAGCTTCAATTTTGACCAATTTCAGGCACGTAAATGACTTTAAACACACTTATTTTAGTTGAAAAAGACGTAATTCACATCCAACAGTGGTTTGGAGTCAAAAGATTAAATGTTAAAATTTCATCGATATGGACCATTTTGGGGACGTTCGACAGGTCCGGAGTCATCGTTTTTCATCAGAAAATGAATTTTTCGGACTGTACCAAAAATGATTCAAAATGTCAAATGGATCGTGCCTCATGTTGAATAACCACTTTTTAACCCCTCAGAGTGACCAAAATTGCCATTTTTACAGAGTATTGCTTACACAAAAGCTTCAATTTTGACCAATTTCAGGCACATAAATGACTTTAAACACACTTATTTTAGTTGAAAAAGACTTAATTCACATTCAACAGTCGTTTGGAGTCAAAAGATTAAATGTTAAAATTTCATCGATATGGACCATTTTGGGGACGTTCGACAGGTCCGGAGTCATCGTTTTTCATCAGAAAATGAATTTTTCGGACTGTACCAAAAATGATTCAAAATGTCAAATGGATCGTGCCTCATGTTGAATAACCACTTTTTAACCCTACAGAGGGATTGGTGTCAGTACAACGCGATGTTTTACAACGCGTTCCGTTACAACGCGATTTTTACATCGCAAATACCATTACAATGCATGCCATTACAACGCATGGCATTACATAGCAGATGGTATTACAACGCATACCATTACATCGTAAGTATTGGTAAGTATATCTTTTTTTAAAAAAAAGTAATAAAGTTAATTAAATTAATTTAAAATAATAAAAATAATATAACATTATTAAAACAGTAATTAATTTAATTATAGTAATTTAAAATAATATAATTAATGATATATAAAAAATTTATAAATAGAAAATAATATAATGTAATTAATTACAATAAATATAATTATAATTTAATTAAGTTATAAATAATACATAATATAATTATAATTAATAAAATTAAAAGAATTTAATTAATTAAACATTTTTAAATAATATAATTTAATTATAATCGTTTATTAATACATTTAAATTAATAATATAATAATTTAATATATTTAAAATAATATAATTAATGATATATAAAAAATTTATAAATAGAAAATAATATAACGCAATTAATTACAATAAATATAATTATAATTTAATTAAGTTATAAATAATACATAATATAATTATATTTAATAAAATTAAAAGAATTTAATTAATTAAACATTTTTAAATAATATAATTTAATTGTAATCGTTTATTAATACAATTAAATTAATAATTGTAAATATTGTTATTAATTTAATTAAATTAAATTAAATTAATTTAATTAATTTAATTTATATAAAGTCGTAATACCCCTGTACCCCAAAACCCAAACCCTGCCCTAAAACCTAAAAACACCCCTGTACCCCAAAACCCAAACCCTGCCCTAAAACCTAAAAACACCCCTGTACCCCAAATCCCAAACACTGCCCTAAAACCTAAAAACACCCCTGTACCCCAAAACCCAAACCCTGCCCTAAAACCTAAAAACACCCCTGTACCCCAAAACCCAAACCCTGCCCTAAAACCTAAAAACACCCCTGTACCCCAAAACCCAAACCCTGCCCTAAAACCTAAAAACACCCCTGTACCCCAAAACCCAAACCCTGCCCTAAAACCTAAAAACACCCCTGTACCCCAAAACCCAAACCCTACCCTAAAACCTAAAAACACCCCTGTACCCCAAAACCCAAACCCTGCCCTAAAACCTAAAAACACCCCTGTACCCCAAAACCCAAACCCTACCCTAAAACCTAAAAACACCCCTGTACCCCAAAACCCAAACCCTGCCCTAAAACCTAAAAACACCCCTGTACCCCAAAACCCAAACCCTGCCCTAAAACCTAAAAACACCCCTGTACCCCAAAACCCAAACCCTACCCTAAAACCTAAAAACACCCCTGTACCCCAAAACCCAAACCCTGCCCTAAAACCTAAAAACACCCCTGTACCCCAAAACCCAAACACTGCCCTAAAACCTAAAAATACCCAAACACCCCAAAACATATACATCAGTACCCCAAAACATATACTCCTATACTCATACTTATTTTAAAAAATACTTAAATTAATATATTTAATTTATAATATTTAAAAACGAAATAAATATTTTTTTATAATTAATAATAATTAAATCAATAATAACATATTAAATAAAAAAAAAAAAAAAAATTAAATACTTACCAATACTTACGATGTAATGGTATGCGTTGTAATACCATCTGCTATGTAATGCCATGCGTTGTAATGGCATGCATTGTAATGGTATTTGCGATGTAATAGCTGCGTTGTAACAGCATTACGTTGTAAAAGTTCCGTTGTAACGGTAACACACCGAAATTGCCATTTTTACAGAGTTTTGCTTACACAAAAGCTTCAATTTTGACCAATTTCAGGCACATAAATGACTTTAAACACACTTATTTTAGTTGAAAAAGACTTAATTCACATCCAACAGTCGTTTGGAGTCAAAAGATTAAATGTTAAAATTTCATCGATATGGACCATTTTGGGGACGTTCGACAGGTCCGGCCGGAGTCATCGTTTTTCATCAGAAAATGAATTCTTCGGACTGTACATAAAATGATTCAAAATGTCAAATGGATCGTGCCTCATGTTGAATAACCACTTTTTAACCCCTCAGAGTGACCAAAATTGCCATTTTTACAGAGTTTTGCTTACACAAAAGCTTCAATTTTGACCAATTTCAGGGACATAAATGACTTTAAACACACTTATTTTAGTTGAAAAAGACTTAATTCACATTCAACAGTCGTTTGGAGTCAAAAGATTAAATGTTAAAATGTCATCGATATGGACCATTTTGGGGACGTTCGACAGGTCCGGAGTCATCGTTTTTCATCAGAAAATGAATTTTTCGGACTATATCAAAAATGATTCAAAATGCCAAAGTGATCGTGCCTCATGTTGAATAACGACTTTTTAACCCCTCAGAGTGACCAAAATTGCCATTTTTACAGAGTTTTGCTTACTCAAAAGCTTCAATTTTGACCAATTTCAGGCACATAAAGGACTTTAAACACACTTATTTTAGTTGAGAAAGTCATAATTCACATCCAACAGTCGTTTGGAGTCAAAAGATTAAATGTTAAAATTTCATCGATATGGACCATTTTGGGGACGTTCGACAGGTCCGGAGTCATCGTTTTTCATCAGAAAATGAATTTTTCGGACTATACCAAAAATGATTCAAAATGTCAAATAGATTGTGCCTCATGTTGAATAACCACTTTTTAACCCCTCAGAGTGACCAAAATTGCCATTTTTACAGAGTTTTGCTTACACAAAAGCTTCAATTTTGACCAATTTCAGGGACATAAATGACTTTAAACACACTTATTTTAGTTGAAAAAGACTTAATTCACATTCAACAGTCGTTTGGAGTCAAAAGATTAAATGTTAAAATGTCATCGATATGGACCATTTTGGGGACGTTCGACAGGTCCGGAGTCATCGTTTTTCATCAGAAAATGAATTTTTCGGACTATATCAAAAATGATTCAAAATGCCAAAGTGATCGTGCCTCATGTTGAATAACGACTTTTTAACCCCTCAGAGTGACCAAAAATGCAATTTTTACAGAGTTTTGCTTACTCAAAAGCTTCAATTTTGACCAATTTCAGGCACATAAAGGACTTTAAACACACTTATTTTAGTTGAGAAAGTCATAATTCACATCCAACAGTCGTTTGGAGTCAAAAGATTAAATGTTAAAATTTCATCGATATGGACCATTTTGGGGACGTTCGACAGGTCCGGAGTCATCGTTTTTCATCAGAAAATGAATTTTTCGGACTATACCAAAAATGATTCAAAATGTCAAATAGATTGTGCCTCATGTTGAATAACCACTTTTTAACCCCTCAGAGTTACCAAAATTGCCATTTTTACTGAGTTTTGCTTACACAAAAGCTTCAATTTTGACCAATTTCAGGCAATTAAATGACTTTAAACACACTTATTTTAGTTGAAAAAGACTTAATTTACATCCAACAGTCGTTTGGAGTCAAAAGATTAAATGTTAAAATTTCATCGATATGGACCATTTTGGGGACGTTCGACAGGTCCGGAGTCATCGTTTTTCATCAGAAAATGAATTCTTCGGACTATACCAAAAATGATTAAAAATGTGAAATGGATCGTGCCTCATGTTGAATAACCACTTTTTAACCCCTCAGAGTGACCAAAATTGCCATTTTTACAGAGTTTTGCTTACATAAAAGGTTCAATTTTGACCAATTTCAGGCACATAAATGACTTTAAACACACGTATTTTAGTTGAAAAAGACTTAATTCGCATCCAACAGTCGTTTGGAGTCAAAATATTAAATGTTAAAATTTCATCGATATGGACCATTTTGGGGACATTCGACAGGTCCGGAGTCATCGTTTTTCATCAGAAAATTAATTTTTCAGACTATACCAAAAATGATTCAAAATATGAAATGGATCGTGCCTCATGTTGAATAACCACTTTTTAACCCCTCAGAGTGACCAAAATTGCCATTTTTACAGAGTTTTGCTTACACAAAAGCTTCAATTTTGACCAATTTCAGGCACATAAATGACTTTAAACACACTTATTTTAGTTGAAAAAGACTTAATTCACATCCAACAGTCGTTTAGAGTCAAAAGATTAAATGTTAAAATTTCATCGATATGGACCATTTTGGGGACGTTCGACAGGTCCGGAGTCATCGTTTTTCATCAGAAAATGAATTTTTCGGACTATATCAAAAATTATTCAAAATGCCAAAGTGATCGTGCCTCATGTTGAATAACGACTTTTTAACCCCTCAGAGTGACCAAAATTGCCATTTTTACAGAGTTTTGCTTACCCAAAAAAAAAAGTTTTGACCAATTTCAGGCACATAAATGACTTTAAACACACTTATTTTAGTTGAAAAAGTCCTAATTCACATCCAACAGTCGTTTGGAGTCAAAAGATTAAATGTTAAAATTTCATCGATATGGACCATTTTGGGGACCTTCGACAGGTCCGGAGTCATCGTTTTTCATCAGAAAATGAATTTTTCGGACTATACCAAAAATGATTCAAAATGTCAAATAGATTGTGCCTCATGTTGAATAACCACTTTTTAACCCCTCAGAGTGACCAAAATTGCCATTTTTACAGAGTTTTGCTTACACAAAAGCTTCAATTTTGACCAATTTCAGGCACATAAATGACTTTAAACACACTTATTTTAGTTGAAAAAGACTTAATTCACATCCAACAGTCGTTTGGAGTCAAAAGATTAAATGTTAAAATTTCATCGATATGGACCATTTTGGGGACGTTCGACAGGTCCGGAGTCATCGTTTTTCATCAGAAAATGAATTCTTCGGACTATACCAAAAATGATTCAAAATGTGAAATGGATCGTGCCTCATGTTGAATAACCACTTTTTAACCCCTCAGAGTGACCAAAATTGCCATTTTTACAGAGTTTTGCTTACACAAAAGCTTCAATTTTGACCAATTTCAGGCACATAAATGACTTTAAACACACGTATTTTAGTTGAAAAAGACTTAATTCGCATCCAACAGTCGTTTGGAGTCAAAATATTAAATGTTAAAATTTCATCGATATGGACCATTTTGGGGACATTCGACAGGTCCGGAGTCATCGTTTTTCATCAGAAAATTAATTTTTCAGACTATACCAAAAATGATTCAAAATGTCAAATGGATCGTGCCTCATGTTGAATAACCACTTTTTAACCCCTCAGAGTGACCAAAATTGCCATTTTTACAGAGTTTTGCTTACACAAAAGCTTCAATTTTGACCAATTTCAGGCACATAAATGACTTTAAACACACTTATTTTAGTTGAAAAAGACTTAATTCACATCCAACAGTCGTTTGGAGTCAAAAGATTAAATGTTAAAATTTCATCGATATGGACCATTTTGGGGACGTTCGACAGGTCCGGCCGGAGTCATCGTTTTTCATCAGAAAATGAATTCTTCGGACTGTACATAAAATGATTCAAAATGTCAAATGGATCGTGCCTCATGTTGAATAACCACTTTTTAACCCCTCAGAGTGACCAAAATTGCCATTTTTACAGAGTTTTGCTTACACAAAAGCTTCAATTTTGACCAATTTCAGGCACATAAATGACTTTAAACACACTTATTTAAGTTGAAAAAGACTTAATTCACATTCAACAGTCGTTTGGAGTCAAAAGATTAAATGTTAAAATTTCATCGATATGGACCATTTTGGGGACGTTCGACAGGTCCGGAGTCATCGTTTTTCATCAGAAAATGAATTTTTCGGACTATATCAAAAATGATTCAAAATGCCAAAGTGATCGTGCCTCATGTTGAATAACGACTTTTTAACCCCTCAGAGTGACCAAAATTGCATTTTTACAGAGTTTTGCTTACTCAAAAGCTTCAATTTTGACCAATTTCAGGCACATAAAGGACTTTAAACACACTTATTTTAGTTGAGAAAGTCATAATTCACATCCAACAGTCGTTTGGAGTCAAAAGATTAAATGTTAAAATTTCGTCGATATGGACCATTTTGGGGACATTCGACAGGTCCGGAGTCATCGTTTTTCATCAGAAAATGAATTTTTCGGACTATACCAAAAATGATTCAAAATGTCAAATAGATTGTGCCTCATGTTGAATAACCACTTTTTAACCCCTCAGAGTTACCAAAATTGCCATTTTTACAGAGTTTTGCTTACACAAAAGCTTCAATTTTGACCAATTTCAGGCAAATAAATGACTTTAAACACACTTATTTTAGTTGAGAAAGTCATAATTCATATCCAACAGTCGTTTGGAGTCAAAAGATTAAATGTTAAAATTTCATCGATATGGACCATTTTGGGGACGTTCGACAGGTCCGGAGTCATTGTTTTTCATCAGAAAATGAATTTTTCGGACTGTACCAAAAATGATTCAAAATGTCAAATGGATCGTGCCTCATGTTGAATAACCACTTTTTAACCCCTCAGAGTGACCAAAATTGCCATTTTTACAGAGTTTTGCTTACACAAAAGCTTCAATTTTGACCAATTTCAGGCACATAAATGACTTTAAACACACTTATTTTAGTTGAAAAAGACTTAATTCACATCCAACAGTCGTTTGGAGTCAAAAGATTAAATGTTAAAATTTCATCGATATGGACCATTTTGGGGACGTTCGACAGGTCCGGCCGGAGTCATCGTTTTTCATCAGAAAATGAATTCTTCGGACTGTACATAAAATGATTCAAAATGTCAAATGGATCGTGCCTCATGTTGAATAACCACTTTTTAACCCCTCAGAGTGACCAAAATTGCCATTTTTACAGAGTTTTGCTTACACAAAAGCTTCAATTTTGACCAATTTCAGGCACATAAATGACTTTAAACACACTTATTTTAGTTGAAAAAGACTTAATTCACATTCAACAGTCGTTTGGAGTCAAAAGATTAAATGTTAAAATTTCATCGATATGGACCATTTTGGGGACGTTCGACAGGTCCGGAGTCATCGTTTTTCATCAGAAAATGAATTTTTCGGACTATATCAAAAATGATTCAAAATGCCAAAGTGATCGTTCCTCATGTTGAATAACGACTTTTTAACCCCTCAGAGTGACCAAAATTGCCATTTTTACAGAGTTTTGCTTACTCAAAAGCTTCAATTTTGACCAATTTCAGGCACATAAAGGACTTTAAACACACTTATTTTAGTTGAGAAAGTCATAATTCACATCCAACAGTCGTTTGGAGTCAAAAGATTAAATGTTAAAATTTCATCGATATGGACCATTTTGGGGACGTTCGACAGGTCCGGAGTCATCGTTTTTCATCAGAAAATGAATTTTTCGGACTATACCAAAAATGATTCAAAATGTCAAATAGATTGTGCCTCATGTTGAATAACCACTTTTTAACCCCTCAGAGTTACCAAAATTGCCATTTTTACAGAGTTTTGCTTACACAAAAGCTTCAATTTTGACCAATTTCAGGCAAATAAATGACTTTAAACACACTTATTTTAGTTGAAAAAGACTTAATTTACATCCAACAGTCGTTTGGAGTCAAAAGATTAAATGTTAAAATTTCATCGATATGGACCATTTTGGGGACGTTCGATAGGTCCGGAGTCATCGTTTTTCATCAGAAAATGAATTCTTCGGACTATACCAAAAATGATTCAAAATGTGAAATGGATCGTGCCTCATGTTGAATAACCACTTTTTAACCCCTCAGAGTGACCAAAATTGCCATTTTTACAGAGTTTTGCTTACACAAAAGCTTCAATTTTGACCAATTTCAGGCACATAAATGACTTTAAACACACGTATTTTAGTTGAAAAAGACTTAATTCGCATCCAACAGTCGTTTGGAGTCAAAATATTAAATGTTAAAATTTCATCGATATGGACCATTTTGGGGACATTCGACAGGTCCGGAGTCATCGTTTTTCATCAGAAAATTAATTTTTCAGACTTTACCAAAAGTGATTCAAAATGTGAAATGGATAGTGCCTCATGTTGAATAACCACTTTTTAACCCCTCAGAGTGACCAAAATTGCCATTTTTACAGAGTTTTCCTTACACAAAAGCTTCAATTTTGACCAATTTCAGGCACATAAATGACTTTAAACACACTTATTTTAGTTGAAAAAGACTTAATTCACATCCAACAGTCGTTTAGAGTCAAAAGATTAAATGTTAAAATTTCATCGATATGGACCATTTTGGGGACGTTCGACAGGTCCGGAGTCATCGTTTTTCATCAGAAAATGAATTTTTCGGACTATATCAAAAATTATTCAAAATGCCAAAGTGATCGTGCCTCATGTTGAATAACGACTTTTTAACCCCTCAGAGTGACCAAAATTGCCATTTTTACAGAGTTTTGCTTACCCAAAAAAAAAGTTTTGACCAATTTCAGGCACATAAATGACTTTAAACACACTTATTTTAGTTGAAAAAGTCCTAATTCACATCCAACAGTCGTTTGGAGTCAAAAGATTAAATGTTAAAATTTCATCGATATGGACCATTTTGGGGACCTTCGACAGGTCCGGAGTCATCGTTTTTCATCAGAAAATGAATTTTTCGGACTATACCAAAAATGATTCAAAATGTCAAATAGATTGTGCCTCATGTTGAATAACCACTTTTTAACCCCTCAGAGTGACCAAAATTGCCATTTTTACAGAGTTTTGCTTACACAAAAGCTTCAATTTTGACCAATTTCAGGCACATAAATGACTTTAAACACACTTATTTTAGTTGAAAAAGACTTAATTCACATCCAACAGTCGTTTGGAGTCAAAAGATTAAATGTTAAAATTTCATCGATATGGACCATTTTGGGGACGTTCGACAGGTCCGGAGTCATCGTTTTTCATCAGAAAATGAATTCTTCGGACTATACCAAAAATGATTCAAAATGTGAAATGGATCGTGCCTCATGTTGAATAACCACTTTTTAACCCCTCAGAGTGACCAAAATTGCCATTTTTACAGAGTTTTGCTTACACAAAAGCTTCAATTTTGACCAATTTCAGGCACATAAATGACTTTAAACACACGTATTTTAGTTGAAAAAGACTTAATTCGCATCCAACAGTCGTTTGGAGTCAAAATATTAAATGTTAAAATTTCATCGATATGGACCATTTTGGGGACATTCGACAGGTCCGGAGTCATCGTTTTTCATCAGAAAATTAATTTTTCAGACTATACCAAAAATGATTCAAAATGTCAAATGGATCGTGCCTCATGTTGAATAACCACTTTTTAACCCCTCAGAGTGACCAAAATTGCCATTTTTACAGAGTTTTGCTTACACAAAAGCTTCAATTTTGACCAATTTCAGGCACATAAATGACTTTAAACACACTTATTTTAGTTGAAAAAGACTTAATTCACATCCAACAGTCGTTTGGAGTCAAAAGATTAAATGTTAAAATTTCATCTATATGGACCATTTTGGGGACGTTCGACAGGTCCGGCCGGAGTCATCGTTTTTCATCAGAAAATGAATTCTTCGGACTGTACATAAAATGATTCAAAATGTCAAATGGATCGTGCCTCATGTTGAATAACCACTTTTTAACCCCTCAGAGTGACCAAAATTGCCATTTTTACAGAGTTTTGCTTACACAAAAGCTTCAATTTTGACCAATTTCAGGGACATAAATGACTTTAAACACACTTATTTTAGTTGAAAAAGACTTAATTCACATTCAACAGTCGTTTGGAGTCAAAAGATTAAATGTTAAAATGTCATCGATATGGACCATTTTGGGGACGTTCGACAGGTCCGGAGTCATCGTTTTTCATCAGAAAATGAATTTTTCGGACTATATCAAAAATGATTCAAAATGCCAAAGTGATCGTGCCTCATGTTGAATAACGACTTTTTAACCCCTCAGAGTGACCAAAATTGCCATTTTTACAGAGTTTTGCTTACTCAAAAGCTTCAATTTTGACCAATTTCAGGCACATAAAGGACTTTAAACACACTTATTTTAGTTGAGAAAGTCATAATTCACATCCAACAGTCGTTTGGAGTCAAAAGATTAAATGTTAAAATTTCATCGATATGGACCATTTTGGGGACGTTCGACAGGTCCGGAGTCATCGTTTTTCATCAGAAAATGAATTTTTCGGACTATACCAAAAATGATTCAAAATGTCAAATAGATTGTGCCTCATGTTGAATAACCACTTTTTAACCCCTCAGAGTTACCAAAATTGCCATTTTTACAGAGTTTTGCTTACACAAAAGCTTCAATTTTGACCAATTTCAGGCAAATAAATGACTTTAAACACACTTATTTTAGTTGAAAAAGACTTAATTTACATCCAACAGTCGTTTGGAGTCAAAAGATTAAATGTTAAAATTTCATCGATATGGACCATTTTGGGGACGTTCGACAGGTCCGGAGTCATCGTTTTTCATCAGAAAATGAATTCTTCGGACTATACCAAAAATGATTAAAAATGTGAAATGGATCGTGCCTCATGTTGAATAACCACTTTTTAACCCCTCAGAGTGACCAAAATTGCCATTTTTACAGAGTTTTACTTACACAAAAGCTTCAATTTTGACCAATTTCAGGCACATAAATGACTTTAAACACACGTATTTTAGTTGAAAAAGACTTAATTCGCATCCAACAGTCGTTTGGAGTCAAAATATTAAATGTTAAAATTTCATCGATATGGACCATTTTGGGGACATTCGACAGGTCCGGAGTCATCGTTTTTCATCAGAAAATTAATTTTTCAGACTATACCAAAAATGATTCAAAATGTGAAATGGATCGTGCCTCATGTTGAATAACCACTTTTTAACCCCTCAGAGTGACCAAAATTGCCATTTTTACAGAGTTTTGCTTACACAAAAGCTTCAATTTTGACCAATTTCAGGCACATAAATGACTTTAAACACACTTATTTTAGTTGAAAAAGACTTAATTCACATCCAACAGTCGTTTAGAGTCAAAAGATTAAATGTTAAAATTTCATCGATATGGACCATTTTGGGGACGTTCGACAGGTCCGGAGTCATCGTTTTTCATCAGAAAATGAATTTTTCGGACTATATCAAAAATTATTCAAAATGCCAAAGTGATCGTGCCTCATGTTGAATAACGACTTTTTAACCCCTCAGAGTGACCAAAATTGCCATTTTTACAGAGTTTTGCTTACCCAAAAAAAAAAGTTTTGACCAATTTCAGGCACATAAATGACTTTAAACACACTTATTTTAGTTGAAAAAGTCCTAATTCACATCCAACAGTCGTTTGGAGTCAAAAGATTAAATGTTAACATTTCATCGATATGGACCATTTTGGGGACCTTCGACAGGTCCGGAGTCATCGTTTTTCATCAGAAAATGAATTCTTCGGACTATACCAAAAATGATTCAAAATGTGAAATGGATCGTGCCTCATGTTGAATAACCACTTTTTAACCCCTCAGAGTGACCAAAATTGCCATTTTTACAGAGTTTTGCTTACACAAAAGCTTCAATTTTGACCAATTTCAGGCACATAAATGACTTTAAACACACTTATTTTAGTTGAAAAAGACTTAATTCACATCCAACAGTCGTTTGGAGTCAAAAGATTAAATGTTAAAATTTCATCGATATGGACCATTTTGGGGACGTTCGACAGGTCCGGAGTCATCGTTTTTCATCAGAAAATGAATTCTTCGGACTATACCAAAAATGATTCAAAATGTGAAATGGATCGTGCCTCATGTTGAATAACCACTTTTTAACCCCTCAGAGTGACCAAAATTGCCATTTTTACAGAGTTTTGCTTACACAAAAGCTTCAATTTTGACCAATTTCAGGCACATAAATGACTTTAAACACACGTATTTTAGTTGAAAAAGACTTAATTCGCATCCAACAGTCGTTTGGAGTCAAAATATTAAATGTTAAAATTTCATCGATATGGACCATTTTGGGGACATTCGACAGGTCCGGAGTCATCGTTTTTCATCAGAAAATTAATTTTTCAGACTATACCAAAAATGATTCAAAATGTCAAATGGATCGTGCCTCATGTTGAATAACCACTTTTTAACCCCTCAGAGTGACCAAAATTGCCATTTTTACAGAGTTTTGCTTACACAAAAGCTTCAATTTTGACCAATTTCAGGCACATAAATGACTTTAAACACACTTATTTTAGTTGAAAAAGACTTAGTTCACATCCAACAGTCGTTTGGAGTCAAAAGATTAAATGTTAAAATTTCATCGATATGGACCATTTTGGGGACGTTCGACAGGTCCGGCCGGAGTCATCGTTTTTCATCAGAAAATGAATTCTTCGGACTGTACATAAAATGATTCAAAATGTCAAATGGATCGTGCCTCATGTTGAATAACCACTTTTTAACCCCTCAGAGTGAACAAAATTGCCATTTTTACAGAGTTTTGCTTACACAAAAGCTTCAATTTTGACCAATTTCAGGCACATAAATGACTTTAAACACACTTATTTAAGTTGAAAAAGACTTAATTCACATTCAACAGTCGTTTGGAGTCAAAAGATTAAATGTTAAAATTTCATCGATATGGACCATTTTGGGGACGTTCGACAGGTCCGGAGTCATCGTTTTTCATCAGAAAATGAATTTTTCGGACTATATCAAAAATGATTCAAAATGCCAAAGTGATCGTGCCTCATGTTGAATAACGACTTTTTAACCCCTCAGAGTGACCAAAATTGCCATTTTTACAGAGTTTTGCTTACTCAAAAGCTTCAATTTTGACCAATTTCAGGCACATAAAGGACTTTAAACACACTTATTTTAGTTGAGAAAGTCATAATTCACATCCAACAGTCGTTTGGAGTCAAAAGATTAAATGTTAAAATTTCATCGATATGGACCATTTTGGGGACGTTCGACAGGTCCGGAGTCATCGTTTTTCATCAGAAAATGAATTTTTCGGACTATACCAAAAATGATTCAAAATGTCAAATAGATTGTGCCTCATGTTGAATAACCACTTTTTAACCCCTCAGAGTTACCAAAATTGCCATTTTTACAGAGTTTTGCTTACACAAAAGCTTCAATTTTGACCAATTTCAGGCAAATAAATGACTTTAAACACACTTATTTTAGTTGAGAAAGTCATAATTCACATCCAACAGTCGTTTGGAGTCAAAAGATTAAATGTTAAAATTTCATCGATATGGACCATTTTGGGGACGTTCGACAGGTCCGGAGTCATCGTTTTTCATCAGAAAATGAATTCTTCGGACTGTACATAAAATGATTCAAAATGTCAAATGGATCGTGCCTCATGTTGAATAACCACTTTTTAACCCCTCAGAGTGACCAAAATTGCCCTTTTTACAGAGTTTTGCTTACACAAAAGCTTCAATTTTGACCAATTTCAGGCACATAAATGACTTTAAACACACTTATTTTAGTTGAAAAAGACTTAATTCACATCCAACAGTCGTTTGGAGTCAAAAGATTAAATGTTAAAATTTCATCGATATGGACCGTTTTGGGGACGTTCGACAGGTCCGGCCGGAGTCATCGTTTTTCATCAGAAAATGAATTCTTCGGACTGTACATAAAATGATTCAAAATGTCAAATGGATCGTGCCTCATGTTGAATAACCACTTTTTAACCCCTCAGAGTGACCAAAATTGCCATTTTTACAGAGTTTTGCTTACACAAAAGCTTCAATTTTGACCAATTTCAGGCACATAAATGACTTTAAACACACTTATTTTAGTTGAAAAAGACTTAATTCACATTCAACAGTCGTTTGGAGTCAAAAAATTAAATGTTAAAATTTCATCGATATGGACCATTTTGGGGACGTTCGACAGGTCCGGAGTCATCGTTTTTCATCAGAAAATGAATTCTTCGGACTATACCAAAAATGATTCAAAATGTGAAATGGATCGTGCCTCATGTTGAATAACCACTTTTTAACCCCTCAGAGTGACCAAAATTGCCATTTTTACAGAGTTTTGCTTACACAAAAGCTTCAATTTTGACCAATTTCAGGCACATAAATGACTTTAAACACACGTATTTTAGTTGAAAAAGACTTAATTCGCATCCAACAGTCGTTTGGAGTCAAAATATTAAATGTTAAAATTTCATCGATATGGACCATTTTGGGGACATTCGACAGGTCCGGAGTCATCGTTTTTCATCAGAAAATTAATTTTTCAGACTATACCAAAAATGATTCAAAATGTGAAATGGATCGTGCCTCATGTTGAATAACCACTTTTTAACCCCTCAGAGTGACCAAAATTGCCATTTTTACAGAGTTTTGCTTACACAAAAGCTTCAATTTTGACCAATTTCAGGCACATAAATGACTTTAAACACACTTATTTTAGTTGAAAAAGACTTAATTCACATCCAACAGTCGTTTAGAGCCAAAAGATTAAATGTTAAAATTTCATCAATATGGACCATTTTGGGGACGTTCGACAGGTCCGGAGTCATCGTTTTTCATCAGAAAATGAATTTTTCGGACTATATCAAAAATTATTCAAAATGCCAAAGTGATCGTGCCTCATGTTGAATAACGACTTTTTAACCCCTCAGAGTGACCAAAATTGCCATTTTTACAGAGTTTTGCTTACTCAAAAGCTTCAATTTTGACCAATTTCAGGCACATAAATGACTTTAAACACACTTATTTTAGTTGAAAAAGTCCTAATTCACATCCAACAGTCGTTTGGAGTCAAAAGATTAAATGTTAAAATTTCATCGATATGGACCATTTTGGGGACCTTCGACAGGTCCGGAGTCATCGTTTTTCATCAGAAAATGAATTTTTCGGACTATACCAAAAATGATTCAAAATGTCAAATAGATTGTGCCTCATGTTGAATAACCACTTTTTAACCCCTCAGAGTGACCAAAATTGCCATTTTTACAGAGTTTTGCTTACAAAAAAGCTTCAATTTTGACCAATTTCAGGCACATAAATGACTTTAAACACACTTATTTTAGTTGAAAAAGACTTAATTCACATCCAGCAGTCGTTTGGAGTCAAAAGATTAAATGTTAAAATTTCATCGATATGGACCATTTTGGGGACGTTCGACAGGTCCGGAGTCATCGTTTTTCATCAGAAAATGAATTCTTCGGACTATACCAAAAATGATTCAAAATGTGAAATGGATCGTGCCTCATGTTGAATAACCACTTTTTAACCCCTCAGAGTGACCAAAATTGCCATTTTTACAGAGTTTTGCTTACACAAAAGCTTCAATTTTGACCAATTTCAGGCACATAAATGACTTTAAACACACGTATTTTAGTTGAAAAAGACTTAATTCGCATCCAACAGTCGTTTGGAGTCAAAATATTAAATGTTAAAATTTCATCGATATGGACCATTTTGGGGACATTCGACAGGTCCGGAGTCATCGTTTTTCATCAGAAAATTAATTTTTCAGACTATACCAAAAATGATTCAAAATGTCAAATGGATCGTGCCTCATGTTGAATAACCACTTTTTAACCGCTCAGAGTGACCAAAATTGCCATTTTTACAGAGTTTTGCTTACACAAAAGCTTCAATTTTGACCAATTTCAGGCACATAAATGACTTTAAACACACTTATTTTAGTTGAAAAAGACTTAATTCACATCCAACAGTCGTTTGGAGTCAAAAGATTAAATGTTAAAATTTCATCGATATGGACCATTTTGGGGACGTTCGACAGGTCCGGCCGGAGTCATCGTTTTTCATCAGAAAATGAATTCTTCGGACTGTACATAAAATGATTCAAAATGTCAAATGGATCGTGCCTCATGTTGAATAACCACTTTTTAACCCCTCAGAGTGACCAAAATTGCCATTTTTACAGAGTTTTGCTTACACAAAAGCTTCAATTTTGACCAATTTCAGGCACATAAATGACTTTAAACACACTTATTTTAGTTGAAAAAGACTTAATTCACATTCAACAGTCGTTTGGAGTCAAAAGATTAAATGTTAAAATTTCATCGATATGGACCATTTTGGGGACGTTCGACAGGTCCGGAGTCATCGTTTTTCATCAGAAAATGAATTTTTCGGACTGTACCAAAAATGATTCAAAATGTCAAATGGATCGTGCCTCATGTTGAATAACCACTTTTTAACCCTACAGAGGGATTGGTGTCAGTACAACGCGATGTTTTACAACGCGTTCCGTTACAACGCGATTTTTACATCGCAAATACCATTACAATGCATGCCATTACAACGCATGGCATTACATAGCAGATGGTATTACAACGCATACCATTACATCGTAAGTATTGGTAAGTATATCTTTTTTTAAAAAAAAGTAATAAAGTTAATTAAATTAATTTAAAATAATAAAAATAATATAACATTATTAAAACAGTAATTAATTTAATTATAGTAATTTAAAATAATATAATTAATGATATATAAAAAATTTATAAATAGAAAATAATATAATGTAATTAATTACAATAAATATAATTATAATTTAATTAAGTTATAAATAATACATAATATAATTATAATTAATAAAATTAAAAGAATTTAATTAATTAAACATTTTTAAATAATATAATTTAATTATAATCGTTTATTAATACATTTAAATTAATAATATATTAATTTAATATATTTAAAATAATATAATTAATGATATATAAAAAATTTATAAATAGAAAATAATATAACGCAATTAATTACAATAAATATAATTATAATGTAATTAAGTTATAAATAATACATAATATAATTATATTTAATAAAATTAAAAGAATTTAATTAATTAAACATTTTTAAATAATATAATTTAATTGTAATCGTTTATTAATACAATTAAATTAATAATTGTAAATATTGTTATTAATTTAATTAAATTAAATTAAATTAATTTAATTAATTTAATTTATATAAAGTCGTAATACCCCTGTACCCCAAAACCCAAACCCTGCCCTAAAACCTAAAAACACCCCTGTACCCCAAAACCCAAACCCTGCCCTAAAACCTAAAAACACCCCTGTACCCCAAATCCCAAACACTGCCCTAAAACCTAAAAACACCCCTGTACCCCAAAACCCAAACCCTGCCCTAAAACCTAAAAACACCCCTGTACCCCAAAACCCAAACCCTGCCCTAAAACCTAAAAACACCCCTGTACCCCAAAACCCAAACCCTGCCCTAAAACCTAAAAACACCCCTGTACCCCAAAACCCAAACCCTGCCCTAAAACCTAAAAACACCCCTGTACCCCAAAACCCAAACCCTACCCTAAAACCTAAAAACACCCCTGTACCCCAAAACCCAAACCCTGCCCTAAAACCTAAAAACACCCCTGTACCCCAAAACCCAAACCCTACCCTAAAACCTAAAAACACCCCTGTACCCCAAAACCCAAACCCTGCCCTAAAACCTAAAAACACCCCTGTACCCCAAAACCCAAACCCTGCCCTAAAACCTAAAAACACCCCTGTACCCCAAAACCCAAACCCTACCCTAAAACCTAAAAACACCCCTGTACCCCAAAACCCAAACCCTGCCCTAAAACCTAAAAACACCCCTGTACCCCAAAACCCAAACACTGCCCTAAAACCTAAAAATACCCAAACACCCCAAAACATATACATCAGTACCCCAAAACATATACTCCTATACTCATACTTATTTTAAAAAATACTTAAATTAATATATTTAATTTATAATATTTAAAAACGAAATAAATATTTTTTTATAATTAATAATAATTAAATCAATAATAACATATTAAATAAAAAAAAAAAAAAAAATTAAATACTTACCAATACTTACGATGTAATGGTATGCGTTGTAATACCATCTGCTATGTAATGCCATGCGTTGTAATGGCATGCATTGTAATGGTATTTGCGATGTAATAGCTGCGTTGTAACAGCATTACGTTGTAAAAGTTCCGTTGTAACGGTAACACACCGAAATTGCCATTTTTACAGAGTTTTGCTTACACAAAAGCTTCAATTTTGACCAATTTCAGGCACATAAATGACTTTAAACACACTTATTTTAGTTGAAAAAGACTTAATTCACATCCAACAGTCGTTTGGAGTCAAAAGATTAAATGTTAAAATTTCATCGATATGGACCATTTTGGGGACGTTCGACAGGTCCGGCCGGAGTCATCGTTTTTCATCAGAAAATGAATTCTTCGGACTGTACATAAAATGATTCAAAATGTCAAATGGATCGTGCCTCATGTTGAATAACCACTTTTTAACCCCTCAGAGTGACCAAAATTGCCATTTTTACAGAGTTTTGCTTACTCAAAAGCTTCAATTTTGACCAATTTCAGGCACATAAAGGACTTTAAACACACTTATTTTAGTTGAGAAAGTCATAATTCACATCCAACAGTCGTTTGGAGTCAAAAGATTAAATGTTAAAATTTCATCGATATGGACCATTTTGGGGACGTTCGACAGGTCCGGAGTCATCGTTTTTCATCAGAAAATGAATTTTTCGGACTATACCAAAAATGATTCAAAATGTCAAATAGATTGTGCCTCATGTTGAATAACCACTTTTTAACCCCTCAGAGTTACCAAAATTGCCATTTTTACAGAGTTTTGCTTACACAAAAGCTTCAATTTTGACCAATTTCAGGCAAATAAATGACTTTAAACACACTTATTTTAGTTGAAAAAGACTTAATTTACATCCAACAGTCGTTTGGAGTCAAAAGATTAAATGTTGAAATTTCATCGATATGGACCATTTTGGGGACGTTCGACAGGTCCGGAGTCATCGTTTTTCATCAGAAAATGAATTCTTCGGACTATACCAAAAATGATTCAAAATGTGAAATGGATCGTGCCTCATGTTGAATAACCACTTTTTAACCCCTCAGAGTGACCAAAATTGCCATTTTTACAGAGTTTTGCTTACTCAAAAGCTTCAATTTTGACCAATTTCAGGCACATAAAGGACTTTAAACACTCTTATTTTAGTTGAGAAAGTCATAATTCACATCCAACAGTCGTTTGGAGTCAAAAGATTAAATGTTAAAATTTCATCGATATGGACCATTTTGGGGACGTTCGACAGGTCCGGAGTCATTGTTTTTCATCAGAAAATGAATTTTTTGGACTGTACCAAAAATGATTCAAAATGTCAAATGGATCGTGCCTCATGTTGAATAACCACTTTTTAACCCCTCAGAGTGACCAAAATTGCCATTTTTACAGAGTTTTGCTTACACAAAAGCTTCAATTTTGACCAATTTCAGGCACATAAATGACTTTAAACACACTTATTTTAGTTGAAAAAGACTTAATTCACATCCAACAGTCGTTTGGAGTCAAAAGATTAAATGTTAAAATTTCATCGATATGGACCATTTTGGGGACGTTCGACAGGTCCGGCCGGAGTCATCGTTTTTCATCAGAAAATGAATTCTTCGGACTGTACATAAAATGATTCAAAATGTCAAATGGATCGTGCCTCATGTTGAATAACCACTTTTTAACCCCTCAGAGTGACCAAAATTGCCATTTTTACAGAGTTTTGCTTACACAAAAGCTTCAATTTTGACCAATTTCAGGCACATAAATGACTTTAAACACACTTATTTTAGTTGAAAAAGACTTAATTCACATTCAACAGTCGTTTGGAGTCAAAAGATTAAATGTTAAAATTTCATCGATATGGACCATTTTGGGGACGTTCGACAGGTCCGGAGTCATCGTTTTTCATCAGAAAATGAATTTTTCGGACTATATCAAAAATGATTCAAAATGCCAAAGTGATCGTGCCTCATGTTGAATAACGACTTTTTAACCCCTCAGAGTGACCAAAATTGCCATTTTTACAGAGTTTTGCTTACTCAAAAGCTTCAATTTTGACCAATTTCAGGCACGTAAATGACTTTAAACACACTTATTTTAGTTGAAAAAGACGTAATTCACATCCAACAGTGGTTTGGAGTCAAAAGATTAAATGTTAAAATTTCATCGATATGGACCATTTTGGGGACGTTCGACAGGTCCGGAGTCATCGTTTTTCATCAGAAAATGAATTTTTCGGACTGTACCAAAAATGATTCAAAATGTCAAATGGATCGTGCCTCATGTTGAATAACCACTTTTTAACCCCTCAGAGTGACCAAAATTGCCATTTTTACAGAGTATTGCTTACACAAAAGCTTCAATTTTGACCAATTTCAGGCACATAAATGACTTTAAACACACTTATTTTAGTTGAAAAAGACTTAATTCACATTCAACAGTCGTTTGGAGTCAAAAGATTAAATGTTAAAATTTCATCGATATGGACCATTTTGGGGACGTTCGACAGGTCCGGAGTCATCGTTTTTCATCAGAAAATGAATTTTTCGGACTGTACCAAAAATGATTCAAAATGTCAAATGGATCGTGCCTCATGTTGAATAACCACTTTTTAACCCTACAGAGTGACCAAAATTGCCATTTTTACAGAGTTTTGCTTACTCAAAAGCTTCAATTTTGACCAATTTCAGGCACATAAAGGACTTTAAACACTCTTATTTTAGTTGAGAAAGTCATAATTCACATCCAACAGTCGTTTGGAGTCAAAAGATTAAATGTTAAAATTTCATCGATATGGACCATTTTGGGGACGTTCGACAGGTCCGGAGTCATCGTTTTTCATCAGAAAATGAATTTTTCGGACTATACCAAAAATGATTCAAAATGTCAAATAGATTGTGCCTCATGTTGAATAACCACTTTTTAACCCCTCAGAGTTACCAAAATTGCCATTTTTACAGAGTTTTGCTTACACAAAAGCTTCAATTTTGACCAATTTCAGGCAAATAAATGACTTTAAACACACTTATTTTAGTTGAAAAAGACTTAATTTACATCCAACAGTCGTTTGGAGTCAAAAGATTAAATGTTAAAATTTCATCGATATGGACCATTTTGGGGACGTTCGATAGGTCCGGAGTCATCGTTTTTCATCAGAAAATGAATTCTTCGGACTATACCAAAAATGATTCAAAATGTGAAATGGATCGTGCCTCATGTTGAATAACCACTTTTTAACCCCTCAGAGTGACCAAAATTGCCATTTTTACAGAGTTTTCCTTACACAAAAGCTTCAATTTTGACCAATTTCAGGCACATAAATGACTTTAAACACACTTATTTTAGTTGAAAAAGACTTAATTCACATCCAACAGTCGTTTAGAGTCAAAAGATTAAATGTTAAAATTTCATCGATATGGACCATTTTGGGGACGTTCGACAGGTCCGGAGTCATCGTTTTTCATCAGAAAATGAATTTTTCGGACTATATCAAAAATTATTCAAAATGCCAAAGTGATCGTGCCTCATGTTGAATAACGACTTTTTAACCCCTCAGAGTGACCAAAATTGCCATTTTTACAGAGTTTTGCTTACCCAAAAAAAAAAGTTTTGACCAATTTCAGGCACATAAATGACTTTAAACACACTTATTTTAGTTGAAAAAGTCCTAATTCACATCCAACAGTCGTTTGGAGTCAAAAGATTAAATGTTAAAATTTCATCGATATGGAACATTTTGGGGACCTTCGACAGGTCCGGAGTCATCGTTTTTCATCAGAAAATGAATTTTTCGGACTATACCAAAAATGATTCAAAATGTCAAATAGATTGTGCCTCATGTTGAATAACCACTTTTTAACCCCTCAGAGTGACCAAAATTGCCATTTTTACAGAGTTTTGCTTACACAAAAGCTTCAATTTTGACCAATTTCAGGCACATAAATGACTTTAAACACACTTATTTTAGTTGAAAAAGACTTAATTCACATCCAACAGTCGTTTGGAGTCAAAAGATTAAATGTTAAAATTTCATCGATATGGACCATTTTGGGGACGTTCGACAGGTCCGGAGTCATCGTTTTTCATCAGAAAATGAATTCTTCGGACTATACCAAAAATGATTCAAAATGTGAAATGGATCGTGCCTCATGTTGAATAACCACTTTTTAACCCCTCAGAGTGACCAAAATTGCCATTTTTACAGAGTTTTGCTTACACAAAAGCTTCAATTTTGACCAATTTCAGGCACATAAATGACTTTAAACACACGTATTTTAGTTGAAAAAGACTTAATTCGCATCCAACAGTCGTTTGGAGTCAAAATATTAAATGTTAAAATTTCATCGATATGGACCATTTTGGGGACATTCGACAGGTCCGGAGTCATCGTTTTTCATCAGAAAATTAATTTTTCAGGCTATACCAAAAATGATTCAAAATGTCAAATGGATCGTGCCTCATGTTGAATAACCACTTTTTAACCCCTCAGAGTGACCAAAATTGCCATTTTTACAGAGTTTTGCTTACACAAAAGCTTCAATTTTGACCAATTTCAGGCACATAAATGACTTTAAACACACTTATTTTAGTTGAAAAAGACTTAATTCACATCCAACAGTCGTTTGGAGTCAAAAGATTAAATGTTAAAATTTCATCGATATGGACCATTTTGGGGACGTTCGACAGGTCCGGCCGGAGTCATCGTTTTTCATCAGAAAATGAATTCTTCGGACTGTACATAAAATGATTCAAAATGTCAAATGGATCGTGCCTCATGTTGAATAACCACTTTTTAACCCCTCAGAGTGACCAAAATTGCCATTTTTACAGAGTTTTGCTTACACAAAAGCTTCAATTTTGACCAATTTCAGGGACATAAATGACTTTAAACACACTTATTTTAGTTGAAAAAGACTTAATTCACATTCAACAGTCGTTTGGAGTCAAAAGATTAAATGTTAAAATGTCATCGATATGGACCATTTTGGGGACGTTCGACAGGTCCGGAGTCATCGTTTTTCATCAGAAAATGAATTTTTCGGACTATATCAAAAATGATTCAAAATGCCAAAGTGATCGTGCCTCATGTTGAATAACGACTTTTTAACCCCTCAGAGTGACCAAAAATGCCATTTTTACAGAGTTTTGCTTACTCAAAAGCTTCAATTTTGACCAATTTCAGGCACATAAAGGACTTTAAATACACTTATTTTAGTTGAGAAAGTCATAATTCACATCCAACAGTCGTTTGGAGTCAAAAGATTAAATGTTAAAATTTCATCGATATGGACCATTTTGGGGACGTTCGACAGGTCCGGAGTCATCGTTTTTCATCAGAAAATGAATTTTTCGGACTATACCAAAAATGATTCAAAATGTCAAATAGATTGTGCCTCATGTTGAATAACCACTTTTTAACCCCTCAGAGTTACCAAAATTGCCATTTTTACAGAGTTTTGCTTACACAAAAGCTTCAATTTTGACCAATTTCAGGCAATTAAATGACTTTAAACACACTTATTTTAGTTGAAAAAGACTTAATTTACATCCAACAGTCGTTTGGAGTCAAAAGATTAAATGTTAAAATTTCATCGATATGGACCATTTTGGGGACGTTCGACAGGTCCGGAGTCATCGTTTTTCATCAGAAAATGAATTCTTCGGACTATACCAAAAATGATTAAAAATGTGAAATGGATCGTGCCTCATGTTGAATAACCACTTTTTAACCCCTCAGAGTGACCAAAATTGCCATTTTTACAGAGTTTTGCTTACATAAAAGGTTCAATTTTGACCAATTTCAGGCACATAAATGACTTTAAACACACGTATTTTAGTTGAAAAAGACTTAATTCGCATCCAACAGTCGTTTGGAGTCAAAATATTAAATGTTAAAATTTCATCGATATGGACCATTTTGGGGACATTCGACAGGTCCGGAGTCATCGTTTTTCATCAGAAAATTAATTTTTCAGACTATACCAAAAATGATTCAAAATATGAAATGGATCGTGCCTCATGTTGAATAACCACTTTTTAACCCCTCAGAGTGACCAAAATTGCCATTTTTACAGAGTTTTGCTTACACAAAAGCTTCAATTTTGACCAATTTCAGGCACATAAATGACTTTAAACACACTTATTTTAGTTGAAAAAGACTTAATTCACATCCAACAGTCGTTTAGAGTCAAAAGATTAAATGTTAAAATTTCATCGATATGGACCATTTTGGGGACGTTCGACAGGTCCGGAGTCATCGTTTTTCATCAGAAAATGAATTTTTCGGACTATATCAAAAATTATTCAAAATGCCAAAGTGATCGTGCCTCATGTTGAATAACGACTTTTTAACCCCTCAGAGTGACCAAAATTGCCATTTTTACAGAGTTTTGCTTACCCAAAAAAAAAAGTTTTGACCAATTTCAGGCACATAAATGACTTTAAACACACTTATTTTAGTTGAAAAAGTCCTAATTCACATCCAACAGTCGTTTGGAGTCAAAAGATTAAATGTTAAAATTTCATCGATATGGACCATTTTGGGGACCTTCGACAGGTCCGGAGTCATCGTTTTTCATCAGAAAATGAATTTTTCGGACTATACCAAAAATGATTCAAAATGTCAAATAGATTGTGCCTCATGTTGAATAACCACTTTTTAACCCCTCAGAGTGACCAAAATTGCCATTTTTACAGAGTTTTGCTTACACAAAAGCTTCAATTTTGACCAATTTCAGGCACATAAATGACTTTAAACACACTTATTTTAGTTGAAAAAGACTTAATTCACATCCAACAGTCGTTTGGAGTCAAAAGATTAAATGTTAAAATTTCATCGATATGGACCATTTTGGGGACGTTCGACAGGTCCGGAGTCATCGTTTTTCATCAGAAAATGAATTCTTCGGACTATACCAAAAATGATTCAAAATGTGAAATGGATCGTGCCTCATGTTGAATAACCACTTTTTAACCCCTCAGAGTGACCAAAATTGCCATTTTTACAGAGTTTTGCTTACACAAAAGCTTCAATTTTGACCAATTTCAGGCACATAAATGACTTTAAACACACGTATTTTAGTTGAAAAAGACTTAATTCGCATCCAACAGTCGTTTGGAGTCAAAATATTAAATGTTAAAATTTCATCGATATGGACCATTTTGGGGACATTCGACAGGTCCGGAGTCATCGTTTTTCATCAGAAAATTAATTTTTCAGACTATACCAAAAATGATTCAAAATGTCAAATGGATCGTGCCTCATGTTGAATAACCACTTTTTAACCCCTCAGAGTGACCAAAATTGCCATTTTTACAGAGTTTTGCTTACACAAAAGCTTCAATTTTGACCAATTTCAGGCACATAAATGACTTTAAACACACTTATTTTAGTTGAAAAAGACTTAATTCACATCCAACAGTCGTTTGGAGTCAAAAGATTAAATGTTAAAATTTCATCGATATGGACCATTTTGGGGACGTTCGACAGGTCCGGCCGGAGTCATCGTTTTTCATCAGAAAATGAATTCTTCGGACTGTACATAAAATGATTCAAAATGTCAAATGGATCGTGCCTCATGTTGAATAACCACTTTTTAACCCCTCAGAGTGACCAAAATTGCCATTTTTACAGAGTTTTGCTTACACAAAAGCTTCAATTTTGACCAATTTCAGGCACATAAATGACTTTAAACACACTTATTTAAGTTGAAAAAGACTTAATTCACATTCAACAGTCGTTTGGAGTCAAAAGATTAAATGTTAAAATTTCATCGATATGGACCATTTTGGGGACGTTCGACAGGTCCGGAGTCATCGTTTTTCATCAGAAAATGAATTTTTCGGACTATATCAAAAATGATTCAAAATGCCAAAGTGATCGTGCCTCATGTTGAATAACGACTTTTTAACCCCTCAGAGTGACCAAAAATGCCATTTTTACAGAGTTTTGCTTACTCAAAAGCTTCAATTTTGACCAATTTCAGGCACATAAAGGACTTTAAACACACTTATTTTAGTTGAGAAAGTCATAATTCACATCCAACAGTCGTTTGGAGTCAAAAGATTAAATGTTAAAATTTCATCGATATGGACCATTTTGGGGACGTTCGACAGGTCCGGAGTCATCGTTTTTCATCAGAAAATGAATTTTTCGGACTATACCAAAAATGATTCAAAATGTCAAATAGATTGTGCCTCATGTTGAATAACCACTTTTTAACCCCTCAGAGTTACCAAAATTGCCATTTTTACAGAGTTTTGCTTACACAAAAGCTTCAATTTTGACCAATTTCAGGCAATTAAATGACTTTAAACACACTTATTTTAGTTGAAAAAGACTTAATTTACATCCAACAGTCGTTTGGAGTCAAAAGATTAAATGTTAAAATTTCATCGATATGGACCATTTTGGGGACGTTCGACAGGTCCGGAGTCATCGTTTTTCATCAGAAAATGAATTCTTCGGACTATACCAAAAATGATTAAAAATGTGAAATGGATCGTGCCTCATGTTGAATAACCACTTTTTAACCCCTCAGAGTGACCAAAATTGCCATTTTTACAGAGTTTTGCTTACATAAAAGGTTCAATTTTGACCAATTTCAGGCACATAAATGACTTTAAACACACGTATTTTAGTTGAAAAAGACTTAATTCGCATCCAACAGTCGTTTGGAGTCAAAATATTAAATGTTAAAATTTCATCGATATGGACCATTTTGGGGACATTCGACAGGTCCGGAGTCATCGTTTTTCATCAGAAAATTAATTTTTCAGACTATACCAAAAATGATTCAAAATATGAAATGGATCGTGCCTCATGTTGAATAACCACTTTTTAACCCCTCAGAGTGACCAAAATTGCCATTTTTACAGAGTTTTGCTTACACAAAAGCTTCAATTTTGACCAATTTCAGGCACATAAATGACTTTAAACACACTTATTTTAGTTGAAAAAGACTTAATTCACATCCAACAGTCGTTTAGAGTCAAAAGATTAAATGTTAAAATTTCATCGATATGGACCATTTTGGGGACGTTCGACAGGTCCGGAGTCATCGTTTTTCATCAGAAAATGAATTTTTCGGACTATATCAAAAATTATTCAAAATGCCAAAGTGATCGTGCCTCATGTTGAATAACGACTTTTTAACCCCTCAGAGTGACCAAAATTGCCATTTTTACAGAGTTTTGCTTACCCAAAAAAAAAAGTTTTGACCAATTTCAGGCACATAAATGACTTTAAACACACTTATTTTAGTTGAAAAAGTCCTAATTCACATCCAACAGTCGTTTGGAGTCAAAAGATTAAATGTTAAAATTTCATCGATATGGACCATTTTGGGGACCTTCGACAGGTCCGGAGTCATCGTTTTTCATCAGAAAATGAATTTTTCGGACTATACCAAAAATGATTCAAAATGTCAAATAGATTGTGCCTCATGTTGAATAACCACTTTTTAACCCCTCAGAGTGACCAAAATTGCCATTTTTACAGAGTTTTGCTTACACAAAAGCTTCAATTTTGACCAATTTCAGGCACATAAATGACTTTAAA
Source organism: Lissotriton vulgaris (assembly GCF_964263255.1). Taxonomy (NCBI): domain Eukaryota; kingdom Metazoa; phylum Chordata; class Amphibia; order Caudata; family Salamandridae; genus Lissotriton; species Lissotriton vulgaris. Next base: position 1,015,558 of record NW_028240631.1, on the reverse strand, counting down.
CACACTTATTTTAGTTGAAAACGACTTAATTCACATCCAACAGTCGTTTGGAGTCAAAAGATTAAATGTTAAAATTTCATCGATATGGACCATTTTGGGGACGTTCGACAGGTCCGGAGTCATCGTTTTTCATCAGAAAATGAATTCTTCGGACTATACCAAAAATGATTCAAAATGTGAAATGGATCGTGCCTCATGTTGAATAACCACTTTTTAACCCCTCAGAGTGACCAAAATTGCCATTTTTACAGAGTTTTGCTTACACAAAAGCTTCAATTTTGACCAATTTCAGGCACATAAATGACTTTAAACACACGTATTTTAGTTGAAAAAGACTTAATTCGCATCCAACAGTCGTTTGGAGTCAAAATATTAAATGTTAAAATTTCATCGATATGGACCATTTTGGGGACATTCGACAGGTCCGGAGTCATCGTTTTTCATCAGAAAATTAATTTTTCAGACTATACCAAAAATGATTCAAAATGTCAAATGGATCGTGCCTCATGTTGAATAACCACTTTTTAACCCCTCAGAGTGACCAAAATTGCCATTTTTACAGAGTTTTGCTTACACAAAAGCTTCAATTTTGACCAATTTCAGGCACATAAATGACTTTAAACACACTTATTTTAGTTGAAAAAGACTTAATTCACATCCAACAGTCGTTTGGAGTCAAAAGATTAAATGTTAAAATTTCATCGATATGGACCATTTTGGGGACGTTCGACAGGTCCGGCCGGAGTCATCGTTTTTCATCAGAAAATGAATTCTTCGGACTGTACATAAAATGATTCAAAATGTCAAATGGATCGTGCCTCATGTTGAATAACCACTTTTTAACCCCTCAGAGTGACCAAAATTGCCATTTTTACAGAGTTTTGCTTACACAAAAGCTTCAATTTTGACCAATTTCAGGCACATAAATGACTTTAAACACACTTATTTAAGTTGAAAAAGACTTAATTCACATTCAACAGTCGTTTGGAGTCAAAAGATTAAATGTTAAAATTTCATCGATATGGACCATTTTGGGGACGTTCGACAGGTCCGGAGTCATCGTTTTTCATCAGAAAATGAATTTTTCGGACTATATCAAAAATGATTCAAAATGCCAAAGTGATCATGCCTCATGTTGAATAACGACTTTTTAACCCCTCAGAGTGACCAAAATTGCATTTTTACAGAGTTTTGCTTACTCAAAAGCTTCAATTTTGACCAATTTCAGGCACATAAAGGACTTTAAACACACTTATTTTAGTTGAGAAAGTCATAATTCACATCCAACAGTCGTTTGGAGTCAAAAGATTAAATGTTAAAATTTCGTCGATATGGACCATTTTGGGGACATTCGACAGGTCCGGAGTCATCGTTTTTCATCAGAAAATGAATTTTTCGGACTATACCAAAAATGATTCAAAATGTCAAATAGATTGTGCCTCATGTTGAATAACTACTTTTTAACCCCTCAGAGTTACCAAAATTGCCATTTTTACAGAGTTTTGCTTACACAAAAGCTTCAATTTTGACCAATTTCAGGCAAATAAATGACTTTAAACACACTTATTTTAGTTGAGAAAGTCATAATTCACATCCAACAGTCGTTTGGAGTCAAAAGATTAAATGTTAAAATTTCATCGATATGGACCATTTTGGGGACGTTCGACAGGTCCGGAGTCATTGTTTTTCATCAGAAAATGAATTTTTCGGACTGTACCAAAAATGATTCAAAATGTCAAATGGATCGTGCCTCATGTTGAATAACCACTTTTTAACCCCTCAGAGTGACCAAAATTGCCATTTTTACAGAGTTTTGCTTACACAAAAGCTTCAATTTTGACCAATTTCAGGCACATAAATGACTTTAAACACACTTATTTTAGTTGAAAAAGACTTAATTCACATCCAACAGTCGTTTGGAGTCAAAAGATTAAATGTTAAAATTTCATCGATATGGACCATTTTGGGGACGTTCGACAGGTCCGGCCGGAGTCATCGTTTTTCATCAGAAAATGAATTCTTCGGACTGTACATAAAATGATTCAAAATGTCAAATGGATCGTGCCTCATGTTGAATAACCACTTTTTAACCCCTCAGAGTGACCAAAATTGCCATTTTTACAGAGTTTTGCTTACACAAAAGCTTCAATTTTGACCAATTTCAGGCACATAAATGACTTTAAACACACTTATTTTAGTTGAAAAAGACTTAATTCACATTCAACAGTCGTTTGGAGTCAAAAGATTAAATGTTAAAATTTCATCGATATGGACCATTTTGGGGACGTTCGACAGGTCCGGAGTCATCGTTTTTCATCAGAAAATGAATTTTTCGGACTATATCAAAAATGATTCAAAATGCCAAAGTGATCGTGCCTCATGTTGAATAACGACTTTTTAACCCCTCAGAGTGACCAAAATTGCCATTTTTACAGAGTTTTGCTTACTCAAAAGCTTCAATTTTGACCAATTTCAGGCACATAAAGGACTTTAAACACACTTATTTTAGTTGAGAAAGTCATAATTCACATCCAACAGTCGTTTGGAGTCAAAAGATTAAATGTTAAAATTTCATCGATATGGACCATTTTGGGGACGTTCGACAGGTCCGGAGTCATCGTTTTTCATCAGAAAATGAATTTTTCGGACTATACCAAAAATGATTCAAAATGTCAAATAGATTGTGCCTCATGTTGAATAACCACTTTTTAACCCCTCAGAGTTACCAAAATTGCCATTTTTACAGAGTTTTGCTTACACAAAAGCTTCAATTTTGACCAATTTCAGGCAAATAAATGACTTTAAACACACTTATTTTAGTTGAAAAAGACTTAATTTACATCCAACAGTCGTTTGGAGTCAAAAGATTAAATGTTAAAATTTCATCGATATGGACCATTTTGGGGACGTTCGATAGGTCCGGAGTCATCGTTTTTCATCAGAAAATGAATTCTTCGGACTATACCAAAAATGATTCAAAATGTGAAATGGATCGTGCCTCATGTTGAATAACCACTTTTTAACCCCTCAGAGTGACCAAAATTGCCATTTTTACAGAGTTTTGCTTACACAAAAGCTTCAATTTTGACCAATTTCAGGCACATAAATGACTTTAAACACACGTATTTTAGTTGAAAAAGACTTAATTCGCATCCAACAGTCGTTTGGAGTCAAAATATTAAATGTTAAAATTTCATCGATATGGACCATTTTGGGGACATTCGACAGGTCCGGAGTCATCGTTTTTCATCAGAAAATTAATTTTTCAGACTTTACCAAAAGTGATTCAAAATGTGAAATGGATAGTGCCTCATGTTGAATAACCACTTTTTAACCCCTCAGAGTGACCAAAATTGCCATTTTTACAGAGTTTTCCTTACACAAAAGCTTCAATTTTGACCAATTTCAGGCACATAAATGACTTTAAACACACTTATTTTAGTTGAAAAAGACTTAATTCACATCCAACAGTCGTTTAGAGTCAAAAGATTAAATGTTAAAATTTCATCGATATGGACCATTTTGGGGACGTTCGACAGGTCCGGAGTCATCGTTTTTCATCAGAAAATGAATTTTTCGGACTATATCAAAAATTATTCAAAATGCCAAAGTGATCGTGCCTCATGTTGAATAACGACTTTTTAACCCCTCAGAGTGACCAAAATTGCCATTTTTACAGAGTTTTGCTTACCCAAAAAAAAAGTTTTGACCAATTTCAGGCACATAAATGACTTTAAACACACTTATTTTAGTTGAAAAAGTCCTAATTCACATCCAACAGTCGTTTGGAGTCAAAAGATTAAATGTTAAAATTTCATCGATATGGACCATTTTGGGGACCTTCGACAGGTCCGGAGTCATCGTTTTTCATCAGAAAATGAATTTTTCGGACTATACCAAAAATGATTCAAAATGTCAAATAGATTGTGCCTCATGTTGAATAACCACTTTTTAACCCCTCAGAGTGACCAAAATTGCCATTTTTACAGAGTTTTGCTTACACAAAAGCTTCAATTTTGACCAATTTCAGGCACATAAATGACTTTAAACACACTTATTTTAGTTGAAAAAGACTTAATTCACATCCAACAGTCGTTTGGAGTCAAAAGATTAAATGTTAAAATTTCATCGATATGGACCATTTTGGGGACGTTCGACAGGTCCGGAGTCATCGTTTTTCATCAGAAAATGAATTCTTCGGACTATACCAAAAATGATTCAAAATGTGAAATGGATCGTGCCTCATGTTGAATAACCACTTTTTAACCCCTCAGAGTGACCAAAATTGCCATTTTTACAGAGTTTTGCTTACACAAAAGCTTCAATTTTGACCAATTTCAGGCACATAAATGACTTTAAACACACGTATTTTAGTTGAAAAAGACTTAATTCGCATCCAACAGTCGTTTGGAGTCAAAATATTAAATGTTAAAATGTCATCGATATGGACCATTTTGGGGACATTCGACAGGTCCGGAGTCATCGTTTTTCATCAGAAAATTAATTTTTCAGACTATACCAAAAATGATTCAAAATGTCAAATGGATCGTGCCTCATGTTGAATAACCACTTTTTAACCCCTCAGAGTGACCAAAATTGCCATTTTTACAGAGTTTTGCTTACACAAAAGCTTCAATTTTGACCAATTTCAGGCACATAAATGACTTTAAACACACTTATTTTAGTTGAAAAAGACTTAATTCACATCCAACAGTCGTTTGGAGTCAAAAGATTAAATGTTAAAATTTCATCTATATGGACCATTTTGGGGACGTTCGACAGGTCCGGCCGGAGTCATCGTTTTTCATCAGAAAATGAATTCTTCGGACTGTACATAAAATGATTCAAAATGTCAAATGGATCGTGCCTCATGTTGAATAACCACTTTTTAACCCCTCAGAGTGACCAAAATTGCCATTTTTACAGAGTTTTGCTTACACAAAAGCTTCAATTTTGACCAATTTCAGGGACATAAATGACTTTAAACACACTTATTTTAGTTGAAAAAGACTTAATTCACATTCAACAGTCGTTTGGAGTCAAAAGATTAAATGTTAAAATGTCATCGATATGGACCATTTTGGGGACGTTCGACAGGTCCGGAGTCATCGTTTTTCATCAGAAAATGAATTTTTCGGACTATATCAAAAATGATTCAAAATGCCAAAGTGATCGTGCCTCATGTTGAATAACGACTTTTTAACCCCTCAGAGTGACCAAAATTGCCATTTTTACAGAGTTTTGCTTACTCAAAAGCTTCAATTTTGACCAATTTCAGGCACATAAAGGACTTTAAACACACTTATTTTAGTTGAGAAAGTCATAATTCACATCCAACAGTCGTTTGGAGTCAAAAGATTAAATGTTAAAATTTCATCGATATGGACCATTTTGGGGACGTTCGACAGGTCCGGAGTCATCGTTTTTCATCAGAAAATGAATTTTTCGGACTATACCAAAAATGATTCAAAATGTCAAATAGATTGTGCCTCATGTTGAATAACCACTTTTTAACCCCTCAGAGTTACCAAAATTGCCATTTTTACAGAGTTTTGCTTACACAAAAGCTTCAATTTTGACCAATTTCAGGCAAATAAATGACTTTAAACACACTTATTTTAGTTGAAAAAGACTTAATTTACATCCAACAGTCGTTTGGAGTCAAAAGATTAAATGTTAAAATTTCATCGATATGGACCATTTTGGGGACGTTCGACAGGTCCGGAGTCATCGTTTTTCATCAGAAAATGAATTCTTCGGACTATACCAAAAATGATTAAAAATGTGAAATGGATCGTGCCTCATGTTGAATAACCACTTTTTAACCCCTCAGAGTGACCAAAATTGCCATTTTTACAGAGTTTTACTTACACAAAAGCTTCAATTTTGACCAATTTCAGGCACATAAATGACTTTAAACACACGTATTTTAGTTGAAAAAGACTTAATTCGCATCCAACAGTCGTTTGGAGTCAAAATATTAAATGTTAAAATTTCATCGATATGGACCATTTTGGGGACATTCGACAGGTCCGGAGTCATCGTTTTTCATCAGAAAATTAATTTTTCAGACTATACCAAAAATGATTCAAAATGTGAAATGGATCGTGCCTCATGTTGAATAACCACTTTTTAACCCCTCAGAGTGACCAAAATTGCCATTTTTACAGAGTTTTGCTTACACAAAAGCTTCAATTTTGACCAATTTCAGGCACATAAATGACTTTAAACACACTTATTTTAGTTGAAAAAGACTTAATTCACATCCAACAGTCGTTTAGAGTCAAAAGATTAAATGTTAAAATTTCATCGATATGGACCATTTTGGGGACGTTCGACAGGTCCGGAGTCATCGTTTTTCATCAGAAAATGAATTTTTCGGACTATATCAAAAATTATTCAAAATGCCAAAGTGATCGTGCCTCATGTTGAATAACGACTTTTTAACCCCTCAGAGTGACCAAAATTGCCATTTTTACAGAGTTTTGCTTACCCAAAAAAAAAAGTTTTGACCAATTTCAGGCACATAAATGACTTTAAACACACTTATTTTAGTTGAAAAAGTCCTAATTCACATCCAACAGTCGTTTGGAGTCAAAAGATTAAATGTTAACATTTCATCGATATGGACCATTTTGGGGACCTTCGACAGGTCCGGAGTCATCGTTTTTCATCAGAAAATGAATTCTTAGGACTATACCAAAAATGATTCAAAATGTGAAATGGATCGTGCCTCATGTTGAATAACCACTTTTTAACCCCTCAGAGTGACCAAAATTGCCATTTTTACAGAGTTTTGCTTACACAAAAGCTTCAATTTTGACCAATTTCAGGCACATAAATGACTTTAAACACACTTATTTTAGTTGAAAAAGACTTAATTCACATCCAACAGTCGTTTGGAGTCAAAAGATTAAATGTTAAAATTTCATCGATATGGACCATTTTGGGGACGTTCGACAGGTCCGGAGTCATCGTTTTTCATCAGAAAATGAATTCTTCGGACTATACCAAAAATGATTCAAAATGTGAAATGGATCGTGCCTCATGTTGAATAACCACTTTTTAACCCCTCAGAGTGACCAAAATTGCCATTTTTACAGAGTTTTGCTTACACAAAAGCTTCAATTTTGACCAATTTCAGGCACATAAATGACTTTAAACACACGTATTTTAGTTGAAAAAGACTTAATTCGCATCCAACAGTCGTTTGGAGTCAAAATATTAAATGTTAAAATTTCATCGATATGGACCATTTTGGGGACATTCGACAGGTCCGGAGTCATCGTTTTTCATCAGAAAATTAATTTTTCAGACTATACCAAAAATGATTCAAAATGTCAAATGGATCGTGCCTCATGTTGAATAACCACTTTTTAACCCCTCAGAGTGACCAAAATTGCCATTTTTACAGAGTTTTGCTTACACAAAAGCTTCAATTTTGACCAATTTCAGGCACATAAATGACTTTAAACACACTTATTTTAGTTGAAAAAGACTTAGTTCACATCCAACAGTCGTTTGGAGTCAAAAGATTAAATGTTAAAATTTCATCGATATGGACCATTTTGGGGACGTTCGACAGGTCCGGCCGGAGTCATCGTTTTTCATCAGAAAATGAATTCTTCGGACTGTACATAAAATGATTCAAAATGTCAAATGGATCGTGCCTCATGTTGAATAACCACTTTTTAACCCCTCAGAGTGAACAAAATTGCCATTTTTACAGAGTTTTGCTTACACAAAAGCTTCAATTTTGACCAATTTCAGGCACATAAATGACTTTAAACACACTTATTTAAGTTGAAAAAGACTTAATTCACATTCAACAGTCGTTTGGAGTCAAAAGATTAAATGTTAAAATTTCATCGATATGGACCATTTTGGGGACGTTCGACAGGTCCGGAGTCATCGTTTTTCATCAGAAAATGAATTTTTCGGACTATATCAAAAATGATTCAAAATGCCAAAGTGATCGTGCCTCATGTTGAATAACGACTTTTTAACCCCTCAGAGTGACCAAAATTGCCATTTTTACAGAGTTTTGCTTACTCAAAAGCTTCAATTTTGACCAATTTCAGGCACATAAAGGACTTTAAACACACTTATTTTAGTTGAGAAAGTCATAATTCACATCCAACAGTCGTTTGGAGTCAAAAGATTAAATGTTAAAATTTCATCGATATGGACCATTTTGGGGACGTTCGACAGGTCCGGAGTCATCGTTTTTCATCAGAAAATGAATTTTTCGGACTATACCAAAAATGATTCAAAATGTCAAATAGATTGTGCCTCATGTTGAATAACCACTTTTTAACCCCTCAGAGTTACCAAAATTGCCATTTTTACAGAGTTTTGCTTACACAAAAGCTTCAATTTTGACCAATTTCAGGCAAATAAATGACTTTAAACACACTTATTTTAGTTGAGAAAGTCATAATTCACATCCAACAGTCGTTTGGAGTCAAAAGATTAAATGTTAAAATTTCATCGATATGGACCATTTTGGGGACGTTCGACAGGTCCGGAGTCATCGTTTTTCATCAGAAAATGAATTCTTCGGACTGTACATAAAATGATTCAAAATGTCAAATGGATCGTGCCTCATGTTGAATAACCACTTTTTAACCCCTCAGAGTGACCAAAATTGCCCTTTTTACAGAGTTTTGCTTACACAAAAGCTTCAATTTTGACCAATTTCAGGCACATAAATGACTTTAAACACACTTATTTTAGTTGAAAAAGACTTAATTCACATCCAACAGTCGTTTGGAGTCAAAAGATTAAATGTTAAAATTTCATCGATATGGACCGTTTTGGGGACGTTCGACAGGTCCGGCCGGAGTCATCGTTTTTCATCAGAAAATGAATTCTTCGGACTGTACATAAAATGATTCAAAATGTCAAATGGATCGTGCCTCATGTTGAATAACCACTTTTTAACCCCTCAGAGTGACCAAAATTGCCATTTTTACAGAGTTTTGCTTACACAAAAGCTTCAATTTTGACCAATTTCAGGCACATAAATGACTTTAAACACACTTATTTTAGTTGAAAAAGACTTAATTCACATTCAACAGTCATTTGGAGTCAAAAAATTAAATGTTAAAATTTCATCGATATGGACCATTTTGGGGACGTTCGACAGGTCCGGAGTCATCGTTTTTCATCAGAAAATGAATTCTTCGGACTATACCAAAAATGATTCAAAATGTGAAATGGATCGTGCCTCATGTTGAATAACCACTTTTTAACCCCTCAGAGTGACCAAAATTGCCATTTTTACAGAGTTTTGCTTACTCAAAAGCTTCAATTTTGACCAATTTCAGGCACGTAAATGACTTTAAACACACGTATTTTAGTTGAAAAAGACTTAATTCGCATCCAACAGTCGTTTGGAGTCAAAATATTAAATGTTAAAATTTCATCGATATGGACCATTTTGGGGACATTCGACAGGTCCGGAGTCATCGTTTTTCATCAGAAAATTAATTTTTCAGACTATACCAAAAATGATTCAAAATGTGAAATGGATCGTGCCTCATGTTGAATAACCACTTTTTAACCCCTCAGAGTGACCAAAATTGCCATTTTTACAGAGTTTTGCTTACACAAAAGCTTCAATTTTGACCAATTTCAGGCACATAAATGACTTTAAACACACTTATTTTAGTTGAAAAAGACTTAATTCACATCCAACAGTCGTTTAGAGTCAAAAGATTAAATGTTAAAATTTCATCAATATGGACCATTTTGGGGACGTTCGACAGGTCCGGAGTCATCGTTTTTCATCAGAAAATGAATTTTTCGGACTATATCAAAAATTATTCAAAATGCCAAAGTGATCGTGCCTCATGTTGAATAACGACTTTTTAACCCCTCAGAGTGACCAAAATTGCCATTTTTACAGAGTTTTGCTTACTCAAAAGCTTCAATTTTGACCAATTTCAGGCACATAAATGACTTTAAACACACTTATTTTAGTTGAAAAAGTCCTAATTCACATCCAACAGTCGTTTGGAGTCAAAAGATTAAATGTTAAAATTTCATCGATATGGACCATTTTGGGGACCTTCGACAGGTCCGGAGTCATCGTTTTTCATCAGAAAATGAATTTTTCGGACTATACCAAAAATGATTCAAAATGTCAAATAGATTGTGCCTCATGTTGAATAACCACTTTTTAACCCCTCAGAGTGACCAAAATTGCCATTTTTACAGAGTTTTGCTTACAAAAAAGCTTCAATTTTGACCAATTTCAGGCACATAAATGACTTTAAACACACTTATTTTAGTTGAAAAAGACTTAATTCACATCCAGCAGTCGTTTGGAGTCAAAAGATTAAATGTTAAAATTTCATCGATATGGACCATTTTGGGGACGTTCGACAGGTCCGGAGTCATCGTTTTTCATCAGAAAATGAATTCTTCGGACTATACCAAAAATGATTCAAAATGTGAAATGGATCGTGCCTCATGTTGAATAACCACTTTTTAACCCCTCAGAGTGACCAAAATTGCCATTTTTACAGAGTTTTGCTTACACAAAAGCTTCAATTTTGACCAATTTCAGGCACATAAATGACTTTAAACACACGTATTTTAGTTGAAAAAGACTTAATTCGCATCCAACAGTCGTTTGGAGTCAAAATATTAAATGTTAAAATTTCATCGATATGGACCATTTTGGGGACATTCGACAGGTCCGGAGTCATCGTTTTTCATCAGAAAATTAATTTTTCAGACTATACCAAAAATGATTCAAAATGTCAAATGGATCGTGCCTCATGTTGAATAACCACTTTTTAACCGCTCAGAGTGACCAAAATTGCCATTTTTACAGAGTTTTGCTTACACAAAAGCTTCAATTTTGACCAATTTCAGGCACATAAATGACTTTAAACACACTTATTTTAGTTGAAAAAGACTTAATTCACATCCAACAGTCGTTTGGAGTCAAAAGATTAAATGTTAAAATTTCATCGATATGGACCATTTTGGGGACGTTCGACAGGTCCGGCCGGAGTCATCGTTTTTCATCAGAAAATGAATTCTTCGGACTGTACATAAAATGATTCAAAATGTCAAATGGATCGTGCCTCATGTTGAATAACCACTTTTTAACCCCTCAGAGTGACCAAAATTGCCATTTTTACAGAGTTTTGCTTACACAAAAGCTTCAATTTTGACCAATTTCAGGCACATAAATGACTTTAAACACACTTATTTTAGTTGAAAAAGACTTAATTCACATTCAACAGTCGTTTGGAGTCAAAAGATTAAATGTTAAAATTTCATCGATATGGACCATTTTGGGGACGTTCGACAGGTCCGGAGTCATCGTTTTTCATCAGAAAATGAATTTTTCGGACTATATCAAAAATGATTCAAAATGCCAAAGTGATCGTGCCTCATGTTGAATAACGACTTTTTAACCCCTCAGAGTGACCAAAATTGCCATTTTTACAGAGCTTTGCTTACTCAAAAGCTTCAGTTTTGACCAATTTCAGGCACATAAAGGACTTTAAACACACTTATTTTAGTTGAGAAAGTCATAATTCACATCCAACAGTCGTTTGGAGTCAAAAGATTAAATGTTAAAATTTCATCGATATGGACCATTTTGGGGACGTTCGACAGGTCCGGAGTCATCGTTTTTCATCAGAAAATGAATTTTTCGGACTATACCAAAAATTATTCAAAATGTCAAATAGATTGTGCCTCATGTTGAATAACCACTTTTTAACCCCTCAGAGTTACCAAAATTGCCATTTTTACAGAGTTTTGCTTACACAAAAGCTTCAATTTTGACCAATTTCAGGCACATAAATGACTTTAAACACACTTATTTTAGTTGAAAAAGACTTAATTCACATCCAACAGTCATTTGGAGTCAAAAGATTAAATGTTAAAATTTCATCGATATGGACCATTTTGGGGACGTTCGACAGGTCCGGAGTCATCGTTTTTCATCAGAAAATGAATTCTTCGGACTGTACATAAAATGATTCAAAATGTCAAATGGATCGTGCCTCATGTTGAATAACCACTTTTTAACCCCTCAGAGTGACCAAAATTGCCATTTTTACAGAGTTTTGCTTACACAAAAGCTTCAATTTTGACCAATTTCAGGCACATAAATGACTTTAAACACACTTATTTTAGTTGAAAAAGACTTAATTCACATTCAACAGTCGTTTGGAGTCAAAAGATTAAATGTTAAAATTTCATCGATATGGACCATTTTGGGGACGTTCGACAGGTCCGGAGTCATCGTTTTTCATCAGAAAATGAATTTTTCGGACTATATCAAAAATGATTCAAAATGCCAAAGTGATCGTGCCTCATGTTGAATAACGACTTTTTAACCCCTCAGAGTGACCAAAATTGCCATTTTTACAGAGTTTTGCTTACTCAAAAGCTTCAATTTTGACCAATTTCAGGCACATAAAGGACTTTAAACACACTTATTTTAGTTGAGAAAGTCATAATTCACATCCAACAGTCGTTTGGAGTCAAAAGATTAAATGTTAAAATTTCATCGATATGGACCATTTTGGGGACGTTCGACAGGTCCGGAGTCATCGTTTTTCATCAGAAAATGAATTTTTCGGACTATACCAAAAATGATTCAAAATGTCAAATAGATTGTCCCTCATGTTGAATAACCACTTTTTAACCCCTCAGAGTTACCAAAATTGCCATTTTTACAGAGTTTTGATTACACAAAAGCTTCAATTCTGACCAATTTCAGGCAAATAAATGACTTTAAACACACTTATTTTAGTTGAAAAAGACTTAATTTACATCCAACAGTCGTTTGGAGTCAAAAGATTAAATGTTAAAATTTCATCGATATGGACCATTTTGGGGACGTTCGACAGGTCCGGAGTCATCGTTTTTCATCAGAAAATGAATTCTTCGGACTATACCAAAAATGATTCAAAATGTGAAATGGATCGTGCCTCATGTTGAATAACCACTTTTGAACCCCTCAGAGTGACCAAAATTGCCATTTTTACAGAGTTTTGCTTACACAAAAGCTTCAATTTTGACCAATTTCAGGCACATAAATGACTTTAAACACACTTATTTTAGTTGAAAAAGACTTAATTCACATCCAACAGTCGTTTAGAGTCAAGAGATTAAATGTTAAAATTTCATCGATATGGACCATTTTGGGGACGTTCGACAGGTCCGGAGTCATCGTTTTTCATCAGAAAATGAATTTTTCAGACTATATCAAAAATTATTCAAAATGCCAAAGTGATCGTGCCTCATGTTGAATAACGACTTTTTAACCCCTCAGAGTGACCAAAATTGCCATTTTTACAGAGTTTTGCTTACACAAAAGCTTCAATTTTGACCAATTTCAGGCACATAAATGACTTTAAACACACTTATTTTAGTTGAAAAAGTCCTAATTCACATCCAACAGTCGTTTGGAGTCAAAAGATTAAATGTTAAAATTTCATCGATATGGACCATTTTGGGGACCTTCGACAGGTCCGGAGTCATCGTTTTTCATCAGAAAATGAATTTTTCGGACTATACCAAAAATGATTCAAAATGTCAAATAGATTGTGCCTCATGTTGAATAACCACTTTTTAACCCCTCAGAGTGACCAAAATTGCCATTTTTACAGAGTTTTGCTTACACAAAAGCTTCAATTTTGACCAATTTCAGGCACATAAATGACTTTAAACACACTTATTTTAGTTGAAAAAGACTTAATTCACATCCAACAGTCGTTTGGAGTCAAAAGATTAAATGTTAAAATTTCATCGATATGGACCATTTTGGGGACGTTCGACAGGTCCGGAGTCATCGTTTTTCATCAGAAAATGAATTCTTCGGACTATACCAAAAATGATTCAAAATGTGAAATGGATCGTGCCTCATGTTGAATAACCACTTTTTAACCCCTCAGAGTGACCAAAATTGCCATTTTTACAGAGTTTTGCTTACACAAAAGCTTCAATTTTGACCAATTTCAGGCACATAAATGACTTTAAACACACGTATTTTAGTTGAAAAAGACTTAATTCGCATCCAACAGTCGTTTGGAGTCAAAATATTAAATGTTAAAATTTCATCGATATGGACCATTTTGGGGACATTCGACAGGTCCGGAGTCATCGTTTTTCATCAGAAAATTAATTTTTCAGACTATACCAAAAATGATTCAAAATGTCAAATGGATCGTGCCTCATGTTGAATAACCACTTTTTAACCCCTCAGAGTGACCAAAATTGCCATTTTTACAGAGTTTTGCTTACACAAAAGCTTCAATTTTGACCAATTTCAGGCACATAAATGACTTTAAACACACTTATTTTAGTTGAAAAAGACTTAATTCACATCCAACAGTCGTTTGGAGTCAAAAGATTAAATGTTAAAATTTCATCGATATGGACCATTTTGGGGACGTTCGACAGGTCCGGAGTCATCGTTTTTCATCAGAAAATGAATTTTTCGGACTATATCAAAAATGATTCAAAATGCCAAAGTGATCGTGCCTCATGTTGAATAACGACTTTTTAACCCCTCAGAGTGACCAAAATTGCCATTTTTACAGAGTTTTGCTTACTCAAAAGCTTCAATTTTGACCAATTTCAGGCACATAAAGGACTTTAAACACACTTATTTTAGTTGAGAAAGTCATAATTCACATCCAACAGTCGTTTGGAGTCAAAAGATTAAATGTTAAAATTTCATCGATATGGACCATTTTGGGGACGTTCGACAGGTCCGGAGTCATTGTTTTTCATCAGAAAATGAATTTTTCGGACTGTACCAAAAATGATTCAAAATGTCAAATGGATCGTGCCTCATGTTGAATAACCACTTTTTAACCCCTCAGAGTGACCAAAATTGCCATTTTTACAGAGTTTTGCTTACACAAAAGCTTCAATTTTGACCAATTTCAGGCACATAAATGACTTTAAACACACTTATTTTAGTTGAAAAAGTCATAATTCACATCCAACAGTCGTCTGGAGTCAAAAGATTAAATGTTAAAATTTCATCGATATGGACCATTTTGGGGACGTTCGACAGGTCCGGAGTTATCGTTTTTCATCAGAAAATGAATTTTTCGGACTATACCAAAAATGATTCAAAATGTCAAATAGATCGTGCCTCATGTTGAATAACCACTTTTTAACCCCTCAGAGTGACCAAAATTGGCATTTTTACAGAGTTTTGCTTACTCAAAAGCTTCAATTTTGACCAATTTCAGGCACGTAAATGACTTTAAAAACACTTATTTTAGTTGAAAAAGACGTAATTCACATCCAACAGTGGTTTGGAGTCAAAAGATTAAATGTTAAAATTTCATCGATATGGGCCATTTTGGGGACGTTCGACAGGTCCGGAGTCATCGTTTTTCATCAGAAAATGAATTTTTTGGACTGTACCAAAAATGATTCAAAATGTCAAATGGATCGTGCCTCATGTTGAATAACCACTTTTTAACCCCTCAGAGTGACCAAAATTGCCATTTTTACAGAGTTTTGCTTACACAAAAGCTTCAATTTTGACCAATTTCAGGCACATAAATGACTTTAAGCACACTTATTTTAGTTGAAAAAGACTTAATTCACATCCAACAGCCGTTTGGAGTCAAAAGATTAAATGTTAAAATTTCATCGATATGGACCATTTTGGGGACGTTCGACAGGTCCGGAGTCATCGTTTTTCATCAGAAAATGAATTTTTCGGACTATATCAAAAATTATTCAAAATGCCAAAGTGATCGTGCCTCATGTTGAATAACGACTTTTTAACCCCTCAGAGTGACCAAAATTGCCATTTTTACAGAGTTTTGCTTACACAAAAGCTTCAATTTTGACCAATTTCAGGCACATAAATGACTTTAAACACACTTATTTTAGTTGAAAAAGTCCTAATTCACATCCAACATTCGTTTGGAGTCAAAAGATTAAATGTTAAAATTTCATCGATATGGACCATTTTGGGGACCTTCGACAGGTCCGGAGTCATTGTTTTTCATCAGAAAATGAATTTTTCGGACTGTACCAAAAATGATTCAAAATGTCAAATGGATCGTGCCTCATGTTGAATAACCACTTTTTAACCCCTCAGAGTGACCAAAATTGCCATTTTTACAGAGTTTTGCTTACACAAAAGCTTTAATTTTGACCAATTTCAGGCACATAAATGACTTTAAACACACTTATTTTAGTTGAAAAAGACTTAATTCACATCCAACAGTCGTTTGGAGTCAAAAGATTAAATGTTAAAATTTCATCGATATGGACCATTTTGGGGACGTTCGACAGGTCCGGAGTCATCGTTTTTCATCAGAAAATGAATTCTTCGGACTATACAAAAAATTATTCAAAATGTGAAATGGATCGTGCCTCATGTTGAATAACCACTTTTTAACCCATCAGAGTGACCAAAATTGCCATTTTTACAGAGTTTTGCTTACACAAAAGCTTCAATTTTGACCAATTTCAGGCACATAAATGACTTTAAACACACTTATTTTAGTTGAAAAAGTCATAATTCAAATCCAACAGTCGTTTGGAGTCAAAAGATTAACTGTTAAAATTTCAACGATATGGACCATTTTGGGGACGTTCGACAGGTCCGGAGTCATCGTTTTTCATCAGAAAATGAATTTTTCGGACTATACCAAAAATGATTCAAAATGTCAAATAGATTGTGCCTCATGTTGAATAACCACTTTTTAACCCCTCAGAGTGACCAAAATTGCCATTTTTACAGAGTTTTGCTTACACAAAAGCTTCAATTTTGACCAATTTCAGGCACATAAATGACTTTAAACACACTTATTTTAGTTGAAAAAGACTTAATTCACATCCAACAGTCGTTTGGAGTCAAAAGATTAAATGTTAAAATTTCATCGATATGGACCATTTTGGGGACGTTCGACATGTCCGGAGTCATCGTTTTTCATCAGAAAATGAATTTTTCGGACTATACCAAAAATGATTCAAAATGTCAAATAGATCTTGCCTCATGTTGAATAACCACTTTTTAACCCCTCAGAGTGACCAAAATTGCCATTTTTACAGAGTTTTGCTTACTCAAAAGCTTCAATTTTGACCAATTTCAGGCACGTAAATGACTTTAAACACACTTATTTTAGTTGAAAAAGACTTAATTCACATCCAACAGTGGTTTAGAGTCAAAAGATTAAATGTTAAAATTTCATCGATATGGACCATTTTGGGGACGTTCGACAGGTCAGGATTCATCGTTTTTCATCAGAAAATGAATTTTTCGGACTGTACCAAAAATGATTCAAAATGTCAAATGGATCGTGCCTCATGTTGAATAACCACTTTTTAACCCCTCAGAGTGACCAAAATTGCCATTTTTAAAGAGTTTTGCTCACACAAAAGCTTCAATTTTGACCAATTTCAGGCACATAAATGACTTTAAACACACTTATTTTAGTTGAAAAAGACTTAATTCACATTCAACAGTCGTTTGGAGTCAAAAGATTAAATGTTAAAATTTCATCGATATGGACCATTTTGGGGACGTTCGACAGGTCCGGAGTCATCGTTTTTCATCAGAAAATGAATTTTTCGGACTATATCAAAAATGATTCAAAATGCCAAAGTGATCGTGCCTCATGTTGAATAACGACTTTTTAACCCCTCAGAGTGACCAAAATTGCCATTTTTACAGAGTTTTGCTTACACAAAAGCTTCAATTTTGACCAATTTCAGGCACATAAATGACTTTAAACACACGTATTTTAGTTGAAAAAGACTTAATTCGCATCCAACAGTCGTTTGGAGTCAAAATATTAAATGTTAAAATTTCATCGATATGGACCATTTTGGGGACATTCGACAGGTCCGGAGTCATCGTTTTTCATCAGAAAATTAATTTTTCAGACTATACCAAAAATGATTCAAAATGTCAAATGGATCGTGCCTCATGTTG
Organism: Lissotriton vulgaris; assembly: GCF_964263255.1. Lineage (NCBI taxonomy): Eukaryota > Metazoa > Chordata > Amphibia > Caudata > Salamandridae > Lissotriton > Lissotriton vulgaris. The sequence goes on along the minus strand of NW_028240631.1, from coordinate 997,608 downwards.
AATAACCACTTTTTAACCGCTCAGAGTGACCAAAATTGCCATTTTTACAGAGTTTTGCTTACACAAAAGCTTCAATTTTGACCAATTTCAGGCACATAAATGACTTTAAACACACTTATTTTAGTTGAAAAAGACTTAATTCACATCCAACAGTCGTTTGGAGTCAAAAGATTAAATGTTAAAATTTCATCGATATGGACCATTTTGGGGACGTTCGACAGGTCCGGCCGGAGTCATCGTTTTTCATCAGAAAATGAATTCTTCGGACTGTACATAAAATGATTCAAAATGTCAAATGGATCGTGCCTCATGTTGAATAACCACTTTTTAACCCCTCAGAGTGACCAAAATTGCCATTTTTACAGAGTTTTGCTTACACAAAAGCTTCAATTTTGACCAATTTCAGGCACATAAATGACTTTAAACACACTTATTTTAGTTGAAAAAGACTTAATTCACATTCAACAGTCGTTTGGAGTCAAAAGATTAAATGTTAAAATTTCATCGATATGGACCATTTTGGGGACGTTCGACAGGTCCGGAGTCATCGTTTTTCATCAGAAAATGAATTTTTCGGACTATATCAAAAATGATTCAAAATGCCAAAGTGATCGTGCCTCATGTTGAATAACGACTTTTTAACCCCTCAGAGTGACCAAAATTGCCATTTTTACAGAGCTTTGCTTACTCAAAAGCTTCAGTTTTGACCAATTTCAGGCACATAAAGGACTTTAAACACACTTATTTTAGTTGAGAAAGTCATAATTCACATCCAACAGTCGTTTGGAGTCAAAAGATTAAATGTTAAAATTTCATCGATATGGACCATTTTGGGGACGTTCGACAGGTCCGGAGTCATCGTTTTTCATCAGAAAATGAATTTTTCGGACTATACCAAAAATTATTCAAAATGTCAAATAGATTGTGCCTCATGTTGAATAACCACTTTTTAACCCCTCAGAGTTACCAAAATTGCCATTTTTACAGAGTTTTGCTTACACAAAAGCTTCAATTTTGACCAATTTCAGGCACATAAATGACTTTAAACACACTTATTTTAGTTGAAAAAGACTTAATTCACATCCAACAGTCATTTGGAGTCAAAAGATTAAATGTTAAAATTTCATCGATATGGACCATTTTGGGGACGTTCGACAGGTCCGGAGTCATCGTTTTTCATCAGAAAATGAATTCTTCGGACTGTACATAAAATGATTCAAAATGTCAAATGGATCGTGCCTCATGTTGAATAACCACTTTTTAACCCCTCAGAGTGACCAAAATTGCCATTTTTACAGAGTTTTGCTTACACAAAAGCTTCAATTTTGACCAATTTCAGGCACATAAATGACTTTAAACACACTTATTTTAGTTGAAAAAGACTTAATTCACATTCAACAGTCGTTTGGAGTCAAAAGATTAAATGTTAAAATTTCATCGATATGGACCATTTTGGGGACGTTCGACAGGTCCGGAGTCATCGTTTTTCATCAGAAAATGAATTTTTCGGACTATATCAAAAATGATTCAAAATGCCAAAGTGATCGTGCCTCATGTTGAATAACGACTTTTTAACCCCTCAGAGTGACCAAAATTGCCATTTTTACAGAGTTTTGCTTACTCAAAAGCTTCAATTTTGACCAATTTCAGGCACATAAAGGACTTTAAACACACTTATTTTAGTTGAGAAAGTCATAATTCACATCCAACAGTCGTTTGGAGTCAAAAGATTAAATGTTAAAATTTCATCGATATGGACCATTTTGGGGACGTTCGACAGGTCCGGAGTCATCGTTTTTCATCAGAAAATGAATTTTTCGGACTATACCAAAAATGATTCAAAATGTCAAATAGATTGTCCCTCATGTTGAATAACCACTTTTTAACCCCTCAGAGTTACCAAAATTGCCATTTTTACAGAGTTTTGATTACACAAAAGCTTCAATTCTGACCAATTTCAGGCAAATAAATGACTTTAAACACACTTATTTTAGTTGAAAAAGACTTAATTTACATCCAACAGTCGTTTGGAGTCAAAAGATTAAATGTTAAAATTTCATCGATATGGACCATTTTGGGGACGTTCGACAGGTCCGGAGTCATCGTTTTTCATCAGAAAATGAATTCTTCGGACTATACCAAAAATGATTCAAAATGTGAAATGGATCGTGCCTCATGTTGAATAACCACTTTTGAACCCCTCAGAGTGACCAAAATTGCCATTTTTACAGAGTTTTGCTTACACAAAAGCTTCAATTTTGACCAATTTCAGGCACATAAATGACTTTAAACACACTTATTTTAGTTGAAAAAGACTTAATTCACATCCAACAGTCGTTTAGAGTCAAGAGATTAAATGTTAAAATTTCATCGATATGGACCATTTTGGGGACGTTCGACAGGTCCGGAGTCATCGTTTTTCATCAGAAAATGAATTTTTCAGACTATATCAAAAATTATTCAAAATGCCAAAGTGATCGTGCCTCATGTTGAATAACGACTTTTTAACCCCTCAGAGTGACCAAAATTGCCATTTTTACAGAGTTTTGCTTACACAAAAGCTTCAATTTTGACCAATTTCAGGCACATAAATGACTTTAAACACACTTATTTTAGTTGAAAAAGTCCTAATTCACATCCAACAGTCGTTTGGAGTCAAAAGATTAAATGTTAAAATTTCATCGATATGGACCATTTTGGGGACCTTCGACAGGTCCGGAGTCATCGTTTTTCATCAGAAAATGAATTTTTCGGACTATACCAAAAATGATTCAAAATGTCAAATAGATTGTGCCTCATGTTGAATAACCACTTTTTAACCCCTCAGAGTGACCAAAATTGCCATTTTTACAGAGTTTTGCTTACACAAAAGCTTCAATTTTGACCAATTTCAGGCACATAAATGACTTTAAACACACTTATTTTAGTTGAAAAAGACTTAATTCACATCCAACAGTCGTTTGGAGTCAAAAGATTAAATGTTAAAATTTCATCGATATGGACCATTTTGGGGACGTTCGACAGGTCCGGAGTCATCGTTTTTCATCAGAAAATGAATTCTTCGGACTATACCAAAAATGATTCAAAATGTGAAATGGATCGTGCCTCATGTTGAATAACCACTTTTTAACCCCTCAGAGTGACCAAAATTGCCATTTTTACAGAGTTTTGCTTACACAAAAGCTTCAATTTTGACCAATTTCAGGCACATAAATGACTTTAAACACACGTATTTTAGTTGAAAAAGACTTAATTCGCATCCAACAGTCGTTTGGAGTCAAAATATTAAATGTTAAAATTTCATCGATATGGACCATTTTGGGGACATTCGACAGGTCCGGAGTCATCGTTTTTCATCAGAAAATTAATTTTTCAGACTATACCAAAAATGATTCAAAATGTCAAATGGATCGTGCCTCATGTTGAATAACCACTTTTTAACCCCTCAGAGTGACCAAAATTGCCATTTTTACAGAGTTTTGCTTACACAAAAGCTTCAATTTTGACCAATTTCAGGCACATAAATGACTTTAAACACACTTATTTTAGTTGAAAAAGACTTAATTCACATCCAACAGTCGTTTGGAGTCAAAAGATTAAATGTTAAAATTTCATCGATATGGACCATTTTGGGGACGTTCGACAGGTCCGGAGTCATCGTTTTTCATCAGAAAATGAATTTTTCGGACTATATCAAAAATGATTCAAAATGCCAAAGTGATCGTGCCTCATGTTGAATAACGACTTTTTAACCCCTCAGAGTGACCAAAATTGCCATTTTTACAGAGTTTTGCTTACTCAAAAGCTTCAATTTTGACCAATTTCAGGCACATAAAGGACTTTAAACACACTTATTTTAGTTGAGAAAGTCATAATTCACATCCAACAGTCGTTTGGAGTCAAAAGATTAAATGTTAAAATTTCATCGATATGGACCATTTTGGGGACGTTCGACAGGTCCGGAGTCATTGTTTTTCATCAGAAAATGAATTTTTCGGACTGTACCAAAAATGATTCAAAATGTCAAATGGATCGTGCCTCATGTTGAATAACCACTTTTTAACCCCTCAGAGTGACCAAAATTGCCATTTTTACAGAGTTTTGCTTACACAAAAGCTTCAATTTTGACCAATTTCAGGCACATAAATGACTTTAAACACACTTATTTTAGTTGAAAAAGTCATAATTCACATCCAACAGTCGTCTGGAGTCAAAAGATTAAATGTTAAAATTTCATCGATATGGACCATTTTGGGGACGTTCGACAGGTCCGGAGTTATCGTTTTTCATCAGAAAATGAATTTTTCGGACTATACCAAAAATGATTCAAAATGTCAAATAGATCGTGCCTCATGTTGAATAACCACTTTTTAACCCCTCAGAGTGACCAAAATTGGCATTTTTACAGAGTTTTGCTTACTCAAAAGCTTCAATTTTGACCAATTTCAGGCACGTAAATGACTTTAAAAACACTTATTTTAGTTGAAAAAGACGTAATTCACATCCAACAGTGGTTTGGAGTCAAAAGATTAAATGTTAAAATTTCATCGATATGGGCCATTTTGGGGACGTTCGACAGGTCCGGAGTCATCGTTTTTCATCAGAAAATGAATTTTTTGGACTGTACCAAAAATGATTCAAAATGTCAAATGGATCGTGCCTCATGTTGAATAACCACTTTTTAACCCCTCAGAGTGACCAAAATTGCCATTTTTACAGAGTTTTGCTTACACAAAAGCTTCAATTTTGACCAATTTCAGGCACATAAATGACTTTAAGCACACTTATTTTAGTTGAAAAAGACTTAATTCACATCCAACAGCCGTTTGGAGTCAAAAGATTAAATGTTAAAATTTCATCGATATGGACCATTTTGGGGACGTTCGACAGGTCCGGAGTCATCGTTTTTCATCAGAAAATGAATTTTTCGGACTATATCAAAAATTATTCAAAATGCCAAAGTGATCGTGCCTCATGTTGAATAACGACTTTTTAACCCCTCAGAGTGACCAAAATTGCCATTTTTACAGAGTTTTGCTTACACAAAAGCTTCAATTTTGACCAATTTCAGGCACATAAATGACTTTAAACACACTTATTTTAGTTGAAAAAGTCCTAATTCACATCCAACATTCGTTTGGAGTCAAAAGATTAAATGTTAAAATTTCATCGATATGGACCATTTTGGGGACCTTCGACAGGTCCGGAGTCATTGTTTTTCATCAGAAAATGAATTTTTCGGACTGTACCAAAAATGATTCAAAATGTCAAATGGATCGTGCCTCATGTTGAATAACCACTTTTTAACCCCTCAGAGTGACCAAAATTGCCATTTTTACAGAGTTTTGCTTACACAAAAGCTTTAATTTTGACCAATTTCAGGCACATAAATGACTTTAAACACACTTATTTTAGTTGAAAAAGACTTAATTCACATCCAACAGTCGTTTGGAGTCAAAAGATTAAATGTTAAAATTTCATCGATATGGACCATTTTGGGGACGTTCGACAGGTCCGGAGTCATCGTTTTTCATCAGAAAATGAATTCTTCGGACTATACAAAAAATTATTCAAAATGTGAAATGGATCGTGCCTCATGTTGAATAACCACTTTTTAACCCATCAGAGTGACCAAAATTGCCATTTTTACAGAGTTTTGCTTACACAAAAGCTTCAATTTTGACCAATTTCAGGCACATAAATGACTTTAAACACACTTATTTTAGTTGAAAAAGTCATAATTCAAATCCAACAGTCGTTTGGAGTCAAAAGATTAACTGTTAAAATTTCAACGATATGGACCATTTTGGGGACGTTCGACAGGTCCGGAGTCATCGTTTTTCATCAGAAAATGAATTTTTCGGACTATACCAAAAATGATTCAAAATGTCAAATAGATTGTGCCTCATGTTGAATAACCACTTTTTAACCCCTCAGAGTGACCAAAATTGCCATTTTTACAGAGTTTTGCTTACACAAAAGCTTCAATTTTGACCAATTTCAGGCACATAAATGACTTTAAACACACTTATTTTAGTTGAAAAAGACTTAATTCACATCCAACAGTCGTTTGGAGTCAAAAGATTAAATGTTAAAATTTCATCGATATGGACCATTTTGGGGACGTTCGACATGTCCGGAGTCATCGTTTTTCATCAGAAAATGAATTTTTCGGACTATACCAAAAATGATTCAAAATGTCAAATAGATCTTGCCTCATGTTGAATAACCACTTTTTAACCCCTCAGAGTGACCAAAATTGCCATTTTTACAGAGTTTTGCTTACTCAAAAGCTTCAATTTTGACCAATTTCAGGCACGTAAATGACTTTAAACACACTTATTTTAGTTGAAAAAGACTTAATTCACATCCAACAGTGGTTTAGAGTCAAAAGATTAAATGTTAAAATTTCATCGATATGGACCATTTTGGGGACGTTCGACAGGTCAGGATTCATCGTTTTTCATCAGAAAATGAATTTTTCGGACTGTACCAAAAATGATTCAAAATGTCAAATGGATCGTGCCTCATGTTGAATAACCACTTTTTAACCCCTCAGAGTGACCAAAATTGCCATTTTTAAAGAGTTTTGCTCACACAAAAGCTTCAATTTTGACCAATTTCAGGCACATAAATGACTTTAAACACACTTATTTTAGTTGAAAAAGACTTAATTCACATTCAACAGTCGTTTGGAGTCAAAAGATTAAATGTTAAAATTTCATCGATATGGACCATTTTGGGGACGTTCGACAGGTCCGGAGTCATCGTTTTTCATCAGAAAATGAATTTTTCGGACTATATCAAAAATGATTCAAAATGCCAAAGTGATCGTGCCTCATGTTGAATAACGACTTTTTAATCCCTCAGAGTGACCAAAATTGACATTTTTACAGAGTTTTGCTTACTCAAAAGCTTCAATTTTGACCAATTTCAGGCACATAAAGGACTTTAAACACACTTATTTTAGTTGAGAAAGTCATAATTCACATCCAACAGTCGTTTGGAGTCAAAAGATTAAATGTTAAAATTTCATCGATATGGACCATTTTGGGGACGTTCGACAGGTCCGGAGTCATCGTTTTTCATCAGAAAATGAATTTTTCGGACTATACCAAAAATGATTCAAAATGTCAAATAGATTGTGCCTCATGTTGAATAACCACTTTTTAACCCCTCAGAGTGACCAAAATTGCCATTTTTACAGAGTTTTGCTTACACAAAAGCTTCAATTTTGACCAATTTCAGGCACATAAATGACTTTAAACACACTTATTTTAGTTGAAAAAGACTTAATTCACATCCAACAGTCGTTTGGAGTCAAAAGATTAAATGTTAAAATTTCATCGATATGGACCATTTTGGGGACGTTCGACAGGTCCGGAGTCATCGTTTTTCATCAGAAAATGAATTCTTCGGACTATACCAAAAATGATTCAAAATGTGAAATAGATTGTGCCTCATTTTGAATAACCACTTTTTAACCCCTCAGAGTGACCAAAATTGCCATTTTTACAGAGTTTTGCTTACTCAAAAGTTTAAATTTTGACCAATTTCAGGCACATAAATGACTTTAAACACACTTATTTTAGTTGAAAAAGACTTAATTCACATCCAACAGTGGTTTGGAGTCAAAAGATTAAATGTTAAAATTTCATCGATATGGACCATTTTGGGGAAGTTCGACAGGTCCGGAGTCATCGTTTTTCATCAGAAAATGAATTTTTCGGACTGTACCAAAAATGATTCAAAATGTCAAATGGATCGTGCCTCATGTTGAATAACCACTTTTTAACCCCTCAGAGTGACCAAAATTGCCATTTTTACAGAGTTTTGCTTACACAAAAGCTTCAATTTTGACCAATTTCAGGCACATAAATGACTTTAAACACACTTATTTTAGTTGAAAAAGACTTAATTCATATCCAACAGTCGTTTGGAGTCAAAAGATTAAATTTTAAAATTTCATCGATATGGACCATTTTGGGGACGTTCGACATGTCCGGAGTCATCGTTTTTCATCAGAAAATGAATTTTTCGGACTATACCAAAAATGATTCAAAATGTCAAATTGATCGTGCCTCATGTTGAATAACCACTTTTTAACCCCTCAGAGTGACCAAATTTGCAATTTTTACAGAGTTTTGCTTACTCAAAAGTTTAAATTTTGACCAATTTCAGGCACATAAATGACTTTAAACACACTTATTTTAGTTGAAAAAGACTTACTTCACATCCAACAGTGGTTTGGAGTCAAAAGAATAAATGTTAAAATTTCATCGATATGGACCATTTTGGGGACGTTCGACAGGTCCGGAGTCATCGTTTTTCATCAGAAAATGAATTTTTCGGACTGTACCAAAAATGATTCAAAATGTCAAATGGATCGTGCCTCATGTTGAATAACCACTTTTTAACCCCTCAGAGTGACCAAAATTGCCATTTTTACTGAGTTTTGCTTACACAAAAGCTTCAATTTTGACCAATTTCAGGCACATAAATGACTTTAAACACACTTATTTTAGTTGAAAAAGACTTAATTCACATCCAACAGTGGTTTGGAGTCAAAAGATTAAATGTTAAAATTTCATCGATATGGACCATTTTGGGGACGTTCGACAGGTCCGGAGTCATCGTTTTTCATCAGAAAATGAATTTTTCGGACTGTACCAAAAATGATTCAAAATGTCAAATGGATCGTGCCTCATGTTGAATAACCACTTTTTAACCCCTCAGAGTGACCAAAATTGCCATTTTTACAGAGTTTTGCTTACACAAAAGCTTCAATTTTGACCAATTTCAGGCACATAAATGACTTTAAACACACTTATTTTAGTTGAAAAAGTCATAATTCACATTCAACAGTCGTTTGGAGTCAAAAGATTAAATGTTAAAATTTCATCGATATGGACCATTTTGGGGACGTTCGACATGTCCGGAGTCATCGTTTTTCATCAGAAAATGAATTTTTCGGACTATACCAAAAATGATTCAAAATGTCAAATAGATCTTGCCTCATGTTGAATAACCACTTTTTAACCCCTCAGAGTGACCAAAATTGCCATTTTTACAGAGTTTTGCTTACTCAAAAGCTTCAATTTTGACCAATTTCAGGCACGTAAATGACTTTAAACACACTTATTTTAGTTGAAAAAGACTTAATTCACATCCAACAGTGGTTTAGAGTCAAAAGATTAAATGTTAAAATTTCATCGATATGGACCATTTTGGGGACATTCGACAGGTCCGGAGTCATCGTTTTTCATCAGAAAATTAATTTTTCAGACTATACCAAAAATGATTCAAAATGTCAAATGGATCGTGCCTCATGTTGAATAACCACTTTTTAACCCCTCAGAGTGACCAAAATTGCCATTTTTACAGAGTTTTGCTTACACAAAAGCTTCAATTTTGACCAATTTCAGGCACATAAATGACTTTAAACACACTTATTTTAGTTGAAAAAGACTTAATTCACATCCAACAGTCGTTTGGAGTCAAAAGATTAAATGTTAAAATTTCATCGATATGGACCATTTTGGGGACGTTCGACAGGTCCGGCCGGAGTCATCGTTTTTCATCAGAAAATGAATTCTTCGGACTGTACATAAAATGATTCAAAATGTCAAATGGATCGTGCCTCATGTTGAATAACCACTTTTTAACCCCTCAGAGTGACCAAAATTGCCATTTTTATAGAGTTTTGCTTACACAAAAGCTTCAATTTTGACCAATTTCAGGCACATAAATGACTTTAAACACACTTATTTTAGTTGAAAAAGACTTAATTCACATTCAACAGTCGTTTGGAGTCAAAAGATTAAATGTTAAAATTTCATCGATATGGACCATTTTGGGGACGTTCGACAGGTCCGGAGTCATCGTTTTTCATCAGAAAATGAATTTTTCGGACTATATCAAAAATGATTCAAAATGCCAAAGTGATCGTGCCTCATGTTGAATAACGACTTTTTAACCCCTCAGAGTGACCAAAATTGCCATTTTTACAGAGTTTTGCTTACTCAAAAGCTTCAATTTTGACCAATTTCAGGCACATAAAGGACTTTAAACACACTTATTTTAGTTGAGAAAGTCATAATTCACATCCAACAGTCGTTTGGAGTCAAAAGATTAAATGTTAAAATTTCATCGATATGGACCATTTTGGGGACGTTCGACAGGTCCGGAGTCATTGTTTTTCATCAGAAAATGAATTTTTCGGACTGTACCAAAAATGATTCAAAATGTCAAATGGATCGTGCCTCATGTTGAATAACCACTTTTTAACCCCTCAGAGTGACCAAAATTGCCATTTTTACAGAGTTTTGCTTACACAAAAGCTTCAATTTTGACCAATTTCAGGCACATAAATGACTTTAAACACACTTATTTTAGTTGAAAAAGTCATAATTCACATCCAACAGTCGTCTGGAGTCAAAAGATTAAATGTTAAAATTTCATCGATATGGACCATTTTGGGGACGTTCGACAGGTCCGGAGTTATCGTTTTTCATCAGAAAATGAATTTTTCGGACTATACCAAAAATGATTCAAAATGTCAAATAGATCGTGCCTCATGTTGAATAACCACTTTTTAACCCCTCAGAGTGACCAAAATTGGCATTTTTACAGAGTTTTGCTTACTCAAAAGCTTCAATTTTGACCAATTTCAGGCACGTAAATGACTTTAAAAACACTTATTTTAGTTGAAAAAGACGTAATTCACATCCAACAGTGGTTTGGAGTCAAAAGATTAAATGTTAAAATTTCATCGATATGGACCATTTTGGGGACGTTCGACAGGTCCGGAGTCATCGTTTTTCATCAGAAAATGAATTTTTTGGACTGTACCAAAAATGATTCAAAATGTCAAATGGATCGTGCCTCATGTTGAATAACCACTTTTTAACCCCTCAGAGTGACCAAAATTGCCATTTTTACAGAGTTTTGCTTACACAAAAGCTTCAATTTTGACCAATTTCAGGCACATAAATGACTTTAAGCACACTTATTTTAGTTGAAAAAGACTTAATTCACATCCAACAGCCGTTTGGAGTCAAAAGATTAAATGTTAAAATTTCATCGATATGGACCATTTTGGGGAAGTTCGACAGGTCCGGAGTCATCGTTTTTCATCAGAAAATGAATTTGTCGGACTATATCAAAAATGATTCAAAATGCCAAAGTGATCGTGCCTCATGTTGAATAACGACTTTTTAACCCCTCAGAGTGACCAAAATTGCCATTTTTACAGAGTTTTGCTTACTCAAAAGCTTCAATTTTGACCAATTTCAGGCACATAAAGAACTTTAAACACTCTTATTTTAGTTGAGAAAGTCATAATTCACATCCAACAGTCGTTTGGAGTCAAAAGATTAAATGTTAAAATTTCATCGATATGGACCATTTTGGGGGCGTTCGACAGGTCCGGAGTCATTGTTTTTCATCAGAAAATGAATTTTTCGGACTGTACCAAAAATGATTCAAAATGTCAAATGGATCGTGCCTCATGTTGAATAACCACTTTTTAACCCCTCAGAGTGACCAAAATTGCCATTTTTACAGAGTTTTTCTTACACAAAAGCTTCAATTTTGACCAATTTCAGGCACATAAATGACTTTAAACACACTTATTTTAGTTGAAAAAGACTTAATTCACATCCAACAGTCGTTTGGAGTCAAAAGATTAAATGTTAAAATTTCATCGATATGGACCATTTTGGGGACGTTCGACAGGTCCGGAGTCATCGTTTTTCATCAGAAAATGAATTCTTCGGACTATACAAAAAATTATTCAAAATGTGAAATGGTTCGTGCCTCATGTTGAATAACCACTTTTTAACCCCTCAGAGTGACCAAAATTGCCATTTTTACAGAGTTTTGCTTACACAAAAGCTTCAATTTTGACCAATTTCAGGCACATAAATGACTTTAAACACACCTATTTTAGTTGAAAAAGACTTAATTCACATCCAACAGTCGTTTGGAGTCAAAAGATTAAATGTTAAAATTTCATCGATATGGACCATTTTGGGGACGTTCGACAGGTCCGGAGTCATCGTTTTTCATCAGAAAATGAATTCTTCGGACTATACCAAAAATGATTCAAAATGTCAAATGGATCGTGCCTCATGTTGAATAACCACTTTTTAACCCCTCAGAGTGACCAAAATTGCCATTTTTACAGAGTTTTGCTTACACAAAAGCTTCAATTTTGACCAATTTCAGGCACATAAATGACTTTAAACACACTTATTTTAGTTGAAAAAGTCATAATTCACATCCAACAGTCGTTTGGAGTCAAAAGATTAACTGTTAAAATTTCAACGATATGGACCATTTTGGGGACGTTCGACAGGTCCGGAGTCATCGTTTTTCATCAGAAAATGAATTTTTCGGACTATACCAAAAATGATTCAAAATGTCAAATAGATTGTGCCTCATGTTGAATAACCACTTTTTAACCCCTCAGAGTGACCAAAATTGCCATTTTTACAGAGTTTTGCTTACACAAAAGCTTCAATTTTGACCAATTTCAGGCACATAAATGACTTTAAACACACTTATTTTAGTTGAAAAAGACTTAATTCACATCCAACAGTCGTTTGGAGTCAAAAGATTAAATGTTAAAATTTCATCGATATGGACCATTTTGGGGACGTTCGACAGGTCCGGAGTCATCGTTTTTCATCAGAAAATGAATTCTTCGGACTATACCAAAAATGATTCAAAATGTGAAATAGATTGTGCCTCATTTTGAATAACCACTTTTTAACCCCTCAGAGTGACCAAAATTGCCATTTTTACAGAGTTTTGCTTACACAAAAGCTTCAATTTTGACCAATTTCAGGCACATAAATGACTATAAACACACTTATTTTAGTTGAAAAAGACTTAATTCATATCCAACAGTCGTTTGGAGTCAAAAGATTAAATGTTAAAATTTCATCGATATGGACCATTTTGGGGACGTTCGACAGGTCCGGAGTCATCGTTTTTCATCAGAAAATGAATTTTTCGGACTATACCAAAAATGATTCAAATTGTCAAATTGATCGTGCCTCATGTTGAATAACCACTTTTTAACCCCTCAGAGTGACCAAAATTGCAATTTTTACAGAGTTTTGCTTACTCAAAAGTTTAAATTTTGACCAATTTCAGGCACATAAATGACTTTAAACACACTTATTTTAGTTGAAAAAGACTTAATTCACATCCAACAGTGGTTTGGAGTCAAAAGATTAAATGTTAAAATTTCATCGATATGGACCATTTTGGGGAAGTTCGACAGGTCCGGAGTCATCGTTTTTCATCAGAAAATGAATTTTTCGGACTGTACCAAAAATGATTCAAAATGTCAAATGGATCGTGCCTCATGTTGAATAACCACTTTTTAACCCCTCAGAGTGACCAAAATTGCCATTTTTACAGAGTTTTGCTTACACAAAAGCTTCAATTTTGACCAATTTCAGGCACATAAATGACTTTAAACACACTTATTTTAGTTGAAAAAGACTTAATTCATATCCAACAGTCGTTTGGAGTCAAAAGATTAAATGTTAAAATTTCATCGATATGGACCATTTTGGGGACGTTCGACATGTCCGGAGTCATCGTTTTTCATCAGAAAATGAATTTTTCGGACTATACCAAAAATGATTCAAAATGTCAAATTGATCGTGCCTCATGTTGAATAACCACTTTTTAACCCCTCAGAGTGACCAAAATTGCCATTTTTACAGAGTTTTGCTTACTCAAAAGCTTCAATTTTGACCAATTTCAGGCACGTAAATGACTTTAAACACACTTATTTTAGTTGAAAAAGACTTAATTCACATCCAACAGTGGTTTAGAGTCAAAAGATTAAATGTTAAAATTTCATCGATATGGACCATTTTGGGGACCTTCGACAGGTCCGGAGTCATTGTTTTTCATCAGAAAATGAATTTTTCGGACTGTACCAAAAATGATTCAAAATGTCAAATGGATCGTGCCTCATGTTGAATAACCACTTTTTAACCCCTCAGAGTGACCAAAATTGCCATTTTTACAGAGTTTTGCTTACACAAAAGCTTCAATTTTGACCAATTTCAGGCACATAAATGACTTTAAACACACTTATTTTAGTTGAAAAAGACTTAATTCACATCCAACAGTCGTTTGGAGTCAAAAGATTAAATGTTAAAATTTCATCGATATGGACCATTTTGGGGACGTTCGACAGGTCCGGAGTCATCGTTTTTCATCAGAAAATGAATTCTTCGGACTATACAAAAAATTATTCAAAATGTGAAATGGATCGTGCCTCATGTTGAATAACCACTTTTTAACCCATCAGAGTGACCAAAATTGCCATTTTTACAGAGTTTTGCTTACACAAAAGCTTCAATTTTGACCAATTTCAGGCACATAAATGACTTTAAACACACTTATTTTAGTTGAAAAAGTCATAATTCAAATCCAACAGTCGTTTGGAGTCAAAAGATTAACTGTTAAAATTTCAACGATATGGACCATTTTGGGGACGTTCGACAGGTCCGGAGTCATCGTTTTTCATCAGAAAATGAATTTTTCGGACTATACCAAAAATGATTCAAAATGTCAAATAGATTGTGCCTCATGTTGAATAACCACTTTTTAACCCCTCAGAGTGACCAAAATTGCCATTTTTACAGAGTTTTGCTTACACAAAAGCTTCAATTTTGACCAATTTCAGGCACATAAATGACTTTAAACACACTTATTTTAGTTGAAAAAGACTTAATTCACATCCAACAGTCGTTTGGAGTCAAAAGATTAAATGTTAAAATTTCATCGATATGGACCATTTTGGGGACGTTCGACATGTCCGGAGTCATCGTTTTTCATCAGAAAATGAATTTTTCGGACTATACCAAAAATGATTCAAAATGTCAAATAGATCTTGCCTCATGTTGAATAACCACTTTTTAACCCCTCAGAGTGACCAAAATTGCCATTTTTACAGAGTTTTGCTTACTCAAAAGCTTCAATTTTGACCAATTTCAGGCACGTAAATGACTTTAAACACACTTATTTTAGTTGAAAAAGACTTAATTCACATCCAACAGTGGTTTAGAGTCAAAAGATTAAATGTTAAAATTTCATCGATATGGACCATTTTGGGGACGTTCGACAGGTCAGGATTCATCGTTTTTCATCAGAAAATGAATTTTTCGGACTGTACCAAAAATGATTCAAAATGTCAAATGGATCGTGCCTCATGTTGAATAACCACTTTTTAACCCCTCAGAGTGACCAAAATTGCCATTTTTAAAGAGTTTTGCTCACACAAAAGCTTCAATTTTGACCAATTTCAGGCACATAAATGACTTTAAACACACTTATTTTAGTTGAAAAAGACTTAATTCACATTCAACAGTCGTTTGGAGTCAAAAGATTAAATGTTAAAATTTCATCGATATGGACCATTTTGGGGACGTTCGACAGGTCCGGAGTCATCGTTTTTCATCAGAAAATGAATTTTTCGGACTATATCAAAAATGATTCAAAATGCCAAAGTGATCGTGCCTCATGTTGAATAACGACTTTTTAATCCCTCAGAGTGACCAAAATTGACATTTTTACAGAGTTTTGCTTACTCAAAAGCTTCAATTTTGACCAATTTCAGGCACATAAAGGACTTTAAACACACTTATTTTAGTTGAGAAAGTCATAATTCACATCCAACAGTCGTTTGGAGTCAAAAGATTAAATGTTAAAATTTCATCGATATGGACCATTTTGGGGACGTTCGACAGGTCTGGAGTCATCGTTTTTCATCAGAAAATGAATTTTTCGGACTATATCAAAAATGATTCAAAATGTCAAATAGATTGTGCCTCATGTTGAATAACCACTTTTTAACCCCTCAGAGTGACCAAAATTGCCATTTTTACAGAGTTTTGCTTACACAAAAGCTTCAATTTTGACCAATTTCAGGCACATAAATGACTTTAAACACACTTATTTTAGTTGAAAAAGACTTAATTCACATCCAACAGTCGTTTGGAGTCAAAAGATTAAATGTTAAACTTTCATCGATATGGACCATTTTGGGGACGTTCGACAGGTCCGGAGTCATCGTTTTTCATCAGAAAATGAATTCTTCGGACTATACCAAAAATGATTCAAAATGTGAAATAGATTGTGCCTCATTTTGAATAACCACTTTTTAACCCCTCAGAGTGACCAAAATTGCCATTTTTACAGAGTTTTGCTTACACAAAAGCTTCAATTTTGACCAATTTCAGGCACATAAATGACTATAAACACACTTATTTTAGTTGAAAAAGACTTAATTCATATCCAACAGTCGTTTGGAGTCAAAAGATTAAATGTTAAAATTTCATCGATATGGACCATTTTGGGGACGTTCGACATGTCCGGAGTCATTGTTTTTCATCAGAAAATGAATTTTTCGGACTATACCAAAAATGATTCAAAATGTCAAATTGATCGTGCCTCATGTTGAATAACCACTTTTTAACCCCTCAGAGTGACCAAAATTGCAATTTTTACAGAGTTTTGCTTACTCAAAAGTTTAAATTTTGACCAATTTCAGGCACATAAATGACTTTAAACACACTTATTTTAGTTGAAAAAGACTTACTTCACATCCAACAGTCGTTTGGAGTCAAAAGATTAAATGTTAAAATTTCATCGATATGGACCATTTTGGGGACGTTCGACAGGTCCGGAGTCATCGTTTTTCATCAGAAAATGAATTCTTCGGATATACCAAAAATGATTCAAAATGTGAAATAGATTGTGCCTCATTTTGAATAACCACTTTTTAACCCCTCAGAGTGACCAAAATTGCCATTTTTACAGAGTTTTGCTTACACAAAAGCTTCAATTTTGACCAATTTCAGGCACATAAATGACTATAAACACACTTATTTTAGTTGAAAAAGACTTAATTCATATCCAACAGTCGTTTGGAGTCAAAAGATTAAATGTTAAAATTTCATCGATATGGACCATTTTGGGGACGTTCGACAGGTCCGGAGTCATCGTTTTTCATCAGAAAATGAATTTTTCGGACTATACCAAAAATGATTCAAAATGTCAAATTGATCGTGCCTCATGTTGAATAACCACTTTTTAACCCCTCAGAGTGACCAAAATTGCAATTTTTACAGAGTTTTGCTTACTCAAAAGTTTAAATTTTGACCAATTTCAGGCACATAAATGACTTTAAACACACTTATTTTAGTTGAAAAAGACTTAATTCACATCCAACAGTGGTTTGGAGTCAAAAGATTAAATGTTAAAATTTCATCGATATGGACCATTTTGGGGAAGTTCGACAGGTCCGGAGTCATCGTTTTTCATCAGAAAATGAATTTTTCGGACTGTACCAAAAATGATTCAAAATGTCAAATGGATCGTGCCTCATGTTGAATAACCACTTTTTAACCCCTCAGAGTGACCAAAATTTCCATTTTTACAGAGTTTTGCTTACACAAAAGCTTCAATTTTGACGAATTTCAGGCACATAAATGACTTTAAACACACTTATTTTAGATGAAAAAGACTTAATTCATATCCAACAGTCGTTTGGAGTCAAAAGATTAAATGTTAAAATTTCATCGATATGGACCATTTTGGGGACGTTCGACATGTCCGGAGTCATCGTTTTTCATCAGAAAATGAATTTTTCGGACTATACCAAAAATGATTCAAAATGTCAAATTGATCGTGCCTCATGTTGAATAACCACTTTTTAACCCCTCAGAGTGACCAAAATTGCAATTTTTACAGAGTTTTGCTTACTCAAAAGTTTAAATTTTGACCAATTTCAGGCACATAAATGACTTTAAACACACTTATTTTAGTTGAAAAAGACTTACTTCACATCCAACAGTGGTTTGGAGTCAAAAGATTAAATGTTAAAATTTCATCGATATGGACCATTTTGGGGACGTTCGACAGGTCCGGAGTCATCGTTTTTCATCAGAAAATGAATTTTTCGGACTATATCAAAAATGATTCAAAATGCACAAGTGATCGTGCCTCATGTTGAATAACGACTTTTTAACCCCTCAGAGTGACCAAAATTGCCATTTTTACAGAGTTTTGCTTACTCAAAAGCTTCAATTTTGACCAATTTCAGGCACATAAATGACTTTAAACACACTTATTTTAGTTGAAAAAGTCCTAATTCACATCCAACAGTCGTTTGGAGTCAAAAGATTAAATGTTAAAATTTCATCGATATGGACCATTTTGGGGACGTTCGACAGGTCCGGAGTCATCGTTTTTCATCAGAAAATGAATTTTTCGGACTATACCAAAAATGATTCAAAATGTCAAATAGATTGTACCTCATGTTGAATAACCACTTTTTAACCCCTCAGAGTGACCAAAATTGCCATTTTTACAGAGTTTTGCTTACACAAAAGCTTCAATTTTGACCAATTTCAGGCACATAAATGACTTTAAACACACTTATTTTAGTTGAAAAAGACTTAATTCACATCCAACAGTCGTTTGGAGTCAAAAGATTAAATGTTAAAATTTCATCGATATGGACCATTTTGGGGACGTTCGACAGGTCCGGAGTCATCGTTTTTCATCAGAAAATGAATTTTTCGGACTATATCAAAAATGATTCAAAATGCCAAAGTGATCGTGCCTCATGTTGAATAACGACTTTTTAACCCCTCAGAGTGACCAAAATTGCCATTTTTACAGAGTTTTGCTTACTCAAAAGCTTCAATTTTGACCAATTTCAGGCACATAAATGACTTTAAACACACTTATTTTAGTTGAAAAAGTCCTAATTCACATCCAACAGTCGTTTGGAGTCAAAAGATTAAATGTTAAAATTTCATCGATATGGACCATTTTGGGGACGTTCGACAGGTCCGGAGTCATCGTTTTTCATCAGAAAATGAATTTTTCGGACTATACCAAAAATGATTCAAAATGTCAAATAGATTGTACCTCATGTTGAATAACCACTTTTTAACCCCTCAGAGTGACCAAAATTGCCATTTTTACAGAGTTTTGCTTACACAAAAGCTTCAATTTTGACCAATTTCAGGCACATAAATGACTTTAAACACACTTATTTTAGTTGAAAAAGACTTAATTCACATCCAACAGTCGTTTGGAGTCAAAAGATTAAATGTTAAAATTTCATCGATATGGACCATTTTGGGGACGTTCGACAGGTCCGGAGTCATCGTTTTTCATCAGAAAATGAATTTTTCGGACTATATCAAAAATGATTCAAAATGCCAAAGTGATCGTGCCTCATGTTGAATAACGACTTTTTAACCCCTCAGAGTGACCAAAATTGCCATTTTTACAGAGTTTTGCTTACTCAAAAGCTTCAATTTTGACCAATTTCAGGCACATAAATGACTTTAAACACACTTATTTTAGTTGAAAAAGTCCTAATTCACATCCAACAGTCGTTTGGAGTCAAAAGATTAAATGTTAAAATTTCATCGATATGGACCATTTTGGGGACGTTCGACAGGTCCGGAGTCATCGTTTTTCATCAGAAAATGAATTTTTCGGACTGTACCAAAAATGATTCAAAATGTCAAATGGATCGTGCCTCATGTTGAATAACCACTTTTTAACCCTACAGAGTGACCAAAATTGCCATTTTTACAGAGTTTTGCTTACACAAAAGCTTCAATTTTGACCAATTTCAGGCACATAAATGACTTTAAACACACTTATTTTAGTTGAAAAAGACTTAATTCACATCCAACAGTCGTTTGGAGTCAAAAGATTAAATGTTAAAATTTCATCGATATGGACCATTTTGGGGACGTTCGACAGGTCCGGAGTCATCGTTTTTCATCAGAAAATGAATTCTTCGGACTATACCAAAAATGATTCAAAATGTGAAATGGATCGTGCCTCATGTTGAATAACCACTTTTTAACCCCTCAGAGTGACCAAAATTGCCATTTTTACAGAGTTTTGCTTACTCAAAAGCTTCAATTTTGACCAATTTCAGGCACGTAAATGACTTTAAACACACTTATTTTAGTTGAAAAAGACTTAATTAGCATCCAACAGTCATTTGGAGTCAAAATATTAAATGTTAAAATTTCATCGATATGGACCATTTTGGGGACATTCGACAGGTCCGGAGTCATCGTTTTTCATCAGAAAATGAATTTTTCGGACTATATCAAAAATGATTCAAAATGCCAAAGTGATCGTGCCTCATGTTGAATAACGACTTTTTAACCCCTCAGAGTGACCAAAATTGCCATTTTTACAGAGTTTTGCTTACTCAAAAGCTTCAATTTTGACCAATTTCAGGCACATAAATGACTTTAAACACACTTATTTTAGTTGAAAAAGTCCTAATTCACATCCAACAGTCGTTTGGAGTCAAAAGATTAAATGTTAAAATTTCATCGATATGGACCATTTTGGGGACGTTCGACAGGTCCGGAGTCATCGTTTTTCATCAGAAAATGAATTTTTCGGACTGTACCAAAAATGATTCAAAATGTCAAATGGATCGTGCCTCATGTTGAATAACCACTTTTTAACCCTACAGAGTGACCAAAATTGCCATTTTTACAGAGTTTTGCTTACACAAAAGCTTCAATTTTGACCAATTTCAGGCACATAAATGACTTTAAACACACTTATTTTAGTTGAAAAAGACTTAATTCACATCCAACAGCTGTTTGGAGTCAAAAGATTAAATGTTAAAATTTCATCGATATGGACCATTTTGGGGACGTTCGACAGGTCCGGAGTCATCGTTTTTCATCAGAAAATGAATTTTTCGGACTATATCAAAAATGATTCAAAATGCCAAAGTGATCGTGCCTCATGTTGAATAACGACTTTTTAACCCCTCAGAGTGACCAAAATTGCCATTTTTACAGAGTTTTGCTTACTCAAAAGCTTCAATTTTGACCAATTTCAGGCACATAAAGGACTTTAAACACTATTATTTTAGTTGAGAAAGTCATAATTCACATCCAACAGTCGTTTGGAGTCAAAAGATTAAATGTTAAAATTTCATCGATATGGACCATTTTGGGGACGTTCGACAGGTCCGGAGTCATTGTTTTTCATCAGAAAATGAATTTTTCGGACTGTACCAAAAATGATTCAAAATGTCAAATGGATCGTGCCTCATGTTGAATAACGACTTTTTAACCCCTCAGAGTGACCAAAATTGCCATTTTTACAGAGTTTTGCTTACTCAAAAGCTTCAATTTTGACCAATTTCAGGCACATAAATGACTTTAAACACACTTATTTTAGTTGAAAAAGTCCTAATTCACATCCAACAGTCGTTTGGAGTCAAAAGATTAAATGTTAAAATTTCATCGATATGGACCATTTTGGGGACGTTCGACAGGTCCGGAGTCATCGTTTTTCATCAGAAAATGAATTTTTCGGACTGTACCAAAAATGATTCAAAATGTCAAATGGATCGTGCCTCATGTTGAATAACCACTTTTTAACCCTACAGAGTGACCAAAATTGCCATTTTTACAGAGTTTTGCTTACACAAAAGCTTCAATTTTGACCAATTTCAGGCACATAAATGACTTTAAACACACTTATTTTAGTTGAAAAAGACTTAATTCACATCCAACAGCTGTTTGGAGTCAAAAGATTAAATGTTAAAATTTCATCGATATGGACCATTTTGGGGACGTTCGACAGGTCCGGAGTCATCGTTTTTCATCAGAAAATGAATTTTTCGGACTATATCAAAAATGATTCAAAATGCCAAAGTGATCGTGCCTCATGTTGAATAACGACTTTTTAACCCCTCAGAGTGACCAAAATTGCCATTTTTACAGAGTTTTGCTTACTCAAAAGCTTCAATTTTGACCAATTTCAGGCACATAAAGGACTTTAAACACTATTATTTTAGTTGAGAAAGTCATAATTCACATCCAACAGTCGTTTGGAGTCAAAAGATTAAATGTTAAAATTTCATCGATATGGACCATTTTGGGGACGTTCGACAGGTCCGGAGTCATTGTTTTTCATCAGAAAATGAATTTTTCGGACTGTACCAAAAATGATTCAAAATGTCAAATGGATCGTGCCTCATGTTGAATAACCACTTTTTAACCCCTCAGAGTGACCAAAATTGCCATTTTTACAGAGTTTTGCTTACACAAAAGCTTCATTTTTGACCAATTTCAGGCACATAAATGACTTTAAACACACTTATTTTAGTTGAAAAAGACTTAATTTACATCCAACAGTCGTTTGGAGTCAAAAGATTAAATGTTAAAATTTCATCGATATGGACCATTTTGGGGACGTTCGACAGGTCCGGAGTCATCGTTTTTCATCAGAAAATGAATTCTTCGGACTATACCAAAAATGATTCAAAATGTGAAATGGATCGTGCCTCATGTTGAATAACCACTTTTTAACCCCTCAGAGTGACCAAAATTGCCATTTTTACAGAGTTTTGCTTACACAAAAGCTTCAATTTTGACCAATTTCAGGCACATAAATGACTTTAAACACACCTATTTTAGTTGAAAAAGACTTAATTCACATCCAACAGTCGTTTGGAGTCAAAAGATTAAATGTTAAAATTTCATCGATATGGACCATTTTGGGGACGTTCGACAGGTCCGGAGTCATCGTTTTTCATCAGAAAATGAATTCTTCGGACTATACCAAAAATGATTCAAAATGTGAAATGGATCGTGCCTCATGTTGAATAACCACTTTTTAACCCCTCAGAGTGACCAAAATTGCCATTTTTACAGAGTTTTGCTTACACAAAAGCTTCAATTTTGACCGATTTCAGGCACATAAATGACTTTAAACACACTTATTTTAGTTGAAAAAGACTTAATTCACATCCAACAGTCGTTTGGAGTCAAAAGATTAAATGTTAAAATTTCATCGATATGGACCATTTTGGGGACATTCGACAGGTCCGGAGTCATCGTTTTTCATCAGAAAATGAATTTTTCGGACTATACCAAAAATGATTCAAAATGTCAAATGGATCGTGCCTCATGTTGAATAACCACTTTTTAACCCCTCAGAGTGACCAAAATTGCCATTTTTACAGAGTTTTGCTTACACAAAAGCTTCAATTTTGACCAATTTCAGGCACATAAATGACTTCAAACACACTTATTTTAGTTGAAAAAGTCATAATTCACATCCAACAGTCGTTTGGAGTCAAAAGATTAACTGTTAAAATTTCAACGATATGGACCATTTTGGGGACGTTCGACAGGTCCGGAGTCATCGTTTTTCATCAGAAAATGAATTTTTCGGACTATATCAAAAATGATTCAAAATGCCAAATTGATCGTGCCTCATGTTGAATAACGACTTTTTAACCCCTCTGAGTGACCAAAATTGCCATTTTTACAGAGTTTTGCTTACTCAAAAGCTTCAATTTTGACCAATTTCAGGCACATAAATGACTTTAAACACACTTATTTTAGTTGAAAAAGTCCTAATTCACATCCAACAGTCGTTTGGAGTCAAAAGATTAAATGTTAAAATTTCATCAAAATGGACCATTTTGGGGACGTTCGACAGGTCCGGAGTCATCGTTTTTCATCAGAAAATGAATTTTTCGGACTATACCAAAAATGATTCAAAATGTCAAATAGATTGTGCCTCATGTTGAATAACCACTTTTTAACCCCTCAGAGTGACCAAAATTGCCATTTTTACAGAGTTTTGCTTACACAAAAGCTTCAATTTTGACCAATTTCAGGCACATAAATGACTTTAAACACACTTATTTTAGTTGAAAAAGACTTAATTCACATCCAACAGTCGTTTGGAGTCAAAAGATTAAATGTTAAAATTTCATCGATATGGACCATTTTGGGGACGTTCGACATGTCCGGAGTCATCGTTTTTCATCAGAAAATGAATTTTTCGGACTATACCAAAAATGATTCAAAATGTCAAATTGATCGTGCCTCATGTTGAATAACCACTTTTTAACCCCTCAGAGTGACCAAAATTGCCATTTTTACAGAGTTTTGCTTACACAAAAGCTTCAATTTTGACCAATTTCAGGCACATAAATGACTTTAAACACACTTATTTTAGTTGAAAAAGACTTAATTCACATCCAACAGTCGTTTGGAGTCAAAAGATTAAATGTTAAAATTTCATCGATATGGACCATTTTGGGGACGTTCGACATGTCATCGTTTTTCATCAGAAAATGAATTTTTCGGACTATACCAAAAATGATTCAAAATGTCAAATAGATCTTGCCTCATGTTGAATAACCACTTTTTAACCCCTCAGAGTGACCAAAATTGCCATTTTTACAGAGTTTTGCTTACTCAAAAGCTTCAATTTTGACCAATTTCAGGCACGTAAATGACTTTAAACACACTTATTTTAGTTGAAAAAGACTTAATTCACATCCAACAGTGGTTTAGAGTCAAAAGATTAAATGTTAAAATTTCATCGATATGGACCATTTTGGGGACGTTCGACAGGTCCGGAGTCATCGTTTTTCATCAGAAAATGAATTTTTCGGACTGTACCAAAAATGATTCAAAATGTCAAATAGATCTTGCCTCATGTTGAATAACCACTTTTTAACCCCTCAGAGTGACCAAAATTGCCATTTTTACAGAGTTTTGCTTACTCAAAAGCTTCAATTTTGACCAATTTCAGGCACGTAAATGACTTTAAACACACTTATTTTAGTTGAAAAAGACTTAATTCACATCCAACAGTGGTTTAGAGTCAAAAGATTAAATGTTAAAATTTCATCGATATGGACCATTTTGGGGACGTTCGACAGGTCCGGAGTCATCGTTTTTCATCAGAAAATGAATTTTTCGGACTATATCAAAAATGATTCAAAATGCCAAAGTGATCGTGCCTCATGTTGAATAACGACTTTTTAATCCCTCAGAGTGACCAAAATTGCCATTTTTACAGAGTTTTGCTTACTCAAAAGCTTCAATTTTGACCAATTTCAGGCACATAAAGGACTTTAAACACACTTATTTTAGTTGAGAAAGTCATAATTCACATCCAACAGTCGTTTGGAGTCAAAAGATTAAATGTTAAAATTTCATCGATATGGACCATTTTGGGGACGTTCGACAGGTCCGGAGTCATCGTTTTTCATCAGAAAATGAATTTTTCGGACTATACCAAAAATGATTCAAAATGTCAAATAGATTGTGCCTCATGTTGAATAACCACTTTTTAACCCCTCAGAGTGACCAAAATTGCCATTTTTACAGAGTTTTGCTTACACAAAAGCTTCAATTTTGACCAATTTCAGGCACATAACTGACTTTAAACACACTTATTTTAGTTAAAAAAGACTTAATTCACATCCAACAGTCGTTTGGAGTCAAAAGATTAAATGTTAAAATTTCATCGATATGGACCATTTTGGGGACGTTCGACAGGTCCGGAGTCATCGTTTTTCATCAGAAAATGAATTCTTCGGACTATACCAAAAATGATTCAAAATGTGAAATAGATTGTGCCTCATGTTGAATAACCACTTTTTAACCCCTCAGAGTGACCAAAATTGCCATTTTTACAGAGTTTTGCTTACACAAAAGCTTCAATTTTGACCAATTTCAGGCACATAAATGACTTTAAACACACTTATTTTAGTTGAAAAAGACTTAATTCATATCCAACAGTCGTTTGGAGTCAAAAGATTAAATGTTAAAATTTCATCGATATGGACCATTTTGGGGACGTTCGACATGTCCGGAGTCATCGTTTTTCATCAGAAAATGAATTTTTCGGACTATACCAAAAATGATTCAAAATGTCAAATTGATCGTGCCTCATGTTGAATAACCACTTTTTAACCCCTCAGAGTGACCAAAATTGCAATTTTTACAGAGTTTTGCTTACTCAAAAGTTTAAATTTTGACCAATTTCAGGCACATAAATGACTTTAAACACACTTATTTTAGTTGAAAAAGACTTACTTCACATCCAACAGTGGTTTGGAGTCAAAAGATTAAATGTTAAAATTTCATCGATATGGACCATTTTGGGGACGTTCGACAGGTCCGGAGTCATCGTTTTTCATCAGAAAATGAATTTTTCGGACTGTACCAAAAATGATTCAAAATGTCAAATGGATCGTGCCTCATGTTGAATAACCACTTTTTAACCCCTCAGAGTGACCAAAATTGCCATTTTTACAGAGTTTTGCTTACACAAAAGCTTCAATTTTGACCAATTTCAGGCACATAAATGACTTTAAACACACTTATTTTAGTTGAAAAAGACTTAATTCACATCCATCAGCTGTTTGGAGTCAAAAGATTAAATGTTAAAATTTCATCGATATGGACCATTTTGGGGACGTTCGACAGGTCCGGAGTCATCGTTTTTCATCAGAAAATGAATTTTTCGGACTATATCAAAAATGATTCAAAATGCCAAAGTGATCGTGCCTCATGTTGAATAACGACTTTTTAACCCCTCAGAGTGACCAAAATTGCCATTTTTACAGAGTTTTGCTTACTCAAAAGCTTCAATTTTGACCAATTTCAGGCACATAAAGGACTTTAAACACTATTATTTTAGTTGAGAAAGTCATAATTCACATCCAACAGTCGTTTGGAGTCAAAAGATTAAATGTTAAAATTTCATCGATATGGACCATTTTGGGGACGTTCGACAGGTCCGGAGTCATTGTTTTTCATCAGAAAATGAATTTTTCGGACTGTACCAAAAATGATTCAAAATGTGAAATGGATCGTGCCTCATGTTGAATAACCACTTTTTAACCCCTCAGAGTGACCAAAATTGCCATTTTTACAGAGTTTTGCTTACACAAAAGCTTCAATTTTGACCAATTTCAGGCACATAAATGACTTTAAACACACCTATTTTAGTTGAAAAAGACTTAATTCACATCCAACAGTCGTTTGGAGTCAAAAGATTAAATGTTAAAATTTCATCGATATGGACCATTTTGGGGACGTTCGACAGGTCCGGAGTCATCGTTTTTCATCAGAAAATGAATTCTTCGGACTATACCAAAAATGATTCAAAATGTGAAATGGATCGTGCCTCATGTTGAATAACCACTTTTTAACCCCTCAGAGTGACCAAAATTGCCATTTTTACAGAGTTTTGCTTACACAAAAGCTTCAATTTTGACCGATTTCAGGCACATAAATGACTTTAAACACACTTATTTTAGTTGAAAAAGACTTAATTCACATCCAACAGTCGTTTGGAGTCAAAAGATTAAATGTTAAAATTTCATCGATATGGACCATTTTGGGGACATTCGACAGGTCCGGAGTCATCGTTTTTCATCAGAAAATGAATTTTTCGGACTATACCAAAAATGATTCAAAATGTCAAATGGATCGTGCCTCATGTTGAATAACCACTTTTTAACCCCTCAGAGTGACCAAAATTGCCATTTTTACAGAGTTTTGCTTACACAAAAGCTTCAATTTTGACCAATTTCAGGCACATAAATGACTTCAAACACACTTATTTTAGTTGAAAAAGTCATAATTCACATCCAACAGTCGTTTGGAGTCAAAAGATTAACTGTTAAAATTTCAACGATATGGACCATTTTGGGGACGTTCGACAGGTCCGGAGTCATCGTTTTTCATCAGAAAATGAATTTTTCGGACTATATCAAAAATGATTCAAAATGCCAAATTGATCGTGCCTCATGTTGAATAACGACTTTTTAACCCCTCTGAGTGACCAAAATTGCCATTTTTACAGAGTTTTGCTTACTCAAAAGCTTCAATTTTGACCAATTTCAGGCACATAAATGACTTTAAACACACTTATTTTAGTTGAAAAAGTCCTAATTCACATCCAACAGTCGTTTGGAGTCAAAAGATTAAATGTTAAAATTTCATCAAAATGGACCATTTTGGGGACGTTCGACAGGTCCGGAGTCATCGTTTTTCATCAGAAAATGAATTTTTCGGACTATACCAAAAATGATTCAAAATGTCAAATAGATTGTGCCTCATGTTGAATAACCACTTTTTAACCCCTCAGAGTGACCAAAATTGCCATTTTTACAGAGTTTTGCTTACACAAAAGCTTCAATTTTGACCAATTTCAGGCACATAAATGACTTTAAACACACTTATTTTAGTTGAAAAAGACTTAATTCACATCCAACAGTCGTTTGGAGTCAAAAGATTAAATGTTAAAATTTCATCGATATGGACCATTTTGGGGACGTTCGACATGTCCGGAGTCATCGTTTTTCATCAGAAAATGAATTTTTCGGACTATACCAAAAATGATTCAAAATGTCAAATTGATCGTGCCTCATGTTGAATAACCACTTTTTAACCCCTCAGAGTGACCAAAATTGCCATTTTTACGGAGTTTTGCTTACACAAAAGCTTCAATTTTGACCAATTTCAGGCACATAAATGACTTTAAACACACTTATTTTAGTTGAAAAAGACTTAATTCACATCCAACAGTCGTTTGGAGTCAAAAGATTAAATGTTAAAATTTCATCGATATGGACCATTTTGGGGACGTTCGACATGTCATCGTTTTTCATCAGAAAATGAATTTTTCGGACTATACCAAAAATGATTCAAAATGTCAAATAGATCTTGCCTCATGTTGAATAACCACTTTTTAACCCCTCAGAGTGACCAAAATTGCCATTTTTACAGAGTTTTGCTTACTCAAAAGCTTCAATTTTGACCAATTTCAGGCACGTAAATGACTTTAAACACACTTATTTTAGTTGAAAAAGACTTAATTCACATCCAACAGTGGTTTAGAGTCAAAAGATTAAATGTTAAAATTTCATCGATATGGACCATTTTGGGGACGTTCGACAGGTCCGGAGTCATCGTTTTTCATCAGAAAATGAATTTTTCGGACTGTACCAAAAATGATTCAAAATGTCAAATAGATCTTGCCTCATGTTGAATAACCACTTTTTAACCCCTCAGAGTGACCAAAATTGCCATTTTTACAGAGTTTTGCTTACTCAAAAGCTTCAATTTTGACCAATTTCAGGCACGTAAATGACTTTAAACACACTTATTTTAGTTGAAAAAGACTTAATTCACATCCAACAGTGGTTTAGAGTCAAAAGATTAAATGTTAAAATTTCATCGATATGGACCATTTTGGGGACGTTCGACATGTCCGGAGTCATCGTTTTTCATCAGAAAATGAATTTTTCGGACTATACCAAAAATGATTCAAAATGTCAAATAGATCTTGCCTCATGTTGAATAACCACTTTTTAACCCCTCAGAGTGACCAAAATTGCCATTTTTACAGAGTTTTGCTCACACAAAAGCTTCAATTTTGACCAATTTCAGGCACATAAATGACTTTAAACACACTTATTTTAGTTGAAAAAGACTTAATTCACATTCAACAGTCGTTTGGAGTCAAAAGATTAAATGTTAAAATTTCATCGATATGGACCATTTTGGGGACGTTCGACAGGTCCGGAGTCATCGTTTTTCATCAGAAAATGAATTTTTCGGACTATATCAAAAATGATTCAAAATGCCAAAGTGATCGTGCCTCATGTTGAATAACCACTTTTTAACCCCTCAGAGTGACCAAAATTGCCATTTTTACAGAGTTTTGCTTACACAAAAGCTTCAATTTTGACCAATTTCAGGCACATAACTGACTTTAAACACACTTATTTTAGTTAAAAAAGACTTAATTCACATCCAACAGTCGTTTGGAGTCAAAAGATTAAATGTTAAAATTTCATCGATATGGACCATTTTGGGGACGTTCGACAGGTCCGGAGTCATCGTTTTTCATCAGAAAATGAATTCTTCGGACTATACCAAAAATGATTCAAAATGTGAAATAGATTGTGCCTCATGTTGAATAACCACTTTTTAACCCCTCAGAGTGACCAAAATTGCCATTTTTACAGAGTTTTGCTTACACAAAAGCTTCAATTTTGACCAATTTCAGGCACATAAATGACTTTAAACACACTTATTTTAGTTGAAAAAGACTTAATTCATATCCAACAGTCGTTTGGAGTCAAAAGATTAAATGTTAAAATTTCATCGATATGGACCATTTTGGGGACGTTCGACATGTCCGGAGTCATCGTTTTTCATCAGAAAATGAATTTTTCGGACTATACCAAAAATGATTCAAAATGTCAAATTGATCGTGCCTCATGTTGAATAACCACTTTTTAACCCCTCAGAGTGACCAAAATTGCAATTTTTACAGAGTTTTGCTTACTCAAAAGTTTAAATTTTGACCAATTTCAGGCACATAAATGACTTTAAACACACTTATTTTAGTTGAAAAAGACTTAATTCACATCCAACAGTGGTTTGGAGTCAAAAGATTAAATGTTAAAATTTCATCGATATGGACCATTTTGGGGACGTTCGACAGGTCCGGAGTCATCGTTTTTCATCAGAAAATGAATTTTTCGGACTGTACCAAAAATGATTCAAAATGTCAAATGGATCGTGCCTCATGTTGAATAACCACTTTTTAACCCCTCAGAGTGACCAAAATTGCCATTTTTACAGAGTTTTGCTTACACAAAAGCTTCAATTTTGACCAATTTCAGGCACATAAATGACTTTAAACACACTTATTTTAGTTGAAAAAGACTTAATTCATATCCAACAGTCGTTTGGAGTCAAAAGATTAAATGTTAAAATTTCATCGATATGGACCATTTTGGGGACGTTCGACATGTCCGGAGTCATCGTTTTTCATCAGAAAATGAATTTTTCGGACTATACCAAAAATGATTCAAAATGTCAAATTGATCGTGCCTCATGTTGAATAACCACTTTTTAACCCCTCAGAGTGACCAAAATTGCAATTTTTACAGAGTTTTGCTTACTCAAAAGTTTAAATTTTGACCAATTTCAGGCACATAAATGACTTTAAACACACTTATTTTAGTTGAAAAAGACTTAATTCACATCCAACAGTGGTTTGGAGTCAAAAGATTAAATGTTAAAATTTCATCGATATGGACCATTTTGGGGAAGTTCGACAGGTCCGGAGTCATCGTTTTTCATCAGAAAATGAATTTTTCGGACTGTACCAAAAATGATTCAAAATGTCAAATGGATCGTGCCTCATGTTGAATAACCACTTTTTAACCCCTCAGAGTGACCAAAATTGCCATTTTTACAGAGTTTTGCTTACACAAAAGCTTCAATTTTGACCAATTTCAGGCACATAAATGACTTTAAACACACTTATTTTAGTTGAAAAAGACTTAATTCACATTCAACAGTCGTTTGGAGTCAAAAGATTAAATGTTAAAATTTCATCGATATGGACCATTTTGGGGACGTTCGACAGGTCCGGAGTCATCGTTTTTCATCAGAAAATGAATTTTTCGGACTGTACATAAAATGATTCAAAATGTCAAATGGATCGTGCCTCATGTTGAATAACCACTTTTTAACCCCTCAGAGTGACCAAAATTGCCATTTTTACAGAGTTTTGCTTACTCAAAAGCTTCAATTTTGACCAATTTCAGGCATGTAAATGACTTTAAACACACTTATTTTAGTTGAAAAAGACTTAATTCACATCCAACAGCCGTTTGGAGTCAAAAGATTAAATGTTAAAATTTCATCGATATGGACCATTTTGGGGAAGTTCGACAGGTCCGGAGTCATCGTTTTTCATCAGAAAATGAATTTGTCGGACTATATCAAAAATGATTCAAAATGCCAAAGTGATCGTGCCTCATGTTGAATAACGACTTTTTAACCCCTCAGAGTGACCAAAATTGCCATTTTTACAGAGTTTTGCTTACTCAAAAGCTTCAATTTTGACCAATTTCAGGCACATAAAGAACTTTAAACACTCTTATTTTAGTTGAGAAAGTCATAATTCACATCCAACAGTCGTTTGGAGTCAAAAGATTAAATGTTAAAATTTCATCGATATGGACCATTTTGGGGGCGTTCGACAGGTCCGGAGTCATTGTTTTTCATCAGAAAATGAATTTTTCGGACTGTACCAAAAATGATTCAAAATGTCAAATGGATCGTGCCTCATGTTGAATAACCACTTTTTAACCCCTCAGAGTGACCAAAATTGCCATTTTTACAGAGTTTTGCTTACACAAAAGCTTCAATTTTGACCAATTTCAGGCACATAAATGACTTTAAACACACTTATTTTAGTTGAAAAAGACTTAATTCACATCCAACAGTCGTTTGGAGTCAAAAGATTAAATGTTAAAATTTCATCGATATGGACCATTTTGGGGACGTTCGACAGGTCCGGAGTCATCGTTTTTCATCAGAAAATGAATTCTTCGGACTATACAAAAAATTATTCAAAATGTGAAATGGTTCGTGCCTCATGTTGAATAACCACTTTTTAACCCCTCAGAGTGACCAAAATTGCCATTTTTACAGAGTTTTGCTTACACAAAAGCTTCAATTTTGACCAATTTCAGGCACATAAATGACTTTAAACACACCTATTTTAGTTGAAAAAGACTTAATTCACATCCAACAGTCGTTTGGAGTCAAAAGATTAAATGTTAAAATTTCATCGATATGGACCATTTTGGGGACGTTCGACAGGTCCGGAGTCATCGTTTTTCATCAGAAAATGAATTCTTCGGACTATACCAAAAATGATTCAAAATGTCAAATGGATCGTGCCTCATGTTGAATAACCACTTTTTAACCCCTCAGAGTGACCAAAATTGCCATTTTTACAGAGTTTTGCTTACACAAAAGCTTCAATTTTGACCAATTTCAGGCACATAAATGACTTTAAACACACTTATTTTAGTTGAAAAAGTCATAATTCACATCCAACAGTCGTTTGGAGTCAAAAGATTAACTGTTAAAATTTCAACGATATGGACCATTTTGGGGACGTTCGACAGGTCCGGAGTCATCGTTTTTCATCAGAAAATGAATTTTTCGGACTATACCAAAAATGATTCAAAATGTCAAATAGATTGTGCCTCATGTTGAATAACCACTTTTTAACCCCTCAGAGTGACCAAAATTGCCATTTTTACAGAGTTTTGCTTACACAAAAGCTTCAATTTTGACCAATTTCAGGCACATAAATGACTTTAAACACACTTATTTTAGTTGAAAAAGACTTAATTCACATCCAACAGTCGTTTGGAGTCAAAAGATTAAATGTTAAAATTTCATCGATATGGACCATTTTGGGGACGTTCGACAGGTCCGGAGTCATCGTTTTTCATCAGAAAATGAATTCTTCGGACTATACCAAAAATGATTCAAAATGTGAAATAGATTGTGCCTCATTTTGAATAACCACTTTTTAACCCCTCAGAGTGACCAAAATTGCCATTTTTACAGAGTTTTGCTTACACAAAAGCTTCAATTTTGACCAATTTCAGGCACATAAATGACTATAAACACACTTATTTTAGTTGAAAAAGACTTAATTCATATCCAACAGTCGTTTGGAGTCAAAAGATTAAATGTTAAAATTTCATCGATATGGACCATTTTGGGGACGTTCGACAGGTCCGGAGTCATCGTTTTTCATCAGAAAATGAATTTTTCGGACTGTACCAAAAATGATTCAAAATGTCAAATGGATCGTGCCTCATGTTGAATAACCACTTTTTAACCCCTCAGAGTGACCAAAATTGCCATTTTTACAGAGTTTTGCTTACAAAAAAGCTTCAATTTTGACCAATTTCAGGCACATAAATGACTTTAAACACACTTATTTTAGTTGAAAAAGACTTAATTCATATCCAACAGTCGTTTGGAGTCAAAAGATTAAATGTTAAAATTTCATCGATATGGACCATTTTGGGGACGTTCGACATGTCCGGAGTCATCGTTTTTCATCAGAAAATGAATTTTTCGGACTATACCAAAAATGATTCAAAATGTCAAATTGATCGTGCCTCATGTTGAATAACCACTTTTTAACCCCTCAGAGTGACCAAAATTGCAATTTTTACAGAGTTTTGCTTACTCAAAAGTTTAAATTTTGACCAATTTCAGGCACATAAATGACTTTAAACACACTTATTTTAGTTGAAAAAGACTTACTTCACATCCAACAGTGGTTTGGAGTCAAAAGATTAAATGTTAAAATTTCATCGATATGGACCATTTTGGGGACGTTCGACAGGTCCGGAGTCATCGTTTTTCATCAGAAAATGAATTTTTCGGACTGTACCAAAAATGATTCAAAATGTCAAATGGATCGTGCCTCATGTTGAATAACCACTTTTTAACCCCTCAGAGTGACCAAAATTGCCATTTTTACAGAGTTTTGCTTACACAAAAGCTTCAATTTTGACCAATTTCAGGCACATAAATGACTTTAAACACACTTATTTTAGTTGAAAAAGACTTAATTCACATCCAACAGTGGTTTGGAGTCAAAAGATTAAATGTTAAAATTTCATCGATATGGACCATTTTGGGGACGTTCGACATGTCCGGAGTCATCGTTTTTCATCAGAAAATGAATTTTTCGGACTATACCAAAAATGATTCAAAATGTCAAATAGATCTTGCCTCATGTTGAATAACCACTTTTTAACCCCTCAGAGTGACCAAAATTGCCATTTTTACAGAGTTTTGCTTACTCAAAAGCTTCAATTTTGACCAATTTCAGGCACGTAAATGACTTTAAACACACTTATTTTAGTTGAAAAAGACTTAATTCACATCCAACAGTCGTTTGGAGTCAAAAGATTAAATGTTAAAATTTCATCGATATGGACCATTTTGGGGACGTTCGACAGGTCCGGAGTCATCGTTTTTCATCAGAAAATGAATTCTTCGGACTATACCAAAAATGATTCAAAATGTGAAATAGATTGTGCTTCATTTTGAATAACCACTTTTTAACCCCTCAGAGTGACCAAAATTGCCATTTTTACAGAGTTTTGCTTACACAAAAGCTTCAATTTTGACCAATTTCAGGCACATAAATGACTTTAAACACACTTATTTTAGTTGAAAAAGACTTAATTCACATTCAACAGTCGTTTGGAGTCAAAAGATTAAATGTTAAAATTTCATCGATATGGACCATTTTGGGGACGTTCGACAGGTCCGGAGTCATCGTTTTTCATCAGAAAATGAATTTTTCGGACTATATCAAAAATGATTCAAAATGCCAAAGTGATCGTGCCTCATGTTGAATAACGACTTTTTAATCCCTCAGAGTGACCAAAATTGCCATTTTTACAGAGTTTTGCTTACTCAAAAACTTCAATTTTGACCAATTTCAGGCACATAAAGGACTTTAAACACACTTATTTTAGTTGAGAAAGTCATAATTCACATCCAACAGTCGTTTGGAGTCAAAAGATTAAATGTTAAAATTTCATCGATATGGACCATTTTGGGGACGTTCGACAGGTCTGGAGTCATCGTTTTTCATCAGAAAATGAATTTTTCGGACTATATCAAAAATGATTCAAAATGTCAAATAGATTGTGCCTCATGTTGAATAACCACTTTTTAACCCCTCAGAGTGACCAAAATTGCCATTTTTACAGAGTTTTGCTTACACAAAAGCTTCAATTTTGACCAATTTCAGGCACATAAATGACTTTAAACACACTTATTTTAGTTGAAAAAGACTTAATTCACATCCAACAGTCGTTTGGAGTCAAAAGATTAAATGTTAAAATTTCATCGATATGGACCATTTTGGGGACGTTCGACAGGTCCGGAGTCATCGTTTTTCATCAGAAAATGAATTCTTCGGACTATACCAAAAATGATTCAAAATGTGAAATAGATTGTGCCTCATTTTGAATAACCACTTTTTAACCCCTCAGAGTGACCAAAATTGCCATTTTTACAGAGTTTTGCTTACACAAAAGCTTCAATTTTGACCAATTTCAGGCACATAAATGACTATAAACACACTTATTTTAGTTGAAAAAGACTTAATTCATATCCAACAGTCGTTTGGAGTCAAAAGATTAAATGTTAAAATTTCATCGATATGGACCATTTTGGGGACGTTCGACATGTCCGGAGTCATCGTTTTTCATCAGAAAATGAATTTTTCGGACTATACCAAAAATGATTCAAAATGTCAAATTGATCGTGCCTCATGTTGAATAACCACTTTTTAACCCCTCAGAGTGACCAAAATTGCAATTTTTACAGAGTTTTGCTTACTCAAAAGTTTAAATTTTGACCAATTTCAGGCACATAAATGACTTTAAACACACTTATTTTAGTTGAAAAAGACTTACTTCACATCCAACAGTCGTTTGGAGTCAAAAGATTAAATGTTAAAATTTCATCGATATGGACCATTTTGGGGACGTTCGACAGGTCCGGAGTCATCGTTTTTCATCAGAAAATGAATTCTTCGGATATACCAAAAATGATTCAAAATGTGAAATAGATTGTGCCTCATTTTGAATAACCACTTTTTAACCCCTCAGAGTGACCAAAATTGCCATTTTTACAGAGTTTTGCTTACACAAAAGCTTCAATTTTGACCAATTTCAGGCACATAAATGACTATAAACACACTTATTTTAGTTGAAAAAGACTTAATTCATATCCAACAGTCGTTTGGAGTCAAAAGATTAAATGTTAAAATTTCATCGATATGGACCATTTTGGGGACGTTCGACAGGTCCGGAGTCATCGTTTTTCATCAGAAAATGAATTTTTCGGACTATACCAAAAATGATTCAAAATGTCAAATTGATCGTGCCTCATGTTGAATAACCACTTTTTAACCCCTCAGAGTGACCAAAATTGCAATTTTTACAGAGTTTTGCTTACTCAAAAGTTTAAATTTTGACCAATTTCAGGCACATAAATGACTTTAAACACACTTATTTTAGTTGAAAAAGACTTAATTCACATCCAACAGTGGTTTGGAGTCAAAAGATTAAATGTTAAAATTTCATCGATATGGACCATTTTGGGGAAGTTCGACAGGTCCGGAGTCATCGTTTTTCATCAGAAAATGAATTTTTCGGACTGTACCAAAAATGATTCAAAATGTCAAATGGATCGTGCCTCATGTTGAATAACCACTTTTTAACCCCTCAGAGTGACCAAAATTTCCATTTTTACAGAGTTTTGCTTACACAAAAGCTTCAATTTTGACGAATTTCAGGCACATAAATGACTTTAAACACACTTATTTTAGATGAAAAAGACTTAATTCATATCCAACAGTCGTTTGGAGTCAAAAGATTAAATGTTAAAATTTCATCGATATGGACCATTTTGGGGACGTTCGACATGTCCGGAGTCATCGTTTTTCATCAGAAAATGAATTTTTCGGACTATACCAAAAATGATTCAAAATGTCAAATTGATCGTGCCTCATGTTGAATAACCACTTTTTAACCCCTCAGAGTGACCAAAATTGCAATTTTTACAGAGTTTTGCTTACTCAAAAGTTTAAATTTTGACCAATTTCAGGCACATAAATGACTTTAAACACACTTATTTTAGTTGAAAAAGACTTACTTCACATCCAACAGTGGTTTGGAGTCAAAAGATTAAATGTTAAAATTTCATCGATATGGACCATTTTGGGGACGTTCGACAGGTCCGGAGTCATCGTTTTTCATCAGAAAATGAATTTTTCGGACTATATCAAAAATGATTCAAAATGCACAAGTGATCGTGCCTCATGTTGAATAACGACTTTTTAACCCCTCAGAGTGACCAAAATTGCCATTTTTACAGAGTTTTGCTTACTCAAAAGCTTCAATTTTGACCAATTTCAGGCACATAAATGACTTTAAACACACTTATTTTAGTTGAAAAAGTCCTAATTCACATCCAACAGTCGTTTGGAGTCAAAAGATTAAATGTTAAAATTTCATCGATATGGACCATTTTGGGGACGTTCGACAGGTCCGGAGTCATCGTTTTTCATCAGAAAATGAATTTTTCGGACTATACCAAAAATGATTCAAAATGTCAAATAGATTGTACCTCATGTTGAATAACCACTTTTTAACCCCTCAGAGTGACCAAAATTGCCATTTTTACAGAGTTTTGCTTACACAAAAGCTTCAATTTTGACCAATTTCAGGCACATAAATGACTTTAAACACACTTATTTTAGTTGAAAAAGACTTAATTCACATCCAACAGTCGTTTGGAGTCAAAAGATTAAATGTTAAAATTTCATCGATATGGACCATTTTGGGGACGTTCGACAGGTCCGGAGTCATCGTTTTTCATCAGAAAATGAATTTTTCGGACTATATCAAAAATGATTCAAAATGCCAAAGTGATCGTGCCTCATGTTGAATAACGACTTTTTAACCCCTCAGAGTGACCAAAATTGCCATTTTTACAGAGTTTTGCTTACTCAAAAGCTTCAATTTTGACCAATTTCAGGCACATAAATGACTTTAAACACACTTATTTTAGTTGAAAAAGTCCTAATTCACATCCAACAGTCGTTTGGAGTCAAAAGATTAAATGTTAAAATTTCATCGATATGGACCATTTTGGGGACGTTCGACAGGTCCGGAGTCATCGTTTTTCATCAGAAAATGAATTTTTCGGACTGTACCAAAAATGATTCAAAATGTCAAATGGATCGTGCCTCATGTTGAATAACCACTTTTTAACCCTACAGAGTGACCAAAATTGCCATTTTTACAGAGTTTTGCTTACACAAAAGCTTCAATTTTGACCAATTTCAGGCACATAAATGACTTTAAACACACTTATTTTAGTTGAAAAAGACTTAATTCACATCCAACAGTCGTTTGGAGTCAAAAGATTAAATGTTAAAATTTCATCGATATGGACCATTTTGGGGACGTTCGACAGGTCCGGAGTCATCGTTTTTCATCAGAAAATGAATTCTTCGGACTATACCAAAAATGATTCAAAATGTGAAATGGATCGTGCCTCATGTTGAATAACCACTTTTTAACCCCTCAGAGTGACCAAAATTGCCATTTTTACAGAGTTTTGCTTACTCAAAAGCTTCAATTTTGACCAATTTCAGGCACGTAAATGACTTTAAACACACTTATTTTAGTTGAAAAAGACTTAATTAGCATCCAACAGTCATTTGGAGTCAAAATATTAAATGTTAAAATTTCATCGATATGGACCATTTTGGGGACATTCGACAGGTCCGGAGTCATCGTTTTTCATCAGAAAATGAATTTTTCGGACTATATCAAAAATGATTCAAAATGCCAAAGTGATCGTGCCTCATGTTGAATAACGACTTTTTAACCCCTCAGAGTGACCAAAATTGCCATTTTTACAGAGTTTTGCTTACTCAAAAGCTTCAATTTTGACCAATTTCAGGCACATAAATGACTTTCAACACACTTATTTTAGTTGAAAAAGTCCTAATTCACATCCAACAGTCGTTTGGAGTCAAAAGATTAAATGTTAAAATTTCATCGATATGGACCATTTTGGGGACGTTCGACAGGTCCGGAGTCATCGTTTTTCATCAGAAAATGAATTTTTCGGACTGTACCAAAAATGATTCAAAATGTCAAATCGATCGTGCCTCATGTTGAATAACCAC
Organism: Lissotriton vulgaris; assembly: GCF_964263255.1. Taxonomy (NCBI): domain Eukaryota; kingdom Metazoa; phylum Chordata; class Amphibia; order Caudata; family Salamandridae; genus Lissotriton; species Lissotriton vulgaris. The sequence continues at coordinate 958,110 of NW_028240631.1, read as the reverse complement.
TTTTTAACCCTACAGAGTGACCAAAATTGCCATTTTTACAGAGTTTTGCTTACACAAAAGCTTCAATTTTGACCAATTTCAGGCACATAAATGACTTTAAACACACTTATTTTAGTTGAAAAAGACTTAATTCACATCCAACAGCTGTTTGGAGTCAAAAGATTAAATGTTAAAATTTCATCGATATGGACCATTTTGGGGACGTTCGACAGGTCCGGAGTCATCGTTTTTCATCAGAAAATGAATTTTTCGGACTATATCAAAAATGATTCAAAATGCCAAAGTGATCGTGCCTCATGTTGAATAACGACTTTTTAACCCCTCAGAGTGACCAAAATTGCCATTTTTACAGAGTTTTGCTTACTCAAAAGCTTCAATTTTGACCAATTTCAGGCACATAAAGGACTTTAAACACTATTATTTTAGTTGAGAAAGTCATAATTCACATCCAACAGTCGTTTGGAGTCAAAAGATTAAATGTTAAAATTTCATCGATATGGACCATTTTGGGGACGTTCGACAGGTCCGGAGTCATTGTTTTTCATCAGAAAATGAATTTTTCGGACTGTACCAAAAATGATTCAAAATGTCAAATGGATCGTGCCTCATGTTGAATAACCACTTTTTAACCCCTCAGAGTGACCAAAATTGCCATTTTTACAGAGTTTTGCTTACACAAAAGCTTCATTTTTGACCAATTTCAGGCACATAAATGACTTTAAACACACTTATTTTAGTTGAAAAAGACTTAATTTACATCCAACAGTCATTTGGAGTCAAAAGATTAAATGTTAAAATTTCATCGATATGGACCATTTTGGGGACGTTCGACAGGTCCGGAGTCATCGTTTTTCATCAGAAAATGAATTCTTCGGACTATACCAAAAATGATTCAAAATGTGAAATGGATCGTGCCTCATGTTGAATAACCACTTTTTAACCCCTCAGAGTGACCAAAATTGCCATTTTTACAGAGTTTTGCTTACACAAAAGCTTCAATTTTGACCAATTTCAGGCACATAAATGACTTTAAACACACCTATTTTAGTTGAAAAAGACTTAATTCACATCCAACAGTCGTTTGGAGTCAAAAGATTAAATGTTAAAATTTCATCGATATGGACCATTTTGGGGACGTTCGACAGGTCCGGAGTCATCGTTTTTCATCAGAAAATGAATTCTTCGGACTATACCAAAAATGATTCAAAATGTGAAATGGATCGTGCCTCATGTTGAATAACCACTTTTTAACCCCTCAGAGTGACCAAAATTGCCATTTTTACAGAGTTTTGCTTACACAAAAGCTTCAATTTTGACCGATTTCAGGCACATAAATGACTTTAAACACACTTATTTTAGTTGAAAAAGACTTAATTCACATCCAACAGTCGTTTGGAGTCAAAAGATTAAATGTTAAAATTTCATCGATATGGACCATTTTGGGGACGTTCGACAGGTCCGGAGTCATCGTTTTTCATCAGAAAATGAATTTTTCGGACTATATCAAAAATGATTCAAAATGCCAAATTGATCGTGCCTCATGTTGAATAACGACTTTTTAACCCCTCTGAGTGACCAAAATTGCCATTTTTACAGAGTTTTGCTTACTCAAAAGCTTCAATTTTGACCAATTTCAGGCACATAAATGACTTTAAACACACTTATTTTAGTTGAAAAAGACTTAATTCACATCCAACAGTCGTTTGGAGTCAAAAGATTAAATGTTAAAATTTCATCGATATGGACCATTTTGGGGACGTTCGACAGGTCCGGAGTCATCGTTTTTCATCAGAAAATGAATTCTTCGGACTATACAAAAAATTATTCAAAATGTGAAATGGTTCGTGCCTCATGTTGAATAACCACTTTTTAACCCCTCAGAGTGACCAAAATTGCCATTTTTACAGAGTTTTGCTTACACAAAAGCTTCAATTTTGACCAATTTCAGGCACATAAATGACTTTAAACACACCTATTTTAGTTGAAAAAGACTTAATTCACATCCAACAGTCGTTTGGAGTCAAAAGATTAAATGTTAAAATTTCATCGATATGGACCATTTTGGGGACGTTCGACAGGTCCGGAGTCATCGTTTTTCATCAGAAAATGAATTCTTCGGACTATACCAAAAATGATTCAAAATGTCAAATGGATCGTGCCTCATGTTGAATAACCACTTTTTAACCCCTCAGAGTGACCAAAATTGCCATTTTTACAGAGTTTTGCTTACACAAAAGCTTCAATTTTGACCAATTTCAGGCACATAAATGACTTTAAACACACTTATTTTAGTTGAAAAAGTCATAATTCACATCCAACAGTCGTTTGGAGTCAAAAGATTAACTGTTAAAATTTCAACGATATGGACCATTTTGGGGACGTTCGACATGTCCGGAGTCATCGTTTTTCATCAGAAAATGAATTTTTCGGACTATATCAAAAATGATTCAAAATGCCAAAGTGATCGTGCCTCATGTTGAATAACGACTTTTTAACCCCTCAGAGTGACCAAAATTGCCATTTTTACAGAGTTTTGCTTACTCAAAAGCTTCAATTTTGACCAATTTCAGGCACATAAATGACTTTAAACACACTTATTTTAGTTGAAAAAGTCCTAATTCACATCCAACAGTCGTTTGGAGTCAAAAGATTAAATGTTAAAATTTCATCGATATGGACCATTTTGGGGACGTTCGACAGGTCCGGAGTCATCGTTTTTCATCAGAAAATGAATTTTTCGGACTGTACCAAAAATGATTCAAAATGTCAAATGGATCGTGCCTCATGTTGAATAACCACTTTTTAACCCTACAGAGTGACCAAAATTGCCATTTTTACAGAGTTTTGCTTACACAAAAGCTTCAATTTTGACCAATTTCAGGCACATAAATGACTTTAAACACACTTATTTTAGTTGAAAAAGACTTAATTCACATCCAACAGTCGTTTGGAGTCAAAAGATTAAATGTTAAAATTTCATCGATATGGACCATTTTGGGGACGTTCGACAGGTCCGGAGTCATCGTTTTTCATCAGAAAATGAATTCTTCGGACTATACCAAAAATGATTCAAAATGTGAAATGGATCGTGCCTCATGTTGAATAACCACTTTTTAACCCCTCAGAGTGACCAAAATTGCCATTTTTACAGAGTTTTGCTTACTCAAAAGCTTCAATTTTGACCAATTTCAGGCACGTAAATGACTTTAAACACACTTATTTTAGTTGAAAAAGACTTAATTAGCATCCAACAGTCATTTGGAGTCAAAATATTAAATGTTAAAATTTCATCGATATGGACCATTTTGGGGACATTCGACAGGTCCGGAGTCATCGTTTTTCATCAGAAAATGAATTTTTCGGACTATATCAAAAATGATTCAAAATGCCAAAGTGATCGTGCCTCATGTTGAATAACGACTTTTTAACCCCTCAGAGTGACCAAAATTGCCATTTTTACAGAGTTTTGCTTACTCAAAAGCTTCAATTTTGACCAATTTCAGGCACATAAATGACTTTCAACACACTTATTTTAGTTGAAAAAGTCCTAATTCACATCCAACAGTCGTTTGGAGTCAAAAGATTAAATGTTAAAATTTCATCGATATGGACCATTTTGGGGACGTTCGACAGGTCCGGAGTCATCGTTTTTCATCAGAAAATGAATTTTTCGGACTGTACCAAAAATGATTCAAAATGTCAAATCGATCGTGCCTCATGTTGAATAACCACTTTTTAACCCTACAGAGTGACCAAAATTGCCATTTTTACAGAGTTTTGCTTACACAAAAGCTTCAATTTTGACCAATTTCAGGCACATAAATGACTTTAAACACACTTATTTTAGTTGAAAAAGACTTAATTCACATCCAACAGCTGTTTGGAGTCAAAAGATTAAATGTTAAAATTTCATCGATATGGACCATTTTGGGGACGTTCGACAGGTCCGGAGTCATCGTTTTTCATCAGAAAATGAATTTTTCGGACTATATCAAAAATGATTCAAAATGCCAAAGTGATCGTGCCTCATGTTGAATAACGACTTTTTAACCCCTCAGAGTGACCAAAATTGCCATTTTTACAGAGTTTTGCTTACTCAAAAGCTTCAATTTTGACCAATTTCAGGCACATAAAGGACTTTAAACACTATTATTTTAGTTGAGAAAGTCATAATTCACATCCAACAGTCGTTTGGAGTCAAAAGATTAAATGTTAAAATTTCATCGATATGGACCATTTTGGGGACGTTCGACAGGTCCGGAGTCATTGTTTTTCATCAGAAAATGAATTTTTCGGACTGTACCAAAAATGATTCAAAATGTCAAATGGATCGTGCCTCATGTTGAATAACCACTTTTTAACCCCTCAGAGTGACCAAAATTGCCATTTTTACAGAGTTTTGCTTACACAAAAGCTTCATTTTTGACCAATTTCAGGCACATAAATGACTTTAAACACACTTATTTTAGTTGAAAAAGACTTAATTTACATCCAACAGTCATTTGGAGTCAAAAGATTAAATGTTAAAATTTCATCGATATGGACCATTTTGGGGACGTTCGACAGGTCCGGAGTCATCGTTTTTCATCAGAAAATGAATTCTTCGGACTATACCAAAAATGATTCAAAATGTGAAATGGATCGTGCCTCATGTTGAATAACCACTTTTTAACCCCTCAGAGTGACCAAAATTGCCATTTTTACAGAGTTTTGCTTACACAAAAGCTTCAATTTTGACCAATTTCAGGCACATAAATGACTTTAAACACACCTATTTTAGTTGAAAAAGACTTAATTCACATCCAACAGTCGTTTGGAGTCAAAAGATTAAATGTTAAAATTTCATCGATATGGACCATTTTGGGGACGTTCGACAGGTCCGGAGTCATCGTTTTTCATCAGAAAATGAATTCTTCGGACTATACCAAAAATGATTCAAAATGTGAAATGGATCGTGCCTCATGTTGAATAACCACTTTTTAACCCCTCAGAGTGACCAAAATTGCCATTTTTACAGAGTTTTGCTTACACAAAAGCTTCAATTTTGACCGATTTCAGGCACATAAATGACTTTAAACACACTTATTTTAGTTGAAAAAGACTTAATTCACATCCAACAGTCGTTTGGAGTCAAAAGATTAAATGTTAAAATTTCATCGATATGGACCATTTTGGGGACGTTCGACAGGTCCGGAGTCATCGTTTTTCATCAGAAAATGAATTTTTCGGACTATATCAAAAATGATTCAAAATGCCAAATTGATCGTGCCTCATGTTGAATAACGACTTTTTAACCCCTCTGAGTGACCAAAATTGCCATTTTTACAGAGTTTTGCTTACTCAAAAGCTTCAATTTTGACCAATTTCAGGCACATAAATGACTTTAAACACACTTATTTTAGTTGAAAAAGACTTAATTCACATCCAACAGTCGTTTGGAGTCAAAAGATTAAATGTTAAAATTTCATCGATATGGACCATTTTGGGGACGTTCGACAGGTCCGGAGTCATCGTTTTTCATCAGAAAATGAATTCTTCGGACTATACAAAAAATTATTCAAAATGTGAAATGGTTCGTGCCTCATGTTGAATAACCACTTTTTAACCCCTCAGAGTGACCAAAATTGCCATTTTTACAGAGTTTTGCTTACACAAAAGCTTCAATTTTGACCAATTTCAGGCACATAAATGACTTTAAACACACCTATTTTAGTTGAAAAAGACTTAATTCACATCCAACAGTCGTTTGGAGTCAAAAGATTAAATGTTAAAATTTCATCGATATGGACCATTTTGGGGACGTTCGACAGGTCCGGAGTCATCGTTTTTCATCAGAAAATGAATTCTTCGGACTATACCAAAAATGATTCAAAATGTCAAATGGATCGTGCCTCATGTTGAATAACCACTTTTTAACCCCTCAGAGTGACCAAAATTGCCATTTTTACAGAGTTTTGCTTACACAAAAGCTTCAATTTTGACCAATTTCAGGCACATAAATGACTTTAAACACACTTATTTTAGTTGAAAAAGTCATAATTCACATCCAACAGTCGTTTGGAGTCAAAAGATTAACTGTTAAAATTTCAACGATATGGACCATTTTGGGGACGTTCGACAGGTCCGGAGTCATCGTTTTTCATCAGAAAATGAATTTTTCGGACTATACCAAAAATGATTCAAAATGTCAAATAGATTGTGCCTCATGTTGAATAACCACTTTTTAACCCCTCAGAGTGACCAAAATTGCCATTTTTACAGAGTTTTGCTTACACAAAAGCTTCAATTTTGACCAATTTCAGGCACATAAATGACTTTAAACACACTTATTTTAGTTGAAAAAGACTTAATTCACATCCAACAGTCGTTTGGAGTCAAAAGATTAAATGTTAAAATTTCATCGATATGGACCATTTTGGGGACGTTCGACAGGTCCGGAGTCATCGTTTTTCATCAGAAAATGAATTCTTCGGACTATACCAAAAATGATTCAAAATGTGAAATAGATTGTGCCTCATTTTGAATAACCACTTTTTAACCCCTCAGAGTGACCAAAATTGCCATTTTTACAGAGTTTTGCTTACACAAAAGCTTCAATTTTGACCAATTTCAGGCACATAAATGACTATAAACACACTTATTTTAGTTGAAAAAGACTTAATTCATATCCAACAGTCGTTTGGAGTCAAAAGATTAAATGTTAAAATTTCATCGATATGGACCATTTTGGGGACGTTCGACAGGTCCGGAGTCATCGTTTTTCATCAGAAAATGAATTTTTCGGACTATACCAAAAATGATTCAAATTGTCAAATTGATCGTGCCTCATGTTGAATAACCACTTTTTAACCCCTCAGAGTGACCAAAATTGCAATTTTTACAGAGTTTTGCTTACTCAAAAGTTTAAATTTTGACCAATTTCAGGCACATAAATGACTTTAAACACACTTATTTTAGTTGAAAAAGACTTAATTCACATCCAACAGTGGTTTGGAGTCAAAAGATTAAATGTTAAAATTTCATCGATATGGACCATTTTGGGGAAGTTCGACAGGTCCGGAGTCATCGTTTTTCATCAGAAAATGAATTTTTCGGACTGTACCAAAAATGATTCAAAATGTCAAATGGATCGTGCCTCATGTTGAATAACCACTTTTTAACCCCTCAGAGTGACCAAAATTGCCATTTTTACAGAGTTTTGCTTACAAAAAAGCTTCAATTTTGACCAATTTCAGGCACATAAATGACTTTAAACACACTTATTTTAGTTGAAAAAGACTTAATTCATATCCAACAGTCGTTTGGAGTCAAAAGATTAAATGTTAAAATTTCATCGATATGGACCATTTTGGGGACGTTCGACATGTCCGGAGTCATCGTTTTTCATCAGAAAATGAATTTTTCGGACTATACCAAAAATGATTCAAAATGTCAAATTGATCGTGCCTCATGTTGAATAACCACTTTTTAACCCCTCAGAGTGACCAAAATTGCAATTTTTACAGAGTTTTGCTTACTCAAAAGTTTAAATTTTGACCAATTTCAGGCACATAAATGACTTTAAACACACTTATTTTAGTTGAAAAAGACTTACTTCACATCCAACAGTGGTTTGGAGTCAAAAGATTAAATGTTAAAATTTCATCGATATGGACCATTTTGGGGACGTTCGACAGGTCCGGAGTCATCGTTTTTCATCAGAAAATGAATTTTTCGGACTGTACCAAAAATGATTCAAAATGTCAAATGGATCGTGCCTCATGTTGAATAACCACTTTTTAACCCCTCAGAGTGACCAAAATTGCCATTTTTACAGAGTTTTGCTTACACAAAAGCTTCAATTTTGACCAATTTCAGGCACATAAATGACTTTAAACACACTTATTTTAGTTGAAAAAGACTTAATTCACATCCAACAGTGGTTTGGAGTCAAAAGATTAAATGTTAAAATTTCATCGATATGGACCATTTTGGGGACGTTCGACATGTCCGGAGTCATCGTTTTTCATCAGAAAATGAATTTTTCGGACTATACCAAAAATGATTCAAAATGTCAAATAGATCTTGCCTCATGTTGAATAACCACTTTTTAACCCCTCAGAGTGACCAAAATTGCCATTTTTACAGAGTTTTGCTTACTCAAAAGCTTCAATTTTGACCAATTTCAGGCACGTAAATGACTTTAAACACACTTATTTTAGTTGAAAAAGACTTAATTCACATCCAACAGTCGTTTGGAGTCAAAAGATTAAATGTTAAAATTTCATCGATATGGACCATTTTGGGGACGTTCGACAGGTCCGGAGTCATCGTTTTTCATCAGAAAATGAATTCTTCGGACTATACCAAAAATGATTCAAAATGTGAAATAGATTGTGCTTCATTTTGAATAACCACTTTTTAACCCCTCAGAGTGACCAAAATTGCCATTTTTACAGAGTTTTGCTTACACAAAAGCTTCAATTTTGACCAATTTCAGGCACATAAATGACTTTAAACACACTTATTTTAGTTGAAAAAGACTTAATTCACATTCAACAGTCGTTTGGAGTCAAAAGATTAAATGTTAAAATTTCATCGATATGGACCATTTTGGGGACGTTCGACAGGTCCGGAGTCATCGTTTTTCATCAGAAAATGAATTTTTCGGACTATATCAAAAATGATTCAAAATGCCAAAGTGATCGTGCCTCATGTTGAATAACGACTTTTTAATCCCTCAGAGTGACCAAAATTGCCATTTTTACAGAGTTTTGCTTACTCAAAAACTTCAATTTTGACCAATTTCAGGCACATAAAGGACTTTAAACACACTTATTTTAGTTGAGAAAGTCATAATTCACATCCAACAGTCGTTTGGAGTCAAAAGATTAAATGTTAAAATTTCATCGATATGGACCATTTTGGGGACGTTCGACAGGTCTGGAGTCATCGTTTTTCATCAGAAAATGAATTTTTCGGACTATATCAAAAATGATTCAAAATGTCAAATAGATTGTGCCTCATGTTGAATAACCACTTTTTAACCCCTCAGAGTGACCAAAATTGCCATTTTTACAGAGTTTTGCTTACACAAAAGCTTCAATTTTGACCAATTTCAGGCACATAAATGACTTTAAACACACTTATTTTAGTTGAAAAAGACTTAATTCACATCCAACAGTCGTTTGGAGTCAAAAGATTAAATGTTAAAATTTCATCGATATGGACCATTTTGGGGACGTTCGACAGGTCCGGAGTCATCGTTTTTCATCAGAAAATGAATTCTTCGGACTATACCAAAAATGATTCAAAATGTGAAATAGATTGTGCCTCATTTTGAATAACCACTTTTTAACCCCTCAGAGTGACCAAAATTGCCATTTTTACAGAGTTTTGCTTACACAAAAGCTTCAATTTTGACCAATTTCAGGCACATAAATGACTATAAACACACTTATTTTAGTTGAAAAAGACTTAATTCATATCCAACAGTCGTTTGGAGTCAAAAGATTAAATGTTAAAATTTCATCGATATGGACCATTTTGGGGACGTTCGACATGTCCGGAGTCATCGTTTTTCATCAGAAAATGAATTTTTCGGACTATACCAAAAATGATTCAAAATGTCAAATTGATCGTGCCTCATGTTGAATAACCACTTTTTAACCCCTCAGAGTGACCAAAATTGCAATTTTTACAGAGTTTTGCTTACTCAAAAGTTTAAATTTTGACCAATTTCAGGCACATAAATGACTTTAAACACACTTATTTTAGTTGAAAAAGACTTACTTCACATCCAACAGTCGTTTGGAGTCAAAAGATTAAATGTTAAAATTTCATCGATATGGACCATTTTGGGGACGTTCGACAGGTCCGGAGTCATCGTTTTTCATCAGAAAATGAATTCTTCGGATATACCAAAAATGATTCAAAATGTGAAATAGATTGTGCCTCATTTTGAATAACCACTTTTTAACCCCTCAGAGTGACCAAAATTGCCATTTTTACAGAGTTTTGCTTACACAAAAGCTTCAATTTTGACCAATTTCAGGCACATAAATGACTATAAACACACTTATTTTAGTTGAAAAAGACTTAATTCATATCCAACAGTCGTTTGGAGTCAAAAGATTAAATGTTAAAATTTCATCGATATGGACCATTTTGGGGACGTTCGACAGGTCCGGAGTCATCGTTTTTCATCAGAAAATGAATTTTTCGGACTATACCAAAAATGATTCAAAATGTCAAATTGATCGTGCCTCATGTTGAATAACCACTTTTTAACCCCTCAGAGTGACCAAAATTGCAATTTTTACAGAGTTTTGCTTACTCAAAAGTTTAAATTTTGACCAATTTCAGGCACATAAATGACTTTAAACACACTTATTTTAGTTGAAAAAGACTTAATTCACATCCAACAGTGGTTTGGAGTCAAAAGATTAAATGTTAAAATTTCATCGATATGGACCATTTTGGGGAAGTTCGACAGGTCCGGAGTCATCGTTTTTCATCAGAAAATGAATTTTTCGGACTGTACCAAAAATGATTCAAAATGTCAAATGGATCGTGCCTCATGTTGAATAACCACTTTTTAACCCCTCAGAGTGACCAAAATTTCCATTTTTACAGAGTTTTGCTTACACAAAAGCTTCAATTTTGACGAATTTCAGGCACATAAATGACTTTAAACACACTTATTTTAGATGAAAAAGACTTAATTCATATCCAACAGTCGTTTGGAGTCAAAAGATTAAATGTTAAAATTTCATCGATATGGACCATTTTGGGGACGTTCGACATGTCCGGAGTCATCGTTTTTCATCAGAAAATGAATTTTTCGGACTATACCAAAAATGATTCAAAATGTCAAATTGATCGTGCCTCATGTTGAATAACCACTTTTTAACCCCTCAGAGTGACCAAAATTGCAATTTTTACAGAGTTTTGCTTACTCAAAAGTTTAAATTTTGACCAATTTCAGGCACATAAATGACTTTAAACACACTTATTTTAGTTGAAAAAGACTTACTTCACATCCAACAGTGGTTTGGAGTCAAAAGATTAAATGTTAAAATTTCATCGATATGGACCATTTTGGGGACGTTCGACAGGTCCGGAGTCATCGTTTTTCATCAGAAAATGAATTTTTCGGACTATATCAAAAATGATTCAAAATGCACAAGTGATCGTGCCTCATGTTGAATAACGACTTTTTAACCCCTCAGAGTGACCAAAATTGCCATTTTTACAGAGTTTTGCTTACTCAAAAGCTTCAATTTTGACCAATTTCAGGCACATAAATGACTTTAAACACACTTATTTTAGTTGAAAAAGTCCTAATTCACATCCAACAGTCGTTTGGAGTCAAAAGATTAAATGTTAAAATTTCATCGATATGGACCATTTTGGGGACGTTCGACAGGTCCGGAGTCATCGTTTTTCATCAGAAAATGAATTTTTCGGACTATACCAAAAATGATTCAAAATGTCAAATAGATTGTACCTCATGTTGAATAACCACTTTTTAACCCCTCAGAGTGACCAAAATTGCCATTTTTACAGAGTTTTGCTTACACAAAAGCTTCAATTTTGACCAATTTCAGGCACATAAATGACTTTAAACACACTTATTTTAGTTGAAAAAGACTTAATTCACATCCAACAGTCGTTTGGAGTCAAAAGATTAAATGTTAAAATTTCATCGATATGGACCATTTTGGGGACGTTCGACAGGTCCGGAGTCATCGTTTTTCATCAGAAAATGAATTTTTCGGACTATATCAAAAATGATTCAAAATGCCAAAGTGATCGTGCCTCATGTTGAATAACGACTTTTTAACCCCTCAGAGTGACCAAAATTGCCATTTTTACAGAGTTTTGCTTACTCAAAAGCTTCAATTTTGACCAATTTCAGGCACATAAATGACTTTAAACACACTTATTTTAGTTGAAAAAGTCCTAATTCACATCCAACAGTCGTTTGGAGTCAAAAGATTAAATGTTAAAATTTCATCGATATGGACCATTTTGGGGACGTTCGACAGGTCCGGAGTCATCGTTTTTCATCAGAAAATGAATTTTTCGGACTGTACCAAAAATGATTCAAAATGTCAAATGGATCGTGCCTCATGTTGAATAACCACTTTTTAACCCTACAGAGTGACCAAAATTGCCATTTTTACAGAGTTTTGCTTACACAAAAGCTTCAATTTTGACCAATTTCAGGCACATAAATGACTTTAAACACACTTATTTTAGTTGAAAAAGACTTAATTCACATCCAACAGTCGTTTGGAGTCAAAAGATTAAATGTTAAAATTTCATCGATATGGACCATTTTGGGGACGTTCGACAGGTCCGGAGTCATCGTTTTTCATCAGAAAATGAATTCTTCGGACTATACCAAAAATGATTCAAAATGTGAAATGGATCGTGCCTCATGTTGAATAACCACTTTTTAACCCCTCAGAGTGACCAAAATTGCCATTTTTACAGAGTTTTGCTTACTCAAAAGCTTCAATTTTGACCAATTTCAGGCACGTAAATGACTTTAAACACACTTATTTTAGTTGAAAAAGACTTAATTAGCATCCAACAGTCATTTGGAGTCAAAATATTAAATGTTAAAATTTCATCGATATGGACCATTTTGGGGACATTCGACAGGTCCGGAGTCATCGTTTTTCATCAGAAAATGAATTTTTCGGACTATATCAAAAATGATTCAAAATGCCAAAGTGATCGTGCCTCATGTTGAATAACGACTTTTTAACCCCTCAGAGTGACCAAAATTGCCATTTTTACAGAGTTTTGCTTACTCAAAAGCTTCAATTTTGACCAATTTCAGGCACATAAATGACTTTCAACACACTTATTTTAGTTGAAAAAGTCCTAATTCACATCCAACAGTCGTTTGGAGTCAAAAGATTAAATGTTAAAATTTCATCGATATGGACCATTTTGGGGACGTTCGACAGGTCCGGAGTCATCGTTTTTCATCAGAAAATGAATTTTTCGGACTGTACCAAAAATGATTCAAAATGTCAAATCGATCGTGCCTCATGTTGAATAACCACTTTTTAACCCTACAGAGTGACCAAAATTGCCATTTTTACAGAGTTTTGCTTACACAAAAGCTTCAATTTTGACCAATTTCAGGCACATAAATGACTTTAAACACACTTATTTTAGTTGAAAAAGACTTAATTCACATCCAACAGCTGTTTGGAGTCAAAAGATTAAATGTTAAAATTTCATCGATATGGACCATTTTGGGGACGTTCGACAGGTCCGGAGTCATCGTTTTTCATCAGAAAATGAATTTTTCGGACTATATCAAAAATGATTCAAAATGCCAAAGTGATCGTGCCTCATGTTGAATAACGACTTTTTAACCCCTCAGAGTGACCAAAATTGCCATTTTTACAGAGTTTTGCTTACTCAAAAGCTTCAATTTTGACCAATTTCAGGCACATAAAGGACTTTAAACACTATTATTTTAGTTGAGAAAGTCATAATTCACATCCAACAGTCGTTTGGAGTCAAAAGATTAAATGTTAAAATTTCATCGATATGGACCATTTTGGGGACGTTCGACAGGTCCGGAGTCATTGTTTTTCATCAGAAAATGAATTTTTCGGACTGTACCAAAAATGATTCAAAATGTCAAATGGATCGTGCCTCATGTTGAATAACCACTTTTTAACCCCTCAGAGTGACCAAAATTGCCATTTTTACAGAGTTTTGCTTACACAAAAGCTTCATTTTTGACCAATTTCAGGCACATAAATGACTTTAAACACACTTATTTTAGTTGAAAAAGACTTAATTTACATCCAACAGTCGTTTGGAGTCAAAAGATTAAATGTTAAAATTTCATCGATATGGACCATTTTGGGGACGTTCGACAGGTCCGGAGTCATCGTTTTTCATCAGAAAATGAATTCTTCGGACTATACCAAAAATGATTCAAAATGTGAAATGGATCGTGCCTCATGTTGAATAACCACTTTTTAACCCCTCAGAGTGACCAAAATTGCCATTTTTACAGAGTTTTGCTTACACAAAAGCTTCAATTTTGACCAATTTCAGGCACATAAATGACTTTAAACACACCTATTTTAGTTGAAAAAGACTTAATTCACATCCAACAGTCGTTTGGAGTCAAAAGATTAAATGTTAAAATTTCATCGATATGGACCATTTTGGGGACGTTCGACAGGTCCGGAGTCATCGTTTTTCATCAGAAAATGAATTCTTCGGACTATACCAAAAATGATTCAAAATGTGAAATGGATCGTGCCTCATGTTGAATAACCACTTTTTAACCCCTCAGAGTGACCAAAATTGCCATTTTTACAGAGTTTTGCTTACACAAAAGCTTCAATTTTGACCGATTTCAGGCACATAAATGACTTTAAACACACTTATTTTAGTTGAAAAAGACTTAATTCACATCCAACAGTCGTTTGGAGTCAAAAGATTAAATGTTAAAATTTCATCGATATGGACCATTTTGGGGACGTTCGACAGGTCCGGAGTCATCGTTTTTCATCAGAAAATGAATTTTTCGGACTATATCAAAAATGATTCAAAATGCCAAATTGATCGTGCCTCATGTTGAATAACGACTTTTTAACCCCTCTGAGTGACCAAAATTGCCATTTTTACAGAGTTTTGCTTACTCAAAAGCTTCAATTTTGACCAATTTCAGGCACATAAATGACTTTAAACACACTTATTTTAGTTGAAAAAGACTTAATTCACATCCAACAGTCGTTTGGAGTCAAAAGATTAAATGTTAAAATTTCATCGATATGGACCATTTTGGGGACGTTCGACATGTCATCGTTTTTCATCAGAAAATGAATTTTTCGGACTATACCAAAAATGATTCAAAATGTCAAATAGATCTTGCCTCATGTTGAATAACCACTTTTTAACCCCTCAGAGTGACCAAAATTGCCATTTTTACAGAGTTTTGCTTACTCAAAAGCTTCAATTTTGACCAATTTCAGGCACGTAAATGACTTTAAACACACTTATTTTAGTTGAAAAAGACTTAATTCACATCCAACAGTGGTTTAGAGTCAAAAGATTAAATGTTAAAATTTCATCGATATGGACCATTTTGGGGACGTTCGACAGGTCCGGAGTCATCGTTTTTCATCAGAAAATGAATTTTTCGGACTGTACCAAAAATGATTCAAAATGTCAAATAGATCTTGCCTCATGTTGAATAACCACTTTTTAACCCCTCAGAGTGACCAAAATTGCCATTTTTACAGAGTTTTGCTTACTCAAAAGCTTCAATTTTGACCAATTTCAGGCACGTAAATGACTTTAAACACACTTATTTTAGTTGAAAAAGACTTAATTCACATCCAACAGTGGTTTAGAGTCAAAAGATTAAATGTTAAAATTTCATCGATATGGACCATTTTGGGGACGTTCGACAGGTCCGGAGTCATCGTTTTTCATCAGAAAATGAATTTTTCGGACTATATCAAAAATGATTCAAAATGCCAAAGTGATCGTGCCTCATGTTGAATAACGACTTTTTAATCCCTCAGAGTGACCAAAATTGCCATTTTTACAGAGTTTTGCTTACTCAAAAGCTTCAATTTTGACCAATTTCAGGCACATAAAGGACTTTAAACACACTTATTTTAGTTGAGAAAGTCATAATTCACATCCAACAGTCGTTTGGAGTCAAAAGATTAAATGTTAAAATTTCATCGATATGGACCATTTTGGGGACGTTCGACAGGTCCGGAGTCATCGTTTTTCATCAGAAAATGAATTTTTCGGACTATACCAAAAATGATTCAAAATGTCAAATAGATTGTGCCTCATGTTGAATAACCACTTTTTAACCCCTCAGAGTGACCAAAATTGCCATTTTTACAGAGTTTTGCTTACACAAAAGCTTCAATTTTGACCAATTTCAGGCACATAACTGACTTTAAACACACTTATTTTAGTTAAAAAAGACTTAATTCACATCCAACAGTCGTTTGGAGTCAAAAGATTAAATGTTAAAATTTCATCGATATGGACCATTTTGGGGACGTTCGACAGGTCCGGAGTCATCGTTTTTCATCAGAAAATGAATTCTTCGGACTATACCAAAAATGATTCAAAATGTGAAATAGATTGTGCCTCATGTTGAATAACCACTTTTTAACCCCTCAGAGTGACCAAAATTGCCATTTTTACAGAGTTTTGCTTACACAAAAGCTTCAATTTTGACCAATTTCAGGCACATAAATGACTTTAAACACACTTATTTTAGTTGAAAAAGACTTAATTCATATCCAACAGTCGTTTGGAGTCAAAAGATTAAATGTTAAAATTTCATCGATATGGACCATTTTGGGGACGTTCGACATGTCCGGAGTCATCGTTTTTCATCAGAAAATGAATTTTTCGGACTATACCAAAAATGATTCAAAATGTCAAATTGATCGTGCCTCATGTTGAATAACCACTTTTTAACCCCTCAGAGTGACCAAAATTGCAATTTTTACAGAGTTTTGCTTACTCAAAAGTTTAAATTTTGACCAATTTCAGGCACATAAATGACTTTAAACACACTTATTTTAGTTGAAAAAGACTTACTTCACATCCAAGAGTGGTTTGGAGTCAAAAGATTAAATGTTAAAATTTCATCGATATGGACCATTTTGGGGACGTTCGACAGGTCCGGAGTCATCGTTTTTCATCAGAAAATGAATTTTTCGGACTGTACCAAAAATGATTCAAAATGTCAAATGGATCGTGCCTCATGTTGAATAACCACTTTTTAACCCCTCAGAGTGACCAAAATTGCCATTTTTACAGAGTTTTGCTTACACAAAAGCTTCAATTTTGACCAATTTCAGGCACATAAATGACTTTAAACACACTTATTTTAGTTGAAAAAGACTTAATTCACATCCATCAGCTGTTTGGAGTCAAAAGATTAAATGTTAAAATTTCATCGATATGGACCATTTTGGGGACGTTCGACAGGTCCGGAGTCATCGTTTTTCATCAGAAAATGAATTTTTCGGACTATATCAAAAATGATTCAAAATGCCAAAGTGATCGTGCCTCATGTTGAATAACGACTTTTTAACCCCTCAGAGTGACCAAAATTGCCATTTTTACAGAGTTTTGCTTACTCAAAAGCTTCAATTTTGACCAATTTCAGGCACATAAAGGACTTTAAACACTATTATTTTAGTTGAGAAAGTCATAATTCACATCCAACAGTCGTTTGGAGTCAAAAGATTAAATGTTAAAATTTCATCGATATGGACCATTTTGGGGACGTTCGACAGGTCCGGAGTCATTGTTTTTCATCAGAAAATGAATTTTTCGGACTGTACCAAAAATGATTCAAAATGTGAAATGGATCGTGCCTCATGTTGAATAACCACTTTTTAACCCCTCAGAGTGACCAAAATTGCCATTTTTACAGAGTTTTGCTTACACAAAAGCTTCAATTTTGACCAATTTCAGGCACATAAATGACTTTAAACACACCTATTTTAGTTGAAAAAGACTTAATTCACATCCAACAGTCGTTTGGAGTCAAAAGATTAAATGTTAAAATTTCATCGATATGGACCATTTTGGGGACGTTCGACAGGTCCGGAGTCATCGTTTTTCATCAGAAAATGAATTCTTCGGACTATACCAAAAATGATTCAAAATGTGAAATGGATCGTGCCTCATGTTGAATAACCACTTTTTAACCCCTCAGAGTGACCAAAATTGCCATTTTTACAGAGTTTTGCTTACACAAAAGCTTCAATTTTGACCGATTTCAGGCACATAAATGACTTTAAACACACTTATTTTAGTTGAAAAAGACTTAATTCACATCCAACAGTCGTTTGGAGTCAAAAGATTAAATGTTAAAATTTCATCGATATGGACCATTTTGGGGACATTCGACAGGTCCGGAGTCATCGTTTTTCATCAGAAAATGAATTTTTCGGACTATACCAAAAATGATTCAAAATGTCAAATGGATCGTGCCTCATGTTGAATAACCACTTTTTAACCCCTCAGAGTGACCAAAATTGCCATTTTTACAGAGTTTTGCTTACACAAAAGCTTCAATTTTGACCAATTTCAGGCACATAAATGACTTCAAACACACTTATTTTAGTTGAAAAAGTCATAATTCACATCCAACAGTCGTTTGGAGTCAAAAGATTAACTGTTAAAATTTCAACGATATGGACCATTTTGGGGACGTTCGACAGGTCCGGAGTCATCGTTTTTCATCAGAAAATGAATTTTTCGGACTATATCAAAAATGATTCAAAATGCCAAATTGATCGTGCCTCATGTTGAATAACGACTTTTTAACCCCTCTGAGTGACCAAAATTGCCATTTTTACAGAGTTTTGCTTACTCAAAAGCTTCAATTTTGACCAATTTCAGGCACATAAATGACTTTAAACACACTTATTTTAGTTGAAAAAGTCCTAATTCACATCCAACAGTCGTTTGGAGTCAAAAGATTAAATGTTAAAATTTCATCAAAATGGACCATTTTGGGGACGTTCGACAGGTCCGGAGTCATCGTTTTTCATCAGAAAATGAATTTTTCGGACTATACCAAAAATGATTCAAAATGTCAAATAGATTGTGCCTCATGTTGAATAACCACTTTTTAACCCCTCAGAGTGACCAAAATTGCCATTTTTACAGAGTTTTGCTTACACAAAAGCTTCAATTTTGACCAATTTCAGGCACATAAATGACTTTAAACACACTTATTTTAGTTGAAAAAGACTTAATTCACATCCAACAGTCGTTTGGAGTCAAAAGATTAAATGTTAAAATTTCATTGATATGGACCATTTTGGGGACGTTCGACATGTCCGGAGTCATCGTTTTTCATCAGAAAATGAATTTTTCGGACTATACCAAAAATGATTCAAAATGTCAAATTGATCGTGCCTCATGTTGAATAACCACTTTTTAACCCCTCAGAGTGACCAAAATTGCCATTTTTACGGAGTTTTGCTTACACAAAAGCTTCAATTTTGACCAATTTCAGGCACATAAATGACTTTAAACACACTTATTTTAGTTGAAAAAGACTTAATTCACATCCAACAGTCGTTTGGAGTCAAAAGATTAAATGTTAAAATTTCATCGATATGGACCATTTTGGGGACGTTCGACATGTCATCGTTTTTCATCAGAAAATGAATTTTTCGGACTATACCAAAAATGATTCAAAATGTCAAATAGATCTTGCCTCATGTTGAATAACCACTTTTTAACCCCTCAGAGTGACCAAAATTGCCATTTTTACTGAGTTTTGCTTACTCAAAAGCTTCAATTTTGACCAATTTCAGGCACGTAAATGACTTTAAACACACTTATTTTAGTTGAAAAAGACTTAATTCACATCCAACAGTGGTTTAGAGTCAAAAGATTAAATGTTAAAATTTCATCGATATGGACCATTTTGGGGACGTTCGACAGGTCCGGAGTCATCGTTTTTCATCAGAAAATGAATTTTTCGGACTGTACCAAAAATGATTCAAAATGTCAAATAGATCTTGCCTCATGTTGAATAACCACTTTTTAACCCCTCAGAGTGACCAAAATTGCCATTTTTACAGAGTTTTGCTTACTCAAAAGCTTCAATTTTGACCAATTTCAGGCACGTAAATGACTTTAAACACACTTATTTTAGTTGAAAAAGACTTAATTCACATCCAACAGTGGTTTAGAGTCAAAAGATTAAATGTTAAAATTTCATCGATATGGACCATTTTGGGGACGTTCGACATGTCCGGAGTCATCGTTTTTCATCAGAAAATGAATTTTTCGGACTATACCAAAAATGATTCAAAATGTCAAATAGATCTTGCCTCATGTTGAATAACCACTTTTTAACCCCTCAGAGTGACCAAAATTGCCATTTTTACAGAGTTTTGCTCACACAAAAGCTTCAATTTTGACCAATTTCAGGCACATAAATGACTTTAAACACACTTATTTTAGTTGAAAAAGACTTAATTCACATTCAACAGTCGTTTGGAGTCAAAAGATTAAATGTTAAAATTTCATCGATATGGACCATTTTGGGGACGTTCGACAGGTCCGGAGTCATCGTTTTTCATCAGAAAATGAATTTTTCGGACTATATCAAAAATGATTCAAAATGCCAAAGTGATCGTGCCTCATGTTGAATAACGACTTTTTAATCCCTCAGAGTGACCAAAATTGCCATTTTTACAGAGTTTTGCTTACTCAAAAGCTTCAATTTTGACCAATTTCAGGCACATAAAGGACTTTAAACACACTTATTTTAGTTGAGAAAGTCATAATTCACATCCAACAGTCGTTTGGAGTCAAAAGATTAAATGTTAAAATTTCATCGATATGGACCATTTTGGGGACGTTCGACAGGTCCGGAGTCATCGTTTTTCATCAGAAAATGAATTTTTCGGACTATACCAAAAATGATTCAAAATGTCAAATAGATTGTGCCTCATGTTGAATAACCACTTTTTAACCCCTCAGAGTGACCAAAATTGCCATTTTTACAGAGTTTTGCTTACACAAAAGCTTCAATTTTGACCAATTTCAGGCACATAACTGACTTTAAACACACTTATTTTAGTTAAAAAAGACTTAATTCACATCCAACAGTCGTTTGGAGTCAAAAGATTAAATGTTAAAATTTCATCGATATGGACCATTTTGGGGACGTTCGACAGGTCCGGAGTCATCGTTTTTCATCAGAAAATGAATTCTTCGGACTATACCAAAAATGATTCAAAATGTGAAATAGATTGTGCCTCATGTTGAATAACCACTTTTTAACCCCTCAGAGTGACCAAAATTGCCATTTTTACAGAGTTTTGCTTACACAAAAGCTTCAATTTTGACCAATTTCAGGCACATAAATGACTTTAAACACACTTATTTTAGTTGAAAAAGACTTAATTCATATCCAACAGTCGTTTGGAGTCAAAAGATTAAATGTTAAAATTTCATCGATATGGACCATTTTGGGGACGTTCGACATGTCCGGAGTCATCGTTTTTCATCAGAAAATGAATTTTTCGGACTATACCAAAAATGATTCAAAATGTCAAATTGATCGTGCCTCATGTTGAATAACCACTTTTTAACCCCTCAGAGTGACCAAAATTGCAATTTTTACAGAGTTTTGCTTACTCAAAAGTTTAAATTTTGACCAATTTCAGGCACATAAATGACTTTAAACACACTTATTTTAGTTGAAAAAGACTTAATTCACATCCAACAGTGGTTTGGAGTCAAAAGATTAAATGTTAAAATTTCATCGATATGGACCATTTTGGGGACGTTCGACAGGTCCGGAGTCATCGTTTTTCATCAGAAAATGAATTTTTCGGACTGTACCAAAAATGATTCAAAATGTCAAATGGATCGTGCCTCATGTTGAATAACCACTTTTTAACCCCTCAGAGTGACCAAAATTGCCATTTTTACAGAGTTTTGCTTACACAAAAGCTTCAATTTTGACCAATTTCAGGCACATAAATGACTTTAAACACACTTATTTTAGTTGAAAAAGACTTAATTCATATCCAACAGTCGTTTGGAGTCAAAAGATTAAATGTTAAAATTTCATCGATATGGACCATTTTGGGGACGTTCGACATGTCCGGAGTCATCGTTTTTCATCAGAAAATGAATTTTTCGGACTATACCAAAAATGATTCAAAATGTCAAATTGATCGTGCCTCATGTTGAATAACCACTTTTTAACCCCTCAGAGTGACCAAAATTGCAATTTTTACAGAGTTTTGCTTACTCAAAAGTTTAAATTTTGACCAATTTCAGGCACATAAATGACTTTAAACACACTTATTTTAGTTGAAAAAGACTTAATTCACATCCAACAGTGGTTTGGAGTCAAAAGATTAAATGTTAAAATTTCATCGATATGGACCATTTTGGGGAAGTTCGACAGGTCCAGAGTCATCGTTTTTCATCAGAAAATGAATTTTTCGGACTGTACCAAAAATGATTCAAAATGTCAAATGGATCGTGCCTCATGTTGAATAACCACTTTTTAACCCCTCAGAGTGACCAAAATTGCCATTTTTACAGAGTTTTGCTTACACAAAAGCTTCAATTTTGACCAATTTCAGGCACATAAATGACTTTAAACACACTTATTTTAGTTGAAAAAGACTTAATTCACATTCAACAGTCGTTTGGAGTCAAAAGATTAAATGTTAAAATTTCATCGATATGGACCATTTTGGGGACGTTCGACAGGTCCGGAGTCATCGTTTTTCATCAGAAAATGAATTTTTCGGACTGTACATAAAATGATTCAAAATGTCAAATGGATCGTGCCTCATGTTGAATAACCACTTTTTAACCCCTCAGAGTGACCAAAATTGCCATTTTTACAGAGTTTTGCTTACTCAAAAGCTTCAATTTTGACCAATTTCAGGCATGTAAATGACTTTAAACACACTTATTTTAGTTGAAAAAGACTTAATTCGCATCCAACAGTCGTTTGGAGTCAAAATATTAAATGTTAAAATTTCATCGATATGGACCATTTTGGGGACATTCGACAGGTCCGGAGTCATCGTTTTTCATCAGAAAATTAATTTTTCAGACTATACCAAAAATGATTCAAAATGTCAAATGGATCGTGCCTCATGTTGAATAACCACTTTTTAACCCCTCAGAGTGACCAAAATTGCCATTTTTACAGAGTTTTGCTTACACAAAAGCTTCAATTTTGACCAATTTCAGGCACATAAATGACTTTAAACACACTTATTTTAGTTGAAAAAGACTTAATTCACATCCAACAGTCGTTTGGAGTCAAAAGATTAAATGTTAAAATTTCATCGATATGGACCATTTTGGGGACGTTCGACAGGTCCGGAGTCATCGTTTTTCATCAGAAAATGAATTTTTCGGACTATATCAAAAATGATTCAAAATGCCAAAGTGATCGTGCCTCATGTTGAATAACGACTTTTTAACCGCTCAGAGTGACCAAAATTGCCATTTCTACAGAGTTTTGCTTACTCAAAAGCTTCAATTTTGACCAATTTCAGGCACATAAATGACTTTAAACACACTTATTTTAGTTGAAAAAGTCCTAATTCACATCCAACAGTCGTTTGGAGTCAAAAGATTAAATGTTAAAATTTCATCAAAATGGACCATTTTGGGGACGTTCGACAGGTCCGGAGTCATCGTTTTTCATCAGAAAATGAATTTTTCGGACTGTACCAAAAATGATTCAAAATGTCAAATGGATCGTGCCTCATGTTGAATAACCACTTTTTAACCCCTCAGAGTGACCAAAATTGCCATTTTTACAGAGTTTTGCTTACACAAAAGCTTCAATTTTGACCAATTTCAGGCACATAAATGACTTTAAACACACTTATTTTAGTTGAAAAAGACTTAATTCACATTCAACAGTCGTTTGGAGTCAAAAGATTAAATGTTAAAATTTCATCGATATGGACCATTTTGGGGACGTTCGACAGGTCCGGAGTCATCGTTTTTCATCAGAAAATGAATTTTTCGGACTGTACATAAAATGATTCAAAATGTCAAATGGATCGTGCCTCATGTTGAATAACCACTTTTTAACCCCTCAGAGTGACCAAAATTGCCATTTTTACAGAGTTTTGCTTACTCAAAAGCTTCAATTTTGACCAATTTCAGGCATGTAAATGACTTTAAACACACTTATTTTAGTTGAAAAAGACTTAATTCGCATCCAACAGTCGTTTGGAGTCAAAATATTAAATGTTAAAATTTCATCGATATGGACCATTTTGGGGACATTCGACAGGTCCGGAGTCATCGTTTTTCATCAGAAAATTAATTTTTCAGACTATACCAAAAATGATTCAAAATGTCAAATGGATCGTGCCTCATGTTGAATAACCACTTTTTAACCCCTCAGAGTGACCAAAATTGCCATTTTTACAGAGTTTTGCTTACACAAAAGCTTCAATTTTGACCAATTTCAGGCACATAAATGACTTTAAACACACTTATTTTAGTTGAAAAAGACTTAATTCACATCCAACAGTCGTTTGGAGTCAAAAGATTAAATGTTAAAATTTCATCGATATGGACCATTTTGGGGACGTTCGACAGGTCCGGAGTCATCGTTTTTCATCAGAAAATGAATTTTTCGGACTATATCAAAAATGATTCAAAATGCCAAAGTGATCGTGCCTCATGTTGAATAACGACTTTTTAACCGCTCAGAGTGACCAAAATTGCCATTTCTACAGAGTTTTGCTTACTCAAAAGCTTCAATTTTGACCAATTTCAGGCACATAAATGACTTTAAACACACTTATTTTAGTTGAAAAAGTCCTAATTCACATCCAACAGTCGTTTGGAGTCAAAAGATTAAATGTTAAAATTTCATCGATATGGACCATTTTGGGGACGTTCGACAGGTCCGGAGTCATCGTTTTTCATCAGAAAATGAATTTTTCGGACTATACCAAAAATGATTCAAAATGTCAAATAGATTGTGCCTCATGTTGAATACCCACTTTTTAACCCCTCAGAGTGACCAAAATTGCCATTTTTACAGAGTTTTGCTTACACAAAAGCTTCAATTTTGACCAATTTCAGGCACATAAATGACTTTAAACACACTTATTTTAGTTGAAAAAGACTTAATTCACATCCAACAGTCGTTTGGAGTCAAAAGATTAAATGTTAAAATTTCATCGATATGGACCATTTTGGGGACGTTCGACAGGTCCGGAGTCATCGTTTTTCATCAGAAAATGAATTTTTCGGACTATACCAAAAATGATTCAAAATGTCAAATAGATTGTGCCTCATGTTGAATAACCACTTTTTAACCCCTCAGAGTGACCAAAATTGCCATTTTTACAGAGTTTTGCTTACACAAAAGCTTCAATTTTGACCAATTTCAGGCACATAAATGACTTTAAACACACTTATTTTAGTTGAAAAAGACTTAATTCACATCCAACAGTCGTTTGGAGTCAAAAGATTAAATGTTAAAATTTCATCGATATGGACCATTTTGGGGACGTTCGACATGTCCGGAGTCATCGTTTTTCATCAGAAAATGAATTTTTCGGACTATACCAAAAATGATTCAAAATGTCAAATAGATCTTGCCTCATGTTGAATAACCACTTTTTAACCCCTCAGAGTGACCAAAATTGCCATTTTTACAGAGTTTTGCTTACTCAAAAGCTTCAATTTTGACCAATTTCAGGCACGTAAATGACTTTAAACACACTTATTTTAGTTGAAAAAGACTTAATTCACATCCAACAGTGGTTTAGAGTCAAAAGATTAAATGTTAAAATTTCATCGATATGGACCATTTTGGGGACGTTCGACAGGTCCGGAGTCATCGTTTTTCATCAGAAAATGAATTTTTCGGACTGTACCAAAAATGATTCAAAATGTCAAATGGATCGTGCCTCATGTTGAATAACCACTTTTTAACCCCTCAGAGTGACCAAAATTGCCATTTTTACAGAGTTTTGCTCACACAAAAGCTTCAATTTTGACCAATTTCAGGCACATAAATGACTTTAAACACACTTATTTTAGTTGAAAAAGACTTAATTCACATTCAACAGTCGTTTGGAGTCAAAAGATTAAATGTTAAAATTTCATCGATATGGACCATTTTGGGGACGTTCGACAGGTCCGGAGTCATCGTTTTTCATCAGAAAATGAATTTTTCGGACTATATCAAAAATGATTCAAAATGCCAAAGTGATCGTGCCTCATGTTGAATAACGACTTTTTAATCCCTCAGAGTGACCAAAATTGCCATTTTTACAGAGTTTTGCTTACTCAAAAGCTTCAATTTTGACCAATTTCAGGCACATAAAGGACTTTAAACACACTTATTTTAGTTGAGAAAGTCATAATTCACATCCAACAGTCGTTTGGAGTCAAAAGATTAAATGTTAAAATTTCATCGATATGGACCATTTTGGGGACGTTCGACAGGTCCGGAGTCATCGTTTTTCATCAGAAAATGAATTTTTCGGACTATACCAAAAATGATTCAAAATGTCAAATAGATTGTGCCTCATGTTGAATAACCACTTTTTAACCCCTCAGAGTGACCAAAATTGCCATTTTTACAGAGTTTTGCTTACACAAAAGCTTCAATTTTGACCAATTTCAGGCACATAACTGACTTTAAACACACTTATTTTAGTTAAAAAAGACTTAATTCACATCCAACAGTCGTTTGGAGTCAAAAGATTAAATGTTAAAATTTCATCGATATGGACCATTTTGGGGACGTTCGACAGGTCCGGAGTCATCGTTTTTCATCAGAAAATGAATTCTTCGGACTATACCAAAAATGATTCAAAATGTGAAATAGATTGTGCCTCATGTTGAATAACCACTTTTTAACCCCTCAGAGTGACCAAAATTGCCATTTTTACAGAGTTTTGCTTACACAAAAGCTTCAATTTTGACCAATTTCAGGCACATAAATGACTTTAAACACACTTATTTTAGTTGAAAAAGACTTAATTCATATCCAACAGTCGTTTGGAGTCAAAAGATTAAATGTTAAAATTTCATCGATATGGACCATTTTGGGGACGTTCGACATGTCCGGAGTCATCGTTTTTCATCAGAAAATGAATTTTTCGGACTATACCAAAAATGATTCAAAATGTCAAATTGATCG
The DNA here is from genome assembly GCF_964263255.1 of Lissotriton vulgaris. Taxonomy (NCBI): domain Eukaryota; kingdom Metazoa; phylum Chordata; class Amphibia; order Caudata; family Salamandridae; genus Lissotriton; species Lissotriton vulgaris. The sequence continues at coordinate 931,400 of NW_028240631.1, read as the reverse complement.
TGCCTCATGTTGAATAACCACTTTTTAACCCCTCAGAGTGACCAAAATTGCAATTTTTACAGAGTTTTGCTTACTCAAAAGTTTAAATTTTGACCAATTTCAGGCACATAAATGACTTTAAACACACTTATTTTAGTTGAAAAAGACTTAATTCACATCCAACAGTGGTTTGGAGTCAAAAGATTAAATGTTAAAATTTCATCGATATGGACCATTTTGGGGACGTTCGACAGGTCCGGAGTCATCGTTTTTCATCAGAAAATGAATTTTTCGGACTGTACCAAAAATGATTCAAAATGTCAAATGGATCGTGCCTCATGTTGAATAACCACTTTTTAACCCCTCAGAGTGACCAAAATTGCCATTTTTACAGAGTTTTGCTTACACAAAAGCTTCAATTTTGACCAATTTCAGGCACATAAATGACTTTAAACACACTTATTTTAGTTGAAAAAGACTTAATTCATATCCAACAGTCGTTTGGAGTCAAAAGATTAAATGTTAAAATTTCATCGATATGGACCATTTTGGGGACGTTCGACATGTCCGGAGTCATCGTTTTTCATCAGAAAATGAATTTTTCGGACTATACCAAAAATGATTCAAAATGTCAAATTGATCGTGCCTCATGTTGAATAACCACTTTTTAACCCCTCAGAGTGACCAAAATTGCAATTTTTACAGAGTTTTGCTTACTCAAAAGTTTAAATTTTGACCAATTTCAGGCACATAAATGACTTTAAACACACTTATTTTAGTTGAAAAAGACTTAATTCACATCCAACAGTGGTTTGGAGTCAAAAGATTAAATGTTAAAATTTCATCGATATGGACCATTTTGGGGACGTTCGACAGGTCCGGAGTCATCGTTTTTCATCAGAAAATGAATTTTTCGGACTGTACCAAAAATGATTCAAAATGTCAAATGGATCGTGCCTCATGTTGAATAACCACTTTTTAACCCCTCAGAGTGACCAAAATTGCCATTTTTACAGAGTTTTGCTTACACAAAAGCTTCAATTTTGACCAATTTCAGGCACATAAATGACTTTAAACACACTTATTTTAGTTGAAAAAGACTTAATTCACATTCAACAGTCGTTTGGAGTCAAAAGATTAAATGTTAAAATTTCATCGATATGGACCATTTTGGGGACGTTCGACAGGTCCGGAGTCATCGTTTTTCATCAGAAAATGAATTTTTCGGACTGTACATAAAATGATTCAAAATGTCAAATGGATCGTGCCTCATGTTGAATAACCACTTTTTAACCCCTCAGAGTGACCAAAATTGCCATTTTTACAGAGTTTTGCTTACTCAAAAGCTTCAATTTTGACCAATTTCAGGCATGTAAATGACTTTAAACACACTTATTTTAGTTGAAAAAGACTTAATTCGCATCCAACAGTCGTTTGGAGTCAAAATATTAAATGTTAAAATTTCATCGATATGGACCATTTTGGGGACATTCGACAGGTCCGGAGTCATCGTTTTTCATCAGAAAATTAATTTTTCAGACTATACCAAAAATGATTCAAAATGTCAAATGGATCGTGCCTCATGTTGAATAACCACTTTTTAACCCCTCAGAGTGACCAAAATTGCCATTTTTACAGAGTTTTGCTTACACAAAAGCTTCAATTTTGACCAATTTCAGGCACATAAATGACTTTAAACACACTTATTTTAGTTGAAAAAGACTTAATTCACATCCAACAGTCGTTTGGAGTCAAAAGATTAAATGTTAAAATTTCATCGATATGGACCATTTTGGGGACGTTCGACAGGTCCGGAGTCATCGTTTTTCATCAGAAAATGAATTTTTCGGACTATATCAAAAATGATTCAAAATGCCAAAGTGATCGTGCCTCATGTTGAATAACGACTTTTTAACCCCTCAGAGTGACCAAAATTGCCATTTCTACAGAGTTTTGCTTACTCAAAAGCTTCAATTTTGACCAATTTCAGGCACATAAATGACTTTAAACACACTTATTTTAGTTGAAAAAGTCCTAATTCACATCCAACAGTCGTTTGGAGTCAAAAGATTAAATGTTAAAATTTCATCGATATGGACCATTTTGGGGACGTTCGACAGGTCCGGAGTCATCGTTTTTCATCAGAAAATGAATTTTTCGGACTATACCAAAAATGATTCAAAATGTCAAATAGATTGTGCCTCATGTTGAATAACCACTTTTTAACCCCTCAGAGTGACCAAAAGTGCCATTTTTACAGAGTTTTGCTTACACAAAAGCTTCAATTTTGACCAATTTCAGGCACATAAATGACTTTAAACACACTTATTTTAGTTGAAAAAGACTTAATTCACATCCAACAGTCGTTTGGAGTCAAAAGATTAAATGTTAAAATTTCATCGATATGGACCATTTTGGGGACGTTCGACAGGTCCGGAGTCATCGTTTTTCATCAGAAAATGAATTCTTCGGACTATACCAAAAATGATTCAAAATGTGAAATGGATCGTGCTTCATGTTGAATAACCACTTTTTAACCCCTCAGAATGACCATAATTGCCATTTTTACAGAGTTTTGCTTACACAAAAGCTTCAATTTTGACCAATTTCAGGCACATAAATGACTTTAAACACACCTATTTTAGTTGAAAAAGACTTAATTCACATCCAACAGTCGTTTGGAGTCAAAAGATTAAATGTTAAAATTTCATCGATATGGACCATTTTGGGGACGTTCGACAGGTCCGGAGTCATCGTTTTTCATCAGAAAATGAATTCTTCGGACTATACCAAAAATGATTCAAAATGTCAAATGGATCGTGCCTCATGATGAATAACCACTTTTTAACCCCTCAGAGTGACCAAAATTGCCATTTTTACAGAGTTTTGCTTACACAAAAGCTTCAATTTTGACCATTTTCAGGCACATAAATGACTTTAAACACACTTATTTTAGTTGAAAAAGTCATAATTCACATCCAACAGTCGTTTGGAGTCAAAAGATTAACTGTTAAAATTTCAACGATATGGACCATTTTGGGGACGTTCGACAGGTCCGGAGTCATCGTTTTTCATCAGAAAATGAATTTTTCGGACTATACCAAAAATGATTCAAAATGTCAAATAGATTGTGCCTCATGTTGAATAACCACTTTTTAACCCCTCAGAGTGACCAAAATTGCCATTTTTACAGAGTTTTGCTTACACAAAAGCTTCAATTTTGACCAATTTCAGGCACATAAATGACTTTAAACACACTTATTTTAGTTGAAAAAGACTTAATTCACATCCAACAGTCGTTTGGAGTCAAAAGATTAAATGTTAAAATTTCATCGATATGGACCATTTTGGGGACGTTCGACATGTCCGGAGTCATCGTTTTTCATCAGAAAATGAATTTTTCGGACTATACCAAAAATGATTCAAAATGTCAAATAGATCTTGCCTCATGTTGAATAACCACTTTTTAACCCCTCAGAGTGACCAAAATTGCCATTTTTACAGAGTTTTGCTTACTCAAAAGCTTCAATTTTGACCAATTTCAGGCACGTAAATGACTTTAAACACACTTATTTTAGTTGAAAAAGACTTAATTCACATCCAACAGTGGTTTAGAGTCAAAAGATTAAATGTTAAAATTTCATCGATATGGACCATTTTGGGGACGTTCGACAGGTCAGGATTCATCGTTTTTCATCAGAAAATGAATTTTTCGGACTGTACCAAAAATGATTCAAAATGTCAAATGGATCGTGCCTCATGTTGAATAACCACTTTTTAACCCCTCAGAGTGACCAAAATTGCCATTTTTACTGAGTTTTGCTCACACAAAAGCTTCAATTTTGACCAATTTCAGGCACATAAATGACTTTAAACACACTTATTTTAGTTGAAAAAGACTTAATTCACATTCAACAGTCGTTTGGAGTCAAAAGATTAAATGTTAAAATTTCATCGATATGGACCATTTTGGGGACGTTCGACAGGTCCGGAGTCATCGTTTTTCATCAGAAAATGAATTTTTCGGACTATATCAAAAATGATTCAAAATGCCAAAGTGATCGTGCCTCATGTTGAATAACGACTTTTTAATCCCTCAGAGTGACCAAAATTGCCATTTTTACAGAGTTTTGCTTACTCAAAAGCTTCAATTTTGACCAATTTCAGGCACATAAAGGACTTTAAACACACTTATTTTAGTTGAGAAAGTCATAATTCACATCCAACAGTCGTTTGGAGTCAAAAGATTAAATGTTAAAATTTCATAGATATGGACCATTTTGGGGACGTTCGACAGGTCCGGAGTCATCGTTTTTCATCAGAAAATGAATTTTTCGGACTATACCAAAAATGATTCAAAATGTCAAATAGATTGTGCCTCATGTTGAATAACCACTTTTTAACCCCTCAGAGTGACCAAAATTGCCATTTTTACAGAGTTTTGCTTACACAAAAGCTTCAATTTTGACCAATTTCAGGCACATAACTGACTTTAAACACACTTATTTTAGTTAAAAAAGACTTAATTCACATCCAACAGTCGTTTGGAGTCAAAAGATTAAATGTTAAAATTTCATCGATATGGACCATTTTGGGGACGTTCGACAGGTCCGGAGTCATCGTTTTTCATCAGAAAATGAATTCTTCGGACTATACCAAAAATGATTCAAAATGTCAAATAGATCTTGCCTCATGTTGAATAACCACTTTTTAACCCCTCAGAGTGACCAAAATTGCCATTTTTACAGAGTTTTGCTTACTCAAAAGCTTCAATTTTGACCAATTTCAGGCACGTAAATGACTTTAAACACACCTATTTTAGTTGAAAAAGACTTAATTCACATCCAACAGTCGTTTGGAGTCAAAAGATTAAATGTTAAAATTTCATCGATATGGACCATTTTGGGGACGTTCGACAGGTCCGGAGTCATCGTTTTTCATCAGAAAATGAATTCTTCGGACTATACCAAAAATGATTCAAAATGTCAAATGGATCGTGCCTCATGATGAATAACCACTTTTTAACCCCTCAGAGTGACCAAAATTGCCATTTTTACAGAGTTTTGCTTACACAAAAGCTTCAATTTTGACCATTTTCAGGCACATAAATGACTTTAAACACACTTATTTTAGTTGAAAAAGTCATAATTCCCATCCAACAGTCGTTTGGAGTCAAAAGATTAACTGTTAAAATTTCAACGATATGGACCATTTTGGGGACGTTCGACAGGTCCGGAGTCATCGTTTTTCATCAGAAAATGAATTTTTCGGACTATACCAAAAATGATTCAAAATGTCAAATAGATTGTGCCTCATGTTGAATAACCACTTTTTAACCCCTCAGAGTGACCAAAATTGCCATTTTTACAGAGTTTTGCTTACACAAAAGCTTCAATTTTGACCAATTTCAGGCACATAAATGACTTTAAACACACTTATTTTAGTTGAAAAAGACTTAATTCACATCCAACAGTCGTTTGGAGTCAAAAGATTAAATGTTAAAATTTCATCGATATGGACCATTTTGGGGACGTTCGACATGTCCGGAGTCATCGTTTTTCATCAGAAAATGAATTTTTCGGACTATACCAAAAATGATTCAAAATGTCAAATAGATCTTGCCTCATGTTGAATAACCACTTTTTAACCCCTCAGAGTGACCAAAATTGCCATTTTTACAGAGTTTTGCTTACTCAAAAGCTTCAATTTTGACCAATTTCAGGCACGTAAATGACTTTAAACACACTTATTTTAGTTGAAAAAGACTTAATTCACATCCAACAGTGGTTTAGAGTCAAAAGATTAAATGTTAAAATTTCATCGATATGGACCATTTTGGGGACGTTCGACAGGTCCGGAGTCATCGTTTTTCATCAGAAAATGAATTTTTCGGACTATACCAAAAATGATTCAAAATGTCAAATAGATTGTGCCTCATGTTGAATAACCACTTTTTAACCCCTCAGAGTGACCAAAATTGCCATTTTTACAGAGTTTTGCTTACACAAAAGCTTCAATTTTGACCAATTTCAGGCACATAACTGACTTTAAACACACTTATTTTAGTTAAAAAAGACTTAATTCACATCCAACAGTCGTTTGGAGTCAAAAGATTAAATGTTAAAATTTCATCGATATGGACCATTTTGGGGACGTTCGACAGGTCCGGAGTCATCGTTTTTCATCAGAAAATGAATTCTTCGGACTATACCAAAAATGATTCAAAATGTGAAATAGATTGTGCCTCATGTTGAATAACCACTTTTTAACCCCTCAGAGTGACCAAAATTGCCATTTTTACAGAGTTTTGCACACAAAAGCTTCAATTTTGACCAATTTCAGGCACATAAATGACTTTAAACACACTTATTTTAGTTGAAAAAGACTTAATTCATATCCAACAGTCGTTTGGAGTCAAAAGATTAAATGTTAAAATTTCATCGATATGGACCATTTTGGGGACGTTCGACATGTCCGGAGTCATCGTTTTTCATCAGAAAATGAATTTTTCGGACTATACCAAAAATGATTCAAAATGTCAAATTGATCGTGCCTCATGTTGAATAACCACTTTTTAACCCCTCAGAGTGACCAAAATTGCAATTTTTACAGAGTTTTGCTTACTCAAAAGTTTAAATTTTGACCAATTTCAGGCACATAAATGACTTTAAACACACTTATTTTAGTTGAAAAAGACTTAATTCACATCCAACAGTGGTTTGGAGTCAAAAGATTAAATGTTAAAATTTCATCGATATGGACCATTTTGGGGACGTTCGACAGGTCCGGAGTCATCGTTTTTCATCAGAAAATGAATTTTTCGGACTGTACCAAAAATGATTCAAAATGTCAAATGGATCGTGCCTCATGTTGAATAACCACTTTTTAACCCCTCAGAGTGACCAAAATTGCCATTTTTACAGAGTTTTGCTTACACAAAAGCTTCAATTTTGACCAATTTCAGGCACATAAATGACTTTAAACACACTTATTTTAGTTGAAAAAGACTTAATTCATATCCAACAGTCGTTTGGAGTCAAAAGATTAAATGTTAAAATTTCATCGATATGGACCATTTTGGGGACGTTCGACATGTCCGGAGTCATCGTTTTTCATCAGAAAATGAATTTTTCGGACTATACCAAAAATGATTCAAAATGTCAAATTGATCGTGCCTCATGTTGAATAACCACTTTTTAACCCCTCAGAGTGACCAAAATTGCAATTTTTACAGAGTTTTGCTTACTCAAAAGTTTAAATTTTGACCAATTTCAGGCACATAAATGACTTTAAACACACTTATTTTAGTTGAAAAAGACTTAATTCACATCCAACAGTGGTTTGGAGTCAAAAGATTAAATGTTAAAATTTCATCGATATGGACCATTTTGGGGAAGTTCGACAGGTCCGGAGTCATCGTTTTTCATCAGAAAATGAATTTTTCGGACTGTACCAAAAATGATTCAAAATGTCAAATGGATCGTGCCTCATGTTGAATAACCACTTTTTAACCCCTCAGAGTGACCAAAATTGCCATTTTTACAGAGTTTTGCTTACACAAAAGCTTCAATTTTGACCAATTTCAGGCACATAAATGACTTTAAACACACTTATTTTAGTTGAAAAAGACTTAATTCACATTCAACAGTCGTTTGGAGTCAAAAGATTAAATGTTAAAATTTCATCGATATGGACCATTTTGGGGACGTTCGACTGGTCCGGAGTCATCGTTTTTCATCAGAAAATGAATTTTTCGGACTGTACATAAAATGATTCAAAATGTCAAATGGATCGTGCCTCATGTTGAATAACCACTTTTTAACCCCTCAGAGTGACCAAAATTGCCATTTTTACAGAGTTTTGCTTACTCAAAAGCTTCAATTTTGACCAATTTCAGGCATGTAAATGACTTTAAACACACTTATTTTAGTTGAAAAAGACTTAATTCGCATCCAACAGTCGTTTGGAGTCAAAATATTAAATGTTAAAATTTCATCGATATGGACCATTTTGGGGACATTCGACAGGTCCGGAGTCATCGTTTTTCATCAGAAAATTAATTTTTCAGACTATACCAAAAATGATTCAAAATGTCAAATGGATCGTGCCTCATGTTGAATAACCACTTTTTAACCCCTCAGAGTGACCAAAATTGCCATTTTTACAGAGTTTTGCTTACACAAAAGCTTCAATTTTGACCAATTTCAGGCACATAAATGACTTTAAACACACTTATTTTAGTTGAAAAAGACTTAATTCACATCCAACAGTCGTTTGGAGTCAAAAGATTAAATGTTAAAATTTCATCGATATGGACCATTTTGGGGACGTTCGACAGGTCCGGAGTCATCGTTTTTCATCAGAAAATGAATTTTTCGGACTATATCAAAAATGATTCAAAATGCCAAAGTGATCGTGCCTCATGTTGAATAACGACTTTTTAACCCCTCAGAGTGACCAAAATTGCCATTTCTACAGAGTTTTGCTTACTCAAAAGCTTCAATTTTGACCAATTTCAGGCACATAAATGACTTTAAACACACTTATTTTAGTTGAAAAAGTCCTAATTCACATCCAACAGTCGTTTGGAGTCAAAAGATTAAATGTTAAAATTTCATCGATATGGACCATTTTGGGGACGTTCGACAGGTCCGGAGTCATCGTTTTTCATCAGAAAATGAATTTTTCGGACTATACCAAAAATGATTCAAAATGTCAAATAGATTGTGCCTCATGTTGAATAACCACTTTTTAACCCCTCAGAGTGACCAAAATTGCCATTTTTACAGAGTTTTGCTTACACAAAAGCTTCAATTTTGACCAATTTCAGGCACATAAATGACTTTAAACACACTTATTTTAGTTGAAAAAGACTTAATTCACATCCAACAGTCGTTTGGAGTCAAAAGATTAAATGTTAAAATTTCATCGATATGGACCATTTTGGGGACGTTCGACAGGTCCGGAGTCATCGTTTTTCATCAGAAAATGAATTTTTCGGACTATACCAAAAATGATTCAAAATGTCAAATAGATTGTGCCTCATGTTGAATAACCACTTTTTAACCCCTCAGAGTGACCAAAATTGCCATTTTTACAGAGTTTTGCTTACACAAAAGCTTCAATTTTGACCAATTTCAGGCACATAACTGACTTTAAACACACTTATTTTAGTTAAAAAAGACTTAATTCACATCCAACAGTCGTTTGGAGTCAAAAGATTAAATGTTAAAATTTCATCGATATGGACCATTTTGGGGACGTTCGACAGGTCCGGAGTCATCGTTTTTCATCAGAAAATGAATTCTTCGGACTATACCAAAAATGATTCAAAATGTGAAATAGATTGTGCCTCATGTTGAATAACCACTTTTTAACCCCTCAGAGTGACCAAAATTGCCATTTTTACAGAGTTTTGCTTACACAAAAGCTTCAATTTTGACCAATTTCAGGCACATAAATGACTTTAAACACACTTATTTTAGTTGAAAAAGACTTAATTCATATCCAACAGTCGTTTGGAGTCAAAAGATTAAATGTTAAAATTTCATCGATATGGACCATTTTGGGGACGTTCGACATGTCCGGAGTCATCGTTTTTCATCAGAAAATGAATTTTTCGGACTATACCAAAAATGATTCAAAATGTCAAATTGATCGTGCCTCATGTTGAATAACCACTTTTTAACCCCTCAGAGTGACCAAAATTGCAATTTTTACAGAGTTTTGCTTACTCAAAAGTTTAAATTTTGACCAATTTCAGGCACATAAATGACTTTAAACACACTTATTTTAGTTGAAAAAGACTTAATTCACATCCAACAGTGGTTTGGAGTCAAAAGATTAAATGTTAAAATTTCATCGATATGGACCATTTTGGGGACGTTCGACAGGTCCGGAGTCATCGTTTTTCATCAGAAAATGAATTTTTCGGACTGTACCAAAAATGATTCAAAATGTCAAATGGATCGTGCCTCATGTTGAATAACCACTTTTTAACCCCTCAGAGTGACCAAAATTGCCATTTTTACAGAGTTTTGCTTACACAAAAGCTTCAATTTTGACCAATTTCAGGCACATAAATGACTTTAAACACACTTATTTTAGTTGAAAAAGACTTAATTCATATCCAACAGTCGTTTGGAGTCAAAAGATTAAATGTTAAAATTTCATCGATATGGACCATTTTGGGGACGTTCGACATGTCCGGAGTCATCGTTTTTCATCAGAAAATGAATTTTTCGGACTATACCAAAAATGATTCAAAATGTCAAATTGATCGTGCCTCATGTTGAATAACCACTTTTTAACCCCTCAGAGTGACCAAAATTGCAATTTTTACAGAGTTTTGCTTACTCAAAAGTTTAAATTTTGACCAATTTCAGGCACATAAATGACTTTAAACACACTTATTTTAGTTGAAAAAGACTTAATTCACATCCAACAGTGGTTTGGAGTCAAAAGATTAAATGTTAAAATTTCATCGATATGGACCATTTTGGGGACGTTCGACAGGTCTGGAGTCATCGTTTTTCATCAGAAAATGAATTTTTCGGACTGTACCAAAAATGATTCAAAATGTCAAATGGATCGTGCCTCATGTTGAATAACCACTTTTTAACCCCTCAGAGTGACCAAAATTGCCATTTTTACAGAGTTTTGCTTACACAAAAGCTTCAATTTTGACCAATTTCAGGCACATAAATGACTTTAAACACACTTATTTTAGTTGAAAAAGACTTAATTCACATTCAACAGTCGTTTGGAGTCAAAAGATTAAATGTTAAAATTTCATCGATATGGACCATTTTGGGGAAGTTCGACAGGTCCGGAGTCATCGTTTTTCATCAGAAAATGAATTTTTCGGACTGTACCAAAAATGATTCAAAATGTCAAATGGATCGTGCCTCATGTTGAATAACCACTTTTTAACCCCTCAGAGTGACCAAAATTGCCATTTTTACAGAGTTTTGCTTACACAAAAGCTTCAATTTTGACCAATTTCAGGCACATAAATGACTTTAAACACACTTATTTTAGTTGAAAAAGACTTAATTCACATTCAACAGTCGTTTGGAGTCAAAAGATTAAATGTTAAAATTTCATCGATATGGACCATTTTGGGGACGTTCGACTGGTCCGGAGTCATCGTTTTTCATCAGAAAATGAATTTTTCGGACTGTACATAAAATGATTCAAAATGTCAAATGGATCGTGCCTCATGTTGAATAACCACTTTTTAACCCCTCAGAGTGACCAAAATTGCCATTTTTACAGAGTTTTGCTTACTCAAAAGCTTCAATTTTGACCAATTTCAGGCATGTAAATGACTTTAAACACACTTATTTTAGTTGAAAAAGACTTAATTCGCATCCAACAGTCGTTTGGAGTCAAAATATTAAATGTTAAAATTTCATCGATATGGACCATTTTGGGGACATTCGACAGGTCCGGAGTCATCGTTTTTCATCAGAAAATTAATTTTTCAGACTATACCAAAAATGATTCAAAATGTCAAATGGATCGTGCCTCATGTTGAATAACCACTTTTTAACCCCTCAGAGTGACCAAAATTGCCATTTTTACAGAGTTTTGCTTACACAAAAGCTTCAATTTTGACCAATTTCAGGCACATAAATGACTTTAAACACACTTATTTTAGTTGAAAAAGACTTAATTCACATCCAACAGTCGTTTGGAGTCAAAAGATTAAATGTTAAAATTTCATCGATATGGACCATTTTGGGGACGTTCGACAGGTCCGGAGTCATCGTTTTTCATCAGAAAATGAATTTTTCGGACTATATCAAAAATGATTCAAAATGCCAAAGTGATCGTGCCTCATGTTGAATAACGACTTTTTAACCCCTCAGAGTGACCAAAATTGCCATTTCTACAGAGTTTTGCTTACTCAAAAGCTTCAATTTTGACCAATTTCAGGCACATAAATGACTTTAAACACACTTATTTTAGTTGAAAAAGTCCTAATTCACATCCAACAGTCGTTTGGAGTCAAAAGATTAAATGTTAAAATTTCATCGATATGGACCATTTTGGGGACGTTCGACAGGTCCGGAGTCATCGTTTTTCATCAGAAAATGAATTTTTCGGACTATACCAAAAATGATTCAAAATGTCAAATAGATTGTGCCTCATGTTGAATAACCACTTTTTAACCCCTCAGAGTGACCAAAATTGCCATTTTTACAGAGTTTTGCTTACACAAAAGCTTCAATTTTGACCAATTTCAGGCACATAAATGACTTTAAACACACTTATTTTAGTTGAAAAAGACTTAATTCACATCCAACAGTCGTTTGGAGTCAAAAGATTAAATGTTAAAATTTCATCGATATGGACCATTTTGGGGACGTTCGACAGGTCCGGAGTCATCGTTTTTCATCAGAAAATGAATTTTTCGGACTATACCAAAAATGATTCAAAATGTCAAATAGATTGTGCCTCATGTTGAATAACCACTTTTTAACCCCTCAGAGTGACCAAAATTGCCATTTTTACAGAGTTTTGCTTACACAAAAGCTTCAATTTTGACCAATTTCAGGCACATAAATGACTTTAAACACACTTATTTTAGTTGAAAAAGACTTAATTCACATCCAACAGTCGTTTGGAGTCAAAAGATTAAATGTTAAAATTTCATCGATATGGACCATTTTGGGGACGTTCGACATGTCCGGAGTCATCGTTTTTCATCAGAAAATGAATTTTTCGGACTATACCAAAAATGATTCAAAATGTCAAATAGATCTTGCCTCATGTTGAATAACCACTTTTTAACCCCTCAGAGTGACCAAAATTGCCATTTTTACAGAGTTTTGCTTACTCAAAAGCTTCAATTTTGACCAATTTCAGGCACGTAAATGACTTTAAACACACTTATTTTAGTTGAAAAAGACTTAATTCACATCCAACAGTGGTTTAGAGTCAAAAGATTAAATGTTAAAATTTCATCGATATGGACCATTTTGGGGACGTTCGACAGGTCCGGAGTCATCGTTTTTCATCAGAAAATGAATTTTTCGGACTGTACCAAAAATGATTCAAAATGTCAAATGGATCGTGCCTCATGTTGAATAACCACTTTTTAACCCCTCAGAGTGACCAAAATTGCCATTTTTACAGAGTTTTGCTCACACAAAAGCTTCAATTTTGACCAATTTCAGGCACATAAATGACTTTAAACACACTTATTTTAGTTGAAAAAGACTTAATTCACATTCAACAGTCGTTTGGAGTCAAAAGATTAAATGTTAAAATTTCATCGATATGGACCATTTTGGGGACGTTCGACAGGTCCGGAGTCATCGTTTTTCATCAGAAAATGAATTTTTCGGACTATATCAAAAATGATTCAAAATGCCAAAGTGATCGTGCCTCATGTTGAATAACGACTTTTTAATCCCTCAGAGTGACCAAAATTGCCATTTTTACAGAGTTTTGCTTACTCAAAAGCTTCAATTTTGACCAATTTCAGGCACATAAAGGACTTTAAACACACTTATTTTAGTTGAGAAAGTCATAATTCACATCCAACAGTCGTTTGGAGTCAAAAGATTAAATGTTAAAATTTCATCGATATGGACCATTTTGGGGACGTTCGACAGGTCCGGAGTCATCGTTTTTCATCAGAAAATGAATTTTTCGGACTATACCAAAAATGATTCAAAATGTCAAATAGATTGTGCCTCATGTTGAATAACCACTTTTTAACCCCTCAGAGTGACCAAAATTGCCATTTTTACAGAGTTTTGCTTACACAAAAGCTTCAATTTTGACCAATTTCAGGCACATAACTGACTTTAAACACACTTATTTTAGTTAAAAAAGACTTAATTCACATCCAACAGTCGTTTGGAGTCAAAAGATTAAATGTTAAAATTTCATCGATATGGACCATTTTGGGGACGTTCGACAGGTCCGGAGTCATCGTTTTTCATCAGAAAATGAATTCTTCGGACTATACCAAAAATGATTCAAAATGTGAAATAGATTGTGCCTCATGTTGAATAACCACTTTTTAACCCCTCAGAGTGACCAAAATTGCCATTTTTACAGAGTTTTGCTTACACAAAAGCTTCAATTTTGACCAATTTCAGGCACATAAATGACTTTAAACACACTTATTTTAGTTGAAAAAGACTTAATTCATATCCAACAGTCGTTTGGAGTCAAAAGATTAAATGTTAAAATTTCATCGATATGGACCATTTTGGGGACGTTCGACATGTCCGGAGTCATCGTTTTTCATCAGAAAATGAATTTTTCGGACTATACCAAAAATGATTCAAAATGTCAAATTGATCGTGCCTCATGTTGAATAACCACTTTTTAACCCCTCAGAGTGACCAAAATTGCAATTTTTACAGAGTTTTGCTTACTCAAAAGTTTAAATTTTGACCAATTTCAGGCACATAAATGACTTTAAACACACTTATTTTAGTTGAAAAAGACTTAATTCACATCCAACAGTGGTTTGGAGTCAAAAGATTAAATGTTAAAATTTCATCGATATGGACCATTTTGGGGACGTTCGACAGGTCCGGAGTCATCGTTTTTCATCAGAAAATGAATTTTTCGGACTGTACCAAAAATGATTCAAAATGTCAAATGGATCGTGCCTCATGTTGAATAACCACTTTTTAACCCCTCAGAGTGACCAAAATTGCCATTTTTACAGAGTTTTGCTTACACAAAAGCTTCAATTTTGACCAATTTCAGGCACATAAATGACTTTAAACACACTTATTTTAGTTGAAAAAGACTTAATTCATATCCAACAGTCGTTTGGAGTCAAAAGATTAAATGTTAAAATTTCATCGATATGGACCATTTTGGGGACGTTCGACATGTCCGGAGTCATCGTTTTTCATCAGAAAATGAATTTTTCGGACTATACCAAAAATGATTCAAAATGTCAAATTGATCGTGCCTCATGTTGAATAACCACTTTTTAACCCCTCAGAGTGACCAAAATTGCAATTTTTACAGAGTTTTGCTTACTCAAAAGTTTAAATTTTGACCAATTTCAGGCACATAAATGACTTTAAACACACTTATTTTAGTTGAAAAAGACTTAATTCACATCCAACAGTGGTTTGGAGTCAAAAGATTAAATGTTAAAATTTCATCGATATGGACCATTTTGGGGACGTTCGACAGGTCTGGAGTCATCGTTTTTCATCAGAAAATGAATTTTTCGGACTGTACCAAAAATGATTCAAAATGTCAAATGGATCGTGCCTCATGTTGAATAACCACTTTTTAACCCCTCAGAGTGACCAAAATTGCCATTTTTACAGAGTTTTGCTTACACAAAAGCTTCAATTTTGACCAATTTCAGGCACATAAATGACTTTAAACACACTTATTTTAGTTGAAAAAGACTTAATTCACATTCAACAGTCGTTTGGAGTCAAAAGATTAAATGTTAAAATTTCATCGATATGGACCATTTTGGGGACGTTCGACAGGTCCGGAGTCATCGTTTTTCATCAGAAAATGAATTTTTCGGACTGTACATAAAATGATTCAAAATGTCAAATGGATCGTGCCTCATGTTGAATAACCACTTTTTAACCCCTCAGAGTGACCAAAATTGCCATTTTTACAGAGTTTTGCTTACTCAAAAGCTTCAATTTTGACCAATTTCAGGCATGTAAATGACTTTAAACACACTTATTTTAGTTGAAAAAGACTTAATTCGCATCCAACAGTCGTTTGGAGTCAAAATATTAAATGTTAAAATTTCATCGATATGGACCATTTTGGGGACATTCGACAGGTCCGGAGTCATCGTTTTTCATCAGAAAATTAATTTTTCAGACTATACCAAAAATGATTCAAAATGTCAAATGGATCGTGCCTCATGTTGAATAACCACTTTTTAACCCCTCAGAGTGACCAAAATTGCCATTTTTACAGAGTTTTGCTTACACAAAAGCTTCAATTTTGACCAATTTCAGGCACATAAATGACTTTAAACACACTTATTTTAGTTGAAAAAGACTTAATTCACATCCAACAGTCGTTTGGAGTCAAAAGATTAAATGTTAAAATTTCATCGATATGGACCATTTTGGGGACGTTCGACAGGTCCGGAGTCATCGTTTTTCATCAGAAAATGAATTTTTCGGACTATATCAAAAATGATTCAAAATGCCAAAGTGATCGTGCCTCATGTTGAATAACGACTTTTTAACCCCTCAGAGTGACCAAAATTGCCATTTCTACAGAGTTTTGCTTACTCAAAAGCTTCAATTTTGACCAATTTCAGGCACATAAATGACTTTAAACACACTTATTTTAGTTGAAAAAGTCCTAATTCACATCCAACAGTCGTTTGGAGTCAAAAGATTAAATGTTAAAATTTCATCGATATGGACCATTTTGGGGACGTTCGACAGGTCCGGAGTCATCGTTTTTCATCAGAAAATGAATTTTTCGGACTATACCAAAAATGATTCAAAATGTCAAATAGATTGTGCCTCATGTTGAATAACCACTTTTTAACCCCTCAGAGTGACCAAAAGTGCCATTTTTACAGAGTTTTGCTTACACAAAAGCTTCAATTTTGACCAATTTCAGGCACATAAATGACTTTAAACACACTTATTTTAGTTGAAAAAGACTTAATTCACATCCAACAGTCGTTTGGAGTCAAAAGATTAAATGTTAAAATTTCATCGATATGGACCATTTTGGGGACGTTCGACAGGTCCGGAGTCATCGTTTTTCATCAGAAAATGAATTCTTCGGACTATACCAAAAATGATTCAAAATGTGAAATGGATCGTGCTTCATGTTGAATAACCACTTTTTAACCCCTCAGAATGACCATAATTGCCATTTTTACAGAGTTTTGCTTACACAAAAGCTTCAATTTTGACCAATTTCAGGCACATAAATGACTTTAAACACACCTATTTTAGTTGAAAAAGACTTAATTCACATCCAACAGTCGTTTGGAGTCAAAAGATTAAATGTTAAAATTTCATCGATATGGACCATTTTGGGGACGTTCGACAGGTCCGGAGTCATCGTTTTTCATCAGAAAATGAATTCTTCGGACTATACCAAAAATGATTCAAAATGTCAAATGGATCGTGCCTCATGATGAATAACCACTTTTTAACCCCTCAGAGTGACCAAAATTGCCATTTTTACAGAGTTTTGCTTACACAAAAGCTTCAATTTTGACCATTTTCAGGCACATAAATGACTTTAAACACACTTATTTTAGTTGAAAAAGTCATAATTCACATCCAACAGTCGTTTGGAGTCAAAAGATTAACTGTTAAAATTTCAACGATATGGACCATTTTGGGGACGTTCGACAGGTCCGGAGTCATCGTTTTTCATCAGAAAATGAATTTTTCGGACTATACCAAAAATGATTCAAAATGTCAAATAGATTGTGCCTCATGTTGAATAACCACTTTTTAACCCCTCAGAGTGACCAAAATTGCCATTTTTACAGAGTTTTGCTTACACAAAAGCTTCAATTTTGACCAATTTCAGGCACATAAATGACTTTAAACACACTTATTTTAGTTGAAAAAGACTTAATTCACATCCAACAGTCGTTTGGAGTCAAAAGATTAAATGTTAAAATTTCATCGATATGGACCATTTTGGGGACGTTCGACATGTCCGGAGTCATCGTTTTTCATCAGAAAATGAATTTTTCGGACTATACCAAAAATGATTCAAAATGTCAAATAGATCTTGCCTCATGTTGAATAACCACTTTTTAACCCCTCAGAGTGACCAAAATTGCCATTTTTACAGAGTTTTGCTTACTCAAAAGCTTCAATTTTGACCAATTTCAGGCACGTAAATGACTTTAAACACACTTATTTTAGTTGAAAAAGACTTAATTCACATCCAACAGTGGTTTAGAGTCAAAAGATTAAATGTTAAAATTTCATCGAGATGGACCATTTTGGGGACGTTCGACAGGTCAGGATTCATCGTTTTTCATCAGAAAATGAATTTTTCGGACTGTACCAAAAATGATTCAAAATGTCAAATGGATCGTGCCTCATGTTGAATAACCACTTTTTAACCCCTCAGAGTGACCAAAATTGCCATTTTTACTGAGTTTTGCTCACACAAAAGCTTCAATTTTGACCAATTTCAGGCACATAAATGACTTTAAACACACTTATTTTAGTTGAAAAAGACTTAATTCACATTCAACAGTCGTTTGGAGTCAAAAGATTAAATGTTAAAATTTCATCGATATGGACCATTTTGGGGACGTTCGACAGGTCCGGAGTCATCGTTTTTCATCAGAAAATGAATTTTTCGGACTATATCAAAAATGATTCAAAATGCCAAAGTGATCGTGCCTCATGTTGAATAACGACTTTTTAATCCCTCAGAGTGACCAAAATTGCCATTTTTACAGAGTTTTGCTTACTCAAAAGCTTCAATTTTGACCAATTTCAGGCACATAAAGGACTTTAAACACACTTATTTTAGTTGAGAAAGTCATAATTCACATCCAACAGTCGTTTGGAGTCAAAAGATTAAATGTTAAAATTTCATAGATATGGACCATTTTGGGGACGTTCGACAGGTCCGGAGTCATCGTTTTTCATCAGAAAATGAATTTTTCGGACTATACCAAAAATGATTCAAAATGTCAAATAGATTGTGCCTCATGTTGAATAACCACTTTTTAACCCCTCAGAGTGACCAAAATTGCCATTTTTACAGAGTTTTGCTTACACAAAAGCTTCAATTTTGACCAATTTCAGGCACATAACTGACTTTAAACACACTTATTTTAGTTAAAAAAGACTTAATTCACATCCAACAGTCGTTTGGAGTCAAAAGATTAAATGTTAAAATTTCATCGATATGGACCATTTTGGGGACGTTCGACAGGTCCGGAGTCATCGTTTTTCATCAGAAAATGAATTCTTCGGACTATACCAAAAATGATTCAAAATGTGAAATAGATTGTGCCTCATGTTGAATAACCACTTTTTAACCCCTCAGAGTGACCAAAATTGCCATTTTTACAGAGTTTTGCTTACACAAAAGCTTCAATTTTGACCAATTTCAGGCACATAAATGACTTTAAACACACTTATTTTAGTTGAAAAAGACTTAATTCATATCCAACAGTCGTTTGGAGTCAAAAGATTAAATGTTAAAATTTCATCGATATGGACCATTTTGGGGACGTTCGACATGTCCGGAGTCATCGTTTTTCATCAGAAAATGAATTTTTCGGACTATACCAAAAATGATTCAAAATGTCAAATTGATCGTGCCTCATGTTGAATAACCACTTTTTAACCCCTCAGAGTGACCAAAATTGCAATTTTTACAGAGTTTTGCTTACTCAAAAGTTTAAATTTTGACCAATTTCAGGCACATAAATGACTTTAAACACACTTATTTTAGTTGAAAAAGACTTAATTCACATCCAACAGTGGTTTGGAGTCAAAAGATTAAATGTTAAAATTTCATCGATATGGACCATTTTGGGGACGTTCGACAGGTCCGGAGTCATCGTATTTCATCAGAAAATGAATTTTTCGGACTGTACCAAAAATGATTCAAAATGTCAAATGGATCGTGCCTCATGTTGAATAACCACTTTTTAACCCCTCAGAGTGACCAAAATTGCCATTTTTACAGAGTTTTGCTTACACAAAAGCTTCAATTTTGACCAATTTCAGGCACATAAATGACTTTAAACACACTTATTTTCGTTGAAAAAGTCCTAATTCACATCCAACAGTCGTTTGGAGTCAAAAGATTAAATGTTAAAATTTCATCGATATGGACCATTTTGGGGACGTTCGACAGGTCCGGAGTCATCGTTTTTCATCAGAAAATGAATTTTTCGGACTATACCAAAAATGATTCAAAATGTCAAATAGATTGTGCCTCATGTTGAATAACCACTTTTTAACCCCTCAGAGTGACCAAAAGTGCCATTTTTACAGAGTTTTGCTTACACAAAAGCTTCAATTTTGACCAATTTCAGGCACATAAATGACTTTAAACACACTTATTTTAGTTGAAAAAGACTTAATTCACATCCAACAGTCGTTTGGAGTCAAAAGATTAAATGTTAAAATTTCATCGATATGGACCATTTTGGGGACGTTCGACAGGTCCGGAGTCATCGTTTTTCATCAGAAAATGAATTCTTCGGACTATACCAAAAATGATTCAAAATGTGAAATGGATCGTGCTTCATGTTGAATAACCACTTTTTAACCCCTCAGAATGACCATAATTGCCATTTTTACAGAGTTTTGCTTACACAAAAGCTTCAATTTTGACCAATTTCAGGCACATAAATGACTTTAAACACACCTATTTTAGTTGAAAAAGACTTAATTCACATCCAACAGTCGTTTGGAGTCAAAAGATTAAATGTTAAAATTTCATCGATATGGACCATTTTGGGGACGTTCGACAGGTCCGGAGTCATCGTTTTTCATCAGAAAATGAATTCTTCGGACTATACCAAAAATGATTCAAAATGTCAAATGGATCGTGCCTCATGATGAATAACCACTTTTTAACCCCTCAGAGTGACCAAAATTGCCATTTTTACAGAGTTTTGCTTACACAAAAGCTTCAATTTTGACCATTTTCAGGCACATAAATGACTTTAAACACACTTATTTTAGTTGAAAAAGTCATAATTCACATCCAACAGTCGTTTGGAGTCAAAAGATTAACTGTTAAAATTTCAACGATATGGACCATTTTGGGGACGTTCGACAGGTCCGGAGTCATCGTTTTTCATCAGAAAATGAATTTTTCGGACTATACCAAAAATGATTCAAAATGTCAAATAGATTGTGCCTCATGTTGAATAACCACTTTTTAACCCCTCAGAGTGACCAAAATTGCCATTTTTACAGAGTTTTGCTTACACAAAAGCTTCAATTTTGACCAATTTCAGGCACATAAATGACTTTAAACACACTTATTTTAGTTGAAAAAGACTTAATTCACATCCAACAGTCGTTTGGAGTCAAAAGATTAAATGTTAAAATTTCATCGATATGGACCATTTTGGGGACGTTCGACATGTCCGGAGTCATCGTTTTTCATCAGAAAATGAATTTTTCGGACTATACCAAAAATGATTCAAAATGTCAAATAGATCTTGCCTCATGTTGAATAACCACTTTTTAACCCCTCAGAGTGACCAAAATTGCCATTTTTACAGAGTTTTGCTTACTCAAAAGCTTCAATTTTGACCAATTTCAGGCACGTAAATGACTTTAAACACACTTATTTTAGTTGAAAAAGACTTAATTCACATCCAACAGTGGTTTAGAGTCAAAAGATTAAATGTTAAAATTTCATCGATATGGACCATTTTGGGGACGTTCGACAGGTCAGGATTCATCGTTTTTCATCAGAAAATGAATTTTTCGGACTGTACCAAAAATGATTCAAAATGTCAAATGGATCGTGCCTCATGTTGAATAACCACTTTTTAACCCCTCAGAGTGACCAAAATTGCCATTTTTACTGAGTTTTGCTCACACAAAAGCTTCAATTTTGACCAATTTCAGGCACATAAATGACTTTAAACACACTTATTTTAGTTGAAAAAGACTTAATTCACATTCAACAGTCGTTTGGAGTCAAAAGATTAAATGTTAAAATTTCATCGATATGGACCATTTTGGGGACGTTCGACAGGTCCGGAGTCATCGTTTTTCATCAGAAAATGAATTTTTCGGACTATATCAAAAATGATTCAAAATGCCAAAGTGATCGTGCCTCATGTTGAATAACGACTTTTTAATCCCTCAGAGTGACCAAAATTGCCATTTTTACAGAGTTTTGCTTACTCAAAAGCTTCAATTTTGACCAATTTCAGGCACATAAAGGACTTTAAACACACTTATTTTAGTTGAGAAAGTCATAATTCACATCCAACAGTCGTTTGGAGTCAAAAGATTAAATGTTAAAATTTCATAGATATGGACCATTTTGGGGACGTTCGACAGGTCCGGAGTCATCGTTTTTCATCAGAAAATGAATTTTTCGGACTATACCAAAAATGATTCAAAATGTCAAATAGATTGTGCCTCATGTTGAATAACCACTTTTTAACCCCTCAGAGTGACCAAAATTGCCATTTTTACAGAGTTTTGCTTACACAAAAGCTTCAATTTTGACCAATTTCAGGCACATAACTGACTTTAAACACACTTATTTTAGTTAAAAAAGACTTAATTCACATCCAACAGTCGTTTGGAGTCAAAAGATTAAATGTTAAAATTTCATCGATATGGACCATTTTGGGGACGTTCGACAGGTCCGGAGTCATCGTTTTTCATCAGAAAATGAATTCTTCGGACTATACCAAAAATGATTCAAAATGTGAAATAGATTGTGCCTCATGTTGAATAACCACTTTTTAACCCCTCAGAGTGACCAAAATTGCCATTTTTACAGAGTTTTGCTTACACAAAAGCTTCAATTTTGACCAATTTCAGGCACATAAATGACTTTAAACACACTTATTTTAGTTGAAAAAGACTTAATTCATATCCAACAGTCGTTTGGAGTCAAAAGATTAAATGTTAAAATTTCATCGATATGGACCATTTTGGGGACGTTCGACATGTCCGGAGTCATCGTTTTTCATCAGAAAATGAATTTTTCGGACTATACCAAAAATGATTCAAAATGTCAAATTGATCGTGCCTCATGTTGAATAACCACTTTTTAACCCCTCAGAGTGACCAAAATTGCAATTTTTACAGAGTTTTGCTTACTCAAAAGTTTAAATTTTGACCAATTTCAGGCACATAAATGACTTTAAACACACTTATTTTAGTTGAAAAAGACTTAATTCACATCCAACAGTGGTTTGGAGTCAAAAGATTAAATGTTAAAATTTCATCGATATGGACCATTTTGGGGACGTTCGACAGGTCCGGAGTCATCGTTTTTCATCAGAAAATCAATTTTTCGGACTGTACCAAAAATGATTCAAAATGTCAAATGGATCGTGCCTCATGTTGAATAACCACTTTTTAACCCCTCAGAGTGACCAAAATTGCCATTTTTACAGAGTTTTGCTTACACAAAAGCTTCAATTTTGACCAATTTCAGGCACATAAATGACTTTAAACACACTTATTTTAGTTGAAAAAGACTTAATTCATATCCAACAGTCGTTTGGAGTCAAAAGATTAAATGTTAAAATTTCATCGATATGGACCATTTTGGGGACGTTCGACATGTCCGGAGTCATCGTTTTTCATCAGAAAATGAATTTTTCGGACTATACCAAAAATGATTCAAAATGTCAAATTGATCGTGCCTCATGTTGAATAACCACTTTTTAACCCCTCAGAGTGACCAAAATTGCAATTTTTACAGAGTTTTGCTTACTCAAAAGTTTAAATTTTGACCAATTTCAGGCACATAAATGACTTTAAACACACTTATTTTAGTTGAAAAAGACTTAATTCACATCCAACAGTGGTTTGGAGTCAAAAGATTAAATGTTAAAATTTCATCGATATGGACCATTTTGGGGACGTTCGACAGGTCCGGAGTCATCGTTTTTCATCAGAAAATGAATTTTTCGGACTGTACCAAAAATGATTCAAAATGTCAAATGGATTGTGCCTCATGTTGAATAACCACTTTTTAACCCCTCAGAGTGACCAAAATTGCCATTTTTACAGAGTTTTGCTTACACAAAAGCTTCAATTTTGACCAATTTCAGGCACATAACTGACTTTAAACACACTTATTTTAGTTAAAAAAGACTTAATTCACATCCAACAGTCGTTTGGAGTCAAAAGATTAAATGTTAAAATTTCATCGATATGGACCATTTTGGGGACGTTCGACAGGTCCGGAGTCATCGTTTTTCATCAGAAAATGAATTCTTCGGACTATACCAAAAATGATTCAAAATGTGAAATAGATTGTGCCTCATGTTGAATAACCACTTTTTAACCCCTCAGAGTGACCAAAATTGCCATTTTTACAGAGTTTTGCTTACACAAAAGCTTCAATTTTGACCAATTTCAGGCACATAAATGACTTTAAACACACTTATTTTAGTTGAAAAAGACTTAATTCATATCCAACAGTCGTTTGGAGTCAAAAGATTAAATGTTAAAATTTCATCGATATGGACCATTTTGGGGACGTTCGACATGTCCGGAGTCATCGTTTTTCATCAGAAAATGAATTTTTCGGACTATACCAAAAATGATTCAAAATGTCAAATTGATCGTGCCTCATGTTGAATAACCACTTTTTAACCCCTCAGAGTGACCAAAATTGCAATTTTTACAGAGTTTTGCTTACTCAAAAGTTTAAATTTTGACCAATTTCAGGCACATAAATGACTTTAAACACACTTATTTTAGTTGAAAAAGACTTAATTCACATCCAACAGTGGTTTGGAGTCAAAAGATTAAATGTTAAAATTTCATCGATATGGACCATTTTGGGGACGTTCGACAGGTCCGGAGTCATCGTTTTTCATCAGAAAATGAATTTTTCGGACTGTACCAAAAATGATTCAAAATGTCAAATGGATCGTGCCTCATGTTGAATAACCACTTTTTAACCCCTCAGAGTGACCAAAATTGCCATTTTTACAGAGTTTTGCTTACACAAAAGCTTCAATTTTGACCAATTTCAGGCACATAAATGACTTTAAACACACTTATTTTAGTTGAAAAAGACTTAATTCATATCCAACAGTCGTTTGGAGTCAAAAGATTAAATGTTAAAATTTCATCGATATGGACCATTTTGGGGACGTTCGACATGTCCGGAGTCATCGTTTTTCATCAGAAAATGAATTTTTCGGACTATACCAAAAATGATTCAAAATGTCAAATTGATCGTGCCTCATGTTGAATAACCACTTTTTAACCCCTCAGAGTGACCAAAATTGCAATTTTTACAGAGTTTTGCTTACTCAAAAGTTTAAATTTTGACCAATTTCAGGCACATAAATGACTTTAAACACACTTATTTTAGTTGAAAAAGACTTAATTCACATCCAACAGTGGTTTGGAGTCAAAAGATTAAATGTTAAAATTTCATCGATATGGACCATTTTGGGGACGTTCGACAGGTCCGGAGTCATCGTTTTTCATCAGAAAATGAATTTTTCGGACTGTACCAAAAATGATTCAAAATGTCAAATGGATCGTGCCTCATGTTGAATAACCACTTTTTAACCCCTCAGAGTGACCAAAATTGCCATTTTTACAGAGTTTTGCTTACACAAAAGCTTCAATTTTGACCAATTTCAGGCACATAACTGACTTTAAACACACTTATTTTAGTTAAAAAAGACTTAATTCACATCCAACAGTCGTTTGGAGTCAAAAGATTAAATGTTAAAATTTCATCGATATGGACCATTTTGGGGACGTTCGACAGGTCCGGAGTCATCGTTTTTCATCAGAAAATGAATTCTTCGGACTATACCAAAAATGATTCAAAATGTGAAATAGATTGTGCCTCATGTTGAATAACCACTTTTTAACCCCTCAGAGTGACCAAAATTGCCATTTTTACAGAGTTTTGCTTACACAAAAGCTTCAATTTTGACCAATTTCAGGCACATAAATGACTTTAAACACACTTATTTTAGTTGAAAAAGACTTAATTCATATCCAACAGTCGTTTGGAGTCAAAAGATTAAATGTTAAAATTTCATCGATATGGACCATTTTGGGGACGTTCGACATGTCCGGAGTCATCGTTTTTCATCAGAAAATGAATTTTTCGGACTATACCAAAAATGATTCAAAATGTCAAATTGATCGTGCCTCATGTTGAATAACCACTTTTTAACCCCTCAGAGTGACCAAAATTGCAATTTTTACAGAGTTTTGCTTACTCAAAAGTTTAAATTTTGACCAATTTCAGGCACATAAATGACTTTAAACACACTTATTTTAGTTGAAAAAGACTTAATTCACATCCAACAGTGGTTTGGAGTCAAAAGATTAAATGTTAAAATTTCATCGATATGGACCATTTTGGGGACGTTCGACAGGTCCGGAGTCATCGTTTTTCATCAGAAAATGAATTTTTCGGACTGTACCAAAAATGATTCAAAATGTCAAATGGATCGTGCCTCATGTTGAATAACCACTTTTTAACCCCTCAGAGTGACCAAAATTGCCATTTTTACAGAGTTTTGCTTACACAAAAGCTTCAATTTTGACCAATTTCAGGCACATAAATGACTTTAAACACACTTATTTTAGTTGAAAAAGACTTAATTCATATCCAACAGTCGTTTGGAGTCAAAAGATTAAATGTTAAAATTTCATCGATATGGACCATTTTGGGGACGTTCGACATGTCCGGAGTCATCGTTTTTCATCAGAAAATGAATTTTTCGGACTATACCAAAAATGATTCAAAATGTCAAATTGATCGTGCCTCATGTTGAATAACCACTTTTTAACCCCTCAGAGTGACCAAAATTGCAATTTTTACAGAGTTTTGCTTACTCAAAAGTTTAAATTTTGACCAATTTCAGGCACATAAATGACTTTAAACACACTTATTTTAGTTGAAAAAGACTTAATTCACATCCAACAGTGGTTTGGAGTCAAAAGATTAAATGTTAAAATTTCATCGATATGGACCATTTTGGGGACGTTCGACAGGTCCGGAGTCATCGTTTTTCATCAGAAAATGAATTTTTCGGACTGTACCAAAAATGATTCAAAATGTCAAATGGATCGTGCCTCATGTTGAATAACCACTTTTTAACCCCTCAGAGTGACCAAAATTGCCATTTTTACAGAGTTTTGCTTACACAAAAGCTTCAATTTTGACCAATTTCAGGCACATAAATGACTTTAAACACACTTATTTTAGTTGAAAAAGACTTAATTCACATTCAACAGTCGTTTGGAGTCAAAAGATTAAATGTTAAAATTTCATCGATATGGACCATTTTGGGGACGTTCGACAGGTCCGGAGTCATCGTTTTTCATCAGAAAATGAATTTTTCGGACTGTACATAAAATGATTCAAAATGTCAAATGGATCGTGCCTCATGTTGAATAACCACTTTTTAACCCCTCAGAGTGACCAAAATTGCCATTTTTACAGAGTTTTGCTTACTCAAAAGCTTCAATTTTGACCAATTTCAGGCATGTAAATGACTTTAAACACACTTATTTTAGTTGAAAAAGACTTAATTCGCATCCAACAGTCGTTTGGAGTCAAAATATTAAATGTTAAAATTTCATCGATATGGACCATTTTGGGGACATTCGACAGGTCCGGAGTCATCGTTTTTCATCAGAAAATTAATTTTTCAGACTATACCAAAAATGATTCAAAATGTCAAATGGATCGTGCCTCATGTTGAATAACCACTTTTTAACCCCTCAGAGTGACCAAAATTGCCATTTTTACAGAGTTTTGCTTACACAAAAGCTTCAATTTTGACCAATTTCAGGCACATAAATGACTTTAAACACACTTATTTTAGTTGAAAAAGACTTAATTCACATCCAACAGTCGTTTGGAGTCAAAAGATTAAATGTTAAAATTTCATCGATATGGACCATTTTGGGGACGTTCGACAGGTCCGGAGTCATCGTTTTTCATCAGAAAATGAATTTTTCGGACTATATCAAAAATGATTCAAAATGCCAAAGTGATCGTGCCTCATGTTGAATAACGACTTTTTAACCCCTCAGAGTGACCAAAATTGCCATTTCTACAGAGTTTTGCTTACTCAAAAGCTTCAATTTTGACCAATTTCAGGCACATACATGACTTTAAACACACTTATTTTAGTTGAAAAAGTCCTAATTCACATCCAACAGTCGTTTGGAGTCAAAAGATTAAATGTTAAAATTTCATCGATATGGACCATTTTGGGGACGTTCGACAGGTCCGGAGTCATCGTTTTTCATCAGAAAATGAATTTTTCGGACTATACCAAAAATGATTCAAAATGTCAAATAGATTGTGCCTCATGTTGAATAACCACTTTTTAACCCCTCAGAGTGACCAAAAGTGCCATTTTTACAGAGTTTTGCTTACACAAAAGCTTCAATTTTGACCAATTTCAGGCACATAAATGACTTTAAACACACTTATTTTAGTTGAAAAAGACTTAATTCACATCCAACAGTCGTTTGGAGTCAAAAGATTAAATGTTAAAATTTCATCGATATGGACCATTTTGGGGACGTTCGACAGGTCCGGAGTCATCGTTTTTCATCAGAAAATGAATTCTTCGGACTATACCAAAAATGATTCAAAATGTGAAATGGATCGTGCTTCATGTTGAATAACCACTTTTTAACCCCTCAGAATGACCATAATTGCCATTTTTACAGAGTTTTGCTTACACAAAAGCTTCAATTTTGACCAATTTCAGGCACATAAATGACTTTAAACACACCTATTTTAGTTGAAAAAGACTTAATTCACATCCAACAGTCGTTTGGAGTCAAAAGATTAAATGTTAAAATTTCATCGATATGGACCATTTTGGGGACGTTCGACAGGTCCGGAGTCATCGTTTTTCATCAGAAAATGAATTCTTCGGACTATACCAAAAATGATTCAAAATGTCAAATGGATCGTGCCTCATGATGAATAACCACTTTTTAACCCCTCAGAGTGACCAAAATTGCCATTTTTACAGAGTTTTGCTTACACAAAAGCTTCAATTTTGACCATTTTCAGGCACATAAATGACTTTAAACACACTTATTTTAGTTGAAAAAGTCATAATTCACATCCAACAGTCGTTTGGAGTCAAAAGATTAACTGTTAAAATTTCAACGATATGGACCATTTTGGGGACGTTCGACAGGTCCGGAGTCATCGTTTTTCATCAGAAAATGAATTTTTCGGACTATACCAAAAATGATTCAAAATGTCAAATAGATTGTGCCTCATGTTGAATAACCACTTTTTAACCCCTCAGAGTGACCAAAATTGCCATTTTTACAGAGTTTTGCTTACACAAAAGCTTCAATTTTGACCAATTTCAGGCACATAAATGACTTTAAACACACTTATTTTAGTTGAAAAAGACTTAATTCACATCCAACAGTCGTTTGGAGTCAAAAGATTAAATGTTAAAATTTCATCGATATGGACCATTTTGGGGACGTTCGACATGTCCGGAGTCATCGTTTTTCATCAGAAAATGAATTTTTCGGACTATACCAAAAATGATTCAAAATGTCAAATAGATCTTGCCTCATGTTGAATAACCACTTTTTAACCCCTCAGAGTGACCAAAATTGCCATTTTTACAGAGTTTTGCTTACTCAAAAGCTTCAATTTTGACCAATTTCAGGCACGTAAATGACTTTAAACACACTTATTTTAGTTGAAAAAGACTTAATTCACATCCAACAGTGGTTTAGAGTCAAAAGATTAAATGTTAAAATTTCATCGATATGGACCATTTTGGGGACGTTCGACAGGTCAGGATTCATCGTTTTTCATCAGAAAATGAATTTTTCGGACTGTACCAAAAATGATTCAAAATGTCAAATGGATCGTGCCTCATGTTGAATAACCACTTTTTAACCCCTCAGAGTGACCAAAATTGCCATTTTTACTGAGTTTTGCTCACACAAAAGCTTCAATTTTGACCAATTTCAGGCACATAAATGACTTTAAACACACTTATTTTAGTTGAAAAAGACTTAATTCACATTCAACAGTCGTTTGGAGTCAAAAGATTAAATGTTAAAATTTCATCGATATGGACCATTTTGGGGACGTTCGACAGGTCCGGAGTCATCGTTTTTCATCAGAAAATGAATTTTTCGGACTATATCAAAAATGATTCAAAATGCCAAAGTGATCGTGCCTCATGTTGAATAACGACTTTTTAATCCCTCAGAGTGACCAAAATTGCCATTTTTACAGAGTTTTGCTTACTCAAAAGCTTCAATTTTGACCAATTTCAGGCACATAAAGGACTTTAAACACACTTATTTTAGTTGAGAAAGTCATAATTCACATCCAACAGTCGTTTGGAGTCAAAAGATTAAATGTTAAAATTTCATAGATATGGACCATTTTGGGGACGTTCGACAGGTCCGGAGTCATCGTTTTTCATCAGAAAATGAATTTTTCGGACTATACCAAAAATGATTCAAAATGTCAAATAGATTGTGCCTCATGTTGAATAACCACTTTTTAACCCCTCAGAGTGACCAAAATTGCCATTTTTACAGAGTTTTGCTTACACAAAAGCTTCAATTTTGACAAATTTCAGGCACATAACTGACTTTAAACACACTTATTTTAGTTAAAAAAGACTTAATTCACATCCAACAGTCGTTTAGAGTCAAAAGATTAAATGTTAAAATTTCATCGATATGGACCATTTTGGGGACGTTCGACAGGTCCGGAGTCATCGTTTTTCATCAGAAAATGAATTCTTCGGACTATACCAAAAATGATTCAAAATGTGAAATAGATTGTGCCTCATGTTGAATAACCACTTTTTAACCCCTCAGAGTGACCAAAATTGCCATTTTTACAGAGTTTTGCTTACACAAAAGCTTCAATTTTGACCAATTTCAGGCACATAAATGACTTTAAACACACTTATTTTAGTTGAAAAAGACTTAATTCATATCCAACAGTCGTTTGGAGTCAAAAGATTAAATGTTAAAATTTCATCGATATGGACCATTTTGGGGACGTTCGACATGTCCGGAGTCATCGTTTTTCATCAGAAAATGAATTTTTCGGACTATACCAAAAATGATTCAAAATGTCAAATTGATCGTGCCTCATGTTGAATAACCACTTTTTAACCCCTCAGAGTGACCAAAATTGCAATTTTTACAGAGTTTTGCTTACTCAAAAGTTTAAATTTTGACCAATTTCAGGCACATAAATGACTTTAAACACACTTATTTTAGTTGAAAAAGACTTAATTCACATCCAACAGTGGTTTGGAGTCAAAAGATTAAATGTTAAAATTTCATCGATATGGACCATTTTGGGGACGTTCGACAGGTCCGGAGTCATCGTTTTTCATCAGAAAATGAATTTTTCGGACTGTACCAAAAATGATTCAAAATGTCAAATGGATCGTGCCTCATGTTGAATAACCACTTTTTAACCCCTCAGAGTGACCAAAATTGCCATTTTTACAGAGTTTTGCTTACACAAAAGCTTCAATTTTGACCAATTTCAGGCACATAAATGACTTTAAACACACTTATTTTAGTTGAAAAAGACTTAATTCATATCCAACAGTCGTTTGGAGTCAAAAGATTAAATGTTAAAATTTCATCGATATGGACCATTTTGGGGACGTTCGACATGTCCGGAGTCATCGTTTTTCATCAGAAAATGAATTTTTCGGACTATACCAAAAATGATTCAAAATGTCAAATAGATTGTGCCTCATGTTGAATAACCACTTTTTAACCCCTCAGAGTGACCAAAAGTGCCATTTTTACAGAGTTTTGCTTACACAAAAGCTTCAATTTTGACCAATTTCAGGCACATAAATGACTTTAAACACACTTATTTTAGTTGAAAAAGACTTAATTCACATCCAACAGTCGTTTGGAGTCAAAAGATTAAATGTTAAAATTTCATCGATATGGACCATTTTGGGGACGTTCGACAGGTCCGGAGTCATCGTTTTTCATCAGAAAATGAATTCTTCGGACTATACCAAAAATGATTCAAAATGTGAAATGGATCGTGCTTCATGTTGAATAACCACTTTTTAACCCCTCAGAATGACCATAATTGCCATTTTTACAGAGTTTTGCTTACACAAAAGCTTCAATTTTGACCAATTTCAGGCACATAAATGACTTTAAACACACCTATTTTAGTTGAAAAAGACTTAATTCACATCCAACAGTCGTTTGGAGTCAAAAGATTAAATGTTAAAATTTCATCGATATGGACCATTTTGGGGACGTTCGACAGGTCCGGAGTCATCGTTTTTCATCAGAAAATGAATTCTTCGGACTATACCAAAAATGATTCAAAATGTCAAATGGATCGTGCCTCATGATGAATAACCACTTTTTAACCCCTCAGAGTGACCAAAATTGCCATTTTTACAGAGTTTTGCTTACACAAAAGCTTCAATTTTGACCATTTTCAGGCACATAAATGACTTTAAACACACTTATTTTAGTTGAAAAAGTCATAATTCACATCCAACAGTCGTTTGGAGTCAAAAGATTAACTGTTAAAATTTCAACGATATGGACCATTTTGGGGACGTTCGACAGGTCCGGAGTCATCGTTTTTCATCAGAAAATGAATTTTTCGGACTATACCAAAAATGATTCAAAATGTCAAATAGATTGTGCCTCATGTTGAATAACCACTTTTTAACCCCTCAGAGTGACCAAAATTGCCATTTTTACAGAGTTTTGCTTACACAAAAGCTTCAATTTTGACCAATTTCAGGCACATAAATGACTTTAAACACACTTATTTTAGTTGAAAAAGTCTTAATTCACATCCAACAGTCGTTTGGAGTCAAAAGATTAAATGTTAAAATTTCATCGATATGGACCATTTTGGGGACGTTCGACATGTCCGGAGTCATCGTTTTTCATCAGAAAATGAATTTTTCGGACTATACCAAAAATGATTCAAAATGTCAAATAGATCTTGCCTCATGTTGAATAACCACTTTTTAACCCCTCAGAGTGACCAAAATTGCCATTTTTACAGAGTTTTGCTTACTCAAAAGCTTCAATTTTGACCAATTTCAGGCACGTAAATGACTTTAAACACACTTATTTTAGTTGAAAAAGACTTAATTCACATCCAACAGTGGTTTAGAGTCAAAAGATTAAATGTTAAAATTTCATCGATATGGACCATTTTGGGGACGTTCGACAGGTCAGGATTCATCGTTTTTCATCAGAAAATGAATTTTTCGGACTGTACCAAAAATGATTCAAAATGTCAAATGGATCGTGCCTCATGTTGAATAACCACTTTTTAACCCCTCAGAGTGACCAAAATTGCCATTTTTACTGAGTTTTGCTCACACAAAAGCTTCAATTTTGACCAATTTCAGGCACATAAATGACTTTAAACACACTTATTTTAGTTGAAAAAGACTTAATTCACATTCAACAGTCGTTTGGAGTCAAAAGATTAAATGTTAAAATTTCATCGATATGGACCATTTTGGGGACGTTCGACAGGTCCAAAGTCATCGTTTTTCATCAGAAAATGAATTTTTCGGACTATATCAAAAATGATTCAAAATGCCAAAGTGATCGTGCCTCATGTTGAATAACGACTTTTTAATCCCTCAGAGTGACCAAAATTGCCATTTTTACAGAGTTTTGCTTACTCAAAAGCTTCAATTTTGACCAATTTCAGGCACATAAAGGACTTTAAACACACTTATTTTAGTTGAGAAAGTCATAATTCACATCCAACAGTCGTTTGGAGTCAAAAGATTAAATGTTAAAATTTCATAGATATGGACCATTTTGGGGACGTTCGACAGGTCCGGAGTCATCGTTTTTCATCAGAAAATGAATTTTTCGGACTATACCAAAAATGATTCAAAATGTCAAATAGATTGTGCCTCATGTTGAATAACCACTTTTTAACCCCTCAGAGTGACCAAAATTGCCATTTTTACAGAGTTTTGCTTACACAAAAGCTTCAATTTTGACCAATTTCAGGCACATAACTGACTTTAAACACACTTATTATAGTTAAAAAAGACTTAATTCACATCCAACAGTCGTTTGGAGTCAAAAGATTAAATGTTAAAATTTCATCGATATGGACCATTTTGGGGACGTTCGACAGGTCCGGAGTCATCGTTTTTCATCAGAAAATGAATTCTTCGGACTATACCAAAAATGATTCAAAATGTGAAATAGATTGTGCCTCATGTTGAATAACCACTTTTTAACCCCTCAGAGTGACCAAAATTGCCATTTTTACAGAGTTTTGCTTACACAAAAGCTTCAATTTTGACCAATTTCAGGCACATAAATGACTTTAAACACACTTATTTTAGTTGAAAAAGACTTAATTCATATCCAACAGTCGTTTGGAGTCAAAAGATTAAATGTTAAAATTTCATCGATATGGACCATTTTGGGGACGTTCGACATGTCCGGAGTCATCGTTTTTCATCAGAAAATGAATTTTTCGGACTATACCAAAAATGATTCAAAATGTCAAATTGATCGTGCCTCATGTTGAATAACCACTTTTTAACCCCTCAGAGTGACCAAAATTGCAATTTTTACAGAGTTTTGCTTATTCAAAAGTTTAAATTTTGACCAATTTCAGGCACATAAATGACTTTAAACACACTTATTTTAGTTGAAAAAGACTTAATTCACATCCAACAGTGGTTTGGAGTCAAAAGATTAAATGTTAAAATTTCATCGATATGGACCATTTTGGGGACGTTCGACAGGTCCGGAGTCATCGTTTTTCATCAGAAAATGAATTTTTCGGACTGTACCAAAAATGATTCAAAATGTCAAATGGATCGTGCCTCATGTTGAATAACCACTTTTTAACCCCTCAGAGTGACCAAAATTGCCATTTTTACAGAGTTTTGCTTACACAAAAGCTTCAATTTTGACCAATTTCAGGCACATAAATGACTTTAAACACACTTATTTTAGTTGAAAAAGACTTAATTCATATCCAACAGTCGTTTGGAGTCAAAAGATTAAATGTTAAAATTTCATCGATATGGACCATTTTGGGGACGTTCGACATGTCCGGAGTCATCGTTTTTCATCAGAAAATGAATTTTTCGGACTATACCAAAAATGATTCAAAATGTCAAATTGATCGTGCCTCATGTTGAATAACCACTTTTTAACCCCTCAGAGTGACCAAAATTGCAATTTTTACAGAGTTTTGCTTACTCAAAAGTTTAAATTTTGACCAATTTCAGGCACATAAATGACTTTAAACACACTTATTTTAGTTGAAAAAGACTTAATTCACATCCAACAGTGGTTTGGAGTCAAAAGATTAAATGTTAAAATTTCATCGATATGGACCATTTTGGGGACGTTCGACAGGTCCGGAGTCATCGTTTTTCATCAGAAAATGAATTTTTCGGACTGTACCAAAAATGATTCAAAATGTCAAATGGATCGTGCCTCATGTTGAATAACCACTTTTTAACCCCTCAGAGTGACCAAAATTGCCATTTTTACAGAGTTTTGCTTACACAAAAGCTTCAATTTTGACCAATTTCAGGCACATAACTGACTTTAAACACACTTATTTTAGTTAAAAAAGACTTAATTCACATCCAACAGTCGTTTGGAGTCAAAAGATTAAATGTTAAAATTTCATCGATATGGACCATTTTGGGGACGTTCGACAGGTCCGGAGTCATCGTTTTTCATCAGAAAATGAATTCTTCGGACTATACCAAAAATGATTCAAAATGTGAAATAGATTGTGCCTCATGTTGAATAACCACTTTTTAACCCCTCAGAGTGACCAAAATTGCCATTTTTACAGAGTTTTGCTTACACAAAAGCTTCAATTTTGACCAATTTCAGGCACATAAATGACTTTAAACACACTTATTTTAGTTGAAAAAGACTTAATTCATATCCAACAGTCGTTTGGAGTCAAAAGATTAAATGTTAAAATTTCATCGATATGGACCATTTTGGGGACGTTCGACATGTCCGGAGTCATCGTTTTTCATCAGAAAATGAATTTTTCGGACTATACCAAAAATGATTCAAAATGTCAAATTGATCGTGCCTCATGTTGAATAACCACTTTTTAACCCCTCAGAGTGACCAAAATTGCAATTTTTACAGAGTTTTGCTTACTCAAAAGTTTAAATTTTGACCAATTTCAGGCACATAAATGACTTTAAACACACTTATTTTAGTTGAAAAAGACTTAATTCACATCCAACAGTGGTTTGGAGTCAAAAGATTAAATGTTAAAATTTCATCGATATGGACCATTTTGGGGACGTTCGACAGGTCCGGAGTCATCGTTTTTCATCAGAAAATGAATTTTTCGGACTGTACCAAAAATGATTCAAAATGTCAAATGGATCGTGCCTCATGTTGAATAACCACTTTTTAACCCCTCAGAGTGACCAAAATTGCCATTTTTACAGAGTTTTGCTTACACAAAAGCTTCAATTTTGACCAATTTCAGGCACATAAATGACTTTAAACACACTTATTTTAGTTGAAAAAGACTTAATTCATATCCAACAGTCGTTTGGAGTCAAAAGATTAAATGTTAAAATTTCATCGATATGGACCATTTTGGGGACGTTCGACATGTCCGGAGTCATCGTTTTTCATCAGAAAATGAATTTTTCGGACTATACCAAAAATGATTCAAAATGTCAAATTGATCGTGCCTCATGTTGAATAACCACTTTTTAACCCCTCAGAGTGACCAAAATTGCAATTTTTACAGAGTTTTGCTTATTCAAAAGTTTAAATTTTGACCAATTTCAGGCACATAAATGACTTTAAACACACTTATTTTAGTTGAAAAAGACTTAATTCACATCCAACAGTGGTTTGGAGTCAAAAGATTAAATGTTAAAATTTCATCGATATGGACCATTTTGGGGACGTTCGACAGGTCCGGAGTCATCGTTTTTCATCAGAAAATGAATTTTTCGGACTGTACCAAAAATGATTCAAAATGTCAAATGGATCGTGCCTCATGTTGAATAACCACTTTTTAACCCCTCAGAGTGACCAAAATTGCCATTTTTACAGAGTTTTGCTTACACAAAAGCTTCAATTTTGACCAATTTCAGGCACATAAATGACTTTAAACACACTTATTTTAGTTGAAAAAGACTTAATTCATATCCAACAGTCGTTTGGAGTCAAAAGATTAAATGTTAAAATTTCATCGATATGGACCATTTTGGGGACGTTCGACATGTCCGGAGTCATCGTTTTTCATCAGAAAATGAATTTTTCGGACTATACCAAAAATGATTCAAAATGTCAAATTGATCGTGCCTCATGTTGAATAACCACTTTTTAACCCCTCAGAGTGACCAAAATTGCAATTTTTACAGAGTTTTGCTTACTCAAAAGTTTAAATTTTGACCAATTTCAGGCACATAAATGACTTTAAACACACTTATTTTAGTTGAAAAAGACTTAATTCACATCCAACAGTGGTTTGGAGTCAAAAGATTAAATGTTAAAATTTCATCGATATGGACCATTTTGGGGACGTTCGACAGGTCCGGAGTCATCGTTTTTCATCAGAAAATGAATTTTTCGGACTGTACCAAAAATGATTCAAAATGTCAAATGGATCGTGCCTCATGTTGAATAACCACTTTTTAACCCCTCAGAGTGACCAAAATTGCCATTTTTACAGAGTTTTGCTTACACAAAAGCTTCAATTTTGACCAATTTCAGGCACATAACTGACTTTAAACACACTTATTTTAGTTAAAAAAGACTTAATTCACATCCAACAGTCGTTTGGAGTCAAAAGATTAAATGTTAAAATTTCATCGATATGGACCATTTTGGGGACGTTCGACAGGTCCGGAGTCATCGTTTTTCATCAGAAAATGAATTCTTCGGACTATACCAAAAATGATTCAAAATGTGAAATAGATTGTGCCTCATGTTGAATAACCACTTTTTAACCCCTCAGAGTGACCAAAATTGCCATTTTTACAGAGTTTTGCTTACACAAAAGCTTCAATTTTGACCAATTTCAGGCACATAAATGACTTTAAACACACTTATTTTAGTTGAAAAAGACTTAATTCATATCCAACAGTCGTTTGGAGTCAAAAGATTAAATGTTAAAATTTCATCGATATGGACCATTTTGGGGACGTTCGACATGTCCGGAGTCATCGTTTTTCATCAGAAAATGAATTTTTCGGACTATACCAAAAATGATTCAAAATGTCAAATTGATCGTGCCTCATGTTGAATAACCACTTTTTAACCCCTCAGAGTGACCAAAATTGCAATTTTTACAGAGTTTTGCTTACTCAAAAGTTTAAATTTTGACCAATTTCAGGCACATAAATGACTTTAAACACACTTATTTTAGTTGAAAAAGACTTAATTCACATCCAACAGTGGTTTGGAGTCAAAAGATTAAATGTTAAAATTTCATCGATATGGACCATTTTGGGGACGTTCGACAGGTCCGGAGTCATCGTTTTTCATCAGAAAATGAATTTTTCGGACTGTACCAAAAATGATTCAAAATGTCAAATGGATCGTGCCTCATGTTGAATAACCACTTTTTAACCCCTCAGAGTGACCAAAATTGCCATTTTTACAGAGTTTTGCTTACACAAAAGCTTCAATTTTGACCAATTTCAGGCACATAAATGACTTTAAACACACTTATTTTAGTTGAAAAAGACTTAATTCATATCCAACAGTCGTTTGGAGTCAAAAGATTAAATGTTAAAATTTCATCGATATGGACCATTTTGGGGACGTTCGACATGTCCGGAGTCATCGTTTTTCATCAGAAAATGAATTTTTCGGACTATACCAAAAATGATTCAAAATGTCAAATTGATCGTGCCTCATGTTGAATAACCACTTTTTAACCCCTCAGAGTGACCAAAATTGCAATTTTTACAGAGTTTTGCTTACTCAAAAGTTTAAATTTTGACCAATTTCAGGCACATAAATGACTTTAAACACACTTATTTTAGTTGAAAAAGACTTAATTCACATCCAACAGTGGTTTGGAGTCAAAAGATTAAATGTTAAAATTTCATCGATATGGACCATTTTGGGGACGTTCGACAGGTCCGGAGTCATCGTTTTTCATCAGAAAATGAATTTTTCGGACTGTACCAAAAATGATTCAAAATGTCAAATGGATCGTGCCTCATGTTGAATAACCACTTTTTAACCCCTCAGAGTGACCAAAATTGCCATTTTTACAGAGTTTTGCTTACACAAAAGCTTCAATTTTGACCAATTTCAGGCACATAACTGACTTTAAACACACTTATTTTAGTTAAAAAAGACTTAATTCACATCCAACAGTCGTTTGGAGTCAAAAGATTAAATGTTAAAATTTCATCGATATGGACCATTTTGGGGACGTTCGACAGGTCCGGAGTCATCGTTTTTCATCAGAAAATGAATTCTTCGGACTATACCAAAAATGATTCAAAATGTGAAATAGATTGTGCCTCATGTTGAATAACCACTTTTTAACCCCTCAGAGTGACCAAAATTGCCATTTTTACAGAGTTTTGCTTACACAAAAGCTTCAATTTTGACCAATTTCAGGCACATAAATGACTTTAAACACACTTATTTTAGTTGAAAAAGACTTAATTCATATCCAACAGTCGTTTGGAGTCAAAAGATTAAATGTTAAAATTTCATCGATATGGACCATTTTGGGGACGTTCGACATGTCCGGAGTCATCGTTTTTCATCAGAAAATGAATTTTTCGGACTATACCAAAAATGATTCAAAATGTCAAATTGATCGTGCCTCATGTTGAATAACCACTTTTTAACCCCTCAGAGTGACCAAAATTGCAATTTTTACAGAGTTTTGCTTACTCAAAAGTTTAAATTTTGACCAATTTCAGGCACATAAATGACTTTAAACACACTTATTTTAGTTGAAAAAGACTTAATTCACATCCAACAGTGGTTTGGAGTCAAAAGATTAAATGTTAAAATTTCATCGATATGGACCATTTTGGGGACGTTCGACAGGTCCGGAGTCATCGTTTTTCATCAGAAAATGAATTTTTCGGACTGTACCAAAAATGATTCAAAATGTCAAATGGATCGTGCCTCATGTTGAATAACCACTTTTTAACCCCTCAGAGTGACCAAAATTGCCATTTTTACAGAGTTTTGCTTACACAAAAGCTTCAATTTTGACCAATTTCAGGCACATAAATGACTTTAAACACACTTATTTTAGTTGAAAAAGACTTAATTCACATTCAACAGTCGTTTGGAGTCAAAAGATTAAATGTTAAAATTTCATCGATATGGACCATTTTGGGGACGTTCGACAGGTCCGGAGTCATCGTTTTTCATCAGAAAATGAATTTTTCGGACTGTACATAAAATGATTCAAAATGTCAAATGGATCGTGCCTCATGTTGAATAACCACTTTTTAACCCCTCAGAGTGACCAAAATTGCCATTTTTACAGAGTTTTGCTTACTCAAAAGCTTCAATTTTGACCAATTTCAGGCATGTAAATGACTTTAAACACACTTATTTTAGTTGAAAAAGACTTAATTCGCATCCAACAGTCGTTTGGAGTCAAAATATTAAATGTTAAAATTTCATCGATATGGACCATTTTGGGGACATTCGACAGGTCCGGAGTCATCGTTTTTCATCAGAAAATTAATTTTTCAGACTATACCAAAAATGATTCAAAATGTCAAATGGATCGTGCCTCATGTTGAATAACCACTTTTTAACCCCTCAGAGTGACCAAAATTGCCATTTTTACAGAGTTTTGCTTACACAAAAGCTTCAATTTTGACCAATTTCAGGCACATAAATGACTTTAAACACACTTATTTTAGTTGAAAAAGACTTAATTCACATCCAACAGTCGTTTGGAGTCAAAAGATTAAATGTTAAAATTTCATCGATATGGACCATTTTGGGGACGTTCGACAGGTCCGGAGTCATCGTTTTTCATCAGAAAATGAATTTTTCGGACTATATCAAAAATGATTCAAAATGCCAAAGTGATCGTGCCTCATGTTGAATAACGACTTTTTAACCCCTCAGAGTGACCAAAATTGCCATTTCTACAGAGTTTTGCTTACTCAAAAGCTTCAATTTTGACCAATTTCAGGCACATACATGACTTTAAACACACTTATTTTAGTTGAAAAAGTCCTAATTCACATCCAACAGTCGTTTGGAGTCAAAAGATTAAATGTTAAAATTTCATCGATATGGACCATTTTGGGGACGTTCGACAGGTCCGGAGTCATCGTTTTTCATCAGAAAATGAATTTTTCGGACTATACCAAAAATGATTCAAAATGTCAAATAGATTGTGCCTCATGTTGAATAACCACTTTTTAACCCCTCAGAGTGACCAAAAGTGCCATTTTTACAGAGTTTTGCTTACACAAAAGCTTCAATTTTGACCAATTTCAGGCACATAAATGACTTTAAACACACTTATTTTAGTTGAAAAAGACTTAATTCACATCCAACAGTCGTTTGGAGTCAAAAGATTAAATGTTAAAATTTCATCGATATGGACCATTTTGGGGACGTTCGACAGGTCCGGAGTCATCGTTTTTCATCAGAAAATGAATTCTTCGGACTATACCAAAAATGATTCAAAATGTGAAATGGATCGTGCTTCATGTTGAATAACCACTTTTTAACCCCTCAGAATGACCATAATTGCCATTTTTACAGAGTTTTGCTTACACAAAAGCTTCAATTTTGACCAATTTCAGGCACATAAATGACTTTAAACACACCTATTTTAGTTGAAAAAGACTTAATTCACATCCAACAGTCGTTTGGAGTCAAAAGATTAAATGTTAAAATTTCATCGATATGGACCATTTTGGGGACGTTCGACAGGTCCGGAGTCATCGTTTTTCATCAGAAAATGAATTCTTCGGACTATACCAAAAATGATTCAAAATGTCAAATGGATCGTGCCTCATGATGAATAACCACTTTTTAACCCCTCAGAGTGACCAAAATTGCCATTTTTACAGAGTTTTGCTTACACAAAAGCTTCAATTTTGACCATTTTCAGGCACATAAATGACTTTAAACACACTTATTTTAGTTGAAAAAGTCATAATTCACATCCAACAGTCGTTTGGAGTCAAAAGATTAACTGTTAAAATTTCAACGATATGGACCATTTTGGGGACGTTCGACAGGTCCGGAGTCATCGTTTTTCATCAGAAAATGAATTTTTCGGACTATACCAAAAATGATTCAAAATGTCAAATAGATTGTGCCTCATGTTGAATAACCACTTTTTAACCCCTCAGAGTGACCAAAATTGCCATTTTTACAGAGTTTTGCTTACACAAAAGCTTCAATTTTGACCAATTTCAGGCACATAAATGACTTTAAACACACTTATTTTAGTTGAAAAAGACTTAATTCACATCCAACAGTCGTTTGGAGTCAAAAGATTAAATGTTAAAATTTCATCGATATGGACCATTTTGGGGACGTTCGACATGTCCGGAGTCATCGTTTTTCATCAGAAAATGAATTTTTCGGACTATACCAAAAATGATTCAAAATGTCAAATAGATCTTGCCTCATGTTGAATAACCACTTTTTAACCCCTCAGAGTGACCAAAATTGCCATTTTTACAGAGTTTTGCTTACTCAAAAGCTTCAATTTTGACCAATTTCAGGCACGTAAATGACTTTAAACACACTTATTTTAGTTGAAAAAGACTTAATTCACATCCAACAGTGGTTTAGAGTCAAAAGATTAAATGTTAAAATTTCATCGATATGGACCATTTTGGGGACGTTCGACAGGTCAGGATTCATCGTTTTTCATCAGAAAATGAATTTTTCGGACTGTACCAAAAATGATTCAAAATGTCAAATGGATCGTGCCTCATGTTGAATAACCACTTTTTAACCCCTCAGAGTGACCAAAATTGCCATTTTTACTGAGTTTTGCTCACACAAAAGCTTCAATTTTGACCAATTTCAGGCACATAAATGACTTTAAACACACTTATTTTAGTTGAAAAAGACTTAATTCACATTCAACAGTCGTTTGGAGTCAAAAGATTAAATGTTAAAATTTCATCGATATGGACCATTTTGGGGACGTTCGACAGGTCCGGAGTCATCGTTTTTCATCAGAAAATGAATTTTTCGGACTATATCAAAAATGATTCAAAATGCCAAAGTGATCGTGCCTCATGTTGAATAACGACTTTTTAATCCCTCAGAGTGACCAAAATTGCCATTTTTACAGAGTTTTGCTTACTCAAAAGCTTCAATTTTGACCAATTTCAGGCACATAAAGGACTTTAAACACACTTATTTTAGTTGAGAAAGTCATAATTCACATCCAACAGTCGTTTGGAGTCAAAAGATTAAATGTTAAAATTTCATAGATATGGACCATTTTGGGGACGTTCGACAGGTCCGGAGTCATCGTTTTTCATCAGAAAATGAATTTTTCGGACTATACCAAAAATGATTCAAAATGTCAAATAGATTGTGCCTCATGTTGAATAACCACTTTTTAACCCCTCAGAGTGACCAAAATTGCCATTTTTACAGAGTTTTGCTTACACAAAAGCTTCAATTTTGACCAATTTCAGGCACATAAATGACTTTAAACACACTTATTTTAGTTGAAAAAGACTTAATTCATATCCAACAGTCGTTTGGAGTCAAAAGATTAAATGTTAAAATTTCATCGATATGGACCATTTTGGGGACGTTCGACATGTCCGGAGTCATCGTTTTTCATCAGAAAATGAATTTTTCGGACTATACCAAAAATGATTCAAAATGTCAAATAGATTGTGCCTCATGTTGAATAACCACTTTTTAACCCCTCAGAGTGACCAAAAGTGCCATTTTTACAGAGTTTTGCTTACACAAAAGCTTCAATTTTGACCAATTTCAGGCACATAAATGACTTTAAACACACTTATTTTAGTTGAAAAAGACTTAATTCACATCCAACAGTCGTTTGGAGTCAAAAGATTAAATGTTAAAATTTCATCGATATGGACCATTTTGGGGACGTTCGACAGGTCCGGAGTCATCGTTTTTCATCAGAAAATGAATTCTTCGGACTATACCAAAAATGATTCAAAATGTGAAATGGATCGTGCTTCATGTTGAATAACCACTTTTTAACCCCTCAGAATGACCATAATTGCCATTTTTACAGAGTTTTGCTTACACAAAAGCTTCAATTTTGACCAATTTCAGGCACATAAATGACTTTAAACACACCTATTTTAGTTGAAAAAGACTTAATTCACATCCAACAGTCGTTTGGAGTCAAAAGATTAAATGTTAAAATTTCATCGATATGGACCATTTTGGGGACGTTCGACAGGTCCGGAGTCATCGTTTTTCATCAGAAAATGAATTCTTCGGACTATACCAAAAATGATTCAAAATGTCAAATGGATCGTGCCTCATGATGAATAACCACTTTTTAACCCCTCAGAGTGACCAAAATTGCCATTTTTACAGAGTTTTGCTTACACAAAAGCTTCAATTTTGACCATTTTCAGGCACATAAATGACTTTAAACACACTTATTTTAGTTGAAAAAGTCATAATTCACATCCAACAGTCGTTTGGAGTCAAAAGATTAACTGTTAAAATTTCAACGATATGGACCATTTTGGGGACGTTCGACAGGTCCGGAGTCATCGTTTTTCATCAGAAAATGAATTTTTCGGACTATACCAAAAATGATTCAAAATGTCAAATAGATTGTGCCTCATGTTGAATAACCACTTTTTAACCCCTCAGAGTGACCAAAATTGCCATTTTTACAGAGTTTTGCTTACACAAAAGCTTCAATTTTGACCAATTTCAGGCACATAAATGACTTTAAACACACTTATTTTAGTTGAAAAAGTCTTAATTCACATCCAACAGTCGTTTGGAGTCAAAAGATTAAATGTTAAAATTTCATCGATATGGACCATTTTGGGGACGTTCGACAGGTCAG
The DNA here is from genome assembly GCF_964263255.1 of Lissotriton vulgaris. Lineage (NCBI taxonomy): Eukaryota > Metazoa > Chordata > Amphibia > Caudata > Salamandridae > Lissotriton > Lissotriton vulgaris. The sequence goes on along the minus strand of NW_028240631.1, from coordinate 886,691 downwards.
GATTCATCGTTTTTCATCAGAAAATGAATTTTTCGGACTGTACCAAAAATGATTCAAAATGTCAAATGGATCGTGCCTCATGTTGAATAACCACTTTTTAACCCCTCAGAGTGACCAAAATTGCCATTTTTACTGAGTTTTGCTCACACAAAAGCTTCAATTTTGACCAATTTCAGGCACATAAATGACTTTAAACACACTTATTTTAGTTGAAAAAGACTTAATTCACATTCAACAGTCGTTTGGAGTCAAAAGATTAAATGTTAAAATTTCATCGATATGGACCATTTTGGGGACGTTCGACAGGTCCGGAGTCATCGTTTTTCATCAGAAAATGAATTTTTCGGACTATATCAAAAATGATTCAAAATGCCAAAGTGATCGTGCCTCATGTTGAATAACGACTTTTTAATCCCTCAGAGTGACCAAAATTGCCATTTTTACAGAGTTTTGCTTACTCAAAAGCTTCAATTTTGACCAATTTCAGGCACATAAAGGACTTTAAACACACTTATTTTAGTTGAGAAAGTCATAATTCACATCCAACAGTCGTTTGGAGTCAAAAGATTAAATGTTAAAATTTCATAGATATGGACCATTTTGGGGACGTTCGACAGGTCCGGAGTCATCGTTTTTCATCAGAAAATGAATTTTTCGGACTATACCAAAAATGATTCAAAATGTCAAATAGATTGTGCCTCATGTTGAATAACCACTTTTTAACCCCTCAGAGTGACCAAAATTGCCATTTTTACAGAGTTTTGCTTACACAAAAGCTTCAATTTTGACCAATTTCAGGCACATAACTGACTTTAAACACACTTATTATAGTTAAAAAAGACTTAATTCACATCCAACAGTCGTTTGGAGTCAAAAGATTAAATGTTAAAATTTCATCGATATGGACCATTTTGGGGACGTTCGACAGGTCCGGAGTCATCGTTTTTCATCAGAAAATGAATTCTTCGGACTATACCAAAAATGATTCAAAATGTGAAATAGATTGTGCCTCATGTTGAATAACCACTTTTTAACCCCTCAGAGTGACCAAAATTGCCATTTTTACAGAGTTTTGCTTACACAAAAGCTTCAATTTTGACCAATTTCAGGCACATAAATGACTTTAAACACACTTATTTTAGTTGAAAAAGACTTAATTCATATCCAACAGTCGTTTGGAGTCAAAAGATTAAATGTTAAAATTTCATCGATATGGACCATTTTGGGGACGTTCGACATGTCCGGAGTCATCGTTTTTCATCAGAAAATGAATTTTTCGGACTATACCAAAAATGATTCAAAATGTCAAATTGATCGTGCCTCATGTTGAATAACCACTTTTTAACCCCTCAGAGTGACCAAAATTGCAATTTTTACAGAGTTTTGCTTACTCAAAAGTTTAAATTTTGACCAATTTCAGGCACATAAATGACTTTAAACACACTTATTTTAGTTGAAAAAGACTTAATTCACATCCAACAGTGGTTTGGAGTCAAAAGATTAAATGTTAAAATTTCATCGATATGGACCATTTTGGGGACGTTCGACAGGTCCGGAGTCATCGTTTTTCATCAGAAAATGAATTTTTCGGACTGTACCAAAAATGATTCAAAATGTCAAATGGATCGTGCCTCATGTTGAATAACCACTTTTTAACCCCTCAGAGTGACCAAAATTGCCATTTTTACAGAGTTTTGCTTACACAAAAGCTTCAATTTTGACCAATTTCAGGCACATAAATGACTTTAAACACACTTATTTTAGTTGAAAAAGACTTAATTCATATCCAACAGTCGTTTGGAGTCAAAAGATTAAATGTTAAAATTTCATCGATATGGACCATTTTGGGGACGTTCGACATGTCCGGAGTCATCGTTTTTCATCAGAAAATGAATTTTTCGGACTATACCAAAAATGATTCAAAATGTCAAATTGATCGTGCCTCATGTTGAATAACCACTTTTTAACCCCTCAGAGTGACCAAAATTGCAATTTTTACAGAGTTTTGCTTACTCAAAAGTTTAAATTTTGACCAATTTCAGGCACATAAATGACTTTAAACACACTTATTTTAGTTGAAAAAGACTTAATTCACATCCAACAGTGGTTTGGAGTCAAAAGATTAAATGTTAAAATTTCATCGATATGGACCATTTTGGGGACGTTCGACAGGTCCGGAGTCATCGTTTTTCATCAGAAAATGAATTTTTCGGACTGTACCAAAAATGATTCAAAATGTCAAATGGATCGTGCCTCATGTTGAATAACCACTTTTTAACCCCTCAGAGTGACCAAAATTGCCATTTTTACAGAGTTTTGCTTACACAAAAGCTTCAATTTTGACCAATTTCAGGCACATAAATGACTTTAAACACACTTATTTTAGTTGAAAAAGACTTAATTCACATTCAACAGTCGTTTGGAGTCAAAAGATTAAATGTTAAAATTTCATCGATATGGACCATTTTGGGGACGTTCGACAGGTCCGGAGTCATCGTTTTTCATCAGAAAATGAATTTTTCGGACTGTACATAAAATGATTCAAAATGTCAAATGGATCGTGCCTCATGTTGAATAACCACTTTTTAACCCCTCAGAGTGACCAAAATTGCCATTTTTACAGAGTTTTGCTTACACAAAAGCTTCAATTTTGACCAATTTCAGGCACATAAATGACTTTAAACACACTTATTTTAGTTGAAAAAGACTTAATTCGCATCCAACAGTCGTTTGGAGTCAAAATATTAAATGTTAAAATTTCATCGATATGGACCATTTTGGGGACATTCGACAGGTCCGGAGTCATCGTTTTTCATCAGAAAATTAATTTTTCAGACTATACCAAAAATGATTCAAAATGTCAAATGGATCGTGCCTCATGTTGAATAACCACTTTTTAACCCCTCAGAGTGACCAAAATTGCCATTTTTACAGAGTTTTGCTTACACAAAAGCTTCAATTTTGACCAATTTCAGGCACATAAATGACTTTAAACACACTTATTTTAGTTGAAAAAGACTTAATTCACATCCAACAGTCGTTTGGAGTCAAAAGATTAAATGTTAAAATTTCATCGATATGGACCATTTTGGGGATGTTCGACAGGTCCGGAGTCATCGTTTTTCATCAGAAAATGAATTTTTCGGACTATACCAAAAATGATTCAAAATGTCAAATAGATTGTGCCTCATGTTGAATAACGACTTTTTAACCCCTCAGAGTGACCAAAAGTGCCATTTTTACAGAGTTTTGCTTACACAAAAGCTTCAATTTTGACCAATTTCAGGCACATAAATGACTTTAAACACACTTATTTTAGTTGAAAAAGACTTAATTCACATCCAACAGTCGTTTGGAGTCAAAAGATTAAATGTTAAAATTTCATCGATATGGACCATTTTGGGGACGTTCGACAGGTCCGGAGTCATCGTTTTTCATCAGAAAATGAATTCTTCGGACTATACCAAAAATGATTCAAAATGTGAAATGGATCGTGCTTCATGTTGAATAACCACTTTTTAACCCCTCAGAATGACCATAATTGCCATTTTTACAGAGTTTTGCTTACACAAAAGCTTCAATTTTGACCAATTTCAGGCACATAAATGACTTTAAACACACCTATTTTAGTTGAAAAAGACTTAATTCACATCCAACAGTCGTTTGGAGTCAAAAGATTAAATGTTAAAATTTCATCGATATGGACCATTTTGGGGACGTTCGACAGGTCCGGAGTCATCGTTTTTCATCAGAAAATGAATTCTTCGGACTATACCAAAAATGATTCAAAATGTCAAATGGATCGTGCCTCATGTTGAATAACCACTTTTTAACCCCTCAGAGTGACCAAAATTGCCATTTTTACAGAGTTTTGCTTACACAAAAGCTTCAATTTTGACCAATTTCAGGCACATAAATGACTTTAAACACACTTATTTTAGTTGAAAAAGTCATAATTCACATCCAACAGTCGTTTGGAGTCAAAAGATTAACTGTTAAAATTTCAACGATATGGACCATTTTGGGGACGTTCGACAGGTCCGGAGTCATCGTTTTTCATCAGAAAATGAATTTTTCGGACTATACCAAAAATGATTCAAAATGTCAAATAGATTGTGCCTCATGTTGAATAACCACTTTTTAACCCCTCAGAGTGACCAAAATTGCCATTTTTACAGAGTTTTGCTTACACAAAAGCTTCAATTTTGACCAATTTCAGGCACATAAATGACTTTAAACACACTTATTTTAGTTGAAAAAGACTTAATTCACATCCAACAGTCGTTTGGAGTCAAAAGATTAAATGTTAAAATTTCATCGATATGGACCATTTTGGGGACGTTCGACATGTCCGGAGTCATCGTTTTTCATCAGAAAATGAATTTTTCGGACTATACCAAAAATGATTCAAAATGTCAAATAGATCTTGCCTCATGTTGAATAACCACTTTTTAACCCCTCAGAGTGACCAAAATTGCCATTTTTACAGAGTTTTGCTTACTCAAAAGCTTCAATTTTGACCAATTTCAGGCACGTAAATGACTTTAAACACACTTATTTTAGTTGAAAAAGACTTAATTCACATCCAACAGTGGTTTAGAGTCAAAAGATTAAATGTTAAAATTTCATCGATATGGACCATTTTGGGGACGTTCGACAGGTCAGGATTCATCGTTTTTCATCAGAAAATGAATTTTTCGGACTGTACCAAAAATGATTCAAAATGTCAAATGGATCGTGCCTCATGTTGAATAACCACTTTTTAACCCCTCAGAGTGACCAAAATTGCCATTTTTACAGAGTTTTGCTCACACAAAAGCTTCAATTTTGACCAATTTCAGGCACATAAATGACTTTAAACACACTTATTTTAGTTGAAAAAGACTTAATTCACATTCAACAGTCGTTTGGAGTCAAAAGATTAAATGTTAAAATTTCATCGATATGGACCATTTTGGGGACGTTCGACAGGTCCGGAGTCATCGTTTTTCATCAGAAAATGAATTTTTCGGACTATATCAAAAATGATTCAAAATGCCAAAGTGATCGTGCCTCATGTTGAATAACGACTTTTTAATCCCTCAGAGTGACCAAAATTGCCATTTTTACAGAGTTTTGCTTACTCAAAAGCTTCAATTTTGACCAATTTCAGGCACATAAAGGACTTTAAACACACTTATTTTAGTTGAGAAAGTCATAATTCACATCCAACAGTCGTTTGGAGTCAAAAGATTAAATGTTAAAATTTCATCGATATGGACCATTTTGGGGACGTTCGACAGGTCCGGAGTCATCGTTTTTCATCAGAAAATGAATTTTTCGGACTATACCAAAAATGATTCAAAATGTCAAATAGATTGTGCCTCATGTTGAATAACCACTTTTTAACCCCTCAGAGTGACCAAAATTGCCATTTTTACAGAGTTTTGCTTACACAAAAGCTTCAATTTTGACCAATTTCAGGCACATAAATGACTTTAAACACACTTATTTTAGTTGAAAAAGACTTAATTCACATCCAACAGTCGTTTGGAGTCAAAAGATTAAATGTTAAAATTTCATCGATATGGACCATTTTGGGGACGTTCGACAGGTCCGGAGTCATCGTTTTTCATCAGAAAATGAATTCTTCGGACTATACCAAAAATGATTCAAAATGTGAAATAGATTGTGCCTCATTTTGAATAACCACTTTTTAACCCCTCAGAGTGACCAAAATTGCCATTTTTACAGAGTTTTGCTTACACAAAAGCTTCAATTTTGACCAATTTCAGGCACATAAATGACTATAAACACACTTATTTTAGTTGAAAAAGACTTAATTCATATCCAACAGTCGTTTGGAGTCAAAAGATTAAATGTTAAAATTTCATCGATATGGACCATTTTGGGGACGTTCGACAGGTCCGGAGTCATCGTTTTTCATCAGAAAATGAATTTTTCGGACTATACCAAAAATGATTCAAAATGTCAAATTGATCGTGCCTCATGTTGAATAACCACTTTTTAACCCCTCAGAGTGTCCAAAATTGCAATTTTTACAGAGTTTTGCTTACTCAAAAGTTTAAATTTTGACCAATTTCAGGCACATAAATGACTTTAAACACACTTATTTTAGTTGAAAAAGACTTAATTCACATCCAACAGTGGTTTGGAGTCAAAAGATTAAATGTTAAAATTTCATCGATATGGACCATTTTGGGGAAGTTCGACAGGTCCGGAGTCATCGTTTTTCATCAGAAAATGAATTTTTCGGACTGTACCAAAAATGATTCAAAATGTCAAATGGATCGTGCCTCATGTTGAATAACCACTTTTTAACCCCTCAGAGTGACCAAAATTGCCATTTTTACAGAGTTTTGCTTACACAAAAGCTTCAATTTTGACCAATTTCAGGCACATAAATGACTTTAAACACACTTATTTTAGTTGAAAAAGACTTAATTCATATCCAACAGTCGTTTGGAGTCAAAAGATTAAATGTTAAAATTTCATCGATATGGACCATTTTGGGGACGTTCGACATGTCCGGAGTCATCGTTTTTCATCAGAAAATGAATTTTTCGGACTATACCAAAAATGATTCAAAATGTCAAATTGATCGTGCCTCATGTTGAATAACCACTTTTTAACCCCTCAGAGTGACCAAAATTGCAATTTTTACAGAGTTTTGCTTACTCAAAAGTTTAAATTTTGACCAATTTCAGGCACATAAATGACTTTAAACACACTTATTTTAGTTGAAAAAGACTTACTTCACATCCAACAGTGGTTTGGAGTCAAAAGATTAAATGTTAAAATTTCATCGATATGGACCATTTTGGGGACGTTCGACAGGTCCGGAGTCATCGTTCTTCATCAGAAAATGAATTTTTCGGACTGTACCAAAAATGATTCAAAATGTCAAATGGATCGTGCCTCATGTTGAATAACCACTTTTTAACCCCTCAGAGTGACCAAAATTGCCATTTTTACAGAGTTTTGCTTACACAAAAGCTTCAATTTTGACCAATTTCAGGCACATAAATGACTTTAAACACACTTATTTTAGTTGAAAAAGACTTAATTCACATCCAACAGTGGTTTGGAGTCAAAAGATTAAATGTTAAAATTTCATCGATATGGACCATTTTGGGGACGTTCGACAGGTCCGGAGTCATCGTTTTTCATCAGAAAATGAATTTTTCGGACTGTACCAAAAATGATTCAAAATGTCAAATGGATCGTGCCTCATGTTGAATAACCACTTTTTAACCCCTCAGAGTGACCAAAATTGCCATTTTTACAGAGTTTTGCTTACACAAAAGCTTCAATTTTGACCAATTTCAGGCACATAAATGACTTTAAACACACTTATTTTAGTTGAAAAAGACTTAATTCACATCCAACAGTGGTTTAGAGTCAAAAGATTAAATGTTAAAATTTCATCGATATGGACCATTTTGGGGACGTTCGACAGGTCCGGAGTCATCGTTTTTCATCAGAAAATGAATTTTTCGGACTATACCAAAAATGATTCAAAATGTCAAATAGATTGTGCCTCATGTTGAATAACCACTTTTTAACCCCTCAGAGTGACCAAAATTGCCATTTTTACAGAGTTTTGCTTACACAAAAGCTTCAATTTTGACCAATTTCAGGCACATAAATGACTTTAAACACACTTATTTTAGTTGAAAAAGACTTAATTCACATCCAACAGTCGTTTGGAGTCAAAAGATTAAATGTTAAAATTTTATCGATATGGACCATTTTGGGGACGTTCGACAGGTCAGGATTCATCGTTTTTCATCAGAAAATGAATTTTTCGGACTGTACCAAAAATGATTCAAAATGTCAAATGGATCGTGCCTCATGTTGAATAACCACTTTTTAACCCCTCAGAGTGACCAAAATTGCCATTTTTACAGAGTTTTGCTTACACAAAAGCTTCAATTTTGACCAATTTCAGGCACATAAATGACTTTAAACACACTTATTTTAGTTGAAAAAGACTTAATTCACATCCAACAGTCGTTTGGAGTCAAAAGATTAAATGTTAAAATTTCATCGATATGGACCATTTTGGGGACGTTCGACATGTCCGGAGTCATCGTTTTTCATCAGAAAATGAATTTTTCGGACTATACCAAAAATGATTCAAAATGTCAAATAGATCTTGCCTCATGTTGAATAACCACTTTTTAACCCCTCAGAGTGACCAAAATTGCCATTTTTACAGAGTTTTGCTTACTCAAAAGCTTCAATTTTGACCAATTTCAGGCACGTAAATGACTTTAAACACACTTATTTTAGTTGAAAAAGACTTAATTCACATTCAACAGTCGTTTGGAGTCAAAAGATTAAATGTTAAAATTTCATCGATATGGACCATTTTGGGGACGTTCGACATGTCCGGAGTCATCGTTTTTCATCAGAAAATGAATTTTTCGGACTATACCAAAAATGATTCAAAATGTCAAATAGATCTTGCCTCATGTTGAATAACCACTTTTTAACCCCTCAGAGTGACCAAAATTGCCATTTTTACAGAGTTTTGCTTACTCAAAAGCTTCAATTTTGACCAATTTCAGGCACGTAAATGACTTTAAACACACTTATTTTAGTTGAAAAAGACTTAATTCACATCCAACAGTGGTTTAGAGTCAAAAGATTAAATGTTAAAATTTCATCGATATGGACCATTTTGGGGACGTTCGACAGGTCAGGATTCATCGTTTTTCATCAGAAAATGAATTTTTCGGACTGTACCAAAAATGATTCAAAATGTCAAATGGATCGTGCCTCATGTTGAATAACCACTTTTTAACCTCTCAGAGTGACCAAAATTGCCATTTTTACAGAGTTTTGCTTACTCAAAAGCTTCAATTTTGACCAATTTCAGGCACGTAAATGACTTTAAACACACTTATTTTAGTTGAAAAAGACTTAATTCACATCCAACAGTGGTTTAGAGTCAAAAGAATAAATGTTAAAATTTCATCGATATGGACCATTTTGGGGACGTTCGACAGGTCAGGATTCATCGTTTTTCATCAGAAAATGAATTTTTCGGACTGTACCAAAAATGATTCAAAATGTCAAATGGATCGTGCCTCATGTTGAATAACCACTTTTTAACCCCTCAGAGTGACCAAAATTGCCATTTTTACAGAGTTTTGCTCACACAAAAGCTTCAATTTTGACCAATTTCAGGCACATAAATGACTTTAAACACACTTATTTTAGTTGAAAAAGACTTAATTCACATTCAACAGTCGTTTGGAGTCAAAAGATTAAATGTTAAAATTTCATCGATATGGACCATTTTGGGGACGTTCGACAGGTCCGGAGTCATCGTTTTTCATCAGAAAATGAATTTTTCGGACTATATCAAAAATGATTCAAAATGCCAAAGTGATCGTGCCTCATGTTGAATAACGACTTTTTAATCCCCCAGAGTGACCAAAATTGCCATTTTTACAGAGTTTTGCTTACTCAAAAGCTTCAATTTTGACCAATTTCAGGCACATAAAGGACTTTAAACACACTTATTTTAGTTGAGAAAGTCATAATTCACATCCAACAGTCGTTTGGAGTCAAAAGATTAAATGTTAAAATTTCATCGATATGGACCATTTTGGGGACGTTCGACAGGTCCGGAGTCATCGTTTTTCATCAGAAAATTAATTTTTTTAGGACTATACCAAAAATGATTCAAAATGTCAAATAGATTGTGCCTCATGTTGAATAACCACTTTTTAACCCCTCAGAGTGACCAAAATTGCCATTTTTACAGAGTTTTGCTTACACAAAAGCTTCAATTTTGACCAATTTCAGGCACATAAATGACTTTAAACACACTTATTTTAGTTGAAAAAGACTTAATTCACATCCAACAGTCGTTTGGAGTCAAAAGATTAAATGTTAAAATTTCATCGATATGGACCATTTTGGGGACGTTCGACAGGTCCGGAGTCATCGTTTTTCATCAGAAAATGAATTCTTCGGACTATACCAAAAATGATTCAAAATGTGAAATAGATTGTGCCTCATTTTGAATAACCACTTTTTAACCCCTCAGAGTGACCAAAATTGCCATTTTTACAGAGTTTTGCTTACACAAAAGCTTCAATTTTGACCAATTTCAGGCACATAAATGACTATAAACACACTTATTTTAGTTGAAAAAGACTTAATTCATATCCAACAGTCGTTTGGAGTCAAAAGATTAAATGTTAAAATTTCATCGATATGGACCATTTTGGGGACGTTCGACATGTCCGGAGTCATCGTTTTTCATCAGAAAATGAATTTTTCGGACTATACCAAAAATGATTCAAAATGTCAAATTGATCGTGCCTCATGTTGAATAACCACTTTTTAACCCCTCAGAGTGACCAAAATTGCAATTTTTACAGAGTTTTGCTTACTCAAAAGTTTAAATTTTGACCAATTTCAGGCACATAAATGACTTTAAACACACTTATTTTAGTTGAAAAAGACTTACTTCACATCCAACAGTCGTTTGGAGTCAAAAGATTAAATGTTAAAATTTCATCGATATGGACCATTTTGGGGACGTTCGACAGGTCCGGAGTCATCGTTTTTCATCAGAAAATGAATTCTTCGGACTATACCAAAAATGATTCAAAATGTGAAATAGATTGTGCCTCATTTTGAATAACCACTTTTTAACCCCTCAGAGTGACCAAAATTGCCATTTTTACAGAGTTTTGCTTACACAAAAGCTTCAATTTTGACCAATTTCAGGCACATAAATGACTATAAACACACTTATTTTAGTTGAAAAAGACTTAATTCATATCCAACAGTCGTTTGGAGTCAAAAGATTAAATGTTAAAATTTCATCGATATGGACCATTTTGGGGACGTTCGACAGGTCCGGAGTCATCGTTTTTCATCAGAAAATGAATTTTTCGGACTATACCAAAAATGATTCAAAATGTCAAATTGATCGTGCCTCATGTTGAATAACCACTTTTTAACCCCTCAGAGTGACCAAAATTGCAATTTTTACAGAGTTTTGCTTACTCAAAAGTTTAAATTTTGACCAATTTCAGGCACATAAATGACTTTAAACACACTTATTTTAGTTGAAAAAGACTTAATTCACATCCAACAGTGGTTTGGAGTCAAAAGATTAAATGTTAAAATTTCATCGATATGGACCATTTTGGGGAAGTTCGACAGGTCCGGAGTCATCGTTTTTCATCAGAAAATGAATTTTTCGGACTGTACCAAAAATGATTCAAAATGTCAAATGGATCGTGCCTCATGTTGAATAACCACTTTTTAACCCCTCAGAGTGACCAAAATTTCCATTTTTACAGTTTTGCTTACACAAAAGCTTCAATTTTGACCAATTTCAGGCACATAAATGACTTTAAACACACTTATTTTAGTTGAAAAAGACTTAATTCATATCCAACAGTCGTTTGGAGTCAAAAGATTAAATGTTAAAATTTCATCGATATGGACCATTTTGGGGACGTTCGACATGTCCGGAGTCATCGTTTTTCATCAGAAAATGAATTTTTCGGACTATACCAAAAATGATTCAAAATGTCAAATTGATCGTGCCTCATGTTGAATAACCACTTTTTAACCCCTCAGAGTGACCAAAATTGCAATTTTTACAGAGTTTTGCTTACTCAAAAGTTTAAATTTTGACCAATTTCAGGCACATAAATGACTTTAAACACACTTATTTTAGTTGAAAAAGACTTACTTCACATCCAACAGTGGTTTGGAGTCAAAAGATTAAATGTTAAAATTTCATCGATATGGACCATTTTGGGGACGTTCGACAGGTCCGGAGTCATCGTTTTTCATCAGAAAATTAATTTTTCAGACTATACCAAAAATGATTCAAAATGTCAAATGGATCGTGCCTCATGTTGAATAACCACTTTTTAACCCCTCAGAGTGACCAAAATTGCCATTTTTACAGAGTTTTGCTTACACAAAAGCTTCAATTTTGACCAATTTCAGGCACATAAATGACTTTAAACACACTTATTTTAGTTGAAAAAGACTTAATTCACATCCAACAGTCGTTTGGAGTCAAAAGATTAAATGTTAAAATTTCATCGATATGGACCATTTTGGGGACGTTCGACAGGTCCGGAGTCATCGTTTTTCATCAGAAAATGAATTTTTCGGACTATATCAAAAATGATTCAAAATGCACAAGTGATCGTGCCTCATGTTGAATAACGACTTTTTAACCCCTCAGAGTGACCAAAATTGCCATTTTTACAGAGTTTTGCTTACTCAAAAGCTTCAATTTTGACCAATTTCAGGCACATAAATGACTTTAAACACACTTATTTTAGTTGAAAAAGTCCTAATTCACATCCAACAGTCGTTTGGAGTCAAAAGATTAAATGTTAAAATTTCATCGATATGGACCATTTTGGGGACGTTCGACAGGTCCGGAGTCATCGTTTTTCATCAGAAAATGAATTTTTCGGACTATACCAAAAATGATTCAAAATGTCAAATAGATTGTACCTCATGTTGAATAACCACTTTTTAACCCCTCAGAGTGACCAAAATTGCCATTTTTACAGAGTTTTGCTTACACAAAAGCTTCAATTTTGACCAATTTCAGGCACATAAATGACTTTAAACACACTTATTTTAGTTGAAAAAGACTTAATTCACATCCAACAGTCGTTTGGAGTCAAAAGATTAAATGTTAAAATTTCATCGATATGGACCATTTTGGGGACGTTCGACATGTCCGGAGTCATCGTTTTTCATCAGAAAATGAATTTTTCGGACTATACCAAAAATGATTCAAAATGTCAAATAGATCTTGCCTCATGTTGAATAACCACTTTTTAACCCCTCAGAGTGACCAAAATTGCCATTTTTACAGAGTTTTGCTTACTCAAAAGCTTCAATTTTGACCAATTTCAGGCACGTAAATGACTTTAAACACACTTATTTTAGTTGAAAAAGACTTAATTCACATTCAACAGTCGTTTGGAGTCAAAAGATTAAATGTTAAAATTTCATCGATATGGACCATTTTGGGGACGTTCGACAGGTCAGGATTCATCGTTTTTCATCAGAAAATGAATTTTTCGGACTGTACCAAAAATGATTCAAAATGTCAAATGGATCGTGCCTCATGTTGAATAACCACTTTTTAACCTCTCAGAGTGACCAAAATTGCCATTTTTACAGAGTTTTGCTTACTCAAAAGCTTCAATTTTGACCAATTTCAGGCACGTAAATGACTTTAAACACACTTATTTTAGTTGAAAAAGACTTAATTCACATCCAACAGTGGTTTAGAGTCAAAAGAATAAATGTTAAAATTTCATCGATATGGACCATTTTGGGGACGTTCGACAGGTCAGGATTCATCGTTTTTCATCAGAAAATGAATTTTTCGGACTGTACCAAAAATGATTCAAAATGTCAAATGGATCGTGCCTCATGTTGAATAACGACTTTTTAATCCCCCAGAGTGACCAAAATTGCCATTTTTACAGAGTTTTGCTTACTCAAAAGCTTCAATTTTGACCAATTTCAGGCACATAAAGGACTTTAAACACACTTATTTTAGTTGAGAAAGTCATAATTCACATCCAACAGTCGTTTGGAGTCAAAAGATTAAATGTTAAAATTTCATCGATATGGACCATTTTGGGGACGTTCGACAGGTCCGGAGTCATCGTTTTTCATCAGAAAATTAATTTTTTTAGGACTATACCAAAAATGATTCAAAATGTCAAATAGATTGTGCCTCATGTTGAATAACCACTTTTTAACCCCTCAGAGTGACCAAAATTGCCATTTTTACAGAGTTTTGCTTACACAAAAGCTTCAATTTTGACCAATTTCAGGCACATAAATGACTTTAAACACACTTATTTTAGTTGAAAAAGACTTAATTCACATCCAACAGTCGTTTGGAGTCAAAAGATTAAATGTTAAAATTTCATCGATATGGACCATTTTGGGGACGTTCGACAGGTCCGGAGTCATCGTTTTTCATCAGAAAATGAATTCTTCGGACTATACCAAAAATGATTCAAAATGTGAAATAGATTGTGCCTCATTTTGAATAACCACTTTTTAACCCCTCAGAGTGACCAAAATTGCCATTTTTACAGAGTTTTGCTTACACAAAAGCTTCAATTTTGACCAATTTCAGGCACATAAATGACTATAAACACACTTATTTTAGTTGAAAAAGACTTAATTCATATCCAACAGTCGTTTGGAGTCAAAAGATTAAATGTTAAAATTTCATCGATATGGACCATTTTGGGGACGTTCGACATGTCCGGAGTCATCGTTTTTCATCAGAAAATGAATTTTTCGGACTATACCAAAAATGATTCAAAATGTCAAATTGATCGTGCCTCATGTTGAATAACCACTTTTTAACCCCTCAGAGTGACCAAAATTGCAATTTTTACAGAGTTTTGCTTACTCAAAAGTTTAAATTTTGACCAATTTCAGGCACATAAATGACTTTAAACACACTTATTTTAGTTGAAAAAGACTTACTTCACATCCAACAGTCGTTTGGAGTCAAAAGATTAAATGTTAAAATTTCATCGATATGGACCATTTTGGGGACGTTCGACAGGTCCGGAGTCATCGTTTTTCATCAGAAAATGAATTCTTCGGACTATACCAAAAATGATTCAAAATGTGAAATAGATTGTGCCTCATTTTGAATAACCACTTTTTAACCCCTCAGAGTGACCAAAATTGCCATTTTTACAGAGTTTTGCTTACACAAAAGCTTCAATTTTGACCAATTTCAGGCACATAAATGACTATAAACACACTTATTTTAGTTGAAAAAGACTTAATTCATATCCAACAGTCGTTTGGAGTCAAAAGATTAAATGTTAAAATTTCATCGATATGGACCATTTTGGGGACGTTCGACAGGTCCGGAGTCATCGTTTTTCATCAGAAAATGAATTTTTCGGACTATACCAAAAATGATTCAAAATGTCAAATTGATCGTGCCTCATGTTGAATAACCACTTTTTAACCCCTCAGAGTGACCAAAATTGCAATTTTTACAGAGTTTTGCTTACTCAAAAGTTTAAATTTTGACCAATTTCAGGCACATAAATGACTTTAAACACACTTATTTTAGTTGAAAAAGACTTAATTCACATCCAACAGTGGTTTGGAGTCAAAAGATTAAATGTTAAAATTTCATCGATATGGACCATTTTGGGGAAGTTCGACAGGTCCGGAGTCATCGTTTTTCATCAGAAAATGAATTTTTCGGACTGTACCAAAAATGATTCAAAATGTCAAATGGATCGTGCCTCATGTTGAATAACCACTTTTTAACCCCTCAGAGTGACCAAAATTTCCATTTTTACAGTTTTGCTTACACAAAAGCTTCAATTTTGACCAATTTCAGGCACATAAATGACTTTAAACACACTTATTTTAGTTGAAAAAGACTTAATTCATATCCAACAGTCGTTTGGAGTCAAAAGATTAAATGTTAAAATTTCATCGATATGGACCATTTTGGGGACGTTCGACATGTCCGGAGTCATCGTTTTTCATCAGAAAATGAATTTTTCGGACTATACCAAAAATGATTCAAAATGTCAAATTGATCGTGCCTCATGTTGAATAACCACTTTTTAACCCCTCAGAGTGACCAAAATTGCAATTTTTACAGAGTTTTGCTTACTCAAAAGTTTAAATTTTGACCAATTTCAGGCACATAAATGACTTTAAACACACTTATTTTAGTTGAAAAAGACTTACTTCACATCCAACAGTGGTTTGGAGTCAAAAGATTAAATGTTAAAATTTCATCGATATGGACCATTTTGGGGACGTTCGACAGGTCCGGAGTCATCGTTTTTCATCAGAAAATTAATTTTTCAGACTATACCAAAAATGATTCAAAATGTCAAATGGATCGTGCCTCATGTTGAATAACCACTTTTTAACCCCTCAGAGTGACCAAAATTGCCATTTTTACAGAGTTTTGCTTACACAAAAGCTTCAATTTTGACCAATTTCAGGCACATAAATGACTTTAAACACACTTATTTTAGTTGAAAAAGACTTAATTCACATCCAACAGTCGTTTGGAGTCAAAAGATTAAATGTTAAAATTTCATCGATATGGACCATTTTGGGGACGTTCGACAGGTCCGGAGTCATCGTTTTTCATCAGAAAATGAATTTTTCGGACTATATCAAAAATGATTCAAAATGCACAAGTGATCGTGCCTCATGTTGAATAACGACTTTTTAACCCCTCAGAGTGACCAAAATTGCCATTTTTACAGAGTTTTGCTTACTCAAAAGCTTCAATTTTGACCAATTTCAGGCACATAAATGACTTTAAACACACTTATTTTAGTTGAAAAAGTCCTAATTCACATCCAACAGTCGTTTGGAGTCAAAAGATTAAATGTTAAAATTTCATCGATATGGACCATTTTGGGGACGTTCGACAGGTCCGGAGTCATCGTTTTTCATCAGAAAATGAATTTTTCGGACTATACCAAAAATGATTCAAAATGTCAAATAGATTGTACCTCATGTTGAATAACCACTTTTTAACCCCTCAGAGTGACCAAAATTGCCATTTTTACAGAGTTTTGCTTACACAAAAGCTTCAATTTTGACCAATTTCAGGCACATAAATGACTTTAAACACACTTATTTTAGTTGAAAAAGACTTAATTCACATCCAACAGTTGTTTGGAGTCAAAAGATTAAATGTTAAAATTTCATCGATATGGACCATTTTGGGGACGTTCGACAGGTCCGGAGTCATCGTTTTTCATCAGAAAATGAATTCTTTGGACTATACCAAAAATGATTCAAAATGTGAAATGGATCGTGCCTCATGTTGAATAACCACTTTTTAACCCCTCAGAGTGACCAAAATTGCCATTTTTACAGAGTTTTGCTTACTCAAAAGCTTCAATTTTGACCAATTTCAGGCACGTAAATGACTTTAAACACACTTATTTTAGTTGAAAAAGACTTAATTAGCATCCAACAGTCGTTTGGAGTCAAAATATTAAATGTTAAAATTTCATCGATATGGACCATTTTGGGGACATTCAACAGGTCCGGAGTCATCGTTTTTCATCAGAAAATTAATTTTTCAGACTATACCAAAAATGATTCAAAATGTCAAATGGATCGTGCCTCATGTTGAATAACCACTTTTTAACCCCTCAGAGTGACCAAAATTGCCATTTTTACAGAGTTTTGCTTACACAAAAGCTTCAATTTTGACCAATTTCAGGCACATAAATGACTTTAAACACACTTATTTTAGTTGAAAAAGACTTAATTCACATCCAACAGTCGTTTGGAGTCAAAAGATTAAATGTTAAAATTTCATCGATATGGACCATTTTGGGGACGTTCGACAGGTCCGGAGTCATCGTTTTTCATCAGAAAATGAATTTTTCGGACTATATCAAAAATGATTCAAAATGCCAAAGTGATCGTGCCTCATGTTGAATAACGACTTTTTAACCCCTCAGAGTGACCAAAATTGCCATTTTTACAGAGTTTTGCTTACTCAAAAGCTTCAATTTTGACCAATTTCAGGCACATAAATGACTTTAAACACACTTATTTTAGTTGAAAAAGTCCTAATTCACATCCAACAGTCGTTTGGAGTCAAAAGATTAAATGTTAAAATTTCATCGATATGGACCATTTTGGGGACTTTCGACAGGTCCGGAGTCATCGTTTTTCATCAGAAAATGAATTTTTCGGACTGTACCAAAAATGATTCAAAATGTCAAATAGATCGTGCCTCATGTTGAATAACCACTTTTTAACCCTACAGAGTGACCAAAATTGCCATTTTTACAGAGTTTTGCTTACACAAAAGCTTCAATTTTGACCAATTTCAGGCACATAAATGACTTTAAACACACTTATTTTAGTTGAAAAAGACTTAATTCACATCCAACAGTCGTTTGGAGTCAAAAGATTAAATGTTAAAATTTCATCGATATGGACCATTTTGGGGACGTTCGACAGGTCCGGAGTCATCGTTTTTCATCAGAAAATGAATTCTTCGGACTATACCAAAAATGATTCAAAATGTGAAATGGATCGTGCCTCATGTTGAATAACCACTTTTTAACCCCTCAGAGTGACCAAAATTGCCATTTTTACAGAGTTTTGCTTACTCAAAAGCTTCAATTTTGACCAATTTCAGGCACGTAAATGACTTTAAACACACTTATTTTAGTTGAAAAAGACTTAATTAGCATCCAACAGTCGTTTGGAGTCAAAATATTAAATGTTAAAATTTCATCGATATGGACCATTTTGGGGACATTCGACAGGTCCGGAGTCATCGTTTTTCATCAGAAAATTAATTTTTCAGACTATACCAAAAATGATTCAAAATGTCAAATGGATCGTGCCTCATGTTGAATAACCACTTTTTAACCCCTCAGAGTGACCAAAATTGCCATTTTTACAGAGTTTTGCTTACACAAAAGCTTCAATTTTGACCAATTTCAGGCACATAAATGACTTTAAACACACTTATTTTAGTTGAAAAAGACTTAATTCACATCCAACAGCCGTTTGGAGTCAAAAGATTAAATGTTAAAATTTCATCGATATGGACCATTTTGGGGACGTTCGACAGGTCCGGAGTCATCGTTTTTCATCAGAAAATGAATTTTTCGGACTATATCAAAAATGATTCAAAATGCCAAAGTGATCGTGCCTCATGTTGAATAACGACTTTTTAACCCCTCAGAGTGACCAAAATTGCCATTTTTACAGAGTTTTGCTTACTCAAAAGCTTCAATTTTGACCAATTTCAGGCACATAAAGGACTTTAAACACTATTATTTTAGTTGAGAAAGTCATAATTCACATCCAACAGTCGTTTGGAGTCAAAAGATTAAATGTTAAAATTTCATCGATATGGACCATTTTGGGGACGTTCGACAGGTCCGGAGTCATTGTTTTTCATCAGAAAATGAATTTTTCGGACTGTACCAAAAATGATTCAAAATGTCAAATGGATCGTGCCTCATGTTGAATAACCACTTTTTAACCCCTCAGAGTGACCAAAATTGCCATTTTTACAGAGTTTTGCTTACACAAAAGCTTCAATTTTGACCAATTTCAGGCACATAAATGACTTTAAACACACTTATTTTAGTTGAAAAAGACTTAATTTACATCCAACAGTCGTTTGGAGTCAAAAGATTAAATGTTAAAATTTCATCGATATGGACCATTTTGGGGACGTTCGACAGGTCCGGAGTCATCGTTTTTCATCAGAAAATGAATTCTTCGGACTATACCAAAAATGATTCAAAATGTGAAATGGATCGTGCCTCATGTTGAATAACCACTTTTTAACCCCTCAGAGTGACCAAAATTGCCATTTTTACAGAGTTTTGCTTACACAAAAGCTTCAATTTTGACCGATTTCAGGCACATAAATGACTTTAAACACACTTATTTTAGTTGAAAAAGACTTAATTCACATCCAACAGTCGTTTGGAGTCAAAAGATTAAATGTTAAAATTTCATCGATATGGACCATTTTGGGGACATTCGACAGGTCCGGAGTCATCGTTTTTCATCAGAAAATGAATTTTTCGGACTATACCAAAAATGATTCAAAATGTCAAATGGATCGTGCCTCATGTTGAATAACCACTTTTTAACCCCTCAGAGTGACCAAAATTGCCATTTTTACAGAGTTTTGCTTACACAAAAGCTTCAATTTTGACCAATTTCAGGCACATAAATGACTTCAAACACACTTATTTTAGTTGAAAAAGTCATAATTCACATCCAACAGTCGTTTGGAGTCAAAAGATTAACTGTTAAAATTTCAACGATATGGACCATTTTGGGGACGTTCGACAGGTCCGGAGTCATCGTTTTTCATCAGAAAATGAATTTTTCGGACTATATCAAAAATGATTCAAAATGCCAAATTGATCGTGCCTCATGTTGAATAACGACTTTTTAACCCCTCTGAGTGACCAAAATTGCCATTTTTACAGAGTTTTGCTTACTCAAAAGCTTCAATTTTGACCAATTTCAGGCACATAAATGACTTTAAACACACTTATTTTAGTTGAAAAAGACTTAATTCACATCCAACAGTCGTTTGGAGTCAAAAGATTAAATGTTAAAATTTCATCGATATGGACCATTTTGGGGACGTTCGACATGTCCGGAGTCATCGTTTTTCATCAGAAAATGAATTTTTCGGACTATACCAAAAATGATTCAAAATGTCAAATTGATCGTGCCTCATGTTGAATAACCACTTTTTAACCCCTCAGAGTGACCAAAATTGCCATTTTTACAGAGTTTTGCTTACACAAAAGCTTCAATTTTGACCAATTTCAGGCACATAAATGACTTTAAACACACTTATTTTAGTTGAAAAAGACTTAATTCACATCCAACAGTCGTTTGGAGTCAAAAGATTAAATGTTAAAATTTCATCGATATGGACCATTTTGGGGACGTTCGACATGTCCGAAGTCATCGTTTTTCATCAGAAAATGAATTTTTCGGACTATACCAAAAATGATTCAAAATGTCAAATAGATCTTGCCTCATGTTGAATAACCACTTTTTAACCCCTCAGAGTGACCAAAATTGCCATTTTTACAGAGTTTTGCTTACTCAAAAGCTTCAATTTTGACCAATTTCAGGCACGTAAATGACTTTAAACACACTTATTTTAGTTGAAAAAGACTTAATTCACATCCAACAGTGGTTTAGAGTCAAAAGATTAAATGTTAAAATTTCATCGATATGGACCATTTTGGGGACGTTCGACAGGTCCGGAGTCATCGTTTTTCATCAGAAAATGAATTTTTCGGACTGTACCAAAAATGATTCAAAATGTCAAATGGATCGTGCCTCATGTTGAATAACCACTTTTTAACCCCTCAGAGTGACCAAAAGTGCCATTTTTACAGAGTTTTGCTCACACAAAAGCTTCAATTTTGACCAATTTCAGGCACATAAATGACTTTAAACACACTTATTTTAGTTGAAAAAGACTTAATTCACATTCAACAGTCGTTTGGAGTCAAAAGATTAAATGTTAAAATTTCATCGATATGGACCATTTTGGGGACGTTCGACAGGTCCGGAGTCATCGTTTTTCATCAGAAAATGAATTTTTCGGACTATATCAAAAATGATTCAAAATGCCAAAGTGATCGTGCCTCATGTTGAATAACGACTTTTTAATCCCTCAGAGTGACCAAAATTGCCATTTTTACAGAGTTTTGCTTACTCAAAAGCTTCAATTTTGACCAATTTCAGGCACATAAATGACTTTAAACACACTTATTTTAGTTGAAAAAGACTTAATTCACATCCAACAGTCGTTTGGAGTCAAAAGATTAAATGTTAAAATTTCATCGATATGGACCATTTTGGGGACGTTCGACCGGTCCGGAGTCATCGTTTTTCATCAGAAAATGAATTTTTCGGACTATACCAAAAATGATTCAAAATGTCAAATAGATCTTGCCTCATGTTGAATAACCACTTTTTAACCCCTCAGAGTGACCAAAATTGCCATTTTTACAGAGTTTTGCTTACTCAAAAGCTTCAATTTTGACCAATTTCAGGCACGTAAATGACTTTAAACACACTTATTTTAGTTGAAAAAGACTTAATTCACATCCAACAGTGGTTTAGAGTCAAAAGATTAAATGTTAAAATTTCATCGATATGGACCATTTTGGGGACGTTCGACAGGTCCGGAGTCATCGTTTTTCATCAGAAAATGAATTTTTCGGACTGTACCAAAAATGATTCAAAATGTCAAATGGATCGTGCCTCATGTTGAATAACCACTTTTTAACCCCTCAGAGTGACCAAAATTGCCATTTTTACAGAGTTTTGCTTACTCAAAAGCTTCAATTTTGACCAATTTCAGGCACGTAAATGACTTTAAACACACTTATTTTAGTTGAAAAAGACTTAATTCACATCCAACAGTGGTTTAGAGTCAAAAGATTAAATGTTAAAATTTCATCGATATGGACCATTTTGGGGACGTTCGACAGGTCCGGAGTCATCGTTTTTCATCAGAAAATGAATTTTTCGGACTGTACCAAAAATGATTCAAAATGTCAAATGGATCGTGCCTCATGTTGAATAACCACTTTTTAACCCCTCAGAGTGACCAAAATTGCCATTTTTACAGAGTTTTGCTCACACAAAAGCTTCAATTTTGACCAATTTCAGGCACATAAATGACTTTAAACACACTTATTTTAGTTGAAAAAGACTTTATTCACATTCAACAGTCGTTTGGAGTCAAAAGATTAAATGTTAAAATTTCATCGATATGGACCATTTTGGGGACGTTCGACAGGTCCGGAGTCATCGTTTTTCATCAGAAAATGAATTCTTCGGACTATACCAAAAATGATTCAAAATGTGAATTAGATTGTGCCTCATGTTGAATAACCACTTTTTAACCCCTCAGAGTGACCAAAATTGCCATTTTTACAGAGTTTTGCTTACACAAAAGCTTCAATTTTGACCAATTTCAGGCACATAAATGACTTTAAACACACTTATTTTAGTTGAAAAAGACTTAATTCATATCCAACAGTCGTTTTGAGTCAAAAGATTAAATGTTAAAATTTCATCGATATGGACCATTTTGGGGACGTTCGACATGTCCGGAGTCATCGTTTTTCATCAGAAAATGAATTTTTCGGACTATACCAAAAATGATTCAAAATGTCAAATTGATCGTGCCTCATGTTGAATAACCACTTTTTAACCCCTCAGAGTGACCAAAATTGCAATTTTTACAGAGTTTTGCTTACTCAAAAGTTTAAATTTTGACCAATTTCAGGCACATAAATGACTTTAAACACACTTATTTTAGTTGAAAAAGACTTAATTCACATCCAACAGTGGTTTGGAGTCAAAAGATTAAATGTTAAAATTTCATCGATATGGACCATTTTGGGGACGTTCGACAGGTCCGGAGTCATCGTTTTTCATCAGAAAATGAATTTTTCGGACTGTACCAAAAATGATTCAAAATGTCAAATGGATCGTGCCTCATGTTGAATAACCACTTTTTAACCCCTCAGAGTGATCAAAATTGCCATTTTTACAGAGTTTTGCTTACACAAAAGCTTCAATTTTGACCAATTTCAGGCACATAAATGACTTTAAACACACTTATTTTAGTTGAAAAAGACTTAATTCATATCCAACAGTCGTTTGGAGTCAAAAGATTAAATGTTAAAATTTCATCGATATGGACCATTTTGGGGACGTTCGACATGTCCGGAGTCATCGTTTTTCATCAGAAAATGAATTTTTCGGACTATACCAAAAATGATTCAAAATGTCAAATTGATCGTGCCTCATGTTGAATAACCACTTTTTAACCCCTCAGAGTGGCCAAAATTGCAATTTTTACAGAGTTTTGCTTACTCAAAAGTTTAAATTTTGACCAATTTCAGGCACATAAATGACTTTAAACACACTTATTTTAGTTGAAAAAGACTTAATTCGCATCCAACAGTCGTTTGGAGTCAAAATATTAAATGTTAAAATTTCATCGATATGGACCATTTTGGGGACATTCGACAGGTCCGGAGTCATCGTTTTTCATCAGAAAATTAATTTTTCAGACTATACCAAAAATGATTCAAAATGTCAAATGGATCGTGCCTCATGTTGAATAACCACTTTTTAACCCCTCAGAGTGACCAAAATTGCCATTTTTACAGAGTTTTGCTTACACAAAAGCTTCAATTTTGACCAATTTCAGGCACATAAATGACTTTAAACACACTTATTTTAGTTGAAAAAGACTTAATTCACATCCAACAGTCGTTTGGAGTCAAAAGATTAAATGTTAAAATTTCATCGATATGGACCATTTTGGGGACGTTCGACAGGTCCGGAGTCATCGTTTTTCATCAGAAAATGAATTTTTCGGACTATATCAAAAATGATTCAAAATGCCAAAGTGATCGTGCCTCATGTTGAATAACGACTTTTTAACCCCTCAGAGTGACCAAAATTGCCATTTCTACAGAGTTTTGCTTACTCAAAAGCTTCAATTTTGACCAATTTCAGGCACATAAATGACTTTAAACACACTTATTTTAGTTGAAAAAGTCCTAATTCACATCCAACAGTCGTTTGGAGTCAAAAGATTAAATGTTAAAATTTCATCGATATGGACCATTTTGGGGACGTTCGACAGGTCCGGAGTCATCGTTTTTCATCAGAAAATGAATTTTTCGGACTATACCAAAAATGATTCAAAATGTCAAATAGATTGTGCCTCATGTTGAATAACCACTTTTTAACCCCTCAGAGTGACCAAAATTGCCATTTTTACAGAGTTTTGCTTACACAAAAGCTTCAATTTTGACCAATTTCAGGCACATAAATGACTTTAAACACACTTATTTTAGTTGAAAAAGACTTAATTCACATCCAACAGTCGTTTGGAGTCAAAAGATTAAATGTTAAAATTTCATCGATATGGACCATTTTGGGGACGTTCGACATGTCCGAAGTCATCG
The DNA here is from genome assembly GCF_964263255.1 of Lissotriton vulgaris. Taxonomy (NCBI): domain Eukaryota; kingdom Metazoa; phylum Chordata; class Amphibia; order Caudata; family Salamandridae; genus Lissotriton; species Lissotriton vulgaris. The sequence goes on along the minus strand of NW_028240631.1, from coordinate 862,113 downwards.
TTTTTCATCAGAAAATGAATTTTTCGGACTATACCAAAAATGATTCAAAATGTCAAATAGATCTTGCCTCATGTTGAATAACCACTTTTTAACCCCTCAGAGTGACCAAAATTGCCATTTTTACAGAGTTTTGCTTACTCAAAAGCTTCAATTTTGACCAATTTCAGGCACGTAAATGACTTTAAACACACTTATTTTAGTTGAAAAAGACTTAATTCACATCCAACAGTGGTTTAGAGTCAAAAGATTAAATGTTAAAATTTCATCGATATGGACCATTTTGGGGACGTTCGACAGGTCCGGAGTCATCGTTTTTCATCAGAAAATGAATTTTTCGGACTGTACCAAAAATGATTCAAAATGTCAAATGGATCGTGCCTCATGTTGAATAACCACTTTTTAACCCCTCAGAGTGACCAAAAGTGCCATTTTTACAGAGTTTTGCTCACACAAAAGCTTCAATTTTGACCAATTTCAGGCACATAAATGACTTTAAACACACTTATTTTAGTTGAAAAAGACTTAATTCACATTCAACAGTCGTTTGGAGTCAAAAGATTAAATGTTAAAATTTCATCGATATGGACCATTTTGGGGACGTTCGACAGGTCCGGAGTCATCGTTTTTCATCAGAAAATGAATTTTTCGGACTATATCAAAAATGATTCAAAATGCCAAAGTGATCGTGCCTCATGTTGAATAACGACTTTTTAATCCCTCAGAGTGACCAAAATTGCCATTTTTACAGAGTTTTGCTTACTCAAAAGCTTCAATTTTGACCAATTTCAGGCACATAAATGACTTTAAACACACTTATTTTAGTTGAAAAAGACTTAATTCACATCCAACAGTCGTTTGGAGTCAAAAGATTAAATGTTAAAATTTCATCGATATGGACCATTTTGGGGACGTTCGACCGGTCCGGAGTCATCGTTTTTCATCAGAAAATGAATTTTTCGGACTATACCAAAAATGATTCAAAATGTCAAATAGATCTTGCCTCATGTTGAATAACCACTTTTTAACCCCTCAGAGTGACCAAAATTGCCATTTTTACAGAGTTTTGCTTACTCAAAAGCTTCAATTTTGACCAATTTCAGGCACGTAAATGACTTTAAACACACTTATTTTAGTTGAAAAAGACTTAATTCACATCCAACAGTGGTTTAGAGTCAAAAGATTAAATGTTAAAATTTCATCGATATGGACCATTTTGGGGACGTTCGACAGGTCCGGAGTCATCGTTTTTCATCAGAAAATGAATTTTTCGGACTGTACCAAAAATGATTCAAAATGTCAAATGGATCGTGCCTCATGTTGAATAACCACTTTTTAACCCCTCAGAGTGACCAAAATTGCCATTTTTACAGAGTTTTGCTTACTCAAAAGCTTCAATTTTGACCAATTTCAGGCACGTAAATGACTTTAAACACACTTATTTTAGTTGAAAAAGACTTAATTCACATCCAACAGTGGTTTAGAGTCAAAAGATTAAATGTTAAAATTTCATCGATATGGACCATTTTGGGGACGTTCGACAGGTCCGGAGTCATCGTTTTTCATCAGAAAATGAATTTTTCGGACTGTACCAAAAATGATTCAAAATGTCAAATGGATCGTGCCTCATGTTGAATAACCACTTTTTAACCCCTCAGAGTGACCAAAATTGCCATTTTTACAGAGTTTTGCTCACACAAAAGCTTCAATTTTGACCAATTTCAGGCACATAAATGACTTTAAACACACTTATTTTAGTTGAAAAAGACTTTATTCACATTCAACAGTCGTTTGGAGTCAAAAGATTAAATGTTAAAATTTCATCGATATGGACCATTTTGGGGACGTTCGACAGGTCCGGAGTCATCGTTTTTCATCAGAAAATGAATTCTTCGGACTATACCAAAAATGATTCAAAATGTGAATTAGATTGTGCCTCATGTTGAATAACCACTTTTTAACCCCTCAGAGTGACCAAAATTGCCATTTTTACAGAGTTTTGCTTACACAAAAGCTTCAATTTTGACCAATTTCAGGCACATAAATGACTTTAAACACACTTATTTTAGTTGAAAAAGACTTAATTCATATCCAACAGTCGTTTTGAGTCAAAAGATTAAATGTTAAAATTTCATCGATATGGACCATTTTGGGGACGTTCGACATGTCCGGAGTCATCGTTTTTCATCAGAAAATGAATTTTTCGGACTATACCAAAAATGATTCAAAATGTCAAATTGATCGTGCCTCATGTTGAATAACCACTTTTTAACCCCTCAGAGTGACCAAAATTGCAATTTTTACAGAGTTTTGCTTACTCAAAAGTTTAAATTTTGACCAATTTCAGGCACATAAATGACTTTAAACACACTTATTTTAGTTGAAAAAGACTTAATTCACATCCAACAGTGGTTTGGAGTCAAAAGATTAAATGTTAAAATTTCATCGATATGGACCATTTTGGGGACGTTCGACAGGTCCGGAGTCATCGTTTTTCATCAGAAAATGAATTTTTCGGACTGTACCAAAAATGATTCAAAATGTCAAATGGATCGTGCCTCATGTTGAATAACCACTTTTTAACCCCTCAGAGTGATCAAAATTGCCATTTTTACAGAGTTTTGCTTACACAAAAGCTTCAATTTTGACCAATTTCAGGCACATAAATGACTTTAAACACACTTATTTTAGTTGAAAAAGACTTAATTCATATCCAACAGTCGTTTGGAGTCAAAAGATTAAATGTTAAAATTTCATCGATATGGACCATTTTGGGGACGTTCGACATGTCCGGAGTCATCGTTTTTCATCAGAAAATGAATTTTTCGGACTATACCAAAAATGATTCAAAATGTCAAATTGATCGTGCCTCATGTTGAATAACCACTTTTTAACCCCTCAGAGTGGCCAAAATTGCAATTTTTACAGAGTTTTGCTTACTCAAAAGTTTAAATTTTGACCAATTTCAGGCACATAAATGACTTTAAACACACTTATTTTAGTTGAAAAAGACTTAATTCGCATCCAACAGTCGTTTGGAGTCAAAATATTAAATGTTAAAATTTCATCGATATGGACCATTTTGGGGACATTCGACAGGTCCGGAGTCATCGTTTTTCATCAGAAAATTAATTTTTCAGACTATACCAAAAATGATTCAAAATGTCAAATGGATCGTGCCTCATGTTGAATAACCACTTTTTAACCCCTCAGAGTGACCAAAATTGCCATTTTTACAGAGTTTTGCTTACACAAAAGCTTCAATTTTGACCAATTTCAGGCACATAAATGACTTTAAACACACTTATTTTAGTTGAAAAAGACTTAATTCACATCCAACAGTCGTTTGGAGTCAAAAGATTAAATGTTAAAATTTCATCGATATGGACCATTTTGGGGACGTTCGACAGGTCCGGAGTCATCGTTTTTCATCAGAAAATGAATTTTTCGGACTATATCAAAAATGATTCAAAATGCCAAAGTGATCGTGCCTCATGTTGAATAACGACTTTTTAACCCCTCAGAGTGACCAAAATTGCCATTTCTACAGAGTTTTGCTTACTCAAAAGCTTCAATTTTGACCAATTTCAGGCACATAAATGACTTTAAACACACTTATTTTAGTTGAAAAAGTCCTAATTCACATCCAACAGTCGTTTGGAGTCAAAAGATTAAATGTTAAAATTTCATCGATATGGACCATTTTGGGGACGTTCGACAGGTCCGGAGTCATCGTTTTTCATCAGAAAATGAATTTTTCGGACTATACCAAAAATGATTCAAAATGTCAAATAGATTGTGCCTCATGTTGAATAACCACTTTTTAACCCCTCAGAGTGACCAAAATTGCCATTTTTACAGAGTTTTGCTTACACAAAAGCTTCAATTTTGACCAATTTCAGGCACATAAATGACTTTAAACACACTTATTTTAGTTGAAAAAGACTTAATTCACATCCAACAGTCGTTTGGAGTCAAAAGATTAAATGTTAAAATTTCATCGATATGGACCATTTTGGGGACGTTCGACAGGTCCGGAGTCATCGTTTTTCATCAGAAAATGAATTCTTCGGACTATACCAAAAATGATTCAAAATGTGAAATGGATCGTGCTTCATGTTGAATAACCACTTTTTAACCCCTCAGAGTGACCAAAATTGCCATTTTTACAGAGTTTTGCTTACTCAAAAGCTTCAATTTTGACCAATTTCAGGCACGTAAATGACTTTAAACACACTTATTTTAGTTGAAAAAGACTTAATTCGCATCCAACAGTCGTTTGGAGTCAAAATATTAAATGTTAAAATTTAATGGATATGGACCATTTTGGGGACATTCGACAGGTCCGGAGTCATCGTTTTTCATCAGAAAATTAATTTTTCAGACTATACCAAAAATGATTCAAAATGTCAAATGGATCGTGCCTCATGTTGAATAACCACTTTTTAACCCCTCAGAGTGACCAAAATTGCCATTTTTACAGAGTTTTGCTTACACAAAAGCTTCAATTTTGACCAATTTCAGGCACATAAATGACTTTAAACACACTTATTTTAGTTGAAAAAGACTTAATTCACATCCAACAGTCGTTTGGAGTCAAAAGATTAAATGTTAAAATTTAATCGATATGGACCATTTTGGGGAAGTTCGACAGGTCCGGAGTCATCGTTTTTCATCAGAAAATGAATTTTTCGGACTATATCAAAAATGATTCAAAATGCCAAAGTGATCGTGCCTCATGTTGAATAACGACTTTTTAACCCCTCAGAGTGACCAAAATTGCCATTTCTACAGAGTTTTGCTTACTCAAAAGCTTCAATTTTGACCAATTTCAGGCACATAAATGACTTTAAACACACTTATTTTAGTTGAAAAAGTCCTAATTCACATCCAACAGTCGTTTGGAGTCAAAAGATTAAATGTTAAAATTTCATCGATATGGACCATTTTGGGGACGTTCGACAGGTCCGGAGTCATCGTTTTTCATCAGAAAATGAATTTTTCGGACTATACCAAAAATGATTCAAAATGTCAAATAGATTGTGCCTCATGTTGAATAACCACTTTTTAACCCCTCAGAGTGACCAAAATTGCCATTTTTACAGAGTTTTGCTTACACAAAAGCTTCAATTTTGACCAATTTCAGGCACATAAATGACTTTAAACACACTTATTTTAGTTGAAAAAGACTTAATTCACATCCAACAGTCGTTTGGAGTCAAAAGATTAAATGTTAAAATTTCATCGATATGGACCATTTTGGGGACGTTCGACAGGTCCGGAGTCATCGTTTTTCATCAGAAAATGAATTCTTCGGACTATACCAAAAATGATTCAAAATGTGAAATGGATCGTGCCTCATGTTGAATAACCACTTTTTAACCCCTCAGAGTGACCAAAATTGCCATTTTTACAGAGTTTTGCTTACTCAAAAGCTTCAATTTTGACCAATTTCAGGCACGTAAATGACTTTAAACACACTTATTTTAGTTGAAAAAGACTTAATTCGCATCCAACAGTCGTTTGGAGTCAAAATATTAAATGTTAAAATTTCATCGATATGGACCATTTTGGGGACATTCGACAGGTCCGGAGTCATCGTTTTTCATCAGAAAATTAATTTTTCAGACTATACCAAAAATGATTCAAAATGTCAAATGGATCGTGCCTCATGTTGAATAACCACTTTTGAACCCCTCAGAGTGACCAAAATTGCCATTTTTACAGAGTTTTGCTTACACAAAAGCTTCAATTTTGACCAATTTCAGGCACATAAATGACTTTAAACACACTTATTTTAGTTGAAAAAGACTTAATTCACATCCAACAGTCGTTTGGAGTCAAAAGATTAAATGTTAAAATTTCATCGATATGGACCATTTTGGGGACGTTCGACAGGTCCGGAGTCATCGTTTTTCATCAGAAAATGAATTTTTCGGACTATATCAAAAATGATTCAAAATGCCAAAGTGATCGTGCCTCATGTTGAATAACCACTTTTTAACCCTACAGAGTGACCAAAATTGCCATTTTTACAGAGTTTTGCTTACTCAAAAGTTTAAATTTTGACCAATTTCAGGCACATAAATCACTTTAAACACACTTATTTTAGTTGAAAAAGACTTAATTCACATCCAACAGTGGTTTGGAGTCAAAAGATTAAATGTTAAAATTTCATCGATATGGACCATTTTGGGGACGTTCGACAGGTCCGGAATCATCGTTTTTCATCAGAAAATGAATTTTTCGGACTGTACCAAAAATGATTCAAAATGTCAAATGGATCGTGCCTCATGTTGAATAACCACTTTTTAACCCCTCAGAGTGACCAAAATTGCCATTTTTACAGAGTTTTGCTTACACAAAAGCTTCAATTTTGACCAATTTCAGGCACATAAATGACTTTAAACACACTTATTTTAGTTGAAAAAGACTTAATTCACATCCAACAGTGGTTTGGAGTCAAAAGATTAAATGTTAAAATTTCATCGATATGGACCATTTTGGGGACGTTCGACAGGTCCGGAGTCATCGTTTTTCATCAGAAAATGAATTTTTCGGACTGTACCAAAAATGATTCAAAATGTCAAATGGATCGTGCCTCATGTTGAATAACCACTTTTTAACCCCTCAGAGTGACCAAAATTGCCATTTTTACAGAGTTTTGCTTACACAAAAGCTTCACTTTTGACCAATTTCAGGCACATAAATGACTTTAAACACACTTATTTTAGTTGAAAAAGACTTAATTCACATTCAACAGTCGTTTGGAGTCAAAAGATTAAATGTTAAAATTTCATCGATATGGACCATTTTGGGGACGTTCGACAGGTCCGGAGTCATCGTTTTTCATCAGAAAATGAATTTTTCGGACTGTACATAAAATGATTCAAAATGTCAAATGGATCGTGCCTCATGTTGAATAACCACTTTTTAACCCCTCAGAGTGACCAAAATTGCCATTTTTACAGAGTTTTGCTTACACAAAAGCTTCAATTTTGACCAATTTCAGGCACATAAATGACTTTAAACACACTTATTTTAGTTGAAAAAAACTTAATTCATATCCAACAGTCGTTTGGAGTCAAAAGATTAAATGTTAAAATTTCATCGATATGGACCATTTTGGGGACGTTCGACAGGTCTGGAGTCATCGTTTTTCATCAGAAAATGAATTTTTCGGACTATATCAAAAATGATTCAAAATGCCAAAGTGATCGTGCCTCATGTTGAATAACGACTTTTTAACCCCTCAGAGTGACCAAAATTGCCATTTCTACAGAGTTTTGCTTACTCAAAAGCTTCAATTTTGACCAATTTCAGGCACATAAATGACTTTAAACACACTTATTTTAGTTGAAAAAGTCCTAATTCACATCCAACAGTCGTTTGGAGTCAAAAGATTAAATGTTAAAATTTCATCGATATGGACCATTTTGGGGACGTTCGATAGGTCCGGAGTCATCGTTTTTCATCAGAAAATGAATTTTTCGGACTATACCAAAAATGATTCAAAATGTCAAATAGATTGTGCCTCATGTTGAATAACCACTTTTTAACCCCTCAGAGTGACCAAAATTGCCATTTTTACAGAGTTTTGCTTACACAAAAGCTTCAATTTTGACCAATTTCAGGCACATAAATGACTTTAAACACACTTATTTTAGTTGAAAAAGACTTAATTCACATCCAACAGTCGTTTGGAGTCAAAAGATTAAATGTTAAAATTTCATCGATATGGACCATTTTGGGGACATTCGACATGTCCGGAGTCATCGTTTTTCATCAGAAAATGAATTTTTCGGACTATACCAAAAATGATTCAAAATGTCAAATAGATCTTGCCTCATGTTGAATAACCACTTTTTAACCCCTCAGAGTGACCAAAATTGCCATTTTTACAGAGTTTTGCTTACTCAAAAGCTTCAATTTTGACCAATTTCAGGCACGTAAATGACTTTAAACACACTTATTTTAGTTGAAAAAGACTTAATTCACATCCAACAGTGGTTTAGAGTCAAAAGATTAAATGTTAAAATTTCATCGATATGGACCATTTTGGGGACGTTCGACAGGTCAGGATTCATCGTTTTTCATCAGAAAATGAATTTTTCGGACTGTACCAAAAATGATTCAAAATGTCAAATGGATCGTGCCTCATGTTGAATAACCACTTTTTAACCCCTCAGAGTGACCAAAATTGCCATTTTTACAGAGTTTTGCTCACACAAAAGCTTCAATTTTGACCAATTTCAGGCACATAAATGACTTTAAACACACTTATTTTAGTTGAAAAAGACTTAATTCACATTCAACAGTCGTTTGGAGTCAAAAGATTAAATGTTAAAATTTCATCGATATGGACCATTTTGGGGACGTTCGACAGGTCCGGAGTCATCGTTTTTCATCAGAAAATGAATTTTTCGGACTATATCAAAAATGATTCAAAATGCCAAAGTGATCGTGCCTCATGTTGAATAACGACTTTTTAATCCCTCAGAGTGACCAAAATTGCCATTTTTACAGAGTTTTGCTTACTCAAAAGCTTCAATTTTGACCAATTTCAGGCACATAAAGGACTTTAAACACACTTATTTTAGTTGAGAAAGTCATAATTCACATCCAACAGTCGTTTGGAGTCAAAAGATTAAATGTTAAAATTTCATCGATATGGACCATTTTGGGGACGTTCGACAGGTCCGGAGTCATCGTTTTTCATCAGAAAATGAATTTTTCGGACTATACCAAAAATGATTCAAAATGTCAAATAGATTGTGCCTCATTTTGAATAACCACTTTTTAACCCCTCAGAGTGACCAAAATTGCCATTTTTACAGAGTTTTGCTTACACAAAAGCTTCAATTTTGACCAATTTCAGGCACATAAATGACTATAAACACACTTATTTTAGTTGAAAAAGACTTAATTCATATCCAACAGTCGTTTGGAGTCAAAAGATTAAATGTTAAAATTTCATCGATATGGACCATTTTGGGGACGTTCGACAGGTCCGGAGTCATCGTTTTTCATCAGAAAATGAATTTTTCGGACTATACCAAAAATGATTCAAAATGTCAAATTGATCGTGCCTCATGTTGAATAACCACTTTTTAACCCCTCAGAGTGTCCAAAATTGCAATTTTTACAGAGTTTTGCTTACTCAAAAGTTTAAATTTTGACCAATTTCAGGCACATAAATGACTTTAAACACACTTATTTTAGTTGAAAAAGACTTAATTCACATCCAACAGTGGTTTGGAGTCAAAAGATTAAATGTTAAAATTTCATCGATATGGACCATTTTGGGGAAGTTCGACAGGTCCGGAGTCATCGTTTTTCATCAGAAAATGAATTTTTCGGACTGTACCAAAAATGATTCAAAATGTCAAATGGATCGTGCCTCATGTTGAATAACCACTTTTTAACCCCTCAGAGTGACCAAAATTGCCATTTTTACAGAGTTTTGCTTACACAAAAGCTTCAATTTTGACCAATTTCAGGCACATAAATGACTTTAAACACACTTATTTTAGTTGAAAAAGACTTAATTCATATCCAACAGTCGTTTGGAGTCAAAAGATTAAATGTTAAAATTTCATCGATATGGACCATTTTGGGGACGTTCGACATGTCCGGAGTCATCGTTTTTCATCAGAAAATGAATTTTTCGGACTATACCAAAAATGATTCAAAATGTCAAATTGATCGTGCCTCATGTTGAATAACCACTTTTTAACCCCTCAGAGTGACCAAAATTGCAATTTTTACAGAGTTTCGCTTACTCAAAAGTTTAAATTTTGACCAATTTCAGGCACATAAATGACTTTAAACACACTTATTTTAGTTGAAAAAGACTTACTTCACATCCAACAGTGGTTTGGAGTCAAAAGATTAAATGTTAAAATTTCATCGATATGGACCATTTTGGGGACGTTCGACAGGTCCGGAGTCATCGTTTTTCATCAGAAAATGAATTTTTCGGACTGTACCAAAAATGATTCAAAATGTCAAATGGATCGTGCCTCATGTTGAATAACCACTTTTTAACCCCTCAGAGTGACCAAAATTGCCATTTTTACAGAGTTTTGCTTACACAAAAGCTTCAATTTTGACCAATTTCAGGCACATAAATGACTTTAAACACACTTATTTTAGTTGAAAAAGACTTAATTCACATCCAACAGTGGTTTGGAGTCAAAAGATTAAATGTTAAAATTTCATCGATATGGACCATTTTGGGGACGTTCGACAGGTCCGGAGTCATCGTTTTTCATCAGAAAATGAATTTTTCGGACTGTACCAAAAATGATTCAAAATGTCAAATGGATCGTGCCTCATGTTGAATAACCACTTTTTAACCCCTCAGAGTGACCAAAATTGCCATTTTTACAGAGTTTTGCTTACACAAAAGCTTCAATTTTGACCAATTTCAGGCACATAAATGACTTTAAACACACTTATTTTAGTTGAAAAAGACTTAATTCACATCCAACAGTGGTTTAGAGTCAAAAGATTAAATGTTAAAATTTCATCGATATGGACCATTTTGGGGACGTTCGACAGGTCCGGAGTCATCGTTTTTCATCAGAAAATGAATTTTTCGGACTATACCAAAAATGATTCAAAATGTCAAATAGATTGTGCCTCATGTTGAATAACCACTTTTTAACCCCTCAGAGTGACCAAAATTGCCATTTTTACAGAGTTTTGCTTACACAAAAGCTTCAATTTTGACCAATTTCAGGCACATAAATGACTTTAAACACACTTATTTTAGTTGAAAAAGACTTAATTCACATCCAACAGTCGTTTGGAGTCAAAAGATTAAATGTTAAAATTTCATCGATATGGACCATTTTGGGGACGTTCGACAGGTCAGGATTCATCGTTTTTCATCAGAAAATGAATTTTTCGGACTGTACCAAAAATGATTCAAAATGTCAAATGGATCGTGCCTCATGTTGAATAACCACTTTTTAACCCCTCAGAGTGACCAAAATTGCCATTTTTACAGAGTTTTGCTTACACAAAAGCTTCAATTTTGACCAATTTCAGGCACATAAATGACTTTAAACACACTTATTTTAGTTGAAAAAGACTTAATTCACATTCAACAGTCGTTTGGAGTCAAAAGATTAAATGTTAAAATTTCATCGATATGGACCATTTTGGGGACGTTCGACATGTCCGGAGTCATCGTTTTTCATCAGAAAATGAATTTTTCGGACTATACCAAAAATGATTCAAAATGTCAAATAGATCTTGCCTCATGTTGAATAACCACTTTTTAACCCCTCAGAGTGACCAAAATTGCAATTTTTACAGAGTTTTGCTTACTCAAAAGCTTCAATTTTGACCAATTTCAGGCACGTAAATGACTTTAAACACACTTATTTTAGTTGAAAAAGACTTAATTCACATCCAACAGTGGTTTAGAGTCAAAAGATTAAATGTTAAAATTTCATCGATATGGACCATTTTGGGGACGTTCGACAGGTCAGGATTCATCGTTTTTCATCAGAAAATGAATTTTTCGGACTGTACCAAAAATGATTCAAAATGTCAAATGGATCGTGCCTCATGTTGAATAACCACTTTTTAACCCCTCAGAGTGACCAAAATTGCCATTTTTACAGAGTTTTGCTTACTCAAAAGCTTCAATTTTGACCAATTTCAGGCACGTAAATGACTTTAAACACACTTATTTTAGTTGAAAAAGACTTAATTCACATCCAACAGTGGTTTAGAGTCAAAAGATTAAATGTTAAAATTTCATCGATATGGACCATTTTGGGGACGTTCGACAGGTCAGGATTCATCGTTTTTCATCAGAAAATGAATTTTTCGGACTGTACCAAAAATGATTCAAAATGTCAAATGGATCGTGCCTCATGTTGAATAACCACTTTTTAACCCCTCAGAGTGACCAAAATTGCCATTTTTACAGAGTTTTGCTCACACAAAAGCTTCAATTTTGACCAATTTCAGGCACATAAATGACTTTAAACACACTTATTTTAGTTGAAAAAGACTTAATTCACATTCAACAGTCGTTTGGAGTCAAAAGATTAAATGTTAAAATTTCATCGATATGGACCATTTTGGGGACGTTCGACAGGTCCGGAGTCATCGTTTTTCATCAGAAAATGAATTTTTCGGACTATATCAAAAATGATTCAAAATGCCAAAGTGATCGTGCCTCATGTTGAATAACGACTTTTTAATCCCCCAGAGTGACCAAAATTGCCATTTTTACAGAGTTTTGCTTACTCAAAAGCTTCAATTTTGACCAATTTCAGGCACATAAAGGACTTTAAACACACTTATTTTAGTTGAGAAAGTCATAATTCACATCCAACAGTCGTTTGGAGTCAAAAGATTAAATGTTAAAATTTCATCGATATGGACCATTTTGGGGACGTTCGACAGGTCCGGAGTCATCGTTTTTCATCAGAAAATGAATTTTTCGGACTATACCAAAAATGATTCAAAATGTCAAATAGATTGTGCCTCATGTTGAATAACCACTTTTTAACCCCTCAGAGTGACCAAAATTGCCATTTTTACAGAGTTTTGCTTACACAAAAGCTTCAATTTTGACCAATTTCAGGCACATAAATGACTTTAAACACACTTATTTTAGTTTGAAAAAGACTTAATTCACATCCAACAGTCGTTTGGAGTCAAAAGATTAAATGTTAAAATTTCATCGATATGGACCATTTTGGGGACGTTCGACAGGTCCGGAGTCATCGTTTTTCATCAGAAAATGAATTCTTCGGACTATACCAAAAATGATTCAAAATGTGAAATAGATTGTGCCTCATTTTGAATAACCACTTTTTAACCCCTCAGAGTGACCAAAATTGCCATTTTTACAGAGTTTTGCTTACACAAAAGCTTCAATTTTGACCAATTTCAGGCACATAAATGACTATAAACACACTTATTTTAGTTGAAAAAGACTTAATTCATATCCAACAGTCGTTTGGAGTCAAAAGATTAAATGTTAAAATTTCATCGATATGGACCATTTTGGGGACGTTCGACATGTCCGGAGTCATCGTTTTTCATCAGAAAATGAATTTTTCGGACTATACCAAAAATGATTCAAAATGTCAAATTGATCGTGCCTCATGTTGAATAACCACTTTTTAACCCCTCAGAGTGACCAAAATTGCAATTTTTACAGAGTTTTGCTTACTCAAAAGTTTAAATTTTGACCAATTTCAGGCACATAAATGACTTTAAACACACTTATTTTAGTTGAAAAAGACTTACTTCACATCCAACAGTCGTTTGGAGTCAAAAGATTAAATGTTAAAATTTCATCGATATGGACCATTTTGGGGACGTTCGACAGGTCCGGAGTCATCGTTTTTCATCAGAAAATGAATTCTTCGGACTATACCAAAAATGATTCAAAATGTGAAATAGATTGTGCCTCATTTTGAATAACCACTTTTTAACCCCTCAGAGTGACCAAAATTGCCATTTTTACAGAGTTTTGCTTACACAAAAGCTTCAATTTTGACCAATTTCAGGCACATAAATGACTATAAACACACTTATTTTAGTTGAAAAAGACTTAATTCATATCCAACAGTCGTTTGGAGTCAAAAGATTAAATGTTAAAATTTCATCGATATGGACCATTTTGGGGACGTTCGACAGGTCCGGAGTCATCGTTTTTCATCAGAAAATGAATTTTTCGGACTATATCAAAAATGATTCAAAATGCCAAAGTGATCGTGCCTCATGTTGAATAACGACTTTTTAACCCCTCAGAGTGACCAAAATTGCCATTTCTACAGAGTTTTGCTTACTCAAAAGCTTCAATTTTGACCAATTTCAGGCACATAAATGACTTTAAACACACTTATTTTAGTTGAAAAAGTCCTAATTCACATCCAACAGTCGTTTGGAGTCAAAAGATTAAATGTTAAAATTTCATCGATATGGACCATTTTGGGGACGTTCGACAGGTCCGGAGTCATCGTTTTTCATCAGAAAATGAATTTTTCGGACTATACCAAAAATGATTCAAAATGTCAAATAGATTGTGCCTCATGTTGAATAACCACTTTTTAACCCCTCAGAGTGACCAAAATTGCCATTTTTACAGAGTTTTGCTTACACAAAAGCTTCAATTTTGACCAATTTCAGGCACATAAATGACTTTAAACACACTTATTTTAGTTGAAAAAGACTTAATTCACATCCAACAGTCGTTTGGAGTCAAAAGATTAAATGTTAAAATTTCATCGATATGGACCATTTTGGGGACGTTCGACATGTCCGGAGTCATCGTTTTTCATCAGAAAATGAATTTTTCGGACTATACCAAAAATGATTCAAAATGTCAAATAGATCTTGCCTCATGTTGAATAACCACTTTTTAACCCCTCAGAGTGACCAAAATTGCCATTTTTACAGAGTTTTGCTTACTCAAAAGCTTCAATTTTGACCAATTTCAGGCACGTAAATGACTTTAAACACACTTATTTTAGTTGAAAAAGACTTAATTCACATCCAACAGTGGTTTAGAGTCAAAAGATTAAATGTTAAAATTTCATCGATATGGACCATTTTGGGGACGTTCGACAGGTCAGGATTCATCGTTTTTCATCAGAAAATGAATTTTTCGGACTGTACCAAAAATGATTCAAAATGTCAAATGGATTGTGCCTCATGTTGAATAACCACTTTTTAACCCCTCAGAGTGACCAAAATTGCCATTTTTACAGAGTTTTGCTCACACAAAAGCTTCAATTTTGACCAATTTCAGGCACATAAATGACTTTAAACACACTTATTTTAGTTGAAAAAGACTTAATTCACATTCAACAGTCGTTTGGAGTCAAAAGATTAAATGTTAAAATTTCATCGATATGGACCATTTTGGGGACGTTCGACAGGTCCGGAGTCATCGTTTTTCATCAGAAAATGAATTCTTCGGACTATACCAAAAATGATTCAAAATGTGAAATAGATTGTGCCTCATTTTGAATAACCACTTTTTAACCCCTCAGAGTGACCAAAATTGCCATTTTTACAGAGTTTTGCTTACACAAAAGCTTCAATTTTGACCAATTTCAGGCACATAAATGACTATAAACACACTTATTTTAGTTGAAAAAGACTTAATTCATATCCAACAGTCGTTTGGAGTCAAAAGATTAAATGTTAAAATTTCATCGATATGGACCATTTTGGGGACGTTCGACAGGTCCGGAGTCATCGTTTTTCATCAGAAAATGAATTTTTCGGACTATATCAAAAATGATTCAAAATGCCAAAGTGATCGTGCCTCATGTTGAATAACGACTTTTTAACCCCTCAGAGTGACCAAAATTGCCATTTCTACAGAGTTTTGCTTACTCAAAAGCTTCAATTTTGACCAATTTCAGGCACATAAATGACTTTAAACACACTTATTTTAGTTGAAAAAGTCCTAATTCACATCCAACAGTCGTTTGGAGTCAAAAGATTAAATGTTAAAATTTCATCGATATGGACCATTTTGGGGACGTTCGACAGGTCCGGAGTCATCGTTTTTCATCAGAAAATGAATTTTTCGGACTATACCAAAAATGATTCAAAATGTCAAATAGATCTTGCCTCATGTTGAATAACCACTTTTTAACCCCTCAGAGTGACCAAAATTGCCATTTTTACAGAGTTTTGCTTACTCAAAAGCTTCAATTTTGACCAATTTCAGGCACATAAATGACTTTAAACACACTTATTTTAGTTGAAAAAGACTTAATTCACATCCAACAGTCGTTTGGAGTCAAAAGATTAAATGTTAAAATTTCATCGATATGGACCATTTTGGGGACGTTCGACAGGTCAGGATTCATCGTTTTTCATCAGAAAATGAATTTTTCGGACTGTACCAAAAATGATTCAAAATGTCAAATGGATTGTGCCTCATGTTGAATAACCACTTTTTAACCCCTCAGAGTGACCAAAATTGCCATTTTTACAGAGTTTTGCTCACACAAAAGCTTCAATTTTGACCAATTTCAGGCACATAAATGACTTTAAACACACTTATTTTAGTTGAAAAAGACTTAATTCACATTCAACAGTCGTTTGGAGTCAAAAGATTAAATGTTAAAATTTCATCGATATGGACCATTTTGGGGACGTTCGACAGGTCCGGAGTCATCGTTTTTCATCAGAAAATGAATTCTTCGGACTATACCAAAAATGATTCAAAATGTGAAATAGATTGTGCCTCATTTTGAATAACCACTTTTTAACCCCTCAGAGTGACCAAAATTGCCATTTTTACAGAGTTTTGCTTACACAAAAGCTTCAATTTTGACCAATTTCAGGCACATAAATGACTATAAACACACTTATTTTAGTTGAAAAAGACTTAATTCATATCCAACAGTCGTTTGGAGTCAAAAGATTAAATGTTAAAATTTCATCGATATGGACCATTTTGGGGACGTTCGACAGGTCCGGAGTCATCGTTTTTCATCAGAAAATGAATTTTTCTGACTATATCAAAAATGATTCAAAATGCCAAAGTGATCGTGCCTCATGTTGAATAACGACTTTTTAACCCCTCAGAGTGACCAAAATTGCCATTTCTACAGAGTTTTGCTTACTCAAAAGCTTCAATTTTGACCAATTTCAGGCACATAAATGACTTTAAACACACTTATTTTAGTTGAAAAAGTCCTAATTCACATCCAACAGTCGTTTGGAGTCAAAAGATTAAATGTTAAAATTTCATCGATATGGACCATTTTGGGGACGTTCGACATGTCCGGAGTCATCGTTTTTCATCAGAAAATGAATTTTTCGGACTATACCAAAAATGATTCAAAATGTCAAATAGATCTTGCCTCATGTTGAATAACCACTTTTTAACCCCTCAGAGTGACCAAAATTGCCATTTTTACAGAGTTTTGCTTACTCAAAAGCTTCAATTTTGACCAATTTCAGGCACGTAAATGACTTTAAACACACTTATTTTAGTTGAAAAAGACTTAATTCACATCCAACAGTGGTTTAGAGTCAAAAGATTAAATGTTAAAATTTCATCGATATGGACCATTTTGGGGACGTTCGACAGGTCAGGATTCATCGTTTTTCATCAGAAAATGAATTTTTCGGACTGTACCAAAAATGATTCAAAATGTCAAATGGATCGTGCCTCATGTTGAATAACCACTTTTTAACCCCTCAGAGTGACCAAAATTGCCATTTTTACAGAGTTTTGCTCACACAAAAGCTTCAATTTTGACCAATTTCAGGCACATAAATGACTTTAAACACACTTATTTTAGTTGAAAAAGACTTAATTCACATTCAACAGTCGTTTGGAGTCAAAAGATTAAATGTTAAAATTTCATCGATATGGACCATTTTGGGGACGTTCGACAGGTCCGGAGTCATCGTTTTTCATCAGAAAATGAATTTTTCGGACTATATCAAAAATGATTCAAAATGCCAAAGTGATCGTGCCTCATGTTGAATAACGACTTTTTAATCCCTCAGAGTGACCAAAATTGCCATTTTTACAGAGTTTTGCTTACTCAAAAGCTTCAATTTTGACCAATTTCAGGCACATAAAGGACTTTAAACACACTTATTTTAGTTGAGAAAGTCATAATTCACATCCAACAGTCGTTTGGAGTCAAAAGATTAAATGTTAAAATTTCATCGATATGGACCATTTTGGGGACGTTCGACAGGTCCGGAGTCATCGTTTTTCATCAGAAAATGAATTTTTCGGACTATACCAAAAATGATTCAAAATGTCAAATAGATTGTGCCTCATGTTGAATAACCACTTTTTAACCCCTCAGAGTGACCAAAATTGCCATTTTTACAGAGTTTTGCTTACACAAAAGCTTCAATTTTGACCAATTTCAGGCACATAAATGACTATAAACACACTTATTTTAGTTGAAAAAGACTTAATTCATATCCAACAGTCGTTTGGAGTCAAAAGATTAAATGTTAAAATTTCATCGATATGGACCATTTTGGGGACGTTCGACAGGTCCGGAGTCATCGTTTTTCATCAGAAAATGAATTTTTCGGACTATATCAAAAATGATTCAAAATGCCAAAGTGATCGTGCCTCATGTTGAATAACGACTTTTTAACCCCTCAGAGTGACCAAAATTGCCATTTCTACAGAGTTTTGCTTACTCAAAAGCTTCAATTTTGACCAATTTCAGGCACATAAATGACTTTAAACACACTTATTTTAGTTGAAAAAGTCCTAATTCACATCCAACAGTCGTTTGGAGTCAAAAGATTAAATGTTAAAATTTCATCGATATGGACCATTTTGGGGACGTTCGACATGTCCGGAGTCATCGTTTTTCATCAGAAAATGAATTTTTCGGACTATACCAAAAATGATTCAAAATGTCAAATAGATCTTGCCTCATGTTGAATAACCACTTTTTAACCCCTCAGAGTGACCAAAATTGCCATTTTTACAGAGTTTTGCTTACTCAAAAGCTTCAATTTTGACCAATTTCAGGCACGTAAATGACTTTAAACACACTTATTTTAGTTGAAAAAGACTTAATTCACATCCAACAGTGGTTTAGAGTCAAAAGATTAAATGTTAAAATTTCATCGATATGGACCATTTTGGGGACGTTCGACAGGTCAGGATTCATCGTTTTTCATCAGAAAATGAATTTTTCGGACTGTACCAAAAATGATTCAAAATGTCAAATGGATCGTGCCTCATGTTGAATAACCACTTTTTAACCCCTCAGAGTGACCAAAATTGCCATTTTTACAGAGTTTTGCTCACACAAAAGCTTCAATTTTGACCAATTTCAGGCACATAAATGACTTTAAACACACTTATTTTAGTTGAAAAAGACTTAATTCACATTCAACAGTCGTTTGGAGTCAAAAGATTAAATGTTAAAATTTCATCGATATGGACCATTTTGGGGACGTTCGACAGGTCCGGAGTCATCGTTTTTCATCAGAAAATGAATTTTTCGGACTATATCAAAAATGATTCAAAATGCCAAAGTGATCGTGCCTCATGTTGAATAACGACTTTTTAATCCCTCAGAGTGACCAAAATTGCCATTTTTACAGAGTTTTGCTTACTCAAAAGCTTCAATTTTGACCAATTTCAGGCACATAAAGGACTTTAAACACACTTATTTTAGTTGAGAAAGTCATAATTCACATCCAACAGTCGTTTGGAGTCAAAAGATTAAATGTTAAAATTTCATCGATATGGACCATTTTGGGGACGTTCGACAGGTCCGGAGTCATCGTTTTTCATCAGAAAATGAATTTTTCGGACTATACCAAAAATGATTCAAAATGTCAAATAGATTGTGCCTCATGTTGAATAACCACTTTTTAACCCCTCAGAGTGACCAAAATTGCCATTTTTACAGAGTTTTGCTTACACAAAAGCTTCAATTTTGACCAATTTCAGGCACATAAATGACTTTAAACACACTTATTTTAGTTGAAAAAGACTTAATTCACATCCAACAGTCGTTTGGAGTCAAAAGATTAAATGTTAAAATTTCATCGATATGGACCATTTTGGGGACGTTCGACAGGTCCAGAGTCATCGTTTTTCATCAGAAAATGAATTCTTCGGACTATACCAAAAATGATTCAAAATGTGAAATAGATTGTGCCTCATTTTGAATAACCACTTTTTAACCCCTCAGAGTGACCAAAATTGCCATTTTTACAGAGTTTTGCTTACACAAAAGCTTCAATTTTGACCAATTTCAGGCACATAAATGACTATAAACACACTTATTTTAGTTGAAAAAGACTTAATTCATATCCAACAGTCGTTTGGAGTCAAAAGATTAAATGTTAAAATTTCATCGATATGGACCATTTTGGGGACGTTCGACAGGTCCGGAGTCATCGTTTTTCATCAGAAAATGAATTTTTCGGACTATACCAAAAATGATTCAAAATGTCAAATTGATCGTGCCTCATGTTGAATAACCACTTTTTAACCCCTCAGAGTGTCCAAAATTGCAATTTTTACAGAGTTTTGCTTACTCAAAAGTTTAAATTTTGACCAATTTCAGGCACATAAATGACTTTAAACACACTTATTTTAGTTGAAAAAGACTTAATTCACATCCAACAGTGGTTTGGAGTCAAAAGATTAAATGTTAAAATTTCATCGATATGGACCATTTTGGGGAAGTTCGACAGGTCCGGAGTCATCGTTTTTCATCAGAAAATGAATTTTTCGGACTGTACCAAAAATGATTCAAAATGTCAAATGGATCGTGCCTCATGTTGAATAACCACTTTTTAACCCCTCAGAGTGACCAAAATTGCCATTTTTACAGAGTTTTGCTTACACAAAAGCTTCAATTTTGACCAATTTCAGGCACATAAATGACTTTAAACACACTTATTTTAGTTGAAAAAGACTTAATTCATATCCAACAGTCGTTTGGAGTCAAAAGATTAAATGTTAAAATTTCATCGATATGGACCATTTTGGGGACGTTCGACATGTCCGGAGTCATCGTTTTTCATCAGAAAATGAATTTTTCGGACTATACCAAAAATGATTCAAAATGTCAAATGGATCGTGCCTCATGTTGAATAACCACTTTTTAACCCCTCAGAGTGACCAAAATTGCCATTTTTACAGAGTTTTGCTTACACAAAAGCTTCAATTTTGACCAATTTCAGGCACATAAATGACTTTAAACACACTTATTTTAGTTGAAAAAGACTTAATTCACATCCAACAGTGGTTTGGAGTCAAAAGATTAAATGTTAAAATTTCATCGATATGGACCATTTTGGGGACGTTCGACAGGTCCGGAGTCATCGTTTTTCATCAGAAAATGAATTTTTTGGACTGTACCAAAAATGATTCAAAATGTCAAATGGATCGTGCCTCATGTTGAATAACCACTTTTTAACCCCTCAGAGTGACCAAAATTGCCATTTTTACAGAGTTTTGCTTACACAAAAGCTTCAATTTTGACCAATTTCAGGCACATAAATGACTATAAACACACTTATTTTAGTTGAAAAAGACTTAATTCATATCCAACAGTCGTTTGGAGTCAAAAGATTAAATGTTAAAATTTCATCGATATGGACCATTTTGGGGACGTTCGACAGGTCCGGAGTCATCGTTTTTCATCAGAAAATGAATTTTTCGGACTATATCAAAAATGATTCAAAATGCCAAAGTGATCGTGCCTCATGTTGAATAACGACTTTTTAACCCCTCAGAGTGACCAAAATTGCCATTTCTACAGAGTTTTGCTTACTCAAAAGCTTCAATTTTGACCAATTTCAGGCACAT
This sequence comes from Lissotriton vulgaris, assembly GCF_964263255.1. NCBI lineage: Eukaryota > Metazoa > Chordata > Amphibia > Caudata > Salamandridae > Lissotriton > Lissotriton vulgaris. The sequence goes on along the minus strand of NW_028240631.1, from coordinate 840,791 downwards.
AAATGACTTTAAACACACTTATTTTAGTTGAAAAAGTCCTAATTCACATCCAACAGTCGTTTGGAGTCAAAAGATTAAATGTTAAAATTTCATCGATATGGACCATTTTGGGGACGTTCGACATGTCCGGAGTCATCGTTTTTCATCAGAAAATGAATTTTTCGGACTATACCAAAAATGATTCAAAATGTCAAATAGATCTTGCCTCATGTTGAATAACCACTTTTTAACCCCTCAGAGTGACCAAAATTGCCATTTTTACAGAGTTTTGCTTACTCAAAAGCTTCAATTTTGACCAATTTCAGGCACGTAAATGACTTTAAACACACTTATTTTAGTTGAAAAAGACTTAATTCACATCCAACAGTGGTTTAGAGTCAAAAGATTAAATGTTAAAATTTCATCGATATGGACCATTTTGGGGACGTTCGACAGGTCAGGATTCATCGTTTTTCATCAGAAAATGAATTTTTCGGACTGTACCAAAAATGATTCAAAATGTCAAATGGATCGTGCCTCATGTTGAATAACCACTTTTTAACCCCTCAGAGTGACCAAAATTGCCATTTTTACAGAGTTTTGCTCACACAAAAGCTTCAATTTTGACCAATTTCAGGCACATAAATGACTTTAAACACACTTATTTTAGTTGAAAAAGACTTAATTCACATTCAACAGTCGTTTGGAGTCAAAAGATTAAATGTTAAAATTTCATCGATATGGACCATTTTGGGGACGTTCGACAGGTCCGGAGTCATCGTTTTTCATCAGAAAATGAATTTTTCGGACTATATCAAAAATGATTCAAAATGCCAAAGTGATCGTGCCTCATGTTGAATAACGACTTTTTAATCCCTCAGAGTGACCAAAATTGCCATTTTTACAGAGTTTTGCTTACTCAAAAGCTTCAATTTTGACCAATTTCAGGCACATAAAGGACTTTAAACACACTTATTTTAGTTGAGAAAGTCATAATTCACATCCAACAGTCGTTTGGAGTCAAAAGATTAAATGTTAAAATTTCATCGATATGGACCATTTTGGGGACGTTCGACAGGTCCGGAGTCATCGTTTTTCATCAGAAAATGAATTTTTCGGACTATACCAAAAATGATTCAAAATGTCAAATAGATTGTGCCTCATGTTGAATAACCACTTTTTAACCCCTCAGAGTGACCAAAATTGCCATTTTTACAGAGTTTTGCTTACACAAAAGCTTCAATTTTGACCAATTTCAGGCACATAAATGACTTTAAACACACTTATTTTAGTTGAAAAAGACTTAATTCACATCCAACAGTCGTTTGGAGTCAAAAGATTAAATGTTAAAATTTCATCGATATGGACCATTTTGGGGACGTTCGACAGGTCCAGAGTCATCGTTTTTCATCAGAAAATGAATTCTTCGGACTATACCAAAAATGATTCAAAATGTGAAATAGATTGTGCCTCATTTTGAATAACCACTTTTTAACCCCTCAGAGTGACCAAAATTGCCATTTTTACAGAGTTTTGCTTACACAAAAGCTTCAATTTTGACCAATTTCAGGCACATAAATGACTATAAACACACTTATTTTAGTTGAAAAAGACTTAATTCATATCCAACAGTCGTTTGGAGTCAAAAGATTAAATGTTAAAATTTCATCGATATGGACCATTTTGGGGACGTTCGACAGGTCCGGAGTCATCGTTTTTCATCAGAAAATGAATTTTTCGGACTATACCAAAAATGATTCAAAATGTCAAATTGATCGTGCCTCATGTTGAATAACCACTTTTTAACCCCTCAGAGTGTCCAAAATTGCAATTTTTACAGAGTTTTGCTTACTCAAAAGTTTAAATTTTGACCAATTTCAGGCACATAAATGACTTTAAACACACTTATTTTAGTTGAAAAAGACTTAATTCACATCCAACAGTGGTTTGGAGTCAAAAGATTAAATGTTAAAATTTCATCGATATGGACCATTTTGGGGAAGTTCGACAGGTCCGGAGTCATCGTTTTTCATCAGAAAATGAATTTTTCGGACTGTACCAAAAATGATTCAAAATGTCAAATGGATCGTGCCTCATGTTGAATAACCACTTTTTAACCCCTCAGAGTGACCAAAATTGCCATTTTTACAGAGTTTTGCTTACACAAAAGCTTCAATTTTGACCAATTTCAGGCACATAAATGACTTTAAACACACTTATTTTAGTTGAAAAAGACTTAATTCATATCCAACAGTCGTTTGGAGTCAAAAGATTAAATGTTAAAATTTCATCGATATGGACCATTTTGGGGACGTTCGACATGTCCGGAGTCATCGTTTTTCATCAGAAAATGAATTTTTCGGACTATACCAAAAATGATTCAAAATGTCAAATGGATCGTGCCTCATGTTGAATAACCACTTTTTAACCCCTCAGAGTGACCAAAATTGCCATTTTTACAGAGTTTTGCTTACACAAAAGCTTCAATTTTGACCAATTTCAGGCACATAAATGACTTTAAACACACTTATTTTAGTTGAAAAAGACTTAATTCACATCCAACAGTGGTTTGGAGTCAAAAGATTAAATGTTAAAATTTCATCGATATGGACCATTTTGGGGACGTTCGACAGGTCCGGAGTCATCGTTTTTCATCAGAAAATGAATTTTTTGGACTGTACCAAAAATGATTCAAAATGTCAAATGGATCGTGCCTCATGTTGAATAACCACTTTTTAACCCCTCAGAGTGACCAAAATTGCCATTTTTACAGAGTTTTGCTTACACAAAAGCTTCAATTTTGACCAATTTCAGGCACATAAATGACTTTAAACACACTTATTTTAGTTGAAAAAGACTTAATTCATATCCAACAGTCGTTTGGAGTCAAAAGATTAAATGTTAAAATTTCATCGATATGGACCATTTTGGGGACGTTCGACATGTCCGGAGTCATCGTTTTTCATCAGAAAATGAATTTTTCGGACTATACCAAAAATGATTCAAAATGTCAAATTGATCGTGCCTCATGTTGAATAACCACTTTTTAACCCCTCAGAGTGACCAAAATTGCAATTTTTACAGAGTTTTGCTTACTCAAAAGTTTAAATTTTGACCAATTTCAGGCACATAAATGACTTTAAACACACTTATTTTAGTTGAAAAAGACTTACTTCACATCCAACAGTGGTTTGGAGTCAAAAGATTAAATGTTAAAATTTCATCGATATGGACCATTTTGGGGACGTTCGACAGGTCCGGAGTCATCGTTTTTCATCAGAAAATGAATTTTTCGGACTGTACCAAAAATGATTCAAAATGTCAAATGGATCGTGCCTCATGTTGAATAACCACTTTTTAACCCCTCAGAGTGACCAAAATTGCCATTTTTACAGAGTTTTGCTTACACAAAAGCTTCAATTTTGACCAATTTCAGGCACATAAATGACTTTAAACACACTTATTTTAGTTGAAAAAGACTTAATTCACATCCAACAGTGGTTTGGAGTCAAAAGATTAAATGTTAAAATTTCATCGATATGGACCATTTTGGGGACGTTCGACAGGTCCGGAGTCATCGTTTTTCATCAGAAAATGAATTTTTTGGACTGTACCAAAAATGATTCAAAATGTCAAATGGATCGTGCCTCATGTTGAATAACCACTTTTTAACCCCTCAGAGTGACCAAAATTGCCATTTTTACAGAGTTTTGCTTACACAAAAGCTTCAATTTTGACCAATTTCAGGCACATAAATGACTTTAAACACACTTATTTTAGTTGAAAAAGACTTAATTCACATCCAACAGTGGTTTAGAGTCAAAAGATTAAATGTTAAAATTTCATCGATATGGACCATTTTGGGGACGTTCGACAGGTCCGGAGTCATCGTTTTTCATCAGAAAATGAATTTTTCGGACTATACCAAAAATGATTCAAAATGTCAAATAGATTGTGCCTCATGTTGAATAACCACTTTTTAACCCCTCAGAGTGACCAAAATTGCCATTTTTACAGAGTTTTGCTTACACAAAAGCTTCAATTTTGACCAATTTCAGGCACATAAATGACTTTAAACACACTTATTATAGTTGAAAAAGACTTAATTCACATCCAACAGTCGTTTGGAGTCAAAAGATTAAATGTTAAAATTTCATCGATATGGACCATTTTGGGGACGTTCGACAGGTCAGGATTCATCGTTTTTCATCAGAAAATGAATTTTTCGGACTGTACCAAAAATGATTCAAAATGTCAAATGGATCGTGCCTCATGTTGAATAACCACTTTTTAACCCCTCAGAGTGACCAAAATTGCCATTTTTACAGAGTTTTGCTTACACAAAAGCTTCAATTTTGACCAATTTCAGGCACATAAATGACTTTAAACACACTTATTTTAGTTGAAAAAGACTTAATTTACATCCAACAGTCGTTTGGAGTCAAAAGATTAAATGTTAAAATTTCATCGATATGGACCATTTTGGGGACGTTCGACATGTCCGGAGTCATCGTTTTTCATCAGAAAATGAATTTTTCGGACTATACCAAAAATGATTCAAAATGTCAAATAGATCTTGCCTCATGTTGAATAACCACTTTTTAACCCCTCAGAGTGACCAAAATTGCCATTTTTACAGAGTTTTGCTTACTCAAAAGCTTCAATTTTGACCAATTTCAGGCACGTAAATGACTTTAAACACACTTATTTTAGTTGAAAAAGACTTAATTCACATTCAACAGTCGTTTGGAGTCAAAAGATTAAATGTTAAAATTTCATCGATATGGACCATTTTGGGGACGTTCGACATGTCCGGAGTCATCGTTTTTCATCAGAAAATGAATTTTTCGGACTATACCAAAAATGATTCAAAATGTCAAATAGATCTTGCCTCATGTTGAATAACCACTTTTTAACCCCTCAGAGTGACCAAAATTGCCATTTTTACAGAGTTTTGCTTACTCAAAAGCTTCAATTTTGACCAATTTCAGGCACGTAAATGACTTTAAACACACTTATTTTAGTTGAAAAAGACTTAATTCACATCCAACAGTGGTTTAGAGTCAAAAGATTAAATGTTAAAATTTCATCGATATGGACCATTTTGGGGACGTTCGACAGGTCAGGATTCATCGTTTTTCATCAGAAAATGAATTTTTCGGACTGTACCAAAAATGATTCAAAATGTCAAATGGATCGTGCCTCATGTTGAATAACCACTTTTTAACCCCTCAGAGTGACCAAAATTGCCATTTTTACAGAGTTTTGCTTACTCAAAAGCTTCAATTTTGACCAATTTCAGGCACGTAAATGACTTTAAACACACTTATTTTAGTTGAAAAAGACTTAATTCACATCCAACAGTGGTTTAGAGTCAAAAGATTAAATGTTAAAATTTCATCGATATGGACCATTTTGGGGACGTTCGACAGGTCAGGATTCATCGTTTTTCATCAGAAAATGAATTTTTCGGACTGTACCAAAAATGATTCAAAATGTCAAATGGATCGTGCCTCATGTTGAATAACCACTTTTTAACCCCTCAGAGTGACCAAAATTGCCATTTTTACAGAGTTTTGCTCACACAAAAGCTTCAATTTTGACCAATTTCAGGCACATAAATGACTTTAAACACACTTATTTTAGTTGAAAAAGACTTAATTCACATTCAACAGTCGTTTGGAGTCAAAAGATTAAATGTTAAAATTTCATCGATATGGACCATTTTGGGGACGTTCGACAGGTCCGGAGTCATCGTTTTTCATCAGAAAATGAATTTTTCGGACTATATCAAAAATGATTCAAAATGCCAAAGTGATCGTGCCTCATGTTGAATAACGACTTTTTAATCCCCCAGAGTGACCAAAATTGCCATTTTTACAGAGTTTTGCTTACTCAAAAGCTTCAATTTTGACCAATTTCAGGCACATAAAGGACTTTAAACACACTTATTTTAGTTGAGAAAGTCATAATTCACATCCAACAGTCGTTTGGAGTCAAAAGATTAAATGTTAAAATTTCATCGATATGGACCATTTTGGGGACGTTCGACAGGTCCGGAGTCATCGTTTTTCATCAGAAAATGAATTCTTCGGACTATACCAAAAATGATTCAAAATGTGAAATAGATTGTGCCTCATTTTGAATAACCACTTTTTAACCCCTCAGAGTGACCAAAATTGCCATTTTTACAGAGTTTTGCTTACACAAAAGCTTCAATTTTGACCAATTTCAGGCACATAAATGACTATAAACACACTTATTTTAGTTGAAAAAGACTTAATTCATATCCAACAGTCGTTTGGAGTCAAAAGATTAAATGTAAAAATTTCATCGATATGGACCATTTTGGGGACGTTCGACATGTCCGGAGTCATCGTTTTTCATCAGAAAATGAATTTTTCGGACTATACCAAAAATGATTCAAAATGTCAAATTGATCGTGCCTCATGTTGAATAACCACTTTTTAACCCCTCAGAGTGACCAAAATTGCAATTTTTACAGAGTTTTGCTTACTCAAAAGTTTACATTTTGACCAATTTCAGGCACATAAATGACTTTAAACACACTTATTTTAGTTGAAAAAGACTTACTTCACATCCAACAGTCGTTTGGAGTCAAAAGATTAAATGTTAAAATTTCATCGATATGGACCATTTTGGGGACGTTCGACAGGTCCGGAGTCATCGTTTTTCATCAGAAAATGAATTTTTCGGACTGTACCAAAAATGATTCAAAATGTCAAATGGATCGTGCCTCATGTTGAATAACCACTTTTTAACCCCTCAGAGTGACCAAAATTGCCATTTTTACAGAGTTTTGCTTACACAAAAGCTTCAATTTTGACCAATTTCAGGCACATAAATGACTTTAAACACACTTATTTTAGTTGAAAAAGACTTAATTCATATCCAACAGTCGTTTGGAGTCAAAAGATTAAATGTTAAAATTTCATCGATATGGACCATTTTGGGGACGTTCGACATGTCCGGAGTCATCGTTTTTCATCAGAAAATGAATTTTTCGGACTATACCAAAAATGATTCAAAATGTCAAATTGATCGTGCCTCATGTTGAATAACCACTTTTTAACCCCTCAGAGTGACCAAAATTGCAATTTTTACAGAGTTTTGCTTACTCAAAAGTTTAAATTTTGACCAATTTCAGGCACATAAATGACTTTAAACACACTTATTTTAGTTGAAAAAGACTTACTTCACATCCAACAGTGGTTTGGAGTCAAAAGATTAAATGTTAAAATTTCATCGATATGGACCATTTTGGGGACGTTCGACAGGTCCGGAGTCATCGTTTTTCATCAGAAAATTAATTTTTCAGACTATACCAAAAATGATTCAAAATGTCAAATGGATCGTGCCTCATGTTGAATAACCACTTTTTAACCCCTCAGAGTGACCAAAATTGCCATTTTTACAGAGTTTTGCTTACACAAAAGCTTCAATTTTGACCAATTTCAGGCACATAAATGACTTTAAACACACTTATTTTAGTTGAAAAAGACTTAATTCACATCCAACAGTCGTTTGGAGTCAAAAGATTAAATGTTAAAATTTCATCGATATGGACCATTTTGGGGACGTTCGACAGGTCCGGAGTCATCGTTTTTCATCAGAAAATGAATTTTTCGGACTATATCAAAAATGATTCAAAATGCACAAGTGATCGTGCCTCATGTTGAATAACGACTTTTTAACCCCTCAGAGTGACCAAAATTGCCATTTTTACAGAGTTTTGCTTACTCAAAAGCTTCAATTTTGACCAATTTCAGGCACATAAATGACTTTAAACACACTTATTTTAGTTGAAAAAGTCCTAATTCACATCCAACAGTCGTTTGGAGTCAAAAGATTAAATGTTAAAATTTCATCGATATGGACCATTTTGGGGACGTTCGACAGGTCCGGAGTCATCGTTTTTCATCAGAAAATGAATTTTTCGGACTATACCAAAAATGATTCAAAATGTCAAATAGATTGTACCTCATGTTGAATAACCACTTTTTAACCCCTCAGAGTGACCAAAATTGCCATTTTTACAGAGTTTTGCTTACACAAAAGCTTCAATTTTGACCAATTTCAGGCACATAAATGACTTTAAACACACTTATTTTAGTTGAAAAAGACTTAATTCACATCCAACAGTCGTTTGGAGTCAAAAGATTAAATGTTAAAATTTCATCGATATGGACCATTTTGGGGACGTTCGACAGGTCCGGAGTCATCGTTTTTCATCAGAAAATGAATTCTTTGGACTATACCAAAAATGATTCAAAATGTGAAATGGATCGTGCCTCATGTTGAATAACCACTTTTTAACCCCTCAGAGTGACCAAAATTGCCATTTTTACAGAGTTTTGCTTACTCAAAAGCTTCAATTTTGACCAATTTCAGGCACGTAAATGACTTTAAACACACTTATTTTAGTTGAAAAAGACTTAATTAGCATCCAACAGTCGTTTGGAGTCAAAATATTAAATGTTAAAATTTCATCGATATGGACCATTTTGGGGACATTCGACAGGTCCGGAGTCATCGTTTTTCATCAGAAAATTAATTTTTCAGACTATACCAAAAATGATTCAAAATGTCAAATGGATCGTGCCTCATGTTGAATAACCACTTTTTAACCCCTCAGAGTGACCAAAATTGCCATTTTTACAGAGTTTTGCTTACACAAAAGCTTCAATTTTGACCAATTTCAGGCACATAAATGACTTTAAACACACTTATTTTAGTTGAAAAAGACTTAATTCACATCCAACAGTCGTTTGGAGTCAAAAGATTAAATGTTAAAATTTCATCGATATGGACCATTTTGGGGACGTTCGACAGGTCCGGAGTCATCGTTTTTCATCAGAAAATGAATTTTTCGGACTATATCAAAAATGATTCAAAATGCCAAAGTGATCGTGCCTCATGTTGAATAACGACTTTTTAACCCCTCAGAGTGACCAAAATTGCCATTTTTACAGAGTTTTGCTTACTCAAAAGCTTCAATTTTGACCAATTTCAGGCACATAAATGACTTTAAACACACTTATTTTAGTTGAAAAAGTCCTAATTCACATCCAACAGTCGTTTGGAGTCAAAAGATTAAATGTTAAAATTTCATCGATATGGACCATTTTGGGGACGTTCGACAGGTCCGGAGTCATCGTTTTTCATCAGAAAATGAATTTTTCGGACTGTACCAAAAATGATTCAAAATGTCAAATAGATCGTGCCTCATGTTGAATAACCACTTTTTAACCCTACAGAGTGACCAAAATTGCCATTTTTACAGAGTTTTGCTTACACAAAAGCTTCAATTTTGACCAATTTCAGGCACATAAATGACTTTAAACACACTTATTTTAGTTGAAAAAGACTTAATTCACATCCAACAGTCGTTTGGAGTCAAAAGATTAAATGTTAAAAATTCATCGATATGGACCATTTTGGGGACGTTCGACAGGTCCGGAGTCATCGTTTTTCATCAGAAAATGAATTCTTCGGACTATACCAAAAATGATTCAAAATGTGAAATGGATCGTGCCTCATGTTGAATAACCACTTTTTAACCCCTCAGAGTGACCAAAATTGCCATTTTTACAGAGTTTTGCTTACTCAAAAGCTTCAATTTTGACCAATTTCAGGCACGTAAATGACTTTAAACACACTTATTTTAGTTGAAAAAGACTTAATTAGCATCCAACAGTCGTTTGGAGTCAAAATATTAAATGTTAAAATTTCATCGATATGGACCATTTTGGGGACATTCGACAGGTCCGGAGTCATCGTTTTTCATCAGAAAATTAATTTTTCAGACTATACCAAAAATGATTCAAAATGTCAAATGGATCGTGCCTCATGTTGAATAACCACTTTTTAACCCCTCAGAGTGACCAAAATTGCCATTTTTACAGAGTTTTGCTTACACAAAAGCTTCAATTTTGACCAATTTCAGGCACATAAATGACTTTAAACACACTTATTTTAGTTGAAAAAGACTTAATTCACATCCAACAGTCGTTTGGAGTCAAAAGATTAAATGTTAAAATTTCATCGATATGGACCATTTTGGGGACGTTCGACAGGTCCGGAGTCATCGTTTTTCATCAGAAAATGAATTTTTCGGACTATATCAAAAATGATTCAAAATGCCAAAGTGATCGTGCCTCATGTTGAATAACGACTTTTTAACCCCTCAGAGTGACCAAAATTGCCATTTTTACAGAGTTTTGCTTACTCAAAAGCTTCAATTTTGACCAATTTCAGGCACATAAATGACTTTAAACACACTTATTTTAATTGAAAAAGTCCTAATTCACATCCAACAGTCGTTTGGAGTCAAAAGATTAAATGTTGAAATTTCATCGATATGGACCATTTTGGGGAGGTTCGACAGGTCCGGAGTCATCGTTTTTCATCAGAAAATGAATTTTTCGGACTGTACCAAAAATGATTCAAAATGTCAAATGGATCGTGCCTCATGTTGAATAACCACTTTTTAACCCTACAGAGTGACCAAAATTGCCATTTTTACAGAGTTTTGCTTACACAAAAGCTTCAATTTTGACCAATTTCAGGCACATAAATGACTTTAAACACACTTATTTTAGTTGAAAAAGACTTAATTCACATCCAACAGCCGTTTGGAGTCAAAAGATTAAATGTTAAAATTTCATCGATATGGACCATTTTGGGGACGTTCGACAGGTCCGGAGTCATCGTTTTTCATCAGAAAATGAATTTTTCGGACTATATCAAAAATGATTCAAAATGCCAAAGTGATCGTGCCTCATGTTGAATAACGACTTTTTAACCCCTCAGAGTGACCAAAATTGCCATTTTTACAGAGTTTTGCTTACTCAAAAGCTTCAATTTTGACCAATTTCAGGCACATAAAGGACTTTAAACACTATTATTTTAGTTGAGAAAGTCATAATTCACATCCAACAGTCGTTTGGAGTCAAAAGATTAAATGTTAAAATTTTATCGATATGGACCATTTTGGGGACGTTCGACAGGTCCGGAGTCATTGTTTTTCATCAGAAAATGAATTTTTCGGACTGTACCAAAAATGATTCAAAATGTCAAATGGATCGTGCCTCATGTTGAATAACCACTTTTTAACCCCTCAGAGTGACCAAAATTGCCATTTTTACAGAGTTTTGCTTACACAAAAGCTTCAATTTTGACCAATTTCAGGCACATAAATGACTTTAAACACACTTATTTTAGTTGAAAAAGACTTAATTTACATCCAACAGTCGTTTGGAGTCAAAAGATTAAATGTTAAAATTTCATCGATATGGACCATTTTGGGGACGTTCGACAGGTCCGGAGTCATCGTTTTTCATCAGAAAATGAATTCTTCGGACTATACCAAAAATGATTCAAAATGTGAAATGGATCGTGCCTCATGTTGAATAACCACTTTTTAACCCCTCAGAGTGACCAAAATTGCCATTTTTACAGAGTTTTGCTTACACAAAAGCTTCAATTTTGACCAATTTCAGGCACATAAATGACTTTAAACACACCTATTTTAGTTGAAAAAGACTTAATTCACATCCAACAGTCGTTTGGAGTCAAAAGATTAAATGTTAAAATTTCATCGATATGGACCATTTTGGGGACGTTCGACAGGTCCGGAGTCATCGTTTTTCATCAGAAAATGAATTCTTCGGACTATACCAAAAATGATTCAAAATGTGAAATGGATCGTGCCTCATGTTGAATAACCACTTTTTAACCCCTCAGAGTGACCAAAATTGCCATTTTTACAGAGTTTTGCTTACACAAAAGCTTCAATTTTGACCGATTTCAGGCACATAAATGACTTTAAACACACTTATTTTAGTTGAAAAAGACTTAATTCACATCCAACAGTCGTTTGGAGTCAAAAGATTAAATGTTAAAATTTCATCGATATGGACCATTTTGAGGACATTCGACAGGTCCGGAGTCATCGTTTTTCATCAGAAAATGAATTTTTCGGACTATACCAAAAATGATTCAAAATGTCAAATGGATCGTGCCTCATGTTGAATAACCACTTTTTAACCCCTCAGAGTGACCAAAATTGCCATTTTTACAGAGTTTTGCTTACACAAAAGCTTCAATTTTGACCAATTTCAGGCACATAAATGACTTCAAACACACTTATTTTAGTTGAAAAAGTCATAATTCACATCCAACAGTCGTTTGGAGTCAAAAGATTAACTGTTAAAATTTCAACGATATGGACCATTTTGGGGACGTTCGACAGGTCCGGAGTCATCGTTTTTCATCAGAAAATGAATTTTTCGGACTATATCAAAAATGATTCAAAATGCCAAATTGATCGTGCCTCATGTTGAATAACGACTTTTTAACCCCTCTGAGTGACCAAAATTGCCATTTTTACAGAGTTTTGCTTACTCAAAAGCTTCAATTTTGACCAATTTCAGGCACATAAATGACTTTAAACACACTTATTTTAGTTGAAAAAGTCCTAATTCACATCCAACAGTCGTTTGGAGTCAAAAGATTAAATGTTAAAATTTCATCAAAATGGACCATTTTGGGGACGTTCGACAGGTCCGGAGTCATCGTTTTTCATCAGAAAATGAATTTTTCGGACTATACCAAAAATGATTCAAAATGTCAAATAGATTGTGCCTCATGTTGAATAACCACTTTTTAACCCCTCAGAGTGACCAAAATTGCCATTTTTACAGAGTTTTGCTTACACAAAAGCTTCAATTTTGACCAATTTCAGGCACATAAATGACTTTAAACACACTTATTTTAGTTGAAAAAGACTTAATTCACATCCAACAGTCGTTTGGAGTCAAAAGATTAAATGTTAAAATTTCATCGATATGGACCATTTTGGGGACGTTCGACATGTCCGGAGTCATCGTTTTTCATCAGAAAATGAATTTTTCGGACTATACCAAAAATGATTCAAAATGTCAAATTGATCGTGCCTCATGTTGAATAACCACTTTTTAACCCCTCAGAGTGACCAAAATTGCCATTTTTACAGAGTTTTGCTTACACAAAAGCTTCAATTTTGACCAATTTCAGGCACATAAATGACTTTAAACACACTTATTTTAGTTGAAAAAGACTTAATTCACATCCAACAGTCGTTTGGAGTCAAAAGATTAAATGTTAAAATTTCATCGATATGGACCATTTTGGGGACGTTCGACATGTCCGAAGTCATCGTTTTTCATCAGAAAATGAATTTTTCGGACTATACCAAAAATGATTCAAAATGTCAAATAGATCGTGCCTCATGTTGAATAACCACTTTTTAACCCCTCAGAGTGACCAAAATTGCCATTTTTACAGAGTTTTGCTCACACAAAAGCTTCAATTTTGACCAATTTCAGGCACATAAATGACTTTAAACACACTTATTTTAGTTGAAAAAGACTTAATTCACATTCAACAGTCGTTTGGAGTCAAAAGATTAAATGTTAAAATTTCATCGATATGGACCATTTTGGGGACGTTCGACAGGTCCGGAGTCATCGTTTTTCATCAGAAAATGAATTTTTCGGACTATACCAAAAATGATTCAAAATGTCAAATAGATTGTGCCTCATGTTGAATAACCACTTTTTAACCCCTCAGAGTGACCAAAATTGCCATTTTTACAGAGTTTTGCTTACACAAAAGCTTCAATTTTGACCAATTTCAGGCACATAAATGACTTTAAACACACTTATTTTAGTTGAAAAAGACTTAATTCACATCCAACAGTCGTTTGGAGTCAAAAGATTAAATGTTAAAATTTCATCGATATGGACCATTTTGGGGACGTTCGACAGGTCCGGAGTCATCGTTTTTCATCAGAAAATGAATTTTTCGGACTGTACCAAAAATGATTCAAAATGTCAAATGGATCGTGCCTCATGTTGAATAACCACTTTTTAACCCCTCAGAGTGACCAAAATTGCCATTTTTACAGAGTTTTGCTCACACAAAAGCTTCAATTTTGACCAATTTCAGGCACATAAATGACTTTAAACACACTTATTTTAGTTGAAAAAGACTTAATTCACATTCAACAGTCGTTTGGAGTCAAAAGATTAAATGTTAAAATTTCATCGATATGGACCATTTTGGGGACGTTCGACATGTCCGGAGTCATCGTTTTTCATCAGAAAATGAATTTTTCGGACTATACCAAAAATGATTCAAAATGTCAAATTGATCGTGCCTCATGTTGAATAACCACTTTTTAACCCCTCAGAGTGACCAAAATTGCCATTTTTACAGAGTTTTGCTTACACAAAAGCTTCAATTTTGACCAATTTCAGGCACATAAATGACTTTAAACACACTTATTTTAGTTGAAAAAGACTTAATTCACATCCAACAGTCGTTTGGAGTCAAAAGATTAAATGTTAAAATTTCATCGATATGGACCATTTTGGGGACGTTCGACATGTCCGAAGTCATCGTTTTTCATCAGAAAATGAATTTTTCGGACTATACCAAAAATGATTCAAAATGTCAAATAGATCGTGCCTCATGTTGAATAACCACTTTTTAACCCCTCAGAGTGACCAAAATTGCCATTTTTACAGAGTTTTGCTCACACAAAAGCTTCAATTTTGACCAATTTCAGGCACATAAATGACTTTAAACACACTTATTTTAGTTGAAAAAGACTTAATTCACATTCAACAGTCGTTTGGAGTCAAAAGATTAAATGTTAAAATTTCATCGATATGGACCATTTTGGGGACGTTCGACAGGTCCGGAGTCATCGTTTTTCATCAGAAAATGAATTTTTCGGACTATACCAAAAATGATTCAAAATGTCAAATAGATTGTGCCTCATGTTGAATAACCACTTTTTAACCCCTCAGAGTGACCAAAATTGCCATTTTTACAGAGTTTTGCTTACACAAAAGCTTCAATTTTGACCAATTTCAGGCACATAAATGACTTTAAACACACTTATTTTAGTTGAAAAAGACTTAATTCACATCCAACAGTCGTTTGGAGTCAAAAGATTAAATGTTAAAATTTCATCGATATGGACCATTTTGGGGACGTTCGACAGGTCCGGAGTCATCGTTTTTCATCAGAAAATGAATTTTTCGGACTGTACCAAAAATGATTCAAAATGTCAAATGGATCGTGCCTCATGTTGAATAACCACTTTTTAACCCCTCAGAGTGACCAAAATTGCCATTTTTACAGAGTTTTGCTCACACAAAAGCTTCAATTTTGACCAATTTCAGGCACATAAATGACTTTAAACACACTTATTTTAGTTGAAAAAGACTTAATTCACATTCAACAGTCGTTTGGAGTCAAAAGATTAAATGTTAAAATTTCATCGATATGGACCATTTTGGGGACGTTCGACAGGTCCGGAGTCATCGTTTTTCATCAGAAAATGAATTTTTCGGACTATACCAAAAATGATTCAAAATGTCAAATAGATTGTGCCTCATGTTGAATAACCACTTTTTAACCCCTCAGAGTGACCAAAATTGTCATTTTTACAGAGTTTTGCTTACACAAAAGCTTCAATTTTGACCAATTTCAGGCACATAAATGACTTTAAACACACTTATTTTAGTTGAAAAAGACTTAATTCACATCCAACAGTCGTTTGGAGTCAAAAGATTAAATGTTAAAATTTCATCGATATGGACCATTTTGGGGACGTTCGACAGGTCCGGAGTCATCGTTTTTCATCAGAAAATGAATTTTTCGGACTGTACCAAAAATGATTCAAAATGTCAAATGGATCGTGCCTCATGTTGAATAACCACTTTTTAACCCCTCAGAGTGACCAAAATTGCCATTTTTACAGAGTTTTGCTTACACAAAAGCTTCAATTTTGACCAATTTCAGGCACATAAATGACTTTAAACACACTTATTTTAGTTGAAAAAGACTTAATTCATATCCAACAGTCGTTTGGAGTCAAAAGAAAAAATGGTAAAATTTCATCGATATGGACCATTTTGGGGACGTTCGACATGTCCGGAGTCATCGTTTTTCATCAGAAAATGAATTTTTCGGACTATACCAAAAATGATTCAAAATGTCAAATTGATCGTGCCTCATGTTGAATAACCACTTTTTAACCC
The DNA here is from genome assembly GCF_964263255.1 of Lissotriton vulgaris. Taxonomy (NCBI): domain Eukaryota; kingdom Metazoa; phylum Chordata; class Amphibia; order Caudata; family Salamandridae; genus Lissotriton; species Lissotriton vulgaris. The sequence goes on along the minus strand of NW_028240631.1, from coordinate 824,697 downwards.
CTCAGAGTGGCCAAAATTGCAATTTTTACAGAGTTTTGCTTACTCAAAAGTTTAAATTTTGACCAATTTCAGGCACATAAATGACTTTAAACACACTTATTTTAGTTGAAAAAGACTTAATTCGCATCCAACAGTCGTTTGGAGTCAAAATATTAAATGTTAAAATTTCATCGATATGGACCATTTTGGGGACATTCGACAGGTCCGGAGTCATCGTTTTTCATCAGAAAATTAATTTTTCAGACTATACCAAAAATGATTCAAAATGTCAAATGGATCGTGCCTCATGTTGAATAACCACTTTTTAACCCCTCAGAGTGACCAAAATTGCCATTTTTACAGAGTTTTGCTTACTCAAAAGCTTCAATTTTGACCAATTTCAGGCACATAAATGACTTTAAACACACTTATTTTAGTTGAAAAAGTCCTAATTCACATCCAACAGTCGTTTGGAGTCAAAAGATTAAATGTTAAAATTTCATCAAAATGGACCATTTTGGGGACGTTCGACAGGTCCGGAGTCATCGTTTTTCATCAGAAAATGAATTTTTCGGACTATACCAAAAATGATTCAAAATGTCAAATAGATTGTGCCTCATGTTGAATAACCACTTTTTAACCCCTCAGAGTGACCAAAATTGCCATTTTTACAGAGTTTTGCTTACACAAAAGCTTCAATTTTGACCAATTTCAGGCACATAAAGGACTTTAAACACACTTATTTTAGTTGAGAAAGTCATAATTCACATCCAACAGTCGTTTGGAGTCAAAAGATTAAATGTTAAAATTTCATCGATATGGACCATTTTGGGGACGTTCGACAGGTCCGGAGTCATCGTTTTTCATCAGAAAATGAATTTTTCGGACTATACCAAAAATGATTCAAAATGTCAAATAGATTGTGCCTCATGTTGAATAACCACTTTTTAACCCCTCAGAGTGACCAAAATTGCCATTTTTACAGAGTTTTGCTTACACAAAAGCTTCAATTTTGACCAATTTCAGGCACATAAATGACTTTAAACACACTTATTTTAGTTGAAAAAGACTTAATTCATATCCAACAGTCGTTTGGAGTCAAAAGATTAAATGTTAAAATTTCATCGATATGGACCATTTTGGGGACGTTCGACAGGTCCGGAGTCATCGTTTTTCATCAGAAAATGAATTTTTCGGACTATATCAAAAATGATTCAAAATGCCAAAGTGATCGGGCCTCATGTTGAATAACGACTTTTTAACCCCTCAGAGTGACCAAAATTGCCATTTTTACAGAGTTTTGCTTACTCAAAAGCTTCAATTTTGACCAATTTCAGGCACATAAATGACTTTAAACACACTTATTTTAGTTGAAAAAGTCCTAATTCACATCCAACAGTCGTTTGGAGTCAAAAGATTAAATGTTAAAATTTCATCGATATGGACCATTTTGGGGACGTTCGACAGGTCCGGAGTCATCGTTTTTCATCAGAAAATGAATTTTTCGGACTGTACCAAAAATGATTCAAAATGTCAAATGGATCGTGCCTCATGTTGAATAACCACTTTTTAACCCCTCAGAGTGACCAAAATTGCCATGTTTACAGAGTTTTGCTTACACAAAAGCTTCAATTTTGACCAATTTCAGGCACATAAATGACTTTAAACACACTTATTTTAGTTGAAAAAGACTTAATTCACATCCAACAGTGGTTTGGAGTCAAAAGATTAAATGTTAAAATTTCATCGATATGGACCATTTTGGGGACGTTCGACAGGTCCGGAGTCATCGTTTTTCATCAGAAAATGAATTTTTCGGACTGTACCAAAAATGATTCAAAATGTCAAATGGATCGTGCCTCATGTTGAATAACCACTTTTTAACCCCTCAGAGTGACCAAAATTGCCATTTTTACAGAGTTTTGCTTACACAAAAGCTTCAATTTTGACCAATTTCAGGCACATAAATGACTTTAAACACACTTATTTTAGTTGAAAAAGACTTAATTCGCATCCAACAGTCGTTTGGAGTCAAAATATTAAATGTTAAAATTTCATCGATATGGACCATTTTGGGGACGTTCGACAGGTCCGGAGTCATCGTTTTTCATCAGAAAATTAATTTTTCAGACTATACCAAAAATGATTCAAAATGTCAAATGGATCGTGCCTCATGTTGAATAACCACTTTTTAACCCCTCAGAGTGACCAAAATTGCCATTTTTTACAGAGTTTTGCTTACACAAAATCTTCAATTTTGACCAATTTCAGGCACATAAATGACTTTAAACACACTTATTTTAGTTGAAAAAGACTTAATTCACATTCAACAGTCGTTTGGAGTCAAAAGATTAAATGTTAAAATTTCATCGATATGGACCATTTTGGGGACGTTCGACAGGTCCGGAGTCATCGTTTTTCATCAGAAAATGAATTTTTCGGACTGTACATAAAATGATTCAAAATGTCAAATGGATCGTGCCTCATGTTGAATAACCACTTTTTAACCCCTCAGAGTGACCAAAATTGCCATTTTTACAGAGTTTTGCTTACTCAAAAGCTTCAATTTTGACCAATTTCAGGCACGTAAATGACTTTAAACACACTTATTTTAGTTGAAAAAGACTTAATTCGCATCCAACAGTCGTTTGGAGTCAAATTATTAAATGTTAAAATTTCATCGATATGGACCATTTTGGGGACATTCGACAGGTCCGGAGTCATCGTTTTTCATCAGAAAATTAATTTTTCAGACAATACCAAAAATGATTCAAAATGTCAAATGGATCGTGCCTCATGTTGAATAACCACTTTTTAACCCCTCAGAGTGACCAAAATTGCCATTTTTACAGAGTTTTGCTTACACAAAAGCTTCAATTTTGACCAATTTCAGGCACATAAATGACTTTAAACACACTTATTTTAGTTGAAAAAGACTTAATTCACATCCAACAGTCGTTTGGAGTCAAAAGATTAAATGTTAAAATTTCATCGATATGGACCATTTTGGGGACGTTCGACAGGTCTGGAGTCATCGTTTTTCATCAGAAAATGAATTTTTCGGACTATATCAAAAATGATTCAAAATGCCAAAGTGATCGTGCCTCATGTTGAATAACGACTTTTTAACCCCTCAGAGTGACCAAAATTGCCATTTTTACAGAGTTTTGCTTACACAAAAGCTTCAATTTTGACCAATTTCAGGCACATAAATGACTTTAAACACACTTATTTTAGTTGAAAAAGACTTAATTCACATCCAACAGTCGTTTGGAGTCAAAAGATTAAATGTTAAAATTTCATCGATATGGACCATTTTGGGGACGTTCGACAGGTCCGGAGTCATCGTTTTTCATCAGAAAATGAATTCTTCGGACTATACCAAAAATGATTCAAAATGTGAAATGGATCGTGCCTCATGTTGAATAACCACTTTTTAACCCCTCAGAGTGACCAAAATTGCCATTTTTACAGAGTTTTGCTTACACAAAAGCTTCAATTTTGACCAATTTCAGGCACATAAATGACTTTAAACACACTTATTTTAGTTGAAAAAGACTTAATTCACATCCAACAGTCGTTTGGAGTCAAAAGATTAAATGTTAAAATTTCATCGATATGGACCATTTTGGGGACGTTCGACAGGTCCGGAGTCATCGTTTTTCATCAGAAAATGAATTTTTCAGACTATATCAAAAATGATTCAAAATGCCAAAGTGATCGTGCCTCATGTTGAATAACGACTTTTTAACCCCTCAGAGTGACCAAAATTGCCATTTTTACAGAGTTTTGCTTACTCAAAAGCTTCAATTTTGACCAATTTCAGGCACATAAATGACTTTAAACACACTTATTTTAGTTGAAAAAGTCCTAATTCACATCCAACAGTCGTTTGGAGTCAAAAGATTAAATGTTAAAATTTCATCGATATGGACCATTTTGGGGACGTTCGACAGGTCCGGAGTCATCGTTTTTCATCAGAAAATGAATTTTTCGGACTGTACCAAAAATGATTCAAAATGTCAAATGGATCGTGCCTCATGTTGAATAACCACTTTTTAACCCTACAGAGTGACCAAAATTGCCATTTTTACAGAGTTTTGCTTACTCAAAAGTTTAAATTTTGACCAATTTCAGGCACATAAATGACTTTAAACACACTTATTTTAGTTGAAAAAGACTTAATTCACATCCAACAGTGGTTTGGAGTCAAAAGATTAAATGTTAAAATTTCATCGATATGGACCATTTTGGGGACGTTCGACAGGTCCGGAGTCATCGTTTTTCATCAGAAAATGAATTTTTCGGACTGTACCAAAAATGATTCAAAATGTCAAATGGATCGTGCCTCATGTTGAATAACCACTTTTTAACCCCTCAGAGTGACCAAAATTGCCATTTTTACAGAGTTTTGCTTACACAAAAGCTTCAATTTTGACCAATTTCAGGCACATAAATGACTTTAAACACACTTATTTTAGTTGAAAAAGACTTAATTCACATCCAACAGTGGTTTGGAGTCAAAAGATTAAATGTTAAAATTTCATCGATATGGACCATTTTGGGGACGTTCGACAGGTCCGGAGTCATCGTTTTTCATCAGAAAATGAATTTTTCGGACTGTACCAAAAATGATTCAAAATGTCAAATGGATCGTGCCTCATGTTGAATAACCACTTTTTAACCCCTCAGAGTGATCAAAATTGCCATTTTTACAGAGTTTTGCTTACTCAAAAGCTTCAATTTTGACCAATTTCAGGCACGTAAATGACTTTAAACACACTTATTTTAGTTGAAAAAGTCCTAATTCACATCCAACAGTCGTTTGGAGTCAAAAGATTAAATGTTAAAATTTCATCGATATGGACCATTTTGGGGACGTTCGACAGGTCCGGAGTCATCGTTTTTCATCAGAAAATGAATTTTTCGGACTATACCAAAAATGATTCAAAATGTCAAATAGATTGTGCCTCATGTTGAATAACCACTTTTTAACCCCTCAGAGTGACCAAAATTGCCATTTTTACAGAGTTTTGCTTACACAAAAGCTTCAATTTTGACCAATTTCAGGCACATAAATGACTTTAAACACACTTATTTTAGTTGAAAAAGACTTAATTCACATCCAACAGTCGTTTGGAGTCAAAATATTAAATGTTAAAATTTAATGGATATGGACCATTTTGGGGACATTCGACAGGTCCGGAGTCATCGTTTTTCATCAGAAAATTAATTTTTCAGACTATACCAAAAATGATTCAAAATGTCAAATGGATCGTGCCTCATGTTGAATAACCACTTTTTAACCCCTCAGAGTGACCAAAATTGCCATTTTTACAGAGTTTTGCTTACACAAAAGCTTCAATTTTGACCAATTTCAGGCACATAAATGACTTTAAACACACTTATTTTAGTTGAAAAAGACTTAATTCACATCCAACAGTCGTTTGGAGTCAAAAGATTAAATGTTAAAATTTCATCGATATGGACCATTTTGGGGACGTTCGACAGGTCCGGAGTCATCGTTTTTCATCAGAAAATGAATTTTTCGGACTATATCAAAAATGATTCAAAATGCCAAAGTGAACGTGCCTCATGTTGAATAACGACTTTTTAACCCCTCAGAGTGACCAAAATTGCCATTTTTACAGAGTTTTGCTTACTCAAAAGCTTCAATTTTGACCAATTTCAGGCACATAAATGACTTTAAACACACTTATTTTAGTTGAAAAAGACTTAATTCACATCCAACAGTGGTTTGGAGTTAAAAGATTAAATGTTAAAATTTCATCGATATGGACCATTTTGGGGACGTTCGACAGGTCCGGAGTCATCGTTTTTCATCAGAAAATGAATTTTTCGGACTGTACCAAAAATGATTCAAAATGTCAAATGGATCGTGCCTCATGTTGAATAACCACTTTTTAACCCCTCAGAGTGACCAAAATTGCCATTTTTACAGAGTTTTGCTTACACAAAAGCTTCAATTTTGACCAATTTCAGGCACATAAATGACTTTAAACACACTTATTTTAGTTGAAAAAGACTTAATTCACATCCAACAGTCGTTTGGAGTCAAAATATTAAATGTTAAAATTTCATCGATATGGACCATTTTGGGGACGTTCGACATGTCCGGAGTCATTGTTTTTCATCAGAAAATGAATTTTTCGGACTATACCAAAAATGATTCAAAATGTCAAATAGATCTTGCCTCATGTTGAATAACCACTTTTTAACCCCTCAGAGTGACCAAAATTGCCATTTTTACAGAGTTTTGCTTACTCAAAAGCTTCAATTTTGACCAATTTCAGGCACGTAAATGACTTTAAACACACTTATTTTAGTTGAAAAAGACTTAATTCACATCCAACAGTGGTTTAGAGTCAAAAGATTAAATGTTAAAATTTCATCGATATGGACCATTTTGGGGACGTTCGACAGGTCCGGAGTCATCGTTTTTCATCAGAAAATGAATTTTTCGGACTGTACCAAAAATGATTCAAAATGTCAAATGGATCGTGCCTCATGTTGAATAACCACTTTTTAACCCCTCAGAGTGACCAAAATTGCCATTTTTACAGAGTTTTGCTCACACAAAAGCTTCAATTTTGACCAATTTCAGGCACATAAATGACTTTAAACACACTTATTTTAGTTGAAAAAGACTTAATTCACATTCAACAGTCGTTTGGAGTCAAAAGATTAAATGTTAAAATTTCATCGATATGGACCATTTTGGGGACGTTCGACAGGTCCGGAGTCATCGTTTTTCATCAGAAAATGAATTTTTCGGACTATATCAAAAATGATTCAAAATGCCAAAGTGATCGTGCCTCATGTTGAATAACGACTTTTTAATCCCTCAGAGTGACCAAAATTGCCATTTTTACAGAGTTTTGCTTACTCAAAAGCTTCAATTTTGACCAATTTCAGGCACATAAAGGACTTTAAACACACTTATTTTAGTTGAGAAAGTCATAATTCACATCCAACAGTCGTTTGGAGTCAAAAGATTAAATGTTAAAATTTCATCGATATGGACCATTTTGGGGACGTTTGACAGGTCCGGAGTCATCGTTTTTCATCAGAAAATGAATTTTTCGGACTATATCAAAAATGATTCAAAATGCCAAAGTGATCGTGCCTCATGTTGAATAACGACTTTTTAATCCCTCAGAGTGACCAAAATTGCCATTTTTACAGAGTTTTGCTTACTCAAAAGTTTAAATTTTGACCAATTTCAGGCACATAAATGACTTTAAACACACTTATTTTAGTTGAAAAAGACTTAATTCACATCCAACAGTGGTTTGGAGTCAAAAGATTAAATGTTAAAATTTCATCGATATGGACCATTTTGGGGACGTTCGACAGGTCCGGAGTCATCGTTTTTCATCAGAAAATGAATTTTTCGGACTGTACCAAAAATGATTCAAAATGTCAAATGGATCGTGCCTCATGTTGAATAACCACTTTTTAACCCCTCAGAGTGACCAAAATTGCCATTTTTACAGAGTTTTGCTTACACAAAAGCTTCAATTTTGACCAATTTCAGGCACATAAATGACTTTAAACACACTTATTTTAGTTGAAAAAGACTTAATTCACATCCAACAGTGGTTTGGAGTCAAAAGATTAAATGTTAAAATTTCATCGATATGGACCATTTTGGGGACGTTCGACAGGTCCGGAGTCATCGTTTTTCATCAGAAAATGAATTTTTCGGACTGTACCAAAAATGATTCAAAATGTCAAATGGATCGTGCCTCATGTTGAATAACCACTTTTTAACCCCTCAGAGTGATCAAAATTGCCATTTTTACAGAGTTTTGCTTACTCAAAAGCTTCAATTTTGACCAATTTCAGGCACGTAAATGACTTTAAACACACTTATTTTAGTTGAAAAAGTCCTAATTCACATCCAACAGTCGTTTGGAGTCAAAAGATTAAATGTTAAAATTTCATCGATATGGACCATTTTGGGGACGTTCGACAGGTCCGGAGTCATCGTTTTTCATCAGAAAATGAATTTTTCGGACTATACCAAAAATGATTCAAAATGTCAAATAGATTGTGCCTCATGTTGAATAACCACTTTTTAACCCCTCAGAGTGACCAAAATTGCCATTTTTACAGAGTTTTGCTTACACAAAAGCTTCAATTTTGACCAATTTCAGGCACATAAATGACTTTAAACACACTTATTTTAGTTGAAAAAGACTTAATTCACATCCAACAGTCGTTTGGAGTCAAAATATTAAATGTTAAAATTTAATGGATATGGACCATTTTGGGGACATTCGACAGGTCCGGAGTCATCGTTTTTCATCAGAAAATTAATTTTTCAGACTATACCAAAAATGATTCAAAATGTCAAATGGATCGTGCCTCATGTTGAATAACCACTTTTTAACCCCTCAGAGTGACCAAAATTGCCATTTTTACAGAGTTTTGCTTACACAAAAGCTTCAATTTTGACCAATTTCAGGCACATAAATGACTTTAAACACACTTATTTTAGTTGAAAAAGACTTAATTCACATCCAACAGTCGTTTGGAGTCAAAAGATTAAATGTTAAAATTTCATCGATATGGACCATTTTGGGGACGTTCGACAGGTCCGGAGTCATCGTTTTTCATCAGAAAATGAATTTTTCGGACTATATCAAAAATGATTCAAAATGCCAAAGTGAACGTGCCTCATGTTGAATAACGACTTTTTAACCCCTCAGAGTGACCAAAATTGCCATTTTTACAGAGTTTTGCTTACTCAAAAGCTTCAATTTTGACCAATTTCAGGCACATAAATGACTTTAAACACACTTATTTTAGTTGAAAAAGACTTAATTCACATCCAACAGTGGTTTGGAGTTAAAAGATTAAATGTTAAAATTTCATCGATATGGACCATTTTGGGGACGTTCGACAGGTCCGGAGTCATCGTTTTTCATCAGAAAATGAATTTTTCGGACTGTACCAAAAATGATTCAAAATGTCAAATGGATCGTGCCTCATGTTGAATAACCACTTTTTAACCCCTCAGAGTGACCAAAATTGCCATTTTTACAGAGTTTTGCTTACACAAAAGCTTCAATTTTGACCAATTTCAGGCACATAAATGACTTTAAACACACTTATTTTAGTTGAAAAAGACTTAATTCACATCCAACAGTCGTTTGGAGTCAAAATATTAAATGTTAAAATTTCATCGATATGGACCATTTTGGGGACGTTCGACATGTCCGGAGTCATTGTTTTTCATCAGAAAATGAATTTTTCGGACTATACCAAAAATGATTCAAAATGTCAAATAGATCTTGCCTCATGTTGAATAACCACTTTTTAACCCCTCAGAGTGACCAAAATTGCCATTTTTACAGAGTTTTGCTTACTCAAAAGCTTCAATTTTGACCAATTTCAGGCACGTAAATGACTTTAAACACACTTATTTTAGTTGAAAAAGACTTAATTCACATCCAACAGTGGTTTAGAGTCAAAAGATTAAATGTTAAAATTTCATCGATATGGACCATTTTGGGGACGTTCGACAGGTCCGGAGTCATCGTTTTTCATCAGAAAATGAATTTTTCGGACTGTACCAAAAATGATTCAAAATGTCAAATGGATCGTGCCTCATGTTGAATAACCACTTTTTAACCCCTCAGAGTGACCAAAATTGCCATTTTTACAGAGTTTTGCTCACACAAAAGCTTCAATTTTGACCAATTTCAGGCACATAAATGACTTTAAACACACTTATTTTAGTTGAAAAAGACTTAATTCACATTCAACAGTCGTTTGGAGTCAAAAGATTAAATGTTAAAATTTCATCGATATGGACCATTTTGGGGACGTTCGACAGGTCCGGAGTCATCGTTTTTCATCAGAAAATGAATTTTTCGGACTATATCAAAAATGATTCAAAATGCCAAAGTGATCGTGCCTCATGTTGAATAACGACTTTTTAATCCCTCAGAGTGACCAAAATTGCCATTTTTACAGAGTTTTGCTTACTCAAAAGCTTCAATTTTGACCAATTTCAGGCACATAAAGGACTTTAAACACACTTATTTTAGTTGAGAAAGTCATAATTCACATCCAACAGTCGTTTGGAGTCAAAAGATTAAATGTTAAAATTTCATCGATATGGACCATTTTGGGGACGTTTGACAGGTCCGGAGTCATCGTTTTTCATCAGAAAATGAATTTTTCGGACTATATCAAAAATGATTCAAAATGCCAAAGTGATCGTGCCTCATGTTGAATAACGACTTTTTAATCCCTCAGAGTGACCAAAATTGCCATTTTTACAGAGTTTTGCTTACTCAAAAGCTTCAATTTTGACCAATTTCAGGCACATAAAGGACTTTAAACACACTTATTTTAGTTGAAAAAGACTTAATTCACATCCAACAGTCGTTTGGAGTCAAAAGATTAAATGTTAAAATTTCATCGATATGGACCATTTTGGGGACGTTCGACAGGTCCGGAGTCATCGTTTTTCATCTGAAAATGAATTCTTCGGACTATACCAAAAATGATTCAAAATGTGAAATAGATTGTGCCTCATGTTGAATAACCACTTTTTAACCCCTCAGAGTGACCAAAATTGCCATTTTTACAGAGTTTTGCTTACACAAAAGCTTCAATTTTGACCAATTTCAGGCACATAAATGACTTTAAACACACTTATTTTAGTTGAAAAAGACTTAATTCATATCCAACAGTCGTTTGGAGTCAAAAGATTAAATGTTAAAATTTCATCGATATGGACCATTTTGGTGACGTTCGACATGTCCGGAGTCATCGTTTTTCATCAGAAAATGAATTTTTCGGACTATACCAAAAATGATTCAAAATGTCAAATTGATCGTGCCTCATGTTGAATAACCACTTTTTAACCCCTCAGAGTGACCAAAATTGCAATTTTTACAGAGTTTTGCTTACTCAAAAGTTTAAATTTTGACCAATTTCAGGCACATAAATGACTTTAAACACACTTATTTTAGTTGAAAAAGACTTAATTCACATCCAACAGTGGTTTGGAGTCAAAAGATTAAATGTTAAAATTTCATCGATATGGACCATTTTGGGGACGTTCGACAGGTCCGGAGTCATCGTTTTTCATCAGAAAATGAATTCTTCGGACTGTACCAAAAATGATTCAAAATGTCAAATGGATCGTGCCTCATGTTGAATAACCACTTTTTAACCCCTCAGAGTGACCAAAATTGCCATTTTTACAGAGTTTTGCTTACACAAAAGCTTCAATTTTGACCAATTTCAGGCACATAAATGACTTTAAACACACTTATTTTAGTTGAAAAAGACTTAATTCACATTCAACAGTCGTTTGGAGTCAAAAGATTAAATGTTAAAATTTCATCGATATGGACCATTTTGGGGACGTTCGACAGGTCCGGAGTCATCGTTTTTCATCAGAAAATGAATTTTTCGGACTGTACATAAAATGATTCAAAATGTCAAATGGATCGTGCCTCATGTTGAATAACCACTTTTTAACCCCTCAGAGTGACCAAAATTGCCATTTTTACAGAGTTTTGCTTACTCAAAAGCTTCAATTTTGACCAATTTCAGGCACGTAAATGACTTTAAACACACTTATTTTAGTTGAAAAAGACTTAATTCGCATCCAACAGTCGTTTGGAGTCAAAATATTAAATGTTAAAATTTCATCGATATGGACCATTTTGGGGACATTCGACAGGTCCGGAGTCATCGTTTTTCATCAGAAAATTAATTTTTCAGACTATACCAAAAATGATTCAAAATGTCAAATGGATCGTGCCTCATGTTGAATAACCACTTTTTAACCCCTCAGAGTGACCAAAATTGCCATTTTTACAGAGTTTTGCTTACACAAAAGCTTCAATTTTGACCAATTTCAGGCACATAAATGACTTTAAACACACTTATTTTAGTTGAAAAAGACTTAATTCACATCCAACAGTCGTTTGGAGTCAAAAGATTAAATGTTAAAATTTCATCGATATGGACCATTTTGGGGACGTTCGACAGGTCCGGAGTCATCGTTTTTCATCAGAAAATGAATTTTTCGGACTATATCAAAAATGATTCAAAATGCCAAAGTGATCGTGCCTCATGTTGAATAACGACTTTTTAACCCCTCAGAGTGACCAAAATTGCCATTTCTACAGAGTTTTGCTTACTCAAAAGCTTCAATTTTGACCAATTTCCGGCACATAAATGACTTTAAACACACTTATTTTAGTTGAAAAAGTCCTAATTCACATCCAACAGTCGTTTGGAGTCAAAAGATTAAATGTTAAAATTTCATCGATATGGACCATTTTGGGGACGTTCGACAGGTCCGGAGTCATCGTTTTTCATCAGAAAATGAATTTTTCGGACTATACCAAAAATGATTCAAAATGTCAAATAGATTGTGCCTCATGTTGAATAACCACTTTTTAACCCCTCAGAGTGACCAAAATTGCCATTTTTACAGAGTTTTGCTTACACAAAAGCTTCAATTTTGACCAATTTCAGGCACATAAATGACTTTAAACACACTTATTTTAGTTGAAAAAGACTTAATTCACATCCAACAGTCGTTTGGAGTCAAAAGATTAAATGTTAAAATTTCATCGATATGGACCATTTTGGGGACGTTCGACAGGTCCGGAGTCATCGTTTTTCATCAGAAAATGAATTCTTCGGACTATACCAAAAATGATTCAAAATGTGAAATGGATCGTGCTTCATGTTGAATAACCACTTTTTAACCCCTCAGAGTGACCAAAATTGCCATTTTTACAGAGTTTTGCTTACTCAAAAGCTTCAATTTTGACCAATTTCAGGCACGTAAATGACTTTAAACACACTTATTTTAGTTGAAAAAGACTTAATTCGCATCCAACAGTCGTTTGGAGTCAAAATATTAAATGTTAAAATTTAATGGATATGGACCATTTTGGGGACATTCGACAGGTCCGGAGTCATCGTTTTTCATCAGAAAATTAATTTTTCAGACTATACCAAAAATGATTCAAAATGTCAAATGGATCGTGCCTCATGTTGAATAACCACTTTTTAACCCCTCAGAGTGACCAAAATTGCCATTTTTACAGAGTTTTGCTTACACAAAAGCTTCAATTTTGACCAATTTCAGGCACATAAATGACTTTAAACACACTTATTTTAGTTGAAAAAGACTTAATTCACATCCAACAGTCGTTTGGAGTCAAAAGATTAAATGTTAAAATTTCATCGATATGGACCATTTTGGGGACGTTCGACAGGTCCGGAGTCATCGTTTTTCATCAGAAAATGAATTCTTCGGACTATACCAAAAATGATTCAAAATGTGAAATGGATCGTGCCTCATGTTGAATAACCACTTTTTAACCCCTCAGAGTGACCAAAATTGCCATTTTTACAGAGTTTTGCTTACTCAAAAGCTTCAATTTTGACCAATTTCAGGCACGTAAATGACTTTAAACACACTTATTTTAGTTGAAAAAGACTTAATTCGCATCCAACAGTCGTTTGGAGTCAAAATATTAAATGTTAAAATTTCATCGATATGGACCATTTTGGGGACATTCGACAGGTCCGGAGTCATCGTTTTTCATCAGAAAATTAATTTTTCAGACTATACCAAAAATGATTCAAAATGTCAAATGGATCGTGCCTCATGTTGAATAACCACTTTTGAACCCCTCAGAGTGACCAAAATTGCCATTTTTACAGAGTTTTGCTTACACAAAAGCTTCAATTTTGACCAATTTCAGGCACATAAATGACTTTAAACACACTTATTTTAGTTGAAAAAGACTTAATTCACATCCAACAGTCGTTTGGAGTCAAAAGATTAAATGTTAAAATTTCATCGATATGGACCATTTTGGGGACGTTCGACAGGTCCGGAGTCATCGTTTTTCATCAGAAAATGAATTTTTCGGACTATATAAAAAATGATTCAAAATGCCAAAGTGATCGTGCCTCATGTTGAATAACGACTTTTTAACCCCTCAGAGTGACCAAAATTGCCATTTTTACAGAGTTTTGCTTACTCAAAAGCTTCAATTTTGACCAATTTCAGGCACATAAATGACTTTAAACACACTTATTTTAGTTGAAAAAGTCCTAATTCACATCCAACAGTCGTTTGGAGTCAAAAGATTAAATGTTAAAATTTCATCGATATGGACCATTTTGGGGACGTTCGACAGGTCCGGAGTCATCGTTTTTCATCAGAAAATGAATTTTTCGGACTGTACCAAAAATGATTCAAAATGTCAAATGGATCGTGCCTCATGTTGAATAACCACTTTTTAACCCTACAGAGTGACCAAAATTGCCATTTTTACAGAGTTTTGCTTACTCAAAAGTTTAAATTTTGACCAATTTCAGGCACATAAATCACTTTAAACACACTTATTTTAGTTGAAAAAGACTTAATTCACATCCAACAGTGGTTTGGAGTCAAAAGATTAAATGTTAAAATTTCATCGATATGGACCATTTTGGGGACGTTCGACAGGTCCGGAGTCATCGTTTTTCATCAGAAAATGAATTTTTCGGACTGTACCAAAAATGATTCAAAATGTCAAATGGATCGTGCCTCATGTTGAATAACCACTTTTTAACCCCTCAGAGTGACCAAAATTGCCATTTTTACAGAGTTTTGCTTACACAAAAGCTTCAATTTTGACCAATTTCAGGCACATAAATGACTTTAAACACACTTATTTTAGTTGAAAAAGACTTAATTCACATCCAACAGTGGTTTGGAGTCAAAAGATTAAATGTTAAAATTTCATCGATATGGACCATTTTGGGGACGTTCGACAGGTCCAGAGTCATCGTTTTTCATCAGAAAATGAATTTTTCGGACTGTACCAAAAATGATTCAAAATGTCAAATGGATCGTGCCTCATGTTGAATAACCACTTTTTAACCCCTCAGAGTGACCAAAATTGCCATTTTTACAGAGTTTTGCTTACACAAAAGCTTCAATTTTGACCAATTTCAGGCACATAAATGACTTTAAACACACTTATTTTAGTTGAAAAAGACTTAATTCACATTCAACAGTCGTTTGGAGTCAAAAGATTAAATGTTAAAATTTCATCGATATGGACCATTTTGGGGACGTTCGACAGGTCCGGAGTCATCGTTTTTCATCAGAAAATGAATTTTTCGGACTGTACATAAAATGATTCAAAATGTCAAATGGATCGTGCCTCATGTTGAATAACCACTTTTTAACCCCTCAGAGTGACCAAAATTGCCATTTTTACAGAGTTTTGCTTACTCAAAAGCTTCAATTTTGACCAATTTCAGGCACGTAAATGACTTTAAACACACTTATTTTAGTTGAAAAAGACTTAATTCGCATCCAACAGTCGTTGGGAGTCAAAATATTAAATGTTAAAATTTCATCGATATGGACCATTTTGGGGACATTCGACAGGTCCGGAGTCATCGTTTTTCATCAGAAAATTAATTTTTCAGACTATACCAAAAATGATTCAAAATGTCAGATGGATCGTGCCTCATGTTGAATAACCACTTTTTAACCCCTCAGAGTGACCAAAATTGCCATTTTTACAGAGTTTTGCTTACACAAAAGCTTCAATTTTGACCAATTTCAGGCACATAAATGACTTTAAACACACTTATTTTAGTTGAAAAAGACTTAATTCACATCCAACAGTCGTTTGGAGTCAAAAGATTAAATGTTAAAATTTCATCGATATGGACCATTTTGGGGACGTTCGACAGGTCTGGAGTCATCGTTTTTCATCAGAAAATGAATTTTTCGGACTATATCAAAAATGATTCAAAATGCCAAAGTGATCGTGCCTCATGTTGAATAACGACTTTTTAACCCCTCAGAGTGACCAAAATTGCCATTTTTACAGAGTTTTGCTTACTCAAAAGCTTAAATTTTGACCAATTTCAGGCACATAAATGACTTTAAACACACTTATTTTAGTTGAAAAAGTCCTAATTCACATCCAACAGTCGTTTGGAGTCAAAAGATTAAATGTTAAAATTTCATCGATATGGACCATTTTGGGGACGTTCGACAGGTCCGGAGTCATCGTTTTTCATCAGAAAATGAATTTTTCGGACTATACCAAAAATGATTCAAAATGTCAAATAGATTGTGCCTCATGTTGAATAACCACTTTTTAACCCCTCAGAGTGACCAAAATTGCCATTTTTACAGAGTTTTGATTACACAAAAGCTTCAATTTTGACCAATTTCAGGCACATAAATGACTTTAAACACACTTATTTTAGTTGAAAAAGACTTAATTCACATCCAACAGTCGTTTGGAGTCAAAAGATTAAATGTTAAAATTTCATCGATATGGACCATTTTGGGGACGTTCGACAGGTCCGGAGTCATCGTTTTTCATCAGAAAATGAATTCTTCGGACTATACCAAAAATGATTCAAAATGTGAAATGGATCGTGCTTCATGTTGAATAACCACTTTTTAACCCCTCAGAGTGACCAAAATTGCCATTTTTACAGAGTTTTGCTTACTCAAAAGCTTCAATTTTGACCAATTTCAGGCACGTAAATGACTTTAAACACACTTATTTTAGTTGAAAAAGACTTAATTCGCATCCAACAGTCGTTTGGAGTCAAAATATTAAATGTTAAAATTTAATGGATATGGACCATTTTGGGGACATTCGACAGGTCCGGAGTCATCGTTTTTCATCAGAAAATTAATTTTTCAGACTATACCAAAAATGATTCAAAATGTCAAATGGATCGTGCCTCATGTTGAATAACCACTTTTTAACCCCTCAGAGTGACCAAAATTGCCATTTTTACAGAGTTTTGCTTACACAAAAGCTTCAATTTTGACCAATTTCAGGCACATAAATGACTTTAAACACACTTATTTTAGTTGAAAAAGACTTAATTCACATCCAACAGTCGTTTGGAGTCAAAAGATTAAATGTTAAAATTTCATCGATATGGACCATTTTGGGGACGTTCGACAGGTCCGGAGTCATCGTTTTTCATCAGAAAATGAATTCTTCGGACTATACCAAAAATGATTCAAAATGTGAAATGGATCGTGCCTCATGTTGAATAACCACTTTTTAACCCCTCAGAGTGACCAAAATTGCCATTTTTACAGAGTTTTGCTTACTCAAAAGCTTCAATTTTGACCAATTTCAGGCACATAAATGACTTTAAACACACTTATTTTAGTTGAAAAAGACTTAATTCACATCCAACAGTCGTTTGGAGTCAAAAGATTAAATGTTAAAATTTCATCGATATGGACCATTTTGGGGACGTTCGACAGGTCCGGAGTCATCGTTTTTCATCAGAAAATGAATTTTTCGGACTATATAAAAAATGATTCAAAATGCCAAAGTGATCGTGCCTCATGTTGAATAACGACTTTTTAACCCCTCAGAGTGACCAAAATTGCCATTTTTACAGAGTTTTGCTTACTCAAAAGCTTCAATTTTGACCAATTTCAGGCACATAAATGACTTTAAACACACTTATTTTAGTTGAAAAAGTCCTAATTCACATCCAACAGTCGTTTGGAGTCAAAAGATTAAATGTTAAAATTTCATCGATATGGACCATTTTGGGGACGTTCGACAGGTCCGGAGTCATCGTTTTTCATCAGAAAATGAATTTTTCGGACTGTACCAAAAATGATTCAAAATGTCAAATGGATCGTGCCTCATGTTGAATAACCACTTTTTAACCCTACAGAGTGACCAAAATTGCCATTTTTACAGAGTTTTGCTTACTCAAAAGTTTAAATTTTGACCAATTTCAGGCACATAAATCACTTTAAACACACTTATTTTAGTTGAAAAAGACTTAATTCACATCCAACAGTGGTTTGGAGTCAAAAGATTAAATGTTAAAATTTCATCGATATGGACCATTTTGGGGACGTTCGACAGGTCCGGAGTCATCGTTTTTCATCAGAAAATGAATTTTTCGGACTGTACCAAAAATGATTCAAAATGTCAAATGGATCGTGCCTCATGTTGAATAACCACTTTTTAACCCCTCAGAGTGACCAAAATTGCCATTTTTACAGAGTTTTGCTTACACAAAAGCTTCAATTTTGACCAATTTCAGGCACATAAATGACTTTAAACACACTTATTTTAGTTGAAAAAGACTTAATTCACATCCAACAGTGGTTTGGAGTCAAAAGATTAAATGTTAAAATTTCATCGATATGGACCATTTTGGGGACGTTCGACAGGTCCAGAGTCATCGTTTTTCATCAGAAAATGAATTTTTCGGACTGTACCAAAAATGATTCAAAATGTCAAATGGATCGTGCCTCATGTTGAATAACCACTTTTTAACCCCTCAGAGTGACCAAAATTGCCATTTTTACAGAGTTTTGCTTACACAAAAGCTTCAATTTTGACCAATTTCAGGCACATAAATGACTTTAAACACACTTATTTTAGTTGAAAAAGACTTAATTCACATTCAACAGTCGTTTGGAGTCAAAAGATTAAATGTTAAAATTTCATCGATATGGACCATTTTGGGGACGTTCGACAGGTCCGGAGTCATCGTTTTTCATCAGAAAATGAATTTTTCGGACTGTACATAAAATGATTCAAAATGTCAAATGGATCGTGCCTCATGTTGAATAACCACTTTTTAACCCCTCAGAGTGACCAAAATTGCCATTTTTACAGAGTTTTGCTTACTCAAAAGCTTCAATTTTGACCAATTTCAGGCACGTAAATGACTTTAAACACACTTATTTTAGTTGAAAAAGACTTAATTCGCATCCAACAGTCGTTGGGAGTCAAAATATTAAATGTTAAAATTTCATCGATATGGACCATTTTGGGGACATTCGACAGGTCCGGAGTCATCGTTTTTCATCAGAAAATTAATTTTTCAGACTATACCAAAAATGATTCAAAATGTCAAATGGATCGTGCCTCATGTTGAATAACCACTTTTTAACCCCTCAGAGTGACCAAAATTGCCATTTTTACAGAGTTTTGCTTACACAAAAGCTTCAATTTTGACCAATTTCAGGCACATAAATGACTTTAAACACACTTATTTTAGTTGAAAAAGACTTAATTCACATCCAACAGTCGTTTGGAGTCAAAAGATTAAATGTTAAAATTTCATCGATATGGACCATTTTGGGGACGTTCGACAGGTCTGGAGTCATCGTTTTTCATCAGAAAATGAATTTTTCGGACTATATCAAAAATGATTCAAAATGCCAAAGTGATCGTGCCTCATGTTGAATAACGACTTTTTAACCCCTCAGAGTGACCAAAATTGCCATTTTTACAGAGTTTTGCTTACTCAAAAGCTTACATTTTGACCAATTTCAGGCACATAAATGACTTTAAACACACTTATTTTAGTTGAAAAAGTCCTAATTCACATCCAACAGTCGTTTGGAGTCAAAAGATTAAATGTTAAAATTTCATCGATATGGACCATTTTGGGGACGTTCGACAGGTCCGGAGTCATCGTTTTTCATCAGAAAATGAATTTTTCGGACTATACCAAAAATGATTCAAAATGTCAAATAGATTGTGCCTCATGTTGAATAACCACTTTTTAACCCCTCAGAGTGACCAAAATTGCCATTTTTACAGAGTTTTGATTACACAAAAGCTTCAATTTTGACCAATTTCAGGCACATAAATGACTTTAAACACACTTATTTTAGTTGAAAAAGACTTAATTCACATCCAACAGTCGTTTGGAGTCAAAAGATTAAATGTTAAAATTTCATCGATATGGACCATTTTGGGGACGTTCGACAGGTCCGGAGTCATCGTTTTTCATCAGAAAATGAATTCTTCGGACTATACCAAAAATGATTCAAAATGTGAAATGGATCGTGCTTCATGTTGAATAACCACTTTTTAACCCCTCAGAGTGACCAAAATTGCCATTTTTACAGAGTTTTGCTTACTCAAAAGCTTCAATTTTGACCAATTTCAGGCACGTAAATGACTTTAAACACACTTATTTTAGTTGAAAAAGACTTAATTCGCATCCAACAGTCGTTTGGAGTCAAAATATTAAATGTTAAAATTTAATGGATATGGACCATTTTGGGGACATTCGACAGGTCCGGAGTCATCGTTTTTCATCAGAAAATTAATTTTTCAGACTATACCAAAAATGATTCAAAATGTCAAATGGATCGTGCCTCATGTTGAATAACCACTTTTTAACCCCTCAGAGTGACCAAAATTGCCATTTTTACAGAGTTTTGCTTACACAAAAGCTTCAATTTTGACCAATTTCAGGCACATAAATGACTTTAAACACACTTATTTTAGTTGAAAAAGACTTAATTCACATCCAACAGTCGTTTGGAGTCAAAAGATTAAATGTTAAAATTTCATCGATATGGACCATTTTGGGGACGTTCGACAGGTCCGGAGTCATCGTTTTTCATCAGAAAATGAATTCTTCGGACTATACCAAAAATGATTCAAAATGTGAAATGGATCGTGCCTCATGTTGAATAACCACTTTTTAACCCCTCAGAGTGACCAAAATTGCCATTTTTACAGAGTTTTGCTTACTCAAAAGCTTCAATTTTGACCAATTTCAGGCACGTAAATGACTTTAAACACACTTATTTTAGTTGAAAAAGACTTAATTCGCATCCAACAGTCGTTTGGAGTCAAAATATTAAATGTTAAAATTTCATCGATATGGACCTTTTTGGGGACATTCGACAGGTCCGGAGTCATCGTTTTTCATCAGAAAATTAATTTTTCAGACTATACCAAAAATGATTCAAAATGTCAAATGGATCGTGCCTCATGTTGAATAACCACTTTTTAACCCCTCAGAGTGACCAAAATTGCCATTTTTACAGAGTTTTGCTTACTCAAAAGCTTCAATTTTGACCAATTTCAGGCACGTAAATGACTTTAAACACACTTATTTTAGTTGAAAAAGACTTAATTCGCATCCAACAGTCGTTGGGAGTCAAAATATTAAATGTTAAAATTTCATCGATATGGACCATTTTGGGGACATTCGACAGGTCCGGAGTCATCGTTTTTCATCAGAAAATTAATTTTTCAGACTATACCAAAAATGATTCAAAATGTCAAATGGATCGTGCCTCATGTTGAATAACCACTTTTTAACCCCTCAGAGTGACCAAAATTGCCATTTTTACAGAGTTTTGCTTACACAAAAGCTTCAATTTTGACCAATTTCAGGCACATAAATGACTTTAAACACACTTATTTTAGTTGAAAAAGACTTAATTCACATCCAACAGTCGTTTGGAGTCAAAAGATTAAATGTTAAAATTTCATCGATATGGACCATTTTGGGGACGTTCGACAGGTCCGGAGTCATCGTTTTTCATCAGAAAATGAATTTTTCGGACTATATCAAAAATGATTCAAAATGCCAAAGTGATTGTGCCTCATGTTGAATAACGACTTTTTAACCCCTCAGAGTGACCAAAATTGCCATTTTTACAGAGTTTTGCTTACTCAAAAGCTTCAATTTTGACCAATTTCAGGCACATAAATGACTTTAAACACACTTATTTTAGTTGAAAAAGTCCTAATTCACATCCAACAGTCGTTTGGAGTCAAAAGATTAAATGTTAAAATTTCATCGATATGGACCATTTTGGGGACGTTCGACAGGTCCGGAGTCATCGTTTTTCATCAGAAAATGAATTTTTCGGACTGTACCAAAAATGATTCAAAATGTCAAATGGATCGTGCCTCATGTTGAATAACCACTTTTTAACCCTACAGAGTGACCAAAATTGCCATTTTTACAGAGTTTTGCTTACTCAAAAGTTTAAATTTTGACCAATTTCAGGCACATAAATCACTTTAAACACACTTATTTTAGTTGAAAAAGACTTAATTCACATCCAACAGTGGTTTGGAGTCAAAAGATTAAATGTTAAAATTTCATCGATATGGACCATTTTGGGGACGTTCGACAGGTCCGGAGTCATCGTTTTTCATCAGAAAATGAATTTTTCGGACTGTACCAAAATGATTCAAAATGTCAAATGGATCGTGCCTCATGTTGAATAACCACTTTTTAACCCCTCAGAGTGACCAAAATTGCCATTTTTACAGAGTTTTGCTTACACAAAAGCTTCAATTTTGACCAATTTCAGGCACATAAATGACTTTAAACACACTTATTTTAGTTGAAAAAGACTTAATTCACATCCAACAGTGGTTTGGAGTCAAAAGATTAAATGTTAAAATGTCATCGATATGGACCATTTTGGGGACGTTCGACAGGTCCGGAGTCATCGTTTTTCATCAGAAAATGAATTTTTCGGACTGTACCAAAAATGATTCAAAATGTCAAATGGATCGTGCCTCATGTTGAATAACCACTTTTTAACCCCTCAGAGTGACCAAAATTGCCATTTTTACAGAGTTTTGCTTACACAAAAGCTTCAATTTTGACCAATTTCAGGCACATAAATGACTTTAAACACACTTATTTTAGTTGAAAAAGACTTAATTCACATTCAACAGTCGTTTGGAGTCAAAAGATTAAATGTTAAAATTTCATCGATATGGACCATTTTGGGGACGTTCGACAGGTCCGGAGTCATCGTTTTTCATCAGAAAATGAATTTTTCGGACTGTACATAAAATGATTCAAAATGTCAAATGGATCGTGCCTCATGTTGAATAACCACTTTTTAACCCCTCAGAGTGACCAAAATTGCCATTTTTACAGAGTTTTGCTTACTCAAAAGCTTCAATTTTGACCAATTTCAGGCACGTAAATGACTTTAAACACACTTATTTTAGTTGAAAAAGACTTAATTCGCATCCAACAGTCGTTGGGAGTCAAAATATTAAATGTTAAAATTTCATCGATATGGACCATTTTGGGGACATTCGACAGGTCCGGAGTCATCGTTTTTCATCAGAAAATTAATTTTTCAGACTATACCAAAAATGATTCAAAATGTCAAATGGATCGTGCCTCATGTTGAATAACAACTTTTTAACCCCTCAGAGTGACCAAAATTGCCATTTTTACAGAGTTTTGCTTACTCAAAAGCTTCAATTTTGACCAATTTCAGGCACATAAATGACTTTAAACACACTTATTTTAGTTGAAAAAGTCCTAATTCACATCCAACAGTCGTTTGGAGTCAAAAGATTAAATGTTAAAATTTCATCGATATGGACCATTTTGGGGACGTTCGACAGTTCCGGAGTCATCGTTTTTCATCAGAAAATGAATTTTTCGGACTATATCAAAAATGATTCAAAATGCCAAAGTGAACGTGCCTCATGTTTAATAACGACTTTTTAACCCCTCAGAGTGACCAAAATTGCCATTTTTACAGAGTTTTGCTTACTCAAAAGCTTCAATTTTGACCAATTTCAGGCACATAAATGACTTTAAACACACTTATTTTAGTTGAAAAAGACTTAATTCACATCCAACAGTGGTTTGGAGTCAAAAGATTAAATGTTAAAATTTCATCGATATGGACCATTTTGGGGACGTTCGACAGGTCCGGAGTCATCGTTTTTCATCAGAAAATGAATTTTTCGGACTGTACCAAAAATGATTCAAAATGTCAAATGGATCGTGCCTCATGTTGAATAACCACTTTTTAACCCCTCAGAGTGACCAAAATTGCCATTTTTACAGAGTTTTGCTTACACAAAAGCTTCAATTTTGACCAATTTCAGGCACATAAATGACTTTAAACACACTTATTTTAGTTGAAAAAGACTTAATTCACATCCAACAGTCGTTTGGAGTCAAAAGATTAAATGTTAAAATTTCATCGATATGGACCATTTTGGGGACGTTCGACATGTCCGGAGTCATCGTTTTTCATCAGAAAATGAATTTTTCGGACTATACCAAAAATGATTCAAAATGTCAAATAGATCTTGCCTCATGTTGAATAACCACTTTTTAACCCCTCAGAGTGACCAAAATTGCCATTTTTACAGAGTTTTGCTTACTCAAAAGCTTCAATTTTGACCAATTTCAGGCACGTAAATGACTTTAAACACACTTATTTTAGTTGAAAAAGACTTAATTCACATCCAACAGTGGTTTAGAGTCAAAAGATTAAATGTTAAAATTTCATCGATATGGACCATTTTGGGGACGTTCGACAGGTCCGGAGTCATCGTTTTTCATCAGAAAATGAATTTTTCGGACTGTACCAAAAATGATTCAAAATGTCAAATGGATCGTGCCTCATGTTGAATAACCACTTTTTAACCCCTCAGAGTGACCAAAATTGCCATTTTTACAGAGTTTTGCTCACACAAAAGCTTCAATTTTGACCAATTTCAGGCACATAAATGACTTTAAACACACTTATTTTAGTTGAAAAAGACTTAATTCACATTCAACAGTCGTTTGGAGTCAAAAGATTAAGTGTTAAAATTTCATCGATATGGACCATTTTGGG
Organism: Lissotriton vulgaris; assembly: GCF_964263255.1. Taxonomy (NCBI): domain Eukaryota; kingdom Metazoa; phylum Chordata; class Amphibia; order Caudata; family Salamandridae; genus Lissotriton; species Lissotriton vulgaris. The sequence continues at coordinate 800,249 of NW_028240631.1, read as the reverse complement.
GACGTTCGACAGGTCCGGAGTCATCGTTTTTCATCAGAAAATGAATTTTTCGGACTATATCAAAAATGATTCAAAATGCCAAAGTGATCGTGCCTCATGTTGAATAACCACTTTTTAACCCCTCAGAGTGACCAAAATTGCCATTTTTACAGAGTTTTGCTTACTCAAAAGCTTCAATTTTGACCAATTTCAGGCACATAAAGGACTTTAAACACACTTATTTTAGTTGAGAAAGTCATAATTCACATCCAACAGTCGTTTGGAGTCAAAAGATTAAATGTTAAAATTTCATCGATATGGACCATTTTGGGGACGTTCGACAGGTCCGGAGTCATCGTTTTTCATCAGAAAATGAATTTTTCGGACTATACCAAAAATGATTCAAAATGCCAAAGTGATCGTGCCTCATGTTGAATAACGACTTTTTAACCCCTCAGAGTGACCAAAATTGCCATTTTTACAGAGTTTTGCTTACTCAAAAGCTTCAATTTTGACCAATTTCAGGCACATAAATGACTTTAAACACACTTATTTTAGTTGAAAAAGTCCTAATTCACATCCAACAGTCGTTTGGAGTCAAAAGATTAAATGTTAAAATTTCATCGATATGGACCATTTTGGGGACGTTCGACAGGTCCGGAGTCATCGTTTTTCATCAGAAAATGAATTTTTCGGACTATACCAAAAATGATTCAAAATGTCAAATAGATTGTGCCTCATGTTGAATAACCACTTTTTAACCCCTCAGAGTGACCAAAATTGCCATTTTTACAGAGTTTTGATTACACAAAAGCTTCAATTTTGACCAATTTCAGGCACATAAATGACTTTAAACACACTTATTTTAGTTGAAAAAGACTTAATTCACATCCAACAGTCGTTTGGAGTCAAAAGATTAAATGTTAAAATTTCATCGATATGGACCATTTTGGGGACGTTCGACAGGTCCGGAGTCATCGTTTTTCATCAGAAAATGAATTCTTCGGACTATACCAAAAATGATTCAAAATGTGAAATGGATCGTGCTTCATGTTGAATAACCACTTTTTAACCCCTCAGAGTGACCAAAATTGCCATTTTTACAGAGTTTTGCTTACTCAAAAGCTTCAATTTTGACCAATTTCAGGCACGTAAATGACTTTAAACACACTTATTTTAGTTGAAAAAGACTTAATTCGCATCCAACAGTCGTTTGGAGTCAAAATATTAAATGTTAAAATTTAATGGATATGGACCATTTTGGGGACATTCGACAGGTCCGGAGTCATCGTTTTTCATCAGAAAATTAATTTTTCAGACTATACCAAAAATGATTCAAAATGTCAAATGGATCGTGCCTCATGTTGAATAACCACTTTTTAACCCCTCAGAGTGACCAAAATTGCCATTTTTACAGAGTTTTGCTTACACAAAAGCTTCAATTTTGACCAATTTCAGGCACATAAATGACTTTAAACACACTTATTTTAGTTGAAAAATACTTAATTCACATCCAACAGTCGTTTGGAGTCAAAAGATTAAATGTTAAAATTTCATCGATATGGACCATTTTGGGGACGTTCGACAGGTCCGGAGTCATCGTTTTTCATCAGAAAATGAATTCTTCGGACTATACCAAAAATGATTCAAAATGTGAAATGGATCGTGCCTCATGTTGAATAACCACTTTTTAACCCCTCAGAGTGACCAAAATTGCCATTTTTACAGAGTTTTGCTTACTCAAAAGCTTCAATTTTGACCAATTTCAGGCACGTAAATGACTTTAAACACACTTATTTTAGTTGAAAAAGACTTAATTCGCATCCAACAGTCGTTTGGAGTCAAAATATTAAATGTTAAAATTTCATCGATATGGACCATTTTGGGGACATTCGACAGGTCCGGAGTCATCGTTTTTCATCAGAAAATTAATTTTTCAGACTATACCAAAAATGATTCAAAATGTCAAATGGATCGTGCCTCATGTTGAATAACCACTTTTGAACCCCTCAGAGTGACCAAAATTGCCATTTTTACAGAGTTTTGCTTACACAAAAGCTTCAATTTTGACCAATTTCAGGCACATAAATGACTTTAAACACACTTATTTTAGTTGAAAAAGACTTAATTCACATCCAACAGTCGTTTGGAGTCAAAAGATTAAATGTTAAAATTTCATCGATATGGACCATTTTGGGGACGTTCGACAGGTCCGGAGTCATCGTTTTTCATCAGAAAATGAATTTTTCAGACTATATCAAAAATGATTCAAAATGCCAAAGTGATCGTGCCTCATGTTGAATAACGACTTTTTAACCCCTCAGAGTGACCAAAATTGCCATTTTTACAGAGTTTTGCTTACTCAAAAGCTTCAATTTTGACCAATTTCAGGCACATAAATGACTTTAAACACACTTATTTTAGTTGAAAAAGTCCTAATTCACATCCAACAGTCGTTTGGAGTCAAAAGATTAAATGTTAAAATTTCATCGATATGGACCATTTTGGGGACGTTCGACAGGTCCGGAGTCATCGTTTTTCATCAGAAAATGAATTTTTCGGACTGTACCAAAAATGATTCAAAATGTCAAATGGATCGTGCCTCATGTTGAATAACCACTTTTTAACCCTACAGAGTGACCAAAATTGCCATTTTTACAGAGTTTTGCTTACTCAAAAGTTTAAATTTTGACCAATTTCAGGCACATAAATCACTTTAAACACACTTATTTTAGTTGAAAAAGACTTAATTCACATCCAACAGTGGTTTGGAGTCAAAAGATTAAATGTTAAAATTTCATCGATATGGACCATTTTGGGGACGTTCGACAGGTCCGGAGTCATCGTTTTTCATCAGAAAATGAATTTTTCGGACTGTACCAAAATGATTCAAAATGTCAAATGGATCGTGCCTCATGTTGAATAACCACTTTTTAACCCCTCAGAGTGACCAAAATTGCCATTTTTACAGAGTTTTGCTTACACAAAAGCTTCAATTTTGACCAATTTCAGGCACATAAATGACTTTAAACACACTTATTTTAGTTGAAAAAGACTTAATTCACATCCAACAGTGGTTTGGAGTCAAAAGATTAAATGTTAAAATGTCATCGATATGGACCATTTTGGGGACGTTCGACAGGTCCGGAGTCATCGTTTTTCATCAGAAAATGAATTTTTCGGACTGTACCAAAAATGATTCAAAATGTCAAATGGATCGTGCCTCATGTTGAATAACCACTTTTTAACCCCTCAGAGTGACCAAAATTGCCATTTTTACAGAGTTTTGCTTACACAAAAGCTTCAATTTTGACCAATTTCAGGCACATAAATGACTTTAAACACACTTATTTTAGTTGAAAAAGACTTAATTCACATTCAACAGTCGTTTGGAGTCAAAAGATTAAATGTTAAAATTTCATCGATATGGACCATTTTGGGGACGTTCGACAGGTCCGGAGTCATCGTTTTTCATCAGAAAATGAATTTTTCGGACTGTACATAAAATGATTCAAAATGTCAAATGGATCGTGCCTCATGTTGAATAACCACTTTTTAACCCCTCAGAGTGACCAAAATTGCCATTTTTACAGAGTTTTGCTTACTCAAAAGCTTCAATTTTGACCAATTTCAGGCACGTAAATGACTTTAAACACACTTATTTTAGTTGAAAAAGACTTAATTCGCATCCAACAGTCGTTGGGAGTCAAAATATTAAATGTTAAAATTTCATCGATATGGACCATTTTGGGGACATTCGACAGGTCCGGAGTCATCGTTTTTCATCAGAAAATTAATTTTTCAGACTATACCAAAAATGATTCAAAATGTCAAATGGATCGTGCCTCATGTTGAATAACCACTTTTTAACCCCTCAGAGTGACCAAAATTGCCATTTTTACAGAGTTTTGCTTACTCAAAAGCTTCAATTTTGACCAATTTCAGGCACATAAATGACTTTAAACACACTTATTTTAGTTGAAAAAGTCCTAATTCACATCCAACAGTCGTTTGGAGTCAAAAGATTAAATGTTAAAATTTCATCGATATGGACCATTTTGGGGACGTTCGACAGGTCCGGAGTCATCGTTTTTCATCAGAAAATGAATTTTTCGGACTATATCAAAAATGATTCAAAATGCCAAAGTGAACGTGCCTCATGTTTAATAACGACTTTTTAACCCCTCAGAGTGACCAAAATTGCCATTTTTACAGAGTTTTGCTTACTCAAAAGCTTCAATTTTGACCAATTTCAGGCACATAAATGACTTTAAACACACTTATTTTAGTTGAAAAAGACTTAATTCACATCCAACAGTGGTTTGGAGTCAAAAGATTAAATGTTAAAATTTCATCGATATGGACCATTTTGGGGACGTTCGACAGGTCCGGAGTCATCGTTTTTCATCAGAAAATGAATTTTTCGGACTGTACCAAAAATTATTCAAAATGTCAAATGGATCGTGCCTCATGTTGAATAACCACTTTTTAACCCCTCAGAGTGACCAAAATTGCCATTTTTACAGAGTTTTGCTTACACAAAAGCTTCAATTTTGACCAATTTCAGGCACATAAATGACTTTAAACACACTTATTTTAGTTGAAAAAGACTTAATTCACATCCAACAGTCGTTTGGAGTCAAAAGATTAAATGTTAAAATTTCATCGATATGGACCATTTTGGGGACGTTCGACAGGTCCGGAGTCATCGTTTTTCATCAGAAAATGAATTTTTCGGACTGTACCAAAAATGATTCAAAATGTCAAATGGATCGTGCCTCATGTTGAATAACCACTTTTTAACCCCTCAGAGTGACCAAAATTGCCATTTTTACAGAGTTTTGCTCACACAAAAGCTTCAATTTTGACCAATTTCAGGCACATAAATGACTTTAAACACACTTATTTTAGTTGAAAAAGACTTAATTCACATTCAACAGTCGTTTGGAGTCAAAAGATTAAGTGTTAAAATTTCATCGATATGGACCATTTTGGGGACGTTCGACAGGTCCGGAGTCATCGTTTTTCATCAGAAAATGAATTTTTCGGACTATATCAAAAATGATTCAAAATGCCAAAGTGATCGTGCCTCATGTTGAATAACCACTTTTTAACCCCTCAGAGTGACCAAAATTGCCATTTTTACAGAGTTTTGCTTACTCAAAAGCTTCAATTTTGACCAATTTCAGGCACATAAAGGACTTTAAACACACTTATTTTAGTTGAGAAAGTCATAATTCACATCCAACAGTCGTTTGGAGTCAAAAGATTAAATGTTAAAATTTCATCGATATGGACCATTTTGGGGACGTTCGACAGGTCCGGAGTCATCGTTTTTCATCAGAAAATGAATTTTTCGGACTATACCAAAAATGATTCAAAATGTCAAATAGATTGTGCCTCATGTTGAATAACCACTTTTTAACCCCTCAGAGTGACCAAAATTGCCATTTTTACAGAGTTTTGCTTACACAAAAGCTTCAATTTTGACCAATTTCAGGCACATAAATGACTTTAAACACACTTATTTTAGTTGAAAAAGACTTAATTCACATCCAACAGTCGTTTGGAGTCAAAAGATTAAATGTTAAAATTTCATCGATATGGACCATTTTGGGGACGTTCGACAGGTCCGGAGTCATCGTTTTTCATCAGAAAATGAATTCTTCGGACTATACCAAAAATGATTCAAAATGTGAAATAGATTGTGCCTCATGTTGAATAACCACTTTTTAACCCCTCAGAGTGACCAAAATTGCCATTTTTACAGAGTTTTGCTTACACAAAAGCTTCAATTTTGACCAATTTCAGGCACATAAATGACTTTAAACACACTTATTTTAGTTGAAAAAGACTTAATTCATATCCAACAGTCGTTTGGAGTCAAAAGATTAAATGTTAAAATTTCATCGATATGGACCATTTTGGGGACGTTCGACATGTCCGGAGTCATCGTTTTTCATCAGAAAATGAATTTTTCGGACTATACCAAAAATGATTCAAAATGTCAAATTGATCGTGCCTCATGTTGAATAACCACTTTTTAACCCCTCAGAGTGACCAAAATTGCAATTTTTACAGAGTTTTGCTTACTCAAAAGTTTAAATTTTGACCAATTTCAGGCACATAAATGACTTTAAACACACTTATTTTAGTTGAAAAAGACTTAATTCACATCCAACAGTGGTTTGGAGTCAAAAGATTAAATGTTAAAATTTCATCAATATGGACCATTTTGGGAACGTTCGACAGGTCCGAAGTCATCGTTTTTCATCAGAAAATGAATTTTTCGGACTGTACCAAAAATGATTCAAAATGTCAAATGGATCGTGCCTCATGTTGAATAACCACTTTTTAACCCCTCAGAGTGACCAAAATTGCCATTTTTACAGAGTTTTGCTTACACAAAAGCTTCAATTTTGACCAATTTCAGGCACATAAATGACTTTAAACACACTTATTTTAGTTGAAAAAGACTTAATTCATATCCAACAGTCGTTTGGAGTCAAAAGATTAAATGTTAAAATTTCATCGATATGGACCATTTTGGGGACGTTCGACATGTCCGGAGTCATAGTTTTTCATCAGAAAATGAATTTTTCGGACTATACCAAAAATGATTCAAAATGTCAAATTGATCGTGCCTCATGTTGAATAACCACTTTTTAACCCCTCAGAGTGACCAAAATTGCAATTTTTACAGAGTTTTGCTTACTCAAAAGTTTAAATTTTGACCAATTTCAGGCACATAAATGACTTTAAACACACTTATTTTATTTGAAAAAGACTTAATTCACATCCAACAGTGGTTTGGAGTCAAAAGATTAAATGTTAAAATTTCATCGATATGGACCATTTTGGGGACGTTCGACAGGTCCGGAGTCATCGTTTTTCATCAGAAAATGAATTTTTCGGACTGTACCAAAAATGATTCAAAATGTCAAATGGATCGTGCCTCATGTTGAATAACCACTTTTTAACCCCTCAGAGTGACCAAAATTGCCATTTTTACAGAGTTTTGCTTACACAAAAGCTTCAATTTTGACCAATTTCAGGCACATAAATGACTTTAAACACACTTATTTTAGTTGAAAAAGACTTAATTCACATTCAACAGTCGTTTGGAGTCAAAAGATTAAATGTTAAAATTTCATCGATATGGACCATTTTGGGGACATTCGACAGGTCCGGAGTCATCGTTTTTCATCAGAAAATTAATTTTTCAGACTATACCAAAAATGATTCAAAATGTCAAATGGATCGTGCCTCATGTTGAATAACCACTTTTGAACCCCTCAGAGTGACCAAAATTGCCATTTTTACAGAGTTTTGCTTACACAAAAGCTTCAATTTTGACCAATTTCAGGCACATAAATGACTTTAAACACACTTATTTTAGTTGAAAAAGACTTAATTCACATCCAACAGTCGTTTGGAGTCAAAAGATTAAATGTTAAAATTTCATCGATATGGACCATTTTGGGGACGTTCGACAGGTCCGGAGTCATCGTTTTTCATCAGAAAATGAATTTTTCGGACTATATCAAAAATGATTCAAAATGCCAAAGTGATCGTGCCTCATGTTGAATAACGACTTTTTAACCCCTCAGAGTGACCAAAATTGCCATTTTTACAGAGTTTTGCTTACACAAAAGCTTCAATTTTGACCAATTTCAGGCACATAAATCACTTTAAACACACTTATTTTAGTTGAAAAAGACTTAATTCACATCCAACAGTGGTTTGGAGTCAAAAGATTAAATGTTAAAATTTCATCGATATGGACCATTTTGGGGACGTTCGACAGGTCCGGAGTCATCGTTTTTCATCAGAAAATGAATTTTTCGGACTGTACCAAAATGATTCAAAATGTCAAATGGATCGTGCCTCATGTTGAATAACCACTTTTTAACCCCTCAGAGTGACCAAAATTGCCATTTTTACAGAGTTTTGCTTACACAAAAGCTTCAATTTTGACCAATTTCAGGCACATAAATGACTTTAAACACACTTATTTTAGTTGAAAAAGACTTAATTCACATCCAACAGTGGTTTGGAGTCAAAAGATTAAATGTTAAAATGTCATCGATATGGACCATTTTGGGGACGTTCGACAGGTCCGGAGTCATCGTTTTTCATCAGAAAATGAATTTTTCGGACTGTACCAAAAATGATTCAAAATGTCAAATGGATCGTGCCTCATGTTGAATAACCACTTTTTAACCCCTCAGAGTGACCAAAATTGCCATTTTTACAGAGTTTTGCTTACACAAAAGCTTCAATTTTGACCAATTTCAGGCACATAAATGACTTTAAACACACTTATTTTAGTTGAAAAAGACTTAATTCACATTCAACAGTCGTTTGGAGTCAAAAGATTAAATGTTAAAATTTCATCGATATGGACCATTTTGGGGACGTTCGACAGGTCCGGAGTCATCGTTTTTCATCAGAAAATGAATTTTTCGGACTGTACATAAAATGATTCAAAATGTCAAATGGATCGTGCCTCATGTTGAATAACCACTTTTTAACCCCTCAGAGTGACCAAAATTGCCATTTTTACAGAGTTTTGCTTACTCAAAAGCTTCAATTTTGACCAATTTCAGGCACGTAAATGACTTTAAACACACTTATTTTAGTTGAAAAAGACTTAATTCGCATCCAACAGTCGTTGGGAGTCAAAATATTAAATGTTAAAATTTCATCGATATGGACCATTTTGGGGACATTCGACAGGTCCGGAGTCATCGTTTTTCATCAGAAAATTAATTTTTCAGACTATACCAAAAATGATTCAAAATGTCAAATGGATCGTGCCTCATGTTGAATAACCACTTTTTAACCCCTCAGAGTGACCAAAATTGCCATTTTTACAGAGTTTTGCTTACTCAAAAGCTTCAATTTTGACCAATTTCAGGCACATAAATGACTTTAAACACACTTATTTTAGTTGAAAAAGTCCTAATTCATATCCAACAGTCGTTTGGAGTCAAAAGATTAAATGTTAAAATTTCATCGATATGGACCATTTTGGGGACGTTCGACAGGTCCGGAGTCATCGTTTTTCATCAGAAAATGAATTTTTCGGACTATATCAAAAATGATTCAAAATGCCAAAGTGAACGTGCCTCATGTTTAATAACGACTTTTTAACCCCTCAGAGTGACCAAAATTGCCATTTTTACAGAGTTTTGCTTACTCAAAAGCTTCAATTTTGACCAATTTCAGGCACATAAATGACTTTAAACACACTTATTTTAGTTGAAAAAGACTTAATTCACATCCAACAGTGGTTTGGAGTCAAAAGATTAAATGTTAAAATTTCATCGATATGGACCATTTTGGGGACGTTCGACAGGTCCGGAGTCATCGTTTTTCATCAGAAAATGAATTTTTCGGACTGTACCAAAAATTATTCAAAATGTCAAATGGATCGTGCCTCATGTTGAATAACCACTTTTTAACCCCTCAGAGTGACCAAAATTGCCATTTTTACAGAGTTTTGCTTACACAAAAGCTTCAATTTTGACCAATTTCAGGCACATAAATGACTTTAAACACACTTATTTTAGTTGAAAAAGACTTAATTCACATCCAACAGTCGTTTGGAGTCAAAAGATTAAATGTTAAAATTTCATCGATATGGACCATTTTGGGGACGTTCGACATGTCCGGAGTCATCGTTTTTCATCAGAAAATGAATTTTTCGGACTATACCAAAAATGATTCAAAATGTCAAATAGATCTTGCCTCATGTTGAATAACCACTTTTTAACCCCTCAGAGTGACCAAAATTGCCATTTTTACAGAGTTTTGCTTACTCAAAAGCTTCAATTTTGACCAATTTCAGGCACGTAAATGACTTTAAACACACTTATTTTAGTTGAAAAAGACTTAATTCACATCCAACAGTGGTTTAGAGTCAAAAGATTAAATGTTAAAATTTCATCGATATGGACCATTTTGGGGACGTTCGACAGGTCCGGAGTCATCGTTTTTCATCAGAAAATGAATTTTTCGGACTGTACCAAAAATGATTCAAAATGTCAAATGGATCGTGCCTCATGTTGAATAACCACTTTTTAACCCCTCAGAGTGACCAAAATTGCCATTTTTACAGAGTTTTGCTCACACAAAAGCTTCAATTTTGACCAATTTCAGGCACATAAATGACTTTAAACACACTTATTTTAGTTGAAAAAGACTTAATTCACATTCAACAGTCGTTTGGAGTCAAAAGATTAAGTGTTAAAATTTCATCGATATGGACCATTTTGGGGACGTTCGACAGGTCCGGAGTCATCGTTTTTCATCAGAAAATGAATTTTTCGGACTATATCAAAAATGATTCAAAATGCCAAAGTGATCGTGCCTCATGTTGAATAACCACTTTTTAACCCCTCAGAGTGACCAAAATTGCCATTTTTACAGAGTTTTGCTTACTCAAAAGCTTCAATTTTGACCAATTTCAGGCACATAAAGGACTTTAAACACACTTATTTTAGTTGAGAAAGTCATAATTCACATCCAACAGTCGTTTGGAGTCAAAAGATTAAATGTTAAAATTTCATCGATATGGACCATTTTGGGGACGTTCGACAGGTCCGGAGTCATCGTTTTTCATCAGAAAATGAATTTTTCGGACTATACCAAAAATGATTCAAAATGTCAAATAGATTGTGCCTCATGTTGAATAACCACTTTTTAACCCCTCAGAGTGACCAAAATTGCCATTTTTACAGAGTTTTGCTTACACAAAAGCTTCAATTTTGACCAATTTCAGGCACATAAATGACTTTAAACACACTTATTTTAGTTGAAAAAGACTTAATTCACATCCAACAGTCGTTTGGAGTCAAAAGATTAAATGTTAAAATTTCATCGATATGGACCATTTTGGGGACGTTCGACAGGTCCGGAGTCATCGTTTTTCATCAGAAAATGAATTCTTCGGACTATACCAAAAATGATTCAAAATGTGAAATAGATTGTGCCTCATGTTGAATAACCACTTTTTAACCCCTCAGAGTGACCAAAATTGCCATTTTTACAGAGTTTTGCTTACACAAAAGCTTCAATTTTGACCAATTTCAGGCACATAAATGACTTTAAACACACTTATTTTAGTTGAAAAAGACTTAATTCATATCCAACAGTCGTTTGGAGTCAAAAGATTAAATGTTAAAATTTCATCGATATGGACCATTTTGGGGACGTTCGACATGTCCGGAGTCATCGTTTTTCATCAGAAAATGAATTTTTCGGACTATACCAAAAATGATTCAAAATGTCAAATTGATCGTGCCTCATGTTGAATAACCACTTTTTAACCCCTCAGAGTGACCAAAATTGCAATTTTTACAGAGTTTTGCTTACTCAAAAGTTTAAATTTTGACCAATTTCAGGCACATAAATGACTTTAAACACACTTATTTTAGTTGAAAAAGACTTAATTCACATCCAACAGTGGTTTGGAGTCAAAAGATTAAATGTTAAAATTTCATCAATATGGACCATTTTGGGAACGTTCGACAGGTCCGAAGTCATCGTTTTTCATCAGAAAATGAATTTTTCGGACTGTACCAAAAATGATTCAAAATGTCAAATGGATCGTGCCTCATGTTGAATAACCACTTTTTAACCCCTCAGAGTGACCAAAATTGCCATTTTTACAGAGTTTTGCTTACACAAAAGCTTCAATTTTGACCAATTTCAGGCACATAAATGACTTTAAACACACTTATTTTAGTTGAAAAAGACTTAATTCATATCCAACAGTCGTTTGGAGTCAAAAGATTAAATGTTAAAATTTCATCGATATGGACCATTTTGGGGACGTTCGACATGTCCGGAGTCATAGTTTTTCATCAGAAAATGAATTTTTCGGACTATACCAAAAATGATTCAAAATGTCAAATTGATCGTGCCTCATGTTGAATAACCACTTTTTAACCCCTCAGAGTGACCAAAATTGCAATTTTTACAGAGTTTTGCTTACTCAAAAGTTTAAATTTTGACCAATTTCAGGCACATAAATGACTTTAAACACACTTATTTTATTTGAAAAAGACTTAATTCACATCCAACAGTGGTTTGGAGTCAAAAGATTAAATGTTAAAATTTCATCGATATGGACCATTTTGGGGACGTTCGACAGGTCCGGAGTCATCGTTTTTCATCAGAAAATGAATTTTTCGGACTGTACCAAAAATGATTCAAAATGTCAAATGGATCGTGCCTCATGTTGAATAACCACTTTTTAACCCCTCAGAGTGACCAAAATTGCCATTTTTACAGAGTTTTGCTTACACAAAAGCTTCAATTTTGACCAATTTCAGGCACATAAATGACTTTAAACACACTTATTTTAGTTGAAAAAGACTTAATTCACATTCAACAGTCGTTTGGAGTCAAAAGATTAAATGTTAAAATTTCATCGATATGGACCATTTTGGGGACATTCGACAGGTCCGGAGTCATCGTTTTTCATCAGAAAATTAATTTTTCAGACTATACCAAAAATGATTCAAAATGTCAAATGGATCGTGCCTCATGTTGAATAACCACTTTTTAACCCCTCAGAGTGACCAAAATTGCCATTTTTACAGAGTTTTGCTTACACAAAAGCTTCAATTTTGACCAATTTCAGGCACATAAATGACTTTAAACACACTTATTTTAGTTGAAAAAGACTTAATTCACATCCAACAGTCGTTTGGAGTCAAAAGATTAAATGTTAAAATTTCATCGATATGGACCATTTTGGGGACGTTCGACAGGTCCGGAGTCATCGTTTTTCATCAGAAAATGAATTTTTCGGACTATATCAAAAATGATTCAAAATGCCAAAGTGATCGTGCCTCATGTTGAATAACGACTTTTTAACCCCTCAGAGTGACCAAAATTGCCATTTCTACAGAGTTTTGCTTACTCAAAAGCTTCAATTTTGACCAATTTCCGGCACATAAATGACTTTAAACACACTTATTTTAGTTGAAAAAGTCCTAATTCACATCCAACAGTCGTTTGGAGTCAAAAGATTAAATGTTAAAATTTCATCGATATGGACCATTTTGGGGACGTTCGACAGGTCCGGAGTCATCGTTTTTCATCAGAAAATGAATTTTTCGGACTATACCAAAAATGATTCAAAATGTCAAATAGATTGTGCCTCATGTTGAATAACCACTTTTTAACCCCTCAGAGTGACCAAAATTGCCATTTTTACAGAGTTTTGCTTACACAAAAGCTTCAATTTTGACCAATTTCAGGCACATAAATGACGTTAAACACACTTATTTTAGTTGAAAAAGACTTAATTCACATCCATCAGTCGTTTGGAGTCAAAAGATTAAATGTTAAAATTTCACCGATATGGACCATTTTGGGGACGTTCGACAGGTCCGGAGTCATCGTTTTTCATCAGAAAATGAATTCTTCGGACTATACCAAAAATGATTCAAAATGTGAAATGGATCGTGCTTCATGTTGAATAACCACTTTTTAACCCCTCAGAGTGACCAAAATTGCCATTTTACAGAGTTTTGCTTACTCAAATGCTTCAATTTTGACCAATTTCAGGCACGTAAATGACTTTAAACACACTTATTTTAGTTGAAAAAGACTTAATTCGCATCCAACAGTCGTTTGGAGTCAAAATATTAAATGTTAAAATTTAATGGATATGGACCATTTTGGGGACATTCGACAGGTCCGGAGTCATCGTTTTTCATCAGAAAATTAATTTTTCAGACTATACCAAAAATGATTCAAAATGTCAAATGGATCGTGCTCATGTTGAATAACCACTTTTTAACCCCTCAGAGTGACCAAAATTGCCATTTTTACAGAGTTTTGCTTACACAAAAGCTTCAATTTTGACCAATTTCAGGCACATAAATGACTTTAAACACACTTATTTTAGTTGAAAAAGACTTAATTCACATCCAACAGTCATTTGGAGTCAAAAGATTAAATGTAAAATTTCATCGATATGGACCATTTTGGGGACGTTCGACAGGTCCGGAGTCATCGTTTTTCATCAGAAAATGAATTCTTCGGACTATACCAAAAATGATTCAAAATGTGAAATGGATCGTGCCTCATGTTGAATAACCACTTTTTAACCCCTCAGAGTGACCAAAATTGCCATTTTTACAGAGTTTTGCTTACTCAAAAGCTTCAATTTTGACCAATTTCAGGCACGTAAATGACTTTAAACACACTTATTTTAGTTGAAAAAGACTTAATTCGCATCCAACAGTCGTTTGGAGTCAAAATATTAAATGTTAAAATTTCATCGATATGGACCATTTTGGGGACATTCGACAGGTCCGGAGTCATCGTTTTTCATCAGAAAATTAATTTTTCAGACTATACCAAAAATGATTCAAAATGTCAAATGGATCGTGCCTCATGTTGAATAACCACTTTTGAACCCCTCAGAGTGACCAAAATTGCCATTTTTACAGAGTTTTGCTTACACAAAAGCTTCAATTTTGACCAATTTCAGGCACGTAAATGACTTTAAACACACTTATTTTAGTTGAAAAAGACTTAATTCGCATCCAACAGTCGTTGGGAGTCAAAATATTAAATGTTAAAATTTCATCGATATGGACCATTTTGGGGACATTCGACAGGTCCGGAGTCATCGTTTTCCATCAGAAAATGAATTTTTCGGACTATACCAAAAATGATTCAAAATGTCAAATAGATTGTGCCTTATGTTGAATAACCACTTTTAACCCCTCAGAGTGACCAAAATTGCCATTTTTACAGAGTTTTGCTTACACAAAAGCTTCAATTTTGACCAATTTCAGGCACATAAATGACTTTAAACACACTTATTTTAGTTGAAAAAGACTTAATTCACATCCAACAGTCGTTTGGAGTCAAAAGATTAAATGTTAAAATTTCATCGATATGGACCATTTTGGGGACGTTCGACAGGTCCGGAGTCATCGTTTTTCATCAGAAAATTAATTTTTCAGACTATACCAAAAATGATTCAAAATGTCAAATGGATCGTGCCTCATGTTGAATAACCACTTTTTAACCCCTCAGAGTGACCAAAATTGCCATTTTTACAGAGTTTTGCTTACACAAAAGCTTCAATTTTGACCAATTTCAGGCACATAAATGACGTTAAACACACTTATTTTAGTTGAAAAAGACTTAATTCACATCCATCCAGTCGTTTGGAGTCAAAAGATTAAATGTTAAAATTTCACCGATATGGACCATTTTGGGGACGTTCGACAGGTCCGGAGTCATCGTTTTTCATCAGAAAATGAATTCTTCGGACTATACCAAAAATGATTCAAAATGTGAAATGGATCGTGCTTCATGTTGAATAACCACTTTTTAACCCCTCAGAGTGACCAAAATTGCCATTTTTACAGAGTTTTGCTTACTCAAATGCTTCAATTTTGACCAATTTCAGGCACGTAAATGACTTTAAACACACTTATTTTAGTTGAAAAAGACTTAATTCGGATCCAACAGTCGTTTGGAGTCAAAATATTAAATGTTAAAATTTAATGGATATGGACCATTTTGGGGACATTCGACAGGTCCGGAGTCATCGTTTTTCATCAGAAAATTAATTTTTCAGACTATACCAAAAATGATTCAAAATGTCAAATGGATCGTGCCTCATGTTGAATAACCACTTTTAACCCCTCAGAGTGACCAAAATTGCCATTTTTACAGAGTTTTGCTTACACAAAAGCTTCAATTTTGACCAATTTCAGGCACATAAATGACTTTAAACACACTTATTTTAGTTGAAAAAGACTTAATTCACATCCAACAGTCGTTTGGAGTCAAAAGATTAAATGTTAAAATTTCATCGATATGGACCATTTTGGGGACGTTCGACAGGTCCGGAGTCATCGTTTTTCATCAGAAAATGAATTCTTCGGACTATACCAAAAATGATTCAAAATGTGAAATGGATCGTGCCTCATGTTGAATAACCACTTTTTAACCCTCAGAGTGACCAAAATTGCCATTTTTACAGAGTTTTGCTTACTCAAAAGCTTCAATTTTGACCAATTTCAGGCACGTAAATGACTTTAAACACACTTATTTTAGTTGAAAAAGACTTAATTCGCATCCAACAGTCGTTTGGAGTCAAAATATTAAATGTTAAAATTTCATCGATATGGACCATTTTGGGGACATTCGACAGGTCCGGAGTCATCGTTTTTCATCAGAAAATTAATTTTTCAGACTATACCAAAAATGATTCAAAATGTCAAATGGATCGTGCCTCATGTTGAATAACCACTTTTGAACCCCTCAGAGTGACCAAAATTGCCATTTTTACAGAGTTTTGCTTACACAAAAGCTTCAATTTTGACCAATTTCAGGCACATAAATGACTTTAAACACACTTATTTTAGTTGAAAAAGACTTAATTCACATCCAACAGTGGTTTGGAGTCAAAAGATTAAATGTTAAAATTTCATCGATATGGACCATTTTGGGGACGTTCGACAGGTCCGGAGTCATCGTTTTTCATCAGAAAATGAATTTTTCGGACTGTACATAAAATGATTCAAAATGTCAAATGGATCGTGCCTCATGTTGAATAACCACTTTTTAACCCCTCAGAGTGACCAAAATTGCCATTTTTACAGAGTTTTGCTTACTCAAAAGCTTCAATTTTGACCAATTTCAGGCACGTAAATGACTTTAAACACACTTATTTTAGTTGAAAAAGACTTAATTCACATCCAACAGTCGTTTGGAGTCAAAAGATTAAATGTTAAAATTTCATCGATATGGACCATTTTGGGGACGTTCGACAGGTCCGGAGTCATCGTTTTTCATCAGAAAATGAATTTTTCGGACTATATCAAAAATGATTCAAAATGCCAAAGTGATCGTGCCTCATGTTGAATAACGACTTTTTAACCCCTCAGAGTGACCAAAATTGCCATTTCTACAGAGTTTTGCTTACTCAAAAGCTTCAATTTTGACCAATTTCCGGCACATAAATGACTTTAAACACACTTATTTTAGTTGAAAAAAGTCCTAATTCACATCCAACAGTCGTTTGGAGTCAAAAGATTAAATGTTAAAATTTCATCGATATGGACCATTTTGGGGACGTTCGACAGGTCCGGAGTCATCGTTTTTCATCAGAAAATGAATTTTTCGGACTATACCAAAAATGATTCAAAATGTCAAATAGATTGTGCCTCATGTTGAATAACCACTTTTTAACCCCTCAGAGTGACCAAAATTGCCATTTTTACAGAGTTTTGCTTACACAAAAGCTTCAATTTTGACCAATTTCAGGCACATAAATGACTTTAAACACACTTATTTTAGTTGAAAAAGACTTAATTCACATCCAACAGTCGTTTGGAGTCAAAAGATTAAATGTTAAAATTTCATCGATATGGACCATTTTGGGGACGTTCGACAGGTCCGGAGTCATCGTTTTTCATCAGAAAATGAATTCTTCGGACTATACCAAAAATGATTCAAAATGTGAAATGGATCGTGCTTCATGTTGAATAACCACTTTTTAACCCCTCAGAGTGACCAAAATTGCCATTTTTACAGAGTTTTGCTTACTCAAAAGCTTCAATTTTGACCAATTTCAGGCACGTAAATGACTTTAAACACACTTATTTAGTTGAAAAAGACTTAATTCGCATCCAACAGTCGTTTGGAGTCAAAATATTAAATGTTAAAATTTAATGGATATGGACCATTTTGGGGACGTTCGACAGGTCCGGAGTCCTCGTTTTTCATCAGAAAATTAATTTTTCAGACTATACCAAAAATGATTCAAAATGTCAAATGGATCGTGCCTCATGTTGAATAACCACTTTTTAACCCCTCAGAGTGACCAAAATTGCCATTTTTACAGAGTTTTGCTTACTCAAAAGCTTCAATTTTGACCAATTTCAGGCACGTAAATGACTTTAAACACACTTATTTTAGTTGAAAAAGACTTAATTCGCATCCAACAGTCGTTGGGAGTCAAAAATATTAAATGTTAAAATTTCATCGATATGGACCATTTTGGGGACATTCGACAGGTCCGGAGTCATCGTTTTCCATCAGAAAATGAATTTTTCGGACTATACCAAAAATGATTCAAAATGTCAAATAGATTGTGCCTTATGTTGAATAACCACTTTTTAACCCCTCAGAGTGACCAAAATTGCCATTTTTACAGAGTTTTGCTTACACAAAAGCTTCAATTTTGACCAATTTCAGGCACATAAATGACTTTAAACACACTTATTTTAGTTGAAAAAGACTTAATTCACATCCAACAGTCGTTTGGAGTCAAAAGATTAAATGTTAAAATTTCATCGATATGGACCATTTTGGGGACGTTCGACAGGTCCGGAGTCATCGTTTTTCATCAGAAAATTAATTTTTCAGACTATACCAAAAATGATTCAAAATGTCAAATGGATCGTGCCTCATGTTGAATAACCACTTTTTAACCCCTCAGAGTGACCAAAATTGCCATTTTTACAGAGTTTTGCTTACACAAAAGCTTCAATTTTGACCAATTTCAGGCACATAAATGACTTTAAACACACTTATTTTAGTTGAAAAAGTCCTAATTCACATCCAACAGTCGTTTGGAGTCAAAAGATTAAATGTTAAAATTTCATCGATATGGACCATTTTGGGGACATTCGACAGGTCCGGAGTCATCGTTTTTCATCAGAAAATTAATTTTTCAGACTATACCAAAAATGATTCAAAATGTCAAATGGATCGTGCCTCATGTTGAATAACCACTTTTTAACCCCTCAGAGTGACCAAAATTGCCATTTTTACAGAGTTTTGCTTACACAAAAGCTTCAATTTTGACCAATTTCAGGCACATAAATGACTTTAAACACACTTATTTTAGTTGAAAAAGACTTAATTCACATCCAACAGTCGTTTGGAGTCAAAAGATTAAATGTTAAAATTTCATCGATATGGACCATTTTGGGGACGTTCGACAGGTCCGGAGTCATCGTTTTTCATCAGAAAATGAATTTTTCAGACTATATCAAAAATGATTCAAAATGCCAAAGTGATCGTGCCTCATGTTGAATAACGACTTTTTAACCCCTCAGAGTGACCAAAATTGCCATTTTTACAGAGTTTTGCTTACTCAAAAGCTTCAATTTTGACCAATTTCAGGCACATAAATGACTTTAAACACACTTATTTTAGTTGAAAAAGTCCTAATTCACATCCAACAGTCGTTTGGAGTCAAAAGATTAAATGTTAAAATTTCATCGATATGGACCATTTTGGGGACGTTCGACAGGTCCGGAGTCATCGTTTTTCATCAGAAAATGAATTTTTCGGACTGTACCAAAAATGATTCAAAATGTCAAATGGATCGTGCCTCATGTTGAATAACCACTTTTTAACCCCTCAGAGTGACCAAAATTGCCATTTTTACAGAGTTTTTCTTACACAAAAGCTTCAATTTTGACCAATTTCAGGCACATAAATGACTTTAAACACACTTATTTTAGTTGAAAAAGACTTAATTCACATCCAACAGTGGTTTGGAGTCAAAAGATTAAATGTTAAAATTTCATCGATATGGACCATTTTGGGGACGTTCGACAGGTCCGGAGTCATCGTTTTTCATCAGAAAATGAATTTTTCGGACTGTACCAAAAATGATTCAAAATGTCAAATGGATCGTGCCTCATGTTGAATAACCACTTATTAACCCCTCAGAGTGACCAAAATTGCCATTTTTACAGAGTTTTGCTTACACAAAAGCTTCAATTTTGACCAATTTCAGGCACATAAATGACTTTAAACACACTTATTTTAGTTGAAAAAGACTTAATTCACATTCAACAGTCGTTTGGAGTCAAAAGATTAAATGTTAAAATTTCATCGATATGGACCATTTTGGGGACGTTCGACAGGTCCGGAGTCATCGTTTTTCATCAGAAAATGAATTTTTCGGACTGTACATAAAATGATTCAAAATGTCAAATGGATCGTGCCTCATGTTGAATAACCACTTTTTAACCCCTCAGAGTGATCAAAATTGCCATTTTTACAGAGTTTTGCTTACTCAAAAGCTTCAATTTTGACCAATTTCAGGCACGTAAATGACTTTAAACACACTTATTTTAGTTGAAAAAGACTTAATTCGCATCCAACAGTCGTTTGGAGTCAAAATATTAAATGTTAAAATTTCATCGATATGGACCATTTTGGGGACATTCGACAGGTCCGGAGTCATCGTTTTTCATCAGAAAATTAATTTTTCAGACTATACCAAAAATGATTCAAAATGTCAAATGGATCGTGCCTCATGTTGAATAACCACTTTTTAACCCCTCAGAGTGACCAAAATTGCCATTTTTACAGAGTTTTGCTTACACAAAAGCTTCAATTTTGACCAATTTCAGGCACATAAATGACTTTAAACACACTTATTTTAGTTGAAAAAGACTTAATTCACATCCAACAGTCGTTTGGAGTCAAAAGATTAAATGTTAAAATTTCATCGATATGGACCATTTTGGGGACGTTCGACAGGTCCGGAGTCATCGTTTTTCATCAGAAAATGAATTTTTCGGACTATATCAAAAATGATTCAAAATGCCAAAGTGATCGTGCCTCATGTTGAATAACGACTTTTTAACCCCTCAGAGTGACCAAAATTGCCATTTTTACAGAGTTTTGCTTACTCAAAAGCTTCAATTTTGACCAATTTCAGGCACATAAATGACTTTAAACACACTTATTTTAGTTGAAAAAGTCCTAATTCACATCCAACAGTCGTTTGGAGTCAAAAGATTAAATGTTAAAATTTCATCGATATGGACCAATTTTGGGGACGTTCGACAGGTCCGGAGTCATCGTTTTTCATCAGAAAATGAATTTTTCGGACTATACCAAAAATGATTCAAAATGTCAAATAGATTGTGCCTCATGTTGAATAACCACTTTTTAACCCCTCAGAGTGACCAAAATTGCCATTTTTACAGAGTTTTGCTTACACAAAAGCTTCAATTTTGACCAATTTCAGGCACATAAATGACTTTAAACACACTTATTTTAGTTGAAAAAGACTTAATTCACATCCAACAGTCGTTTGGAGTCAAAAGATTAAATGTTAAAATTTCATCGATATGGACCATTTTGGGGACGTTCGACAGGTCCGGAGTCATCGTTTTTCATCAGAAAATGAATTTTTCGGACTGTACCAAAAATGATTCAAAATGTCAAATGGATCGTGCCTCATGTTGAATAACCACTTTTTAACCCCTCAGAGTGACCAAAATTGCCATTTTTACAGAGTTTTGCTTACACAAAAGCTTCAATTTTGACCAATTTCAGGCACATAAATGACTTTAAACACACTTATTTTAGTTGAAAAAGACTTAATTCACATCCAACAGTCGTTTGGAGTCAAAAGATTAAATGTTAAAATTTCATCGATATGGACCATTTTGGGGACGTTCGACAGGTCCGGAGTCATCGTTTTTCATCAGAAAATGAATTCTTCGGACTATACCAAAAATGATTCAAAATGTGAAATGGATCGTGCCCTATGTTGAATAACCACTTTTTAACCCCTCAGAGTGACCAAAATTGCCATTTTTACAGAGTTTTGCTTACTCAAAAGCTTCAATTTTGACCAATTTCAGGCACGTAAATGACTTTAAACACACTTATTTTAGTTGAAAAAGACTTAATTCGCATCCAACAGTGGTTTGCAGTCAAAATATTAAATGTTAAAATTTCATCGATATGGACCATTTTGGGGACATTCGACAGGTCCGGAGTCATCGTTTTTCATCAGAAAATTAATTTTTCAGACTATACCAAAAATGATTCAAAATGTCAAATGGATCGTGCCTCATGTTGAATAACCACTTTTTAACCCCTCAGAGTGACCAAAATTGCCATTTTTACAGAGTTTTGCTTACACAAAAGCTTCAATTTTGACCAATTTCAGGCACATAAATGACTTTAAACACACTTATTTTAGTTGAAAAAGACTTAATTCACATCCAACAGTCGTTTGGAGTCAAAAGATTAAATGTTAAAATTTCATCGATTTGGACCATTTTGGGGACGTTCGACAGGTCCGGAGTCATCGTTTTTCATCAGAAAATGAATTTTTCGGACTATATCAAAAATGATTCAAAATGCCAAAGTGATCGTGCCTCATGTTGAATAACGACTTTTTAACCCCTCAGAGTGACCAAAATTGCCATTTTTACAGAGTTTTGCTTACTCAAAAGCTTCAATTTTGACCAATTTCAGGCACATAAATGACTTTAAACACACTTATTTTAGTTGAAAAAGTCCTAATTCACATCCAACAGTCGTTTGGAGTCAAAAGATTAAATGTTAAAATTTCATCGATATGGACCATTTTGGGGACGTTCGACAGGTCCGGAGTCATCGTTTTTCATCAGAAAATGAATTTTTCGGACTGTACCAAAAATGATTCAAAATGTCAAATGGATCGTGCCTCATGTTGAATAACCACTTTTTAACCCTACAGAGTGACCAAAATTGCCATTTTTACAGAGTTTTGCTTACACAAAAGCTTCAATTTTGACCAATTTCAGGCACATAAATGACTTTAAACACACTTATTTTAGTTGAAAAAGACTTAATTCACATCCAACAGCCGTTTGGAGTCAAAAGATTAAATGTTAAAATTTCATCGATATGGACCATTTTGGGGACGTTCGACAGGTCCGGAGTCATCGTTTTTCATCAGAAAATGAATTTTTCGGACTATATCAAAAATGATTCAAAATGCCAAAGTGATCGTGCCTCATGTTGAATAACCACTTTTTAACCCCTCAGAGTGACCAGAATTGCCATTTTTACAGAGTTTTGCTTACACAAAAGCTTCAATTTTGACCAATTTCAGGCACATAAATGACTTTAAACACACTTATTTTAGTTGAAAAAGACTTAATTCACATCCAACAGTCGTTTGGAGTCAAAAGATTAAATGTTAAAATTTCATCGATATGGACCATTTTGGGGACGTTCGACAGGTCCGGAGTCATCGTTTTTCATCAGAAAATGAATTCTTCGGACTATACCAAAAATGATTCAAAATGTGAAATAGATTGTGCCTCATGTTGAATAACCACTTTTTAACCCCTCAGAGTGACCAAAATTGCCATTTTTACAGAGTTTTGCTTACACAAAAGCTTCAATTTTGACCAATTTCAGGCACATAAATGACTTTAAACACACTTATTTTAGTTGAAAAAGACTTAATTCATATCCAACAGTCGTTTGGAGTCAAAAGATTAAATGTTAAAATTTCATCGATATGGACCATTTTGGGGACGTTCGACATGTCCGGAGTCATCGTTTTTCATCAGAAAATGAATTTTTCGGACTATACCAAAAATGATTCAAAATGTCAAATTGATCGTGCCTCATGTTGAATAACCACTTTTTAACCCCTCAGAGTGACCAAAATTGCAATTTTTACAGAGTTTTGCTTACTCAAAAGTTTAAATTTTGACCAATTTCAGGCACATAAATGACTTTAAACACACTTATTTTAGTTGAAAAAGACTTAATTCACATCCAACAGTGGTTTGGAGTCAAAAGATTAAATGTTAAAATTTCATCGATATGGACCATTTTGGGGACGTTCGACAGGTCCGGAGTCATCGTTTTTCATCAGAAAATGAATTTTTCGGACTGTACCAAAAATGATTCAAAATGTCAAATGGATCGTGCCTCATGTTGAATAACCACTTTTTAACCCCTCAGAGTGACCAAAATTGCCATTTTTACAGAGTTTTTGCTTACACAAAAGCTTCAATTTTGACCAATTTCAGGCACATAAATGACTTTAAACACACTTATTTTAGTTGAAAAAGACTTAATTCATATCCAACAGTCGTTTGGAGTCAAAAGATTAAATGTTAAAATTTCATCGATATGGACCATTTTGGGGACGTTCGACATGTCCGGAGTCATCGTTTTTCATCAGAAAATGAATTTTTCGGACTATACCAAAAATGATTCAAAATGTCAAATTGATCGTGCCTCATGTTGAATAACCACTTTTTAACCCCTCAGAGTGACCAAAATTGCAATTTTTACAGAGTTTTGCTTACTCAAAAGTTTAAATTTTGACCAATTTCAGGCACATAAATGACTTTAAGCACACTTATTTTAGTTGAAAAAGACTTAATTCACATCCAACAGTGGTTTGGAGTCAAAAGATTAAATGTTAAAATTTCATCGATATGGACCATTTTGGGGCCGTTCGACAGGTCCGGAGTCATCGTTTTTCATCAGAAAATGAATTTTTCGGACTGTACCAAAAATGATTCAAAATGTCAAATGGATCGTGCCTCATGTTGAATAACCACTTTTTAACCCCTCAGAGTGACCAAAATTGCCATTTTTACAGAGTTTTGCTTACACAAAAGCTTCAATTTTGACCAATTTCAGGCACATAAATGACTTTAAACACACTTATTTTAGTTGAAAAAGACTTAATTCACATTCAACAGTCGTTTGGAGTCAAAAGATTAAATGTTAAAATTTCATCGATATGGACCATTTTGGGGACGTTCGACAGGTCCGGAGTCATCGTTTTTCATCAGAAAATGAATTTTTCGGACTATACCAAAAATGATTCAAAATGTCAAATAGATTGTGCCTCATGTTGAATAACCACTTTTTAACCCCTCAGAGTGACCAAAATTGCCATTTTTACAGAGTTTTGCTTACACAAAAGCTTCAATTTTGACCAATTTCAGGCACATAAATGACTTTAAACACACTTATTTTAGTTGAAAAAGACTTAATTCACATCCAACAGTCGTTTGGAGTCAAAAGATTAAATGTTAAAATTTCATCGATATGGACCATTTTGGGGACGTTCGACAGGTCCGGAGTCATCGTTTTTCATCAGAAAATGAATTCTTCGGACTATACCAAAAATGATTCAAAATGTGAAATGGATCGTGCCTCATGTTGAATAACCACTTTTTAACCCCTCAGAGTGACCAAAATTGCCATTTTTACAGAGTTTTGCTTACTCAAAAGCTTCACTTTTGACCAATTTCAGGCACGTAAATGACTTTAAACACACTTATTTTAGTTGAAAAAGACTTAATTCGCATCCAACAGTCGTTTGGAGTCAAAATATTAAATGTTAAAATTTCATCGATATGGACCATTTTGGGGACATTCGACAGGTCCGGAGTCATCGTTTTTCATCAGAAAATAAATTTTTCAGACTATACCAAAAATGATTCAAAATGTCAAATGGATCGTGCCTCATGTTGAATAACCACTTTTTAACCCCTCAGAGTGACCAAAATTGCCATTTTTACAGAGTTTTGCTTACACAAAAGCTTCAATTTTGACCAATTTCAGGCACATAAATGACTTTAAACACACTTATTTTAGTTGAAAAAGACTTAATTCACATCCAACAGTCGTTTGGAGTCAAAAGATTAAATGTTAAAATTTCATCGATATGGACCATTTTGGGGACGTTCGACAGGTCCGGAGTCATCGTTTTTCATCAGAAAATGAATTTTTCGGACTATATCAAAAATGATTCAAAATGCCAAAGTGATCGTGCCTCATGTTGAATAACGACTTTTTAACCCCTCAGAGTGACCAAAATTGCCATTTTTACAGAGTTTTGCTTACTCAAAAGCTTCAATTTTGACCAAGTTCAGGCACATAAATGACTTTAAACACACTTATTTTAGTTGAAAAAGTCCTAATTCACATCCAACAGTCGTTTGGAGTCAAAAGATTAAATGTTAAAATTTCATCGATATGGACCATTTTGGGGACGTTCGACAGGTCCGGAGTCATCGTTTTTCATCAGAAAATGAATTTTTCGGACTATACCAAAAATGATTCAAAATGTCAAATAGATTGTGCCTCATGTTGAATAACCACTTTTTAACCCCTGAAAGTGACCAAAATTGCCATTTTTACAGAGTTTTGCTTACACAAAAGCTTCAATTTTGACCAATTTCAGGCACAAAAATGACTTTAAACACACTTATTTTAGTTGAAAAAGACTTAATTCACATCCAACAGTCGTTTGGAGTCAAAAGATTAAATGTTAAAATTTCATCGATATGGACCATTTTGGGGACGTTCGACAGGTCCGGAGTCATCGTTTTTCATCAGAAAATGAATTCTTCGGACTATACCAAAAATGATTCAAAATGTGAAATGGATCGTGCCTCATGTTGAATAACCACTTTTTAACTCCTCAGAGTGACCAAAATTGCCATTTTTACAGAGTTTTGCTTACTCAAAAGCTTCAATTTTGACCAATTTCAGGCACGTAAATGACTTTAAACACACTTATTTCAGTTGAAAAAGACTTAATTCGCATCCAACAGTCGTTTGGAGTCAAAATATTAAATGTTACAATTTCATCGATATGGACCATTTTGGGGACATTCGACAGGTCCGGAGTCAACGTTTTTCATCAGAAAATTAATTTTTCAGACTATACCAAAAATGATTCAAAATGTCAAATGGATCGTGCCTCATGTTGAATAACCACTTTTTAACCCCTCAGAGTGACCAAAATTGCCATTTTTACAGAGTTTTGCTTACACAAAAGCTTCAATTTTGACCAATTTCAGGCACATAAATGACTTTAAACACACTTATTTTAGTTGAAAAAGACTTAATTCACATCCAACAGTCGTTTGGAGTCAAAAGATTAAATGTTAAAATTTCATCGATTAGGACCATTTTGGGGACGTTCGACAGGTCCGGAGTCATCGTTTTTCATCAGAAAATGAATTTTTCGGACTATATCAAAAATGATTCAAAATGCCAAAGTGATCGTGCCTCATGTTGAATAACGACTTTTTAACCCCTCAGAGTGACCAAAATTGCCATTTTTACAGAGTTTTGCTTACTCAAAAGCTTCAATTTTGACCAATTTCAGGCACATAAATGACTTTAAACACACTTATTTTAGTTGAAAAAGTCCTAATTCACATCCAACAGTCGTTTGGAGTCAAAAGATTAAATGTTAAAATTTCATCGATATGGACCATTTTGGGGACATTCGACAGGTCCGGAGTCAACGTTTTTCATCAGAAAATGAATTTTTCGGACTATATCAAAAATGATTCAAAATGCCAAAGTGATCGTGCCTCATGTTGAATAACGACTTTTTAACCCCTCAGAGTGACCAAAATTGCCATTTTTACAGAGTTTTGCTTACTCAAAAGCTTCAATTTTGACCAATTTCAGGCACATAAATGACTTTAAACACACTTATTTCAGTTGAAAAAGACTTAATTCGCATCCAACAGTCGTTTGGAGTCAAAATATTAAATGTTACAATTTCATCGATATGGACCATTTTGGGGACGTTCGACAGGTCCGGAGTCATCGTTTTTCATCAGAAAATGAATTTTTCGGACTATATCAAAAATGATTCAAAATGCCAAAGTGATCGTGCCTCATGTTGAATAACGACTTTTTAACCCCTCAGAGTGACCAAAATTGCCATTTTTACAGAGTTTTGCTTACTCAAAAGCTTCAATTTTGACCAATTTCAGGCACATAAATGACTTTAAACACACTTATTTTAGTTGAAAAAGTCCTAATTCACATCCAACAGTCGTTTGGAGTCAAAAGATTAAATGTTAAAATTTCATCGATATGGACCATTTTGGGGACGTTCGACAGGTCCGGAGTCATCGTTTTTCATCAGAAAATGAATTTTTCGGACTATACCAAAAATGATTCAAAATGTCAAATAGATTGTGCCTCATGTTGAATAACCACTTTTTAACCCCTCAGAGTGACCAAAATTGCCATTTTTACAGAGTTTTGCTTACACAAAAGCTTCAATTTTGACCAATTTCAGGCACATAAATGACTTTAAACACACTTATTTTAGTTGAAAAAGACTTAATTCACATCCAACAGTCGTTTGGAGTCAAAAGATTAAATGTTAAAATTTCAGCGATATGGACCATTTTGGGGACGTTCGACAGGTCCGGAGTCATCGTTTTTCATCAGAAAATGAATTCTTCGGACTATACCAAAAATGATTCAAAATGTGAAATGGATCGTGCCTCATGTTGAATAACCACTTTTTAACCCCTCAGAGTGACCAAAATTGCCATTTTTACAGAGTTTTGCTTACACAAAAGCTTCAATTTTGACCAATTTCAGGCACATAAATGACTTTAAACACACGTATTTTAGTTGAAAAAGACTTAATTCGCATCCAACAGTCGTTTGGAGTCAAAATATTAAATGTTAAAATTTCATCGATATGGACCATTTTGGGGACGTTCGACAGGTCCGGAGTCATCGTTTTTCATCAGAAAATGAATTCTTCGGACTATACCAAAAATGATTCAAAATGTCAAATAGATTGTGCCTCATGTTGAATAACCACTTTTTAACCCCTCAGAGTGACCAAAATTGCCATTTTTACAGAGTTTTGCTTACACAAAAGCTTCAATTTTGACCAATTTCAGGCACATAAATGACTTTAAACACACTTATTTTAGTTGAAAAAGACTTAATTCACATCCAACAGTCGTTTGGAGTCAAAAGATTAAATGTTAAAATTTCAGCGATATGGACCATTTTGGGGACGTTCGACAGGTCCGGAGTCATCGTTTTTCATCAGAAAATGAATTCTTCGGACTATACCAAAAATGATTCAAAATGTGAAATGGATCGTGCCTCATGTTGAATAACCACTTTTTAACCCCTCAGAGTGACCAAAATTGCCATTTTTACAGAGTTTTGCTTACACAAAAGCTTCAATTTTGACCAATTTCAGGCACATAAATGACTTTAAACACACGTATTTTAGTTGAAAAAGACTTAATTCGCATCCAACAGTCGTTTGGAGTCAAAATATTAAATGTTAAAATTTCATCGATATGGACCATTTTGGGGACGTTCGACAGGTCCGGAGTCATCGTTTTTCATCAGAAAATGAATTTTTCGGACTATACCAAAAATGATTCAAATGTCAAATAGATTGTGCCTCATGTTGAATAACCACTTTTTAACCCCTCAGAGTGACCAAAATTGCCATTTTTACAGAGTTTTGCTTACACAAAAGCTTCAATTTTGACCAATTTCAGGCACATAAATGACTTTAAACACACTTATTTTAGTTGAAAAAGACTTAATTCATATCCAACAGTCGTTTGGAGTCAAAAGATTAAATGTTAAAATTTCATCAATATGGACCATTTTGGGGACGTTCGACATGTCCGGAGTCATCGTTTTTCATCAGAAAATGAATTTTTCGGACTGTACCAAAAATGATTCAAAATGTCAAATGGATCGTGCCTCATGTTGAATAACCACTTTTTAACCCTACAGAGTGACCAAAATTGCCATTTTTACAGAGTTTTGCTTACACAAAAGCTTCAATTTTGACCAATTTCAGGCACATAAATGACTTTAAACACACTTATTTTAGTTGAAAAAGACTTAATTCACATCCAACAGTCGTTTGGAGTCAAAAGATTAAATGTTAAAATTTCATCGATATGGACCATTTTGGGGACGTTCGACAGGTCCGGAGTCATCGTTTTTCATCAGAAAATGAATTTTTCGGACTATATAAAAAATGATTCAAAATGCCAAAGTGATCGTGCCTCATGTTGAATAACGACTTTTTAACCCCTCAGAGTGACCAAAATTGCCATTTTTACAGAGTTTTGCTTACTCAAAAGCTTCAATTTTGACCAATTTCAGGCACATAAATGACTTTAAACACACTTATTTTAGTTGAAAAAGTCCTAATTCACATCCAACAGTCGTTTGGAGTCAAAAGATTAAATGTTAAAATTTCAGCGATATGGACCATTTTGGGGACGTTCGACAGGTCCGGAGTCATCGTTTTTCATCAGAAAATGAATTCTTCGGACTATACCAAAAATGATTCAAAATGTGAAATGGATCGTGCCTCATGTTGAATAACCACTTTTTAACCCCTCAGAGTGACCAAAATTGCCATTTTTACAGAGTTTTGCTTACACAAAAGCTTCAATTTTGACCAATTTCAGGCACATAAATGACTTTAAACACACGTATTTTAGTTAAAAAAGACTTAATTCGCATCCAACAGTCGTTTGGAGTCAAAATATTAAATGTTAAAATTTCATCGATATGGACCATTTTGGGGACATTCGACAGGTCCGGAGTCATCGTTTTTCAACAGAAAATTAATTTTTCGGACTGTACCAAAAATGATTCAAAATGTCAAATGGATCGTGCCTCATGTTGAATAACCACTTTTTAACCCTACAGAGTGACCAAAATTGCCATTTTTACAGAGTTTTGCTTACACAAAAGCTTCAATTTTGACCAATTTCAGGCACATAAATGACTTTAAACACACTTATTTTAGTTGAAAAAGACTTAATTCACATCCAACAGTCGTTTGGAGTCAAAAGATTAAATGTTAAAATTTCATCGATATGGACCATTTTGGGGACGTTCGACAGGTCCGGAGTCATCGTTTTTCATCAGAAAATGAATTTTTCGGACTATATCAAAAATGATTCAAAATGCCAAAGTGATCGTGCCTCATGTTGAATAACGACTTTTTA
This sequence comes from Lissotriton vulgaris, assembly GCF_964263255.1. Lineage (NCBI taxonomy): Eukaryota > Metazoa > Chordata > Amphibia > Caudata > Salamandridae > Lissotriton > Lissotriton vulgaris. The sequence goes on along the minus strand of NW_028240631.1, from coordinate 769,659 downwards.
ACCCCTCAGAGTGACCAAAATTGCCATTTTTACAGAGTTTTGCTTACTCAAAAGCTTCAATTTTGACCAATTTCAGGCACATAAATGACTTTAAACACACTTATTTTAGTTGAAAAAGTCCTAATTCACATCCAACAGTCGTTTGGAGTCAAAAGATTAAATGTTAAAATTTCATCGATATGGACCATTTTGGGGACGTTCGACAGGTCCGGAGTCATCGTTTTTCATCAGAAAATGAATTTTTCGGACTATACCAAAAATGATTCAAAATGTCAAATAGATTGTGCCTCATGTTGAATAACCACTTTTTAACCCCTCAGAGTGACCAAAATTGCCATTTTTACAGAGTTTTGCTTACACAAAAGCTTCAATTTTGACCAATTTCAGGCACATAAATGACTTTAAACACACTTATTTTAGTTGAAAAGGACTTAATTCACATCCAACAGTCGTTTGGAGTCAAAAGATTAAATGTTAAAATTTCAGCGATATGGACCATTTTGGGGACGTTCGACAGGTCCGGAGTCATCGTTTTTCATCAGAAAATGAATTCTTCGGACTATACCAAAAATGATTCAAAATGTGAAATGGATCGTGCCTCATGTTGAATAACCACTTTTTAACCCCTCAGAGTGACCAAAATTGCCATTTTTACAGAGTTTTGCTTACACAAAAGCTTCAATTTTGACCAATTTCAGGCACATAAATGACTTTAAACACACTTATTTTAGTTGAAAAAGTCCTAATTCACATCCAACAGTCGTTTGGAGTCAAAAGATTAAATGTTAAAATTTCATCGATATGGACCATTTTGGGGACATTCGACAGGTCCGGAGTCATCGTTTTTCATCAGAAAATTAATTTTTCAGACTATACCAAAAATGATTCAAAATGTCAAATGGATCGTGCCTCATGTTGAATAACCACTTTTTAACCCCTCAGAGTGACCAAAATTGCCATTTTTACAGAGTTTTGCTTACACAAAAGCTTCAATTTTGACCAATTTCAGGCACATAAATGACTTTAAACACACTTATTTTAGTTGAAAAAGACTTAATTCACATCCAACAGTCGTTTGGAGTCAAAAGATTAAATGTTAAAATTTCATCGATATGGACCATTTTGGGGACGTTCGACAGGTCCGGAGTCATCGTTTTTCATCAGAAAATGAATTTTTCAGACTATATCAAAAATGATTCAAAATGCCAAAGTGATCGTGCCTCATGTTGAATAACGACTTTTTAACCCCTCAGAGTGACCAAAATTGCCATTTTTACAGAGTTTTGCTTACTCAAAAGCTTCAATTTTGACCAATTTCAGGCACATAAATGACTTTAAACACACTTATTTTAGTTGAAAAAGTCCTAATTCACATCCAACAGTCGTTTGGAGTCAAAAGATTAAATGTTAAAATTTCATCGATATGGACCATTTTGGGGACGTTCGACAGGTCCGGAGTCATCGTTTTTCATCAGAAAATGAATTTTTCGGACTGTACCAAAAATGATTCAAAATGTCAAATGGATCGTGCCTCATGTTGAATAACCACTTTTTAACCCCTCAGAGTGACCAAAATTGCCATTTTTACAGAGTTTTTCTTACACAAAAGCTTCAATTTTGACCAATTTCAGGCACATAAATGACTTTAAACACACTTATTTTAGTTGAAAAAGACTTAATTCACATCCAACAGTGGTTTGGAGTCAAAAGATTAAATGTTAAAATTTCATCGATATGGACCATTTTGGGGACGTTCGACAGGTCCGGAGTCATCGTTTTTCATCAGAAAATGAATTTTTCGGACTGTACCAAAAATGATTCAAAATGTCAAATGGATCGTGCCTCATGTTGAATAACCACTTTTTAACCCCTCAGAGTGACCAAAATTGCCATTTTTACAGAGTTTTGCTTACACAAAAGCTTCAATTTTGACCAATTTCAGGCACATAAATGACTTTAAACACACTTATTTTAGTTGAAAAAGACTTAATTCACATTCAACAGTCGTTTGGAGTCAAAAGATTAAATGTTAAAATTTCATCGATATGGACCATTTTGGGGACGTTCGACAGGTCCGGAGTCATCGTTTTTCATCAGAAAATGAATTTTTCGGACTGTACATAAAATGATTCAAAATGTCAAATGGATCGTGCCTCATGTTGAATAACCACTTTTTAACCCCTCAGAGTGATCAAAATTGCCATTTTTACAGAGTTTTGCTTACTCAAAAGCTTCAATTTTGACCAATTTCAGGCACGTAAATGACTTTAAACACACTTATTTTAGTTGAAAAAGACTTAATTCGCATCCAACAGTCGTTTGGAGTCAAAATATTAAATGTTAAAATTTCATCGATATGGACCATTTTGGGGACATTCGACAGGTCCGGAGTCATCGTTTTTCATCAGAAAATTAATTTTTCAGACTATACCAAAAATGATTCAAAATGTCAAATGGATCGTGCCTCATGTTGAATAACCACTTTTTAACCCCTCAGAGTGACCAAAATTGCCATTTTTACAGAGTTTTGCTTACACAAAAGCTTCAATTTTGACCAATTTCAGGCACATAAATGACTTTAAACACACTTATTTTAGTTGAAAAAGACTTAATTCACATCCAACAGTCTATTGGAGTCAAAAGATTAAATGTTAAAATTTCATCGATATGGACCATTTTGGGGACGTTCGACAGGTCCGGAGTCATCGTTTTTCATCAGAAAATGAATTTTTCGGACTATATCAAAAATGATTCAAAATGCCAAAGTGATCGTGCCTCATGTTGAATAACGACTTTTTAACCCCTCAGAGTGACCAAAATTGCCATTTTTACAGAGTTTTGCTTACTCAAAAGCTTCAATTTTGACCAATTTCAGGCACATAAATGACTTTAAACACACTTATTTTAGTTGAAAAAGTCCTAATTCACATCCAACAGTCGTTTGGAGTCAAAAGATTAAATGTTAAAATTTCATCGATATGGACCAATTTTGGGGACGTTCGACAGGTCCGGAGTCATCGTTTTTCATCAGAAAATGAATTTTTCGGACTATACCAAAAATGATTCAAAATGTCAAATAGATTGTGCCTCATGTTGAATAACCACTTTTTAACCCCTCAGAGTGACCAAAATTGCCATTTTTACAGAGTTTTGCTTACACAAAAGCTTCAATTTTGACCAATTTCAGGCACATAAATGACTTTAAACACACTTATTTTAGTTGAAAAAGACTTAATTCACATCCAACAGTCGTTTGGAGTCAAAAGATTAAATGTTAAAATTTCATCGATATGGACCATTTTGGGGACGTTCGACAGGTCCGGAGTCATCGTTTTTCATCAGAAAATGAATTTTTCGGACTGTACCAAAAATGATTCAAAATGTCAAATGGATCGTGCCTCATGTTGAATAACCACTTTTTAACCCCTCAGAGTGACCAAAATTGCCATTTTTACAGAGTTTTGCTTACACAAAAGCTTCAATTTTGACCAATTTCAGGCACATAAATGACTTTAAACACACTTATTTTAGTTGAAAAAGACTTAATTCACATCCAACAGTCGTTTGGAGTCAAAAGATTAAATGTTAAAATTTCATCGATATGGACCATTTTGGGGACGTTCGACAGGTCCGGAGTCATCGTTTTTCATCAGAAAATGAATTCTTCGGACTATACCAAAAATGATTCAAAATGTGAAATGGATCGTGCCCTATGTTGAATAACCACTTTTTAACCCCTCAGAGTGACCAAAATTGCCATTTTTACAGAGTTTTGCTTACTCAAAAGCTTCAATTTTGACCAATTTCAGGCACGTAAATGACTTTAAACACACTTATTTTAGTTGAAAAAGACTTAATTCGCATCCAACAGTGGTTTGCAGTCAAAATATTAAATGTTAAAATTTCATCGATATGGACCATTTTGGGGACATTCGACAGGTCCGGAGTCATCGTTTTTCATCAGAAAATTAATTTTTCAGACTATACCAAAAATGATTCAAAATGTCAAATGGATCGTGCCTCATGTTGAATAACCACTTTTTAACCCCTCAGAGTGACCAAAATTGCCATTTTTACAGAGTTTTGCTTACACAAAAGCTTCAATTTTGACCAATTTCAGGCACATAAATGACTTTAAACACACTTATTTTAGTTGAAAAAGACTTAATTCACATCCAACAGTCGTTTGGAGTCAAAAGATTAAATGTTAAAATTTCATCGATTTGGACCATTTTGGGGACGTTCGACAGGTCCGGAGTCATCGTTTTTCATCAGAAAATGAATTTTTCGGACTATATCAAAAATGATTCAAAATGCCAAAGTGATCGTGCCTCATGTTGAATAACGACTTTTTAACCCCTCAGAGTGACCAAAATTGCCATTTTTACAGAGTTTTGCTTACTCAAAAGCTTCAATTTTGACCAATTTCAGGCACATAAATGACTTTAAACACACTTATTTTAGTTGAAAAAGTCCTAATTCACATCCAACAGTCGTTTGGAGTCAAAAGATTAAATGTTAAAATTTCATCGATATGGACCATTTTGGGGACGTTCGACAGGTCCGGAGTCATCGTTTTTCATCAGAAAATGAATTTTTCGGACTGTACCAAAAATGATTCAAAATGTCAAATGGATCGTGCCTCATGTTGAATAACCACTTTTTAACCCTACAGAGTGACCAAAATTGCCATTTTTACAGAGTTTTGCTTACACAAAAGCTTCAATTTTGACCAATTTCAGGCACATAAATGACTTTAAACACACTTATTTTAGTTGAAAAAGACTTAATTCACATCCAACAGCCGTTTGGAGTCAAAAGATTAAATGTTAAAATTTCATCGATATGGACCATTTTGGGGACGTTCGACAGGTCCGGAGTCATCGTTTTTCATCAGAAAATGAATTTTTCGGACTATATCAAAAATGATTCAAAATGCCAAAGTGATCGTGCCTCATGTTGAATAACCACTTTTTAACCCCTCAGAGTGACCAGAATTGCCATTTTTACAGAGTTTTGCTTACACAAAAGCTTCAATTTTGACCAATTTCAGGCACATAAATGACTTTAAACACACTTATTTTAGTTGAAAAAGACTTAATTCACATCCAACAGTCGTTTGGAGTCAAAAGATTAAATGTTAAAATTTCATCGATATGGACCATTTTGGGGACGTTCGACAGGTCCGGAGTCATCGTTTTTCATCAGAAAATGAATTCTTCGGACTATACCAAAAATGATTCAAAATGTGAAATAGATTGTGCCTCATGTTGAATAACCACTTTTTAACCCCTCAGAGTGACCAAAATTGCCATTTTTACAGAGTTTTGCTTACACAAAAGCTTCAATTTTGACCAATTTCAGGCACATAAATGACTTTAAACACACTTATTTTAGTTGAAAAAGACTTAATTCATATCCAACAGTCGTTTGGAGTCAAAAGATTAAATGTTAAAATTTCATCGATATGGACCATTTTGGGGACGTTCGACATGTCCGGAGTCATCGTTTTTCATCAGAAAATGAATTTTTCGGACTATACCAAAAATGATTCAAAATGTCAAATTGATCGTGCCTCATGTTGAATAACCACTTTTTAACCCCTCAGAGTGACCAAAATTGCAATTTTTACAGAGTTTTGCTTACTCAAAAGTTTAAATTTTGACCAATTTCAGGCACATAAATGACTTTAAACACACTTATTTTAGTTGAAAAAGACTTAATTCACATCCAACAGTGGTTTGGAGTCAAAAGATTAAATGTTAAAATTTCATCGATATGGACCATTTTGGGGACGTTCGACAGGTCCGGAGTCATCGTTTTTCATCAGAAAATGAATTTTTCGGACTGTACCAAAAATGATTCAAAATGTCAAATGGATCGTGCCTCATGTTGAATAACCACTTTTTAACCCCTCAGAGTGACCAAAATTGCCATTTTTACAGAGTTTTTGCTTACACAAAAGCTTCAATTTTGACCAATTTCAGGCACATAAATGACTTTAAACACACTTATTTTAGTTGAAAAAGACTTAATTCATATCCAACAGTCGTTTGGAGTCAAAAGATTAAATGTTAAAATTTCATCGATATGGACCATTTTGGGGACGTTCGACATGTCCGGAGTCATCGTTTTTCATCAGAAAATGAATTTTTCGGACTATACCAAAAATGATTCAAAATGTCAAATTGATCGTGCCTCATGTTGAATAACCACTTTTTAACCCCTCAGAGTGACCAAAATTGCAATTTTTACAGAGTTTTGCTTACTCAAAAGTTTAAATTTTGACCAATTTCAGGCACATAAATGACTTTAAGCACACTTATTTTAGTTGAAAAAGACTTAATTCACATCCAACAGTGGTTTGGAGTCAAAAGATTAAATGTTAAAATTTCATCGATATGGACCATTTTGGGGCCGTTCGAGAGGTCCGGAGTCATCGTTTTTCATCAGAAAATGAATTTTTCGGACTGTACCAAAAATGATTCAAAATGTCAAATGGATCGTGCCTCATGTTGAATAACCACTTTTTAACCCCTCAGAGTGACCAAAATTGCCATTTTTACAGAGTTTTGCTTACACAAAAGCTTCAATTTTGACCAATTTCAGGCACATAAATGACTTTAAACACACTTATTTTAGTTGAAAAAGACTTAATTCACATTCAACAGTCGTTTGGAGTCAAAAGATTAAATGTTAAAATTTCATCGATATGGACCATTTTGGGGACGTTCGACAGGTCCGGAGTCATCGTTTTTCATCAGAAAATGAATTTTTCGGACTATACCAAAAATGATTCAAAATGTCAAATAGATTGTGCCTCATGTTGAATAACCACTTTTTAACCCCTCAGAGTGACCAAAATTGCCATTTTTACAGAGTTTTGCTTACACAAAAGCTTCAATTTTGACCAATTTCAGGCACATAAATGACTTTAAACACACTTATTTTAGTTGAAAAAGACTTAATTCACATCCAACAGTCGTTTGGAGTCAAAAGATTAAATGTTAAAATTTCATCGATATGGACCATTTTGGGGACGTTCGACAGGTCCGGAGTCATCGTTTTTCATCAGAAAATGAATTCTTCGGACTATACCAAAAATGATTCAAAATGTGAAATGGATCGTGCCTCATGTTGAATAACCACTTTTTAACCCCTCAGAGTGACCAAAATTGCCATTTTTACAGAGTTTTGCTTACTCAAAAGCTTCACTTTTGACCAATTTCAGGCACGTAAATGACTTTAAACACACTTATTTTAGTTGAAAAAGACTTAATTCGCATCCAACAGTCGTTTGGAGTCAAAATATTAAATGTTAAAATTTCATCGATATGGACCATTTTGGGGACATTCGACAGGTCCGGAGTCATCGTTTTTCATCAGAAAATAAATTTTTCAGACTATACCAAAAATGATTCAAAATGTCAAATGGATCGTGCCTCATGTTGAATAACCACTTTTTAACCCCTCAGAGTGACCAAAATTGCCATTTTTACAGAGTTTTGCTTACACAAAAGCTTCAATTTTGACCAATTTCAGGCACATAAATGACTTTAAACACACTTATTTTAGTTGAAAAAGACTTAATTCACATCCAACAGTCGTTTGGAGTCAAAAGATTAAATGTTAAAATTTCATCGATATGGACCATTTTGGGGACGTTCGACAGGTCCGGAGTCATCGTTTTTCATCAGAAAATGAATTTTTCGGACTATATCAAAAATGATTCAAAATGCCAAAGTGATCGTGCCTCATGTTGAATAACGACTTTTTAACCCCTCAGAGTGACCAAAATTGCCATTTTTACAGAGTTTTGCTTACTCAAAAGCTTCAATTTTGACCAAGTTCAGGCACATAAATGACTTTAAACACACTTATTTTAGTTGAAAAAGTCCTAATTCACATCCAACAGTCGTTTGGAGTCAAAAGATTAAATGTTAAAATTTCATCGATATGGACCATTTTGGGGACGTTCGACAGGTCCGGAGTCATCGTTTTTCATCAGAAAATGAATTTTTCGGACTATACCAAAAATGATTCAAAATGTCAAATAGATTGTGCCTCATGTTGAATAACCACTTTTTAACCCCTCAAAGTGACCAAAATTGCCATTTTTACAGAGTTTTGCTTACACAAAAGCTTCAATTTTGACCAATTTCAGGCACAAAAATGACTTTAAACACACTTATTTTAGTTGAAAAAGACTTAATTCACATCCAACAGTCGTTTGGAGTCAAAAGATTAAATGTTAAAATTTCATCGATATGGACCATTTTGGGGACGTTCGACAGGTCCGGAGTCATCGTTTTTCATCAGAAAATGAATTCTTCGGACTATACCAAAAATGATTCAAAATGTGAAATGGATCGTGCCTCATGTTGAATAACCACTTTTTAACCCCTCAGAGTGACCAAAATTGCCATTTTTACAGAGTTTTGCTTACTCAAAAGCTTCAATTTTGACCAATTTCAGGCACGTAAATGACTTTAAACACACTTATTTCAGTTGAAAAAGACTTAATTCGCATCCAACAGTCGTTTGGAGTCAAAATATTAAATGTTACAATTTCATCGATATGGACCATTTTGGGGACATTCGACAGGTCCGGAGTCAACGTTTTTCATCAGAAAATTAATTTTTCAGACTATACCAAAAATGATTCAAAATGTCAAATGGATCGTGCCTCATGTTGAATAACCACTTTTTAACCCCTCAGAGTGACCAAAATTGCCATTTTTACAGAGTTTTGCTTACACAAAAGCTTCAATTTTGACCAATTTCAGGCACATAAATGACTTTAAACACACTTATTTTAGTTGAAAAAGACTTAATTCACATCCAACAGTCGTTTGGAGTCAAAAGATTAAATGTTAAAATTTCATCGATTAGGACCATTTTGGGGACGTTCGACAGGTCCGGAGTCATCGTTTTTCATCAGAAAATGAATTTTTCGGACTATATCAAAAATGATTCAAAATGCCAAAGTGATCGTGCCTCATGTTGAATAACGACTTTTTAACCCCTCAGAGTGACCAAAATTGCCATTTTTACAGAGTTTTGCTTACTCAAAAGCTTCAATTTTGACCAATTTCAGGCACATAAATGACTTTAAACACACTTATTTTAGTTGAAAAAGTCCTAATTCACATCCAACAGTCGTTTGGAGTCAAAAGATTAAATGTTAAAATTTCATCGATATGGACCATTTTGGGGACGTTCGACAGGTCCGGAGTCATCGTTTTTCATCAGAAAATGAATTTTTCGGACTATACCAAAAATGATTCAAAATGTCAAATAGATTGTGCCTCATGTTGAATAACCACTTTTTAACCCCTCAGAGTGACCAAAATTGCCATTTTTACAGAGTTTTGCTTACACAAAAGCTTCAATTTTGACCAATTTCAGGCACATAAATGACTTTAAACACACTTATTTTAGTTGAAAAAGACTTAATTCACATCCAACAGTCGTTTGGAGTCAAAAGATTAAATGTTAAAATTTCAGCGATATGGACCATTTTGGGGACGTTCGACAGGTCCGGAGTCATCGTTTTTCATCAGAAAATGAATTCTTCGGACTATACCAAAAATGATTCAAAATGTGAAATGGATCGTGCCTCATGTTGAATAACCACTTTTTAACCCCTCAGAGTGACCAAAATTGCCATTTTTACAGAGTTTTGCTTACACAAAAGCTTCAATTTTGACCAATTTCAGGCACATAAATGACTTTAAACACACGTATTTTAGTTGAAAAAGACTTAATTCGCATCCAACAGTCGTTTGGAGTCAAAATATTAAATGTTAAAATTTCATCGATATGGACCATTTTGGGGACGTTCGACAGGTCCGGAGTCATCGTTTTTCATCAGAAAATGAATTCTTCGGACTATACCAAAAATGATTCAAAATGTCAAATAGATTGTGCCTCATGTTGAATAACCACTTTTTAACCCCTCAGAGTGACCAAAATTGCCATTTTTACAGAGTTTTGCTTACACAAAAGCTTCAATTTTGACCAATTTCAGGCACATAAATGACTTTAAACACACTTATTTTAGTTGAAAAAGACTTAATTCACATCCAACAGTCGTTTGGAGTCAAAAGATTAAATGTTAAAATTTCAGCGATATGGACCATTTTGGGGACGTTCGACAGGTCCGGAGTCATCGTTTTTCATCAGAAAATGAATTCTTCGGACTATACCAAAAATGATTCAAAATGTGAAATGGATCGTGCCTCATGTTGAATAACCACTTTTTAACCCCTCAGAGTGACCAAAATTGCCATTTTTACAGAGTTTTGCTTACACAAAAGCTTCAATTTTGACCAATTTCAGGCACATAAATGACTTTAAACACACGTATTTTAGTTGAAAAAGACTTAATTCGCATCCAACAGTCGTTTGGAGTCAAAATATTAAATGTTAAAATTTCATCGATATGGACCATTTTGGGGACGTTCGACAGGTCCGGAGTCATCGTTTTTCATCAGAAAATGAATTTTTCGGACTATACCAAAAATGATTCAAATGTCAAATAGATTGTGCCTCATGTTGAATAACCACTTTTTAACCCCTCAGAGTGACCAAAATTGCCATTTTTACAGAGTTTTGCTTACACAAAAGCTTCAATTTTGACCAATTTCAGGCACATAAATGACTTTAAACACACTTATTTTAGTTGAAAAAGACTTAATTCATATCCAACAGTCGTTTGGAGTCAAAAGATTAAATGTTAAAATTTCATCGATATGGACCATTTTGGGGACGTTCGACATGTCCGGAGTCATCGTTTTTCATCAGAAAATGAATTTTTCGGACTGTACCAAAAATGATTCAAAATGTCAAATGGATCGTGCCTCATGTTGAATAACCACTTTTTAACCCTACAGAGTGACCAAAATTGCCATTTTTACAGAGTTTTGCTTACACAAAAGCTTCAATTTTGACCAATTTCAGGCACATAAATGACTTTAAACACACTTATTTTAGTTGAAAAAGACTTAATTCACATCCAACAGTCGTTTGGAGTCAAAAGATTAAATGTTAAAATTTCATCGATATGGACCATTTTGGGGACGTTCGACAGGTCCGGAGTCATCGTTTTTCATCAGAAAATGAATTTTTCGGACTATATAAAAAATGATTCAAAATGCCAAAGTGATCGTGCCTCATGTTGAATAACGACTTTTTAACCCCTCAGAGTGACCAAAATTGCCATTTTTACAGAGTTTTGCTTACACAAAAGCTTCAATTTTGACCAATTTCAGGCACATAAATGACTTTAAACACACGTATTTTAGTTAAAAAAGACTTAATTCGCATCCAACAGTCGTTTGGAGTCAAAATATTAAATGTTAAAATTTCAGCGATATGGACCATTTTGGGGACGTTCGACAGGTCCGGAGTCATCGTTTTTCATCAGAAAATGAATTCTTCGGACTATACCAAAAATGATTCAAAATGTGAAATGGATCGTGCCTCATGTTGAATAACCACTTTTTAACCCCTCAGAGTGACCAAAATTGCCATTTTTACAGAGTTTTGCTTACACAAAAGCTTCAATTTTGACCAATTTCAGGCACATAAATGACTTTAAACACACGTATTTTAGTTAAAAAAGACTTAATTCGCATCCAACAGTCGTTTGGAGTCAAAATATTAAATGTTAAAATTTCATCGATATGGACCATTTTGGGGACATTCGACAGGTCCGGAGTCATCGTTTTTCAACAGAAAATTAATTTTTCGGACTGTACCAAAAATGATTCAAAATGTCAAATGGATCGTGCCTCATGTTGAATAACCACTTTTTAACCCTACAGAGTGACCAAAATTGCCATTTTTACAGAGTTTTGCTTACACAAAAGCTTCAATTTTGACCAATTTCAGGCACATAAATGACTTTAAACACACTTATTTTAGTTGAAAAAGACTTAATTCACATCCAACAGTCGTTTGGAGTCAAAAGATTAAATGTTAAAATTTCATCGATATGGACCATTTTGGGGACGTTCGACAGGTCCGGAGTCATCGTTTTTCATCAGAAAATGAATTTTTCGGACTATATCAAAAATGATTCAAAATGCCAAAGTGATCGTGCCTCATGTTGAATAACGACTTTTTAACCCCTCAGAGTGACCAAAATTGCCATTTTTACAGAGTTTTGCTTACTCAAAAGCTTCAATTTTGACCAATTTCAGGCACATAAATGACTTTAAACACACTTATTTTAGTTGAAAAAGTCCTAATTCACATCCAACAGTCGTTTGGAGTCAAAAGATTAAATGTTAAAATTTCATCGATATGGACCATTTTGGGGACGTTCGACAGGTCCGGAGTCATCGTTTTTCATCAGAAAATGAATTTTTCGGACTATACCAAAAATGATTCAAAATGTCAAATAGATTGTGCCTCATGTTGAATAACCACTTTTTAACCCCTCAGAGTGACCAAAATTGCCATTTTTACAGAGTTTTGCTTACACAAAAGCTTCAATTTTGACCAATTTCAGGCACATAAATGACTTTAAACACACTTATTTTAGTTGAAAAAGACTTAATTCACATCCAACAGTCGTTTGGAGTCAAAAGATTAAATGTTAAAATTTCAGCGATATGGACCATTTTGGGGACGTTCGACAGGTCCGGAGTCATCGTTTTTCATCAGAAAATGAATTCTTCGGACTATACCAAAAATGATTCAAAATGTGAAATGGATCGTGCCTCATGTTGAATAACCACTTTTTAACCCCTCAGAGTGACCAAAATTGCCATTTTTACAGAGTTTTGCTTACACAAAAGCTTCAATTTTGACCAATTTCAGGCACATAAATGACTTTAAACACACGTATTTTAGTTGAAAAAGACTTAATTCGCATCCAACAGTCGTTTGGAGTCAAAATATTAAATGTTAAAATTTCATCGATATGGACCATTTTGGGGACATTCGACAGGTCCGGAGTCATCGTTTTTCATCAGAAAATTAATTTTTCAGACTATACCAAAAATGATTCAAAATGTCAAATGGATCGTGCCTCATGTTGAATAACGACTTTTTAACCCCTCAGAGTGACCAAAAATGCCATTTTTACAGAGTTTTGCTTACTCAAAAGCTTCAATTTTGACCAATTTCAGGCACATAAATGACTTTAAACACACTTATTTTAGTTGAAAAAGTCCTAATTCACATCCAACAGTCGTTTGGAGTCAAAAGATTAAATGTTAAAATTTCATCGATATGGACCATTTTGGGGACGTTCGACAGGTCCGGAGTCATCGTTTTTCATCAGAAAATGAATTTTTCGGACTATACCAAAAATGATTCAAAATGTCAAATAGATTGTGCCTCATGTTGAATAACCACTTTTTAACCCCTCAGAGTGACCAAAATTGCCATTTTTACAGAGTTTTGCTCACACAAAAGCTTCAATTTTGACCAATTTCAGGCAAATAAATGACTTTAAACACACTTATTTTAGTTGAAAAAGACTTAATTCATATCCAACAGTCGTTTGGAGTCAAAAGATTAAATGTTAAAATTTCATCGATATGGACCATTTTGGGGACGTTCGACATGTCCGGAGTCATCGTTTTTCATCAGAAAATGAATTTTTCGGACTATACCAAAAATGATTCAAAATGTCAAATTGATCGTGCCTCATGTTGAATAACCACTTTTTAACCCCTCAGAGTGACCAAAATTGCAATTTTTACAGAGTTTTGCTTACTCAAAAGTTTACATTTTGACCAATTTCAGGCACATAAATGACTTTAAACACACTTATTTTAGTTGAAAAAGACTTAATTCACATCCAACAGTGGTTTGGAGTCAAAAGATTAAATGTTAAAATTTCATCGATATGGACCATTTTGGGGACGTTCGACAGGTCCGGAGTCATCGTTTTTCATCAGAAAATGAATTTTTCGGACTGTACCAAAAATGATTCAAAATGTCAAATGGATCGTGCCTCATGTTGAATAACCACTTTTTAACCCCTCAGAGTGACCAAAATTGCCATTTTTACAGAGTTTTGCTTACACAAAAGCTTCAATTTTGACCAATTTCAGGCACATAAATGACTTTAAACACACTTATTTTAGTTGAAAAAGACTTAATTCACATCCAACAGTGGTTTGGAGTCAAAAGATTAAATGTTAAAATTTCATCGATATGGACCATTTTGGGGACGTTCGACAGGTCCGGAGTCATCGTTTTTCATCAGAAAATGAATTTTTCGGACTGTACCAAAAATGATTCAAAATGTCAAATGGATCGTGCCTCATGTTGAATAACCACTTTTTAACCCCTCAGAGTGACCAAAATTGCCATTTTTACAGAGTTTTGCTTACACAAAAGCTTCAATTTTGACCAATTTCAGGCACATAAATGACTTTAAACACACTTATTTTAGTTGAAAAAGACTTAATTCACATTCAACAGTCGTTTGGAGTCAAAAGATTAAATGTTAAAATTTCATCGATATGGACCATTTTGGGGACGTTCGACAGGTCCGGAGTCATCGTTTTTCATCAGAAAATGAATTTTTCGGACTGTACATAAAATGATTCAAAATGTCAAATGGATCGTGCCTCATGTTGAATAACCACTTTTTAACCCCTCAGAGTGACCAAAATTGCCATTTTTACAGAGTTTTGCTTACTCAAAAGCTTCAATTTTGACCAATTTCAGGCACATAAATGACTTTAAACACACTTATTTTAGTTGAAAAAGACTTAATTTGCATCCAACAGTCGTTTGGAGTCAAAATATTAAATGTTAAAATTTCATCGATATGGACCATTTTGGGGACATTCGACAGGTCCGGAGTCATCGTTTTTCATCAGAAAATTAATTTTTCAGACTATACCAAAAATGATTCAAAATGTCAAATGGATCGTGCCTCATGTTGAATAACCACTTTTTAACCCCTCAGAGTGACCAAAATTGCCATTTTTACAGAGTTTTGCTTACACAAAAGCTTCAATTTTGACCAATTTCAGGCACATAAATGACTTTAAACACACTTATTTTAGTTGAAAAAGACTTAATTCACATCCAACAGTCGTTTGGAGTCAAAAGATTAAATGTTAAAATTTCATCGATATGGACCATTTTGGGGACGTTCGACAGGTCCGGAGTCATCGTTTTTCATCAGAAAATGAATTTTTCGGACTATACCAAAAATGATTCAAAATGTCAAATAGATTGTGCCTCATGTTGAATAACCACTTTTTAACCCCTCAGAGTGACCAAAATTGCCATTTTTACAGAGTTTTGCTTACACAAAAGCTTCAATTTTGACCAATTTCAGGCACATAAATGACTTTAAACACACTTATTTTAGTTGAAAAAGACTTAATTCACATCCAACAGTCGTTTGGAGTCAAAAGATTAAATGTTAAAATTTCATCGATATGGACCATTTTGGGGACGTTCGACAGGTCCGGAGTCATCGTTTTTCATCAGAAAATGAATTCTTCGGACTATACCAAAAATGATTCAAAATGTGAAATGGATCGTGCCTCATGTTGAATAACCACTTTTTAACCCCTCAGAGTGACCAAAATTGCCATTTTTACAGAGTTTTGCTTACTCAAAAGCTTCAATTTTGACCAATTTCAGGCACGTAAATGACTTTAAACACACTTATTTTATTTGAAAAAGACTTAATTCGCATCCAACAGTCGTTTGGAGTCAAAATATTAAATGTTAAAATGTCATCGATATGGACCATTTTGGGGACATTCGACAGGTCCGGAGTCATCATTTTTCATCAGAAAATTAATTTTTCAGACTATACCAAAAATGATTCAAAATGTCAAATGGATCGTGCCTCATGTTGAATAACCACTTTTTAACCCCTCAGAGTGACCA
Source organism: Lissotriton vulgaris (assembly GCF_964263255.1). Lineage (NCBI taxonomy): Eukaryota > Metazoa > Chordata > Amphibia > Caudata > Salamandridae > Lissotriton > Lissotriton vulgaris. The sequence goes on along the minus strand of NW_028240631.1, from coordinate 753,780 downwards.
AAATTGCCATTTTTACAGAGTTTTGCTTACTCAAAAGCTTCAATTTTGACCAATTTCAGGCACGTAAATGACTTTAAACACACTTATTTTAGTTGAAAAAGACTTAATTCGCATCCAACAGTCGTTTGGAGTCAAAATATTAAATGTTAAAATTTCATCGATATGGACCATTTTGGGGACATTCGACAGGTCCGGAGTCATCGTTTTTCATCAGAAAATGAATTTTTCGGACTATATCAAAAATGATTCAAAATGCCAAAGTGATCGTGCCTCATGTTGAATAACGACTTTTTAACCCCTCAGAGTGACCAAAATTGCCATTTTTACAGAGTTTTGCTTACTCAAAAGCTTCAATTTTGACCAATTTCAGGCACATAAATGACTTTAAACACACTTATTTTAGTTGAAAAAGTCCTAATTCACATCCAACAGTCGTTTGGAGTCAAAAGATTAAATGTTAAAATTTCATCGATATGGACCATTTTGGGGACGTTCGACAGGTCCGGAGTCATCGTTTTTCATCAGAAAATGAATTTTTCGGACTGTACCAAAAATGATTCAAAATGTCAAATGGATCGTGCCTCATGTTGAATAACCACTTTTTAACCCTACAGAGTGACCAAAATTGCCATTTTTACAGAGTTTTGCTTACACAAAAGCTTCAATTTTGACCAATTTCAGGCACATAAATGACTTTAAACACACTTATTTTAGTTGAAAAAGACTTAATTCATATCCAACAGTCGTTTGGAGTCAAAAGATTAAATGTTAAAATTTCATCGATATGGACCATTTTGGGGACGTTCGACATGTCCGGAGTCATCGTTTTTCATCAGAAAATGAATTTTTCGGACTATACCAAAAATGATTCAAAATGTCAAATTGATCGTGCCTCATGTTGAATAACCACTTTTTAACCCCTCAGAGTGACCAAAATTGCAATTTTTACAGAGTTTTGCTTACTCAAAAGTTTAAATTTTGACCAATTTCAGGCACATAAATGACTTTAAACACACTTATTTTAGTTGAAAAAGACTTAATTCACATCCAACAGTGGTTTGGAGTCAAAAGATTAAATGTTAAAATTTCATCGATATGGACCATTTTGGGGACGTTCGACAGGTCCGGAGTCATCGTTTTTCATCAGAAAATGAATTTTTCGGACTGTACCAAAAATGATTCAAAATGTCAAATGGATCGTGCCTCATGTTGAATAACCACTTTTTAACCCCTCAGAGTGACCAAAATTGCCATTTTTACAGAGTTTTGCTTACACAAAAGCTTCAATTTTGACCAATTTCAGGCACATAAATGACTTTAAACACACTTATTTTAGTTGAAAAAGACTTAATTCATATCCAACAGTCGTTTGGAGTCAAAATATTAAATGTTAAAATTTCATCGATATGGACCATTTTGGGGACATTCGACAGGTCCGGAGTCATCGTTTTTCATCAGAAAATTAATTTTTCAGACTATACCAAAAATGATTCAAAATGTCAAATGGATCGTGCCTCATGTTGAATAACCACTTTTTAACCCCTCAGAGTGACCAAAATTGCCATTTTTACAGAGTTTTGCTTACACAAAAGCTTCAATTTTGACCAATTTCAGGCACATAAATGACTTTAAACACACTTATTTTAGTTGAAAAAGACTTAATTCACATCCAACAGTCGTTTGGAGTCAAAAGATTAAATGTTAAAATTTCATCGATATGGACCATTTTGGGGACGTTCGACAGGTCCGGAGTCATCGTTTTTCATCAGAAAATGAATTTTTCGGACTATATCAAAAATGATTCAAAATGCCAAAGTGATCGTGCCTCATGTTGAATAACGACTTTTTAACCCCTCAGAGTGACCAAAATTGCCATTTTTACAGAGTTTTGCTTACTCAAAAGCTTCAATTTTGACCAATTTCAGGCACATAAATGACTTTAAACACACTTATTTTAGTTGAAAAAGTCCTAATTCACATCCAACAGTCGTTTGGAGTCAAAAGATTAAATGTTAAAATTTCATCGATATGGACCATTTCGGGGACGTTCGACAGGTCCGGAGTCATCGTTTTTCATCAGAAAATGAATTTTTCGGACTATACCAAAAATGATTCAAAATGTCAAATAGATTGTGCCTCATGTTGAATAACCACTTTTTAACCCCTCAGAGTGACCAAAATTGCCATTTTTACAGAGTTTTGCTTACACAAAAGCTTCAATTTTGACCAATTTCAGGCACATAAATGACTTTAAACACACTTATTTTAGTTGAAAAAGACTTAATTCACATCCAACAGTCGTTTGGAGTCAAAAGATTAAATGTTAAAATTTCATCGATATGGACCATTTTGGGGACGTTCGACAGGTCCGGAGTCATCGTTTTTCATCAGAAAATGAATTCTTCGGACTATACCAAAAATGATTCAAAATGTGAAATGGATCGTGCCTCATGTTGAATAACCACTTTTTAACCCCTCAGAGTGACCAAAATTGCCATTTTTACAGAGTTTTGCTTACACAAAAGCTTCAATTTTGACCAATTTCAGGCACATAAATGACTTTAAACACACTTATTTTAGTTGAAAAAGACTTAATTCACATCCAACAGTCGTTTGGAGTCAAAATATTAAATGTTAAAATTTCATCGATATGGACCATTTTGGGGACATTCGACAGGTCCGGAGTCATCGTTTTTCATCAGAAAATTAATTTTTCAGACTATACCAAAAATGATTCAAAATGTCAAATGGATCGTGCCTCATGTTGAATAACCACTTTTTAACCCCTCAGAGTGACCAAAATTGCCATTTTTACAGAGTTTTGCTTACACAAAAGCTTCAATTTTGACCAATTTCAGGCACATAAATGACTTTAAACACACTTATTTTAGTTGAAAAAGACTTAATTCACATCCAACAGTCGTTTGGAGTCAAAAGATTAAATGTTAAAATTTCATCGATATGGACCATTTTGGGGACGTTCGACAGGTCCGGAGTCATCGTTTTTCATCAGAAAATGAATTTTTCGGACTATATCAAAAATGATTCAAAATGCCAAAGTGATCGTGCCTCATGTTGAATAACGACTTTTTAACCCCTCAGAGTGACCAAAATTGCCATTTTTACAGAGTTTTGCTTACTCAAAAGCTTCAATTTTGACCAATTTCAGGCACATAAATGACTTTAAACACACTTATTTTAGTTGAAAAAGTCCTAATTCACATCCAACAGTCGTTTGGAGTCAAAAGATTAAATGTTAAAATTTCATCGATATGGACCATTTCGGGGACGTTCGACAGGTCCGGAGTCATCGTTTTTCATCAGAAAATGAATTTTTCGGACTATACCAAAAATGATTCAAAATGTCAAATAGATTGTGCCTCATGTTGAATAACCACTTTTTAACCCCTCAGAGTGACCAAAATTGCCATTTTTACAGAGTTTTGCTTACACAAAAGCTTCAATTTTGACCAATTTCAGGCACATAAATGACTTTAAACACACTTATTTTAGTTGAAAAAGACTTAATTCACATCCAACAGTCGTTTGGAGTCAAAAGATTAAATGTTAAAATTTCATCGATATGGACCATTTTGGGGACGTTCGACAGGTCCGGAGTCATCGTTTTTCATCAGAAAATGAATTCTTCGGACTATACCAAAAATGATTCAAAATGTGAAATGGATCGTGCCTCATGTTGAATAACCACTTTTTAACCCCTCAGAGTGACCAAAATTGCCATTTTTACAGAGTTTTGCTTACTCAAAAGCTTCAATTTTGACCAATTTCAGGCACGTAAATGACTTTAAACACACTTATTTTAGTTGAAAAAGACTTAATTCGCATCCAACAGTCGTTTGGAGTCAAAATATTAAATGTTAAAATTTCATCGATATGGACCATTTTGGGGACATTCGACAGGTCCGGAGTCATCGTTTTTCATCAGAAAATACATTTTTCAGACTATACCAAAAATGATTCAAAATGTCAAATGGATCGTGCCTCATGTTGAATAACCACTTTTTAACCCCTCAGAGTGACCAAAATTGCCATTTTTACAGAGTTTTGCTTACACAAAAGCTTCAATTTTGACCAATTTCAGGCACATAAATGACTTTAAACACACTTATTTTAGTTGAAAAAGACTTAATTCACATCCAACAGTCGTTTGGAGTCAAAAGATTAAATGTTAAAATTTCATCGATATGGACCATTTTGGGGACGTTCGACAGGTCCGGAGTCATCGTTTTTCATCAGAAAATGAATTTTTCGGACTATATCAAAAATGATTCAAAATGCCAAAGTGATCGTGCCTCATGTTGAATAACGACTTTTTAACCCCTCAGAGTGACCAAAATTGCCATTTTTACAGAGTTTTGCTTACTCAAAAGCTTCAATTTTGACCAATTTCAGGCACATAAATGACTTTAAACACACTTATTTTAGTTGAAAAAGTCCTAATTCACATCCAACAGTCGTTTGGAGTCAAAAGATTAAATGTTAAAATTTCATCGATATGGACCATTTTGGGGACGTTCGACAGGTCCGGAGTCATCGTTTTTCATCAGAAAATGAATTTTTCGGACTATACCAAAAATGATTCAAAATGTCAAATAGATTGTGCCTCATGTTGAATAACCACTTTTTAACCCCTCAGAGTGACCAAAATTGCCATTTTTACAGAGTTTTGCTTACACAAAAGCTTCAATTTTGACCAATTTCAGGCACATAAATGACTTTAAACACACTTATTTTAGTTGAAAAAGACTTAATTCACATCCAACAGTCGTTTGGAGTCAAAAGATTAAATGTTAAAATTTCATCGATATGGACCATTTTGGGGACGTTCGACAGGTCCGGAGTCATCGTTTTTCATCAGAAAATGAATTCTTCGGACTATACCAAAAATGATTCAAAATGTGAAATGGATCGTGCCTCATGTTGAATAACCACTTTTTAACCCCTCAGAGTGACCAAAATTGCCATTTTTACAGAGTTTTGCTTACTCAAAAGCTTCAATTTTGACCAATTTCAGGCACGTAAATGACTTTAAACACACTTATTTCAGTTGAAAAAGACTTAATTCGCATCCAACAGTCGTTTGGAGTCAAAATATTAAATGTTACAATTTCATCGATATGGACCATTTTGGGGACATTCGACAGGTCCGGAGTCAACGTTTTTCATCAGAAAATTAATTTTTCAGACTATACCAAAAATGATTCAAAATGTCGAATGGATCGTGCCTCATGTTGAATAACCACTTTTTAACCCCTCAGAGTGACCAAAATTGCCATTTTTACAGAGTTTTGCTTACACAAAAGCTTCAATTTTGACCAATTTCAGGCACATAAATGACTTTAAACACACTTATTTTAGTTGAAAAAGACTTAATTCACATCCAACAGTCGTTTGGAGTCAAAAGATTAAATGTTAAAATTTCATCGATTAGGACCATTTTGGGGACGTTCGACAGGTCCGGAGTCATCGTTTTTCATCAGAAAATGAATTTTTCGGACTATATCAAAAATGATTCAAAATGCCAAAGTGATCGTGCCTCATGTTGAATAACGACTTTTTAACCCCTCAGAGTGACCAAAATTGCCATTTTTACAGAGTTTTGCTTACACAAAAGCTTCAATTTTGACCAATTTCAGGCACATAAATGACTTTAAACACACGTATTTTAGTTGAAAAAGACTTAATTCGCATCCAACAGTCGTTTGGAGTCAAAAGATTAAATGTTAAAATTTCATCGATATGGACCATTTTGGGGACATTCGACAGGTCCGGAGTCATCGTTTTTCATCAGAAAATGAATTTTTCGGACTATACCAAAAATGATTCAAAATGTCAAATAGATTGTGCCTCATGTTGAATAACCACTTTTTAACCCCTCAGAGTGACCAAAATTGCCATTTTTACAGAGTTTTGCTTACACAAAAGCTTCAATTTTGACCAATTTCAGGCACATAAATGACTTTAAACACACTTATTTTAGTTGAAAAAGACTTAATTCACATCCAACAGTCGTTTGGAGTCAAAAGATTAAATGTTAAAATTTCATCGATATGGACCATTTTGGGGACGTTCGACAGGTCCGGAGTCATCGTTTTTCATCAGAAAATGAATTTTTCGGACTATATCAAAAATGATTCAAAATGCCAAAGTGATCGTGCCTCATGTTGAATAACGACTTTTTAACCCCTCAGAGTGACCAAAATTGCCATTTTTACAGAGTTTTGCTTACGCAAAAGCTTCAATTTTGACCAATTTCAGGCACATAAATGACTTTAAACACACTTATTTTAGTTGAAAAAGACTTAATTCACATCCAACAGTCGTTTGGAGTCAAAAGATTAAATGTTAAAATTTCAGCGATATGGAACATTTTGGGGACGTTCGACAGGTCCGGAGTCATCGTTTTTCATCAGAAAATTAATTTTTCAGACTATACCAAAAATGATTCAAAATGTCAAATGGATCGTGCCTCATGTTGAATAACGACTTTTTAACCCCTCAGAGTGACCAAAAATGCCATTTTTACAGAGTTTTGCTTACTCAAAAGCTTCAATTTTGACCAATTTCAGGCACATAAATGACTTTAAACACACTTATTTTAGTTGAAAAAGTCCTAATTCACATCCAACAGTCGTTTGGAGTCAAAAGATTAAATGTTAAAATTTCATCGATATGGACCATTTTGGGGACGTTCGACAGGTCCGGAGTCATCGTTTTTCATCAGAAAATGAATTTTTCGGACTATACCAAAAATGATTCAAAATGTCAAATAGATTGTGCCTCATGTTGAATAACCACTTTTTAACCCCTCAGAGTGACAAAAATTGCCATTTTTACAGAGTTTTGCTTACACAAAAGCTTCAATTTTGACCAATTTCAGGCACATAAATGACTTTAAACACACTTATTTTAGTTGAAAAAGACTTAATTCATATCCAACAGTCGTTTGGAGTCAAAAGATTAAATGTTAAAATTTCATCGATATGGACCATTTTGGGGACGTTCGACATGTCCGGAGTCATCGTTTTTCATCAGAAAATGAATTTTTCGGACTATACCAAAAATGATTCAAAATGTCAAATTGATCGTGCCTCATGTTGAATAACCACTTTTTAACCCCTCAGAGTGACCAAAATTGCAATTTTTACAGAGTTTTGCTTACTCAAAAGTTTAAATTTTGACCAATTTCAGGCACATAAATGACTTTAAACACACTTATTTTAGTTGAAAAAGACTTAATTCACATCCAACAGTGGTTTGGAGTCAAAAGATTAAATGTTAAAATTTCATCGATATGGACCATTTTGGGGACGTTCGACAGGTCCGGAGTCATCGTTTTTCATCAGAAAATGAATTTTTCGGACTGTACCAAAAATGATTCAAAATGTCAAATGGATCGTGCCTCATGTTGAATAACCACTTTTTAACCCCTCAGAGTGACCAAAATTGCCATTTTTACTGAGTTTTGCTTACACAAAAGCTTCAATTTTGACCAATTTCAGGCACATAAATGACTTTAAACACACTTATTTTAGTTGAAAACGACTTAATTCACATTCAACAGTCGTTTGGAGTCAAAAGATTAAATTTTAAAATTTCATCGATATGGACCATTTTGGGGACGTTCGACAGGTCCGGAGTCATCGTTTTTCATCAGAAAATGAATTTTTCGGACTGTACCAAAAATGATTCAAAATGTCAAATGGATCGTGCCTCATGTTGAATAACCACTTTTTAACCCCTCAGAGTGACCAAAATTGCCATTTTTTACAGAGTTTTGCTTATACAAAAGCTTCAATTTTGACCAATTTCAGGCACATAAATGACTTTAAACACACTTATTTTAGTTGAAAAAGACTTAATTCACATCCAACAGTGGTTTGGAGTCAAAAGATTAAATGTTAAAATTTCATCGATATGGACCATTTTGGGGACGTTCGACAGGTCCGGAGTCATCGTTTTTCATCAGAAAATGAATTTTTCGGACTGTACCAAAAATGATTCAAAATGTCAAATGGATCGTGCCTCATGTTGAATAACCACTTTTTAACCCCTCAGAGTGACCAAAATTGCCATTTTTACAGAGTTTTGCTTACACAAAAGCTTCAATTTTGACCAATTTCAGGAACATAAATGACTTTAAACACACTTATTTTAGTTGAAAAAGACTTAATTCACATTCAACAGTCGTTTGGAGTCAAAAGATTAAATGTTAAAATTTCATCGATATGGACCATTTTGGGGACGTTCGACAGGTCCGGAGTCATCGTTTTTCATCAGAAAATGAATTTTTCGGACTGTACATAAAATGATTCAAAATGTCAAATGGATCGTGCCTCATGTTGAATAACCACTTTTTAACCCCTCAGAGTGACCAAAATTGCAATTTTTACAGAGTTTTGCTTACTCAAAAGCTTCAATTTTGACCAATTTCAGGCACATAAATGACTTTAAACACACTTATTTTAGTTGAAAAAGACTTAATTCGCATCCAACAGTCGTTTGGAGTCAAAATATTAAATGTTAAAATTTCATCGATATGGACCATTTTGGGGACATTCGACAGTTCCGGAGTCATCGTTTTTCATCAGAAAATGAATTTTTCGGACTATACCAAAAATGATTCAAAATGTCAAATAGATTGTGCCTCATGTTGAATAACCACTTTTTAACCCCTCAGAGTGACCAAAATTGCCATTTTTACAGAGTTTTGCTTACACAAAAGCTTCAATTTTGACCAATTTCAGGCACATAAATGACTTTAAACACACTTATTTTAGTTGAAAAAGACTTAATTCACATCCAACAGTCGTTTGGAGTCAAAAGATTAAATGTTAAAATTTCAGCGATATGGACCATTTTGGGGACGTTCGACAGGTCCGGAGTCATCGTTTTTCATCAGAAAATGAATTCTTCGGACTATACCAAAAAGGATTCAAAATGTGAAATGGATCGTGCCTCATGTTGAATAACCACTTTTTAACCCCTCAGAGTGACCAAAATTGCCATTTTTACAGAGTTTTGCTTACACAAAAGCTTCAATTTTGACCAATTTCAGGCACATAAATGACTTTAAACACACGTATTTTACTTGAAAAAGACTTAATTCGCATCCAACAGTCGTTTGGAGTCAAAATATTAAATGTTAAAATTTCATCGATATGGACCATTTTGGGGACATTCGACAGGTCCGGAGTCATCGTTTTTCATCAGAAAATTAATTTTTCAGACTATACCAAAAATGATTCAAAATGTCAAATGGATCGTGCCTCATGTTGAATAACGACTTTTTAACCCCTCAGAGTGACCAAAAATGCCATTTTTACAGAGTTTTGCTTACTCAAAAGCTTCAATTTTGACCAATTTCAGGCACATAAATGACTTTAAACACACTTATTTTAGTTGAAAAAGTCCTAATTCACATCCAACAGTCGTTTGGAGTCAAAAGATTAAATGTTAAAATTTCATCGATATGGACCATATTGGGGACGTTCGACAGGTCCGGAGTCATCGTTTTTCATCAGAAAATGAATTTTTCGGACTATACCAAAAATGATTCAAAATGTCAAATAGATTGTGCCTCATGTTGAATAACCACTTTTTAACCCCTCAGAGTGACCAAAATTGCCATTTTTACAGAGTTTTGCTTACGCAAAAGCTTCAATTTTGACCAATTTCAGGCACATAAATGACTTTAAACACACCTATTTTAGTTGAAAAAGACTTAATTCACATCCAACAGTCGTTTGGAGTCAAAAGATTAAATGTTAAAATTTCAGCGATATGGAACATTTTGGGGACGTTCGACAGGTCCGGAGTCATCGTTTTTCATCAGAAAATTAATTTTTCAGACTATACCAAAAATGATTCAAAATGTCAAATGGATCGTGCCTCATGTTGAATAACGACTTTTTAACCCCTCAGAGTGACCAAAAATGCCATTTTTACAGAGTTTTGCTTACTCAAAAGCTTCAATTTTGACCAATTTCAGGCACATAAATGACTTTAAACACACTTATTTTAGTTGAAAAAGTCCTAATTCACATCCAACAGTCGTTTGGAGTCAAAAGATTAAATGTTAAAATTTCATCGATATGGACCATTTTGGGGACGTTCGACAGGTCCGGAGTCATCGTTTTTCATCAGAAAATGAATTTTTCGGACTATACCAAAAATGATTCAAAATGTCAAATAGATTGTGCCTCATGTTGAATAACCACTTTTTAACCCCTCAGAGTGACAAAAATTGTCATTTTTACAGAGTTTTGCTTACACAAAAGCTTCAATTTTGACCAATTTCAGGCACATAAATGACTTTAAACACACTTATTTTAGTTGAAAAAGACTTAATTCATATCCAACAGTCGTTTGGAGTCAAAAGATTAAATGTTAAAATTTCATCGATATGGACCATTTTGGGGACGTTCGACATGTCCGGAGTCATCGTTTTTCATCAGAAAATGAATTTTTCGGACTATACCAAAAATGATTCAAAATGTCAAATTGATCGTGCCTCATGTTGAATAACCACTTTTTAACCCCTCAGAGTGACCAAAATTGCAATTTTTACAGAGTTTTGCTTACTCAAAAGTTTAAATTTTGACCAATTTCAGGCACATAAATGACTTTAAACACACTTATTTTAGTTGAAAAAGACTTAATTCACATCCAACAGTGGTTTGGAGTCAAAAGATTAAATGTTAAAATTTCATCGATATGGACCATTTTGGGGACGTTCGACAGGTCCGGAGTCATCGTTTTTCATCAGAAAATGAATTTTTCGGACTGTACCAAAAATGATTCAAAATGTCAAATGGATCGTGCCTCATGTTGAATAACCACTTTTTAACCCCTCAGAGTGACCAAAATTGCCATTTTTACTGAGTTTTGCTTACACAAAAGCTTCAATTTTGACCAATTTCAGGCACATAAATGACTTTAAACACACTTATTTTAGTTGAAAACGACTTAATTCACATTCAACAGTCGTTTGGAGTCAAAAGATTAAATTTTAAAATTTCATCGATATGGACCATTTTGGGGACGTTCGACAGGTCCGGAGTCATCGTTTTTCATCAGAAAATGAATTTTTCGGACTGTACCAAAAATGATTCAAAATGTCAAATGGATCGTGCCTCATGTTGAATAACCACTTTTTAACCCCTCAGAGTGACCAAAATTGCCATTTTTTACAGAGTTTTGCTTATACAAAAGCTTCAATTTTGACCAATTTCAGGCACATAAATGACTTTAAACACACTTATTTTAGTTGAAAAAGACTTAATTCACATCCAACAGTGGTTTGGAGTCAAAAGATTAAATGTTAAAATTTCATCGATATGGACCATTTTGGGGACGTTCGACAGGTCCGGAGTCATCGTTTTTCATCAGAAAATGAATTTTTCGGACTGTACCAAAAATGATTCAAAATGTCAAATGGATCGTGCCTCATGTTGAATAACCACTTTTTAACCCCTCAGAGTGACCAAAATTGCCATTTTTACAGAGTTTTGCTTACACAAAAGCTTCAATTTTGACCAATTTCAGGAACATAAATGACTTTAAACACACTTATTTTAGTTGAAAAAGACTTAATTCACATTCAACAGTCGTTTGGAGTCAAAAGATTAAATGTTAAAATTTCATCGATATGGACCATTTTGGGGACGTTCGACAGGTCCGGAGTCATCGTTTTTCATCAGAAAATGAATTTTTCGGACTGTACATAAAATGATTCAAAATGTCAAATGGATCGTGCCTCATGTTGAATAACCACTTTTTAACCCCTCAGAGTGACCAAAATTGCAATTTTTACAGAGTTTTGCTTACTCAAAAGCTTCAATTTTGACCAATTTCAGGCACATAAATGACTTTAAACACACTTATTTTAGTTGAAAAAGACTTAATTCGCATCCAACAGTCGTTTGGAGTCAAAATATTAAATGTTAAAATTTCATCGATATGGACCATTTTGGGGACATTCGACAGGTCCGGAGTCATCGTTTTTCATCAGAAAATGAATTTTTCGGACTATACCAAAAATGATTCAAAATGTCAAATAGATTGTGCCTCATGTTGAATAACCACTTTTTAACCCCTCAGAGTGACCAAAATTGCCATTTTTACAGAGTTTTGCTTACACAAAAGCTTCAATTTTGACCAATTTCAGGCACATAAATGACTTTAAACACACTTATTTTAGTTGAAAAAGACTTAATTCACATCCAACAGTCGTTTGGAGTCAAAAGATTAAATGTTAAAATTTCAGCGATATGGACCATTTTGGGGACGTTCGACAGGTCCGGAGTCATCGTTTTTCATCAGAAAATGAATTCTTCGGACTATACCAAAAATGATTCAAAATGTGAAATGGATCGTGCCTCATGTTGAATAACCACTTTTTAACCCCTCAGAGTGACCAAAATTGCCATTTTTACAGAGTTTTGCTTACACAAAAGCTTCAATTTTGACCAATTTCAGGCACATAAATGACTTTAAACACACGTATTTTACTTGAAAAAGACTTAATTCGCATCCAACAGTCGTTTGGAGTCAAAATATTAAATGTTAAAATTTCATCGATATGGACCATTTTGGGGACATTCGACAGGTCCGGAGTCATCGTTTTTCATCAGAAAATTAATTTTTCAGACTATACCAAAAATGATTCAAAATGTCAAATGGATCGTGCCTCATGTTGAATAACGACTTTTTAACCCCTCAGAGTGACCAAAAATGCCATTTTTACAGAGTTTTGCTTACTCAAAAGCTTCAATTTTGACCAATTTCAGGCACATAAATGACTTTAAACACACTTATTTTAGTTGAAAAAGTCCTAATTCACATCCAACAGTCGTTTGGAGTCAAAAGATTAAATGTTAAAATTTCATCGATATGGACCATTTTGGGGACGTTCGACAGGTCCGGAGTCATCGTTTTTCATCAGAAAATGAATTTTTCGGACTATACCAAAAATGATTCAAAATGTCAAATAGATTGTGCCTCATGTTGAATAACCACTTTTTAACCCCTCAGAGTGACCAAAATTGCCATTTTTACAGAGTTTTGCTTACACAAAAGCTTCAATTTTGACCAATTTCAGGCACATAAATGACTTTAAACACACTTATTTTAGTTGAAAAAGACTTAATTCATATCCAACAGTCGTTTGGAGTCAAAAGATTAAATGTTAAAATTTCATCGATATGGACCATTTTGGGGACGTTCGACATGTCCGGAGTCATCGTTTTTCATCAGAAAATGAATTTTTCGGACTGTACCAAAAATGATTCAAAATGTCAAATGGATCGTGCCTCATGTTGAATAACCACTTTTTAACCCTACAGAGTGACCAAAATTGCAATTTTTACAGAGTTTTGCTTACACAAAAGCTTCAATTTTGACCAATTTCAGGCACATAAATGACTTTAAACACACTTATTTTAGTTGAAAAAGACTTAATTCACATCCAACAGTCGTTTGGAGTCAAAAGATTAAATGTTAAAATTTCATCGATATGGACCATTTTGGGGACGTTCGACAGGTCCGGAGTCATCGTTTTTCATCAGAAAATGAATTTTTCGGACTATATCAAAAATGATTCAAAATGCCAAAGTGATCGTGCCTCATGTTGAATAACGACTTTTTAACCCCTCAGAGTGACCAAAATTGCCATTTTTACAGAGTTTTGCTTACTCAAAAGCTTCAATTTTGACCAATTTCAGGCACATAAATGACTTTAAACACACTTATTTTAGTTGAAAAAGTCCTAATTCACATCCAACAGTCGTTTGGAGTCAAAAGATTAAATGTTAAAATTTCATCGATATGGACCATTTTGGGGACGTTCGACAGGTCCGGAGTCATCGTTTTTAATCAGAAAATGAATTTTTCGGACTATACCAAAAATGATTCAAAATGTCAAATAGATTGTGCCTCATGTTGAATAACCACTTTTTAACCCCTCAGAGTGACCAAAATTGCCATTTTTACAGAGTTTTGCTTACACAAAAGCTTCAATTTTGACCAATTTCAGGCACATAAATGACTTTAAACACACTTATTTTAGTTGAAAAAGACTTAATTCACATCCAACAGTCGTTTGGAGTCAAAAGATTAAATGTTAAAATTTCAGCGATATGGAACATTTTGGGGACGTTCGACAGGTCCGGAGTCATCGTTTTTCATCAGAAAATTAATTTTTCAGACTATACCAAAAATGATTCAAAATGTCAAATGGATCGTGCCTCATGTTGAATAACGACTTTTTAACCCCTCAGAGTGACCAAAAATGCCATTTTTACAGAGTTTTGCTTACTCAAAAGCTTCAATTTTGACCAATTTCAGGCACATAAATGACTTTAAACACACTTATTTTAGTTGAAAAAGTCCTAATTCACATCCAACAGTCGTTTGGAGTCAAAAGATTAAATGTTAAAATTTCATCGATATGGACCATTTTGGGGACGTTCGACAGGTCCGGAGTCATCGTTTTTCATCAGAAAATGAATTTTTCGGACTATACCAAAAATGATTCAAAATGTCAAATAGATTGTGCCTCATGTTGAATAACCACTTTTTAACCCCTCAGAGTGACAAAAATTGCCATTTTTACAGAGTTTTGCTTACACAAAAGCTTCAATTTTGACCAATTTCAGGCACATAAATGACTTTAAACACACTTATTTTAGTTGAAAAAGACTTAATTCATATCCAACAGTCGTTTGGAGTCAAAAGATTAAATGTTAAAATTTCATCGATATGGACCATTTTGGGGACGTTCGACATGTCCGGAGTCATCGTTTTTCATCAGAAAATGAATTTTTCGGACTATACCAAAAATGATTCAAAATGTCAAATTGATCGTGCCTCATGTTGAATAACCACTTTTTAACCCCTCAGAGTGACCAAAATTGCAATTTTTACAGAGTTTTGCTTACTCAAAAGTTTAAATTTTGACCAATTTCAGGCACATAAATGACTTTAAACACACTTATTTTAGTTGAAAAAGACTTAATTCACATCCAACAGTGGTTTGGAGTCAAAAGATTAAATGTTAAAATTTCATCGATATGGACCATTTTGGGGACGTTCGACAGGTCCGGAGTCATCGTTTTTCATCAGAAAATGAATTTTTCGGACTGTACCAAAAATGATTCAAAATGTCAAATGGATCGTGCCTCATGTTGAATAACCACTTTTTAACCCCTCAGAGTGACCAAAATTGCCATTTTTACTGAGTTTTGCTTACACAAAAGCTTCAATTTTGACCAATTTCAGGCACATAAATGACTTTAAACACACTTATTTTAGTTGAAAACGACTTAATTCACATTCAACAGTCGTTTGGAGTCAAAAGATTAAATTTTAAAATTTCATCGATATGGACCATTTTGGGGACGTTCGACAGGTCCGGAGTCATCGTTTTTCATCAGAAAATGAATTTTTCGGACTGTACCAAAAATGATTCAAAATGTCAAATGGATCGTGCCTCATGTTGAATAACCACTTTTTAACCCCTCAGAGTGACCAAAATTGCCATTTTTACAGAGTTTTGCTTACACAAAAGCTTCAATTTTGACCAATTTCAGGCACATAAATGACTTTAAACACACTTATTTTAGTTGAAAAAGACTTAATTCACATTCAACAGTCGTTTGGAGTCAAAAGATTAAATGTTAAAATTTCATCGATATGGACCATTTTGGGGACGTTCGACAGGTCCGGAGTCATCGTTTTTCATCAGAAAATGAATTTTTCGGACTGTACATAAAATGATTCAAAATGTCAAATGGATCGTGCCTCATGTTGAATAACCACTTTTTAACCCCTCAGAGTGACCAAAATTGCCATTTTTACAGTTTTGCTTACTCAAAAGCTTCAATTTTGACCAATTTCAGGCACATAAATGACTTTAAACACACTTATTTTAGTTGAAAAAGACTTAATTCGCATCCAACAGTCGTTTGGAGTCAAAATATTAAATGTTAAAATTTCATCGATATGGACCATTTTGGGGACATTCGACAGGTCCGGAGTCATCGTTTTTCATCAGAAAATTAATTTTTCAGACTATACCAAAAATGATTCAAAATGTCAAATGGATCGTGCCTCATGTTGAATAACCACTTTTTAACCCCTCAGAGTGACCAAAATTGCCATTTTTACAGAGTTTTGCTTACACAAAAGCTTCAATTTTCACCAATTTCAGGCACATAAATGACTTTAAACACACTTATTTTAGTTGAAAAAGACTTAATTCACATCCAACAGTCGTTTGGAGTCAAAAGATTAAATGTTAAAATTTCATCGATATGGACCATTTTGGGGACGTTCGACAGGTCCGGAGTCATCGTTTTTCATCAGAAAATGAATTTTTCGGACTATACCAAAAATGATTCAAAATGTCAAATAGATTGTGCCTCATGTTGAATAACCACTTTTTAACCCCTCAGAGTGACCAAAATTGCCATTTTTACAGAGTTTTGCTTACACAAAAGCTTCAATTTTGACCAATTTCAGGCACATAAATGACTTTAAACACACTTATTTTAGTTGAAAAAGACTTAATTCACATCCAACAGTCGTTTGGAGTCAAAAGATTAAATGTTAAAATTTCATCGATATGGACCATTTTGGGGACGTTCGACAGGTCCGGAGTCATCGTTTTTCATCAGAAAATGAATTCTTCGGACTATACCAAAAATGATTCAAAATGTGAAATGGATCGTGCCTCATGTTGAATAACCACTTTTTAACCCCTCAGAGTGACCAAAATTGCCATTTTTACAGAGTTTTGCTTACTCAAAAGCTTCAATTTTGACCAATTTCAGGCACGTAAATGACTTTAAACACACTTATTTCAGTTGAAAAAGACTTAATTCGCATCCAACAGTCGTTTGGAGTCAAAATATTAAATGTTACAATTTCATCGATATGGACCATTTTGGGGACATTCGACAGGTCCGGAGTCAACGTTTTTCATCAGAAAATTAATTTTTCAGACTATACCAAAAATGATTCAAAATGTCAAATGGATCGTGCCTCATGTTGAATAACCACTTTTTAACCCCTCAGAGTGACCAAAATTGCCATTTTTACAGAGTTTTGCTTACACAAAAGCTTCAATTTTGACCAATTTCAGGCACATAAATGACTTTAAACACACTTATTTTAGTTGAAAAAGACTTAATTCACATCCAACAGTCGTTTGGAGTCAAAAGATTAAATGTTAAAATTTCATCGATATGGACCATTTTGGGGACGTTCGACAGGTCCGGAGTCATCGTTTTTCATCAGAAAATGAATTTTTCGGACTATATCAAAAATGATTCAAAATGCCAAAGTGATCGTGCCTCATGTTGAATAACGACTTTTTAACCCCTCAGAGTGACCAAAATTGCCATTTTTACAGAGTTTTGCTTACTCAAAAGCTTCAATTTTGACCAATTTCAGGCACATAAATGACTTTAAACACACTTATTTTAGTTGAAAAAGTCCTAATTCACATCCAACAGTCGTTTGGAGTCAAAAGATTAAATGTTAAAATTTCATCGATATGGACCATTTTGGGGACGTTCGACAGGTCCGGAGTCATCGTTTTTCATCAGAAAATGAATTTTTCGGACTATACCAAAAATGATTCAAAATGTCAAATAGATTGTGCCTCATGTTGAATAACCACTTTTTAACCCCTCAGAGTGACCAAAATTGCCATTTTTACAGAGTTTTGCTTACACAAAAGCTTCAATTTTGACCAATTTCAGGCACATAAATGACTTTAAACACACTTATTTTAGTTGAAAAAGACTTAATTCACATCCAACAGTCGTTTGGAGTCAAAAGATTAAATGTTAAAATTTCAGCGATATGGACCATTTTGGGGACGTTCGACAGGTCCGGAGTCATCGTTTTTCATCAGAAAATGAATTCTTCGGACTATACCAAAAATGATTCAAAATGTGAAATGGATCGTGCCTCATGTTGAATAACCACTTTTTAACCCCTCAGAGTGACCAAAATTGCCATTTTTACAGAGTTTTGCTTACACAAAAGCTTCAATTTTGACCAATTTCAGGCACATAAATGACTTTAAACACACGTATTTTAGTTGAAAAAGACTTAATTCGCATCCAACAGTCGTTTGGAGTCAAAATATTAAATGTTAAAATTTCATCGATATGGACCATTTTGGGGACATTCGACAGGTCCGGAGTCATCGTTTTTCATCAGAAAATTAATTTTTCAGACTATACCAAAAATGATTCAAAATGTCAAATGGATCGTGCCTCATGTTGAATAACGACTTTTTAACCCCTCAGAGTGACCAAAATTGCAATTTTTACAGAGTATTGCTTACACAAAAGCTTCAATTTTGACCAATTTCAGGCACATAAATGACTTTAAACTCACTTATTTTAGTTGAAAAAGACTTAATTCACATTCAACAGTCGTTTGGAGTCAAAAGATTAAATGTTAAAATTTCATCGATATGGACCATTTTGGGGACGTTCGACAGGTCCGGAGTCATCGTTTTTCATCAGAAAATGAATTTTTCGGACTGTACCAAAAATGATTCAAAATGTCAAATGGATCGTGCCTCATGTTGAATAACCACTTTTTAACCCTACAGAGTGACCAAAATTGCCATTTTTACAGAGTTTTGCTTACTCAAAAGTTTAAATTTTGACCAATTTCAGGCACATAAATGACTTTAAACACACTTATTTTAGTTGAAAAAGACTTAATTCACATCCAACAGTGGTTTGGAGTCAAAAGATTAAATGTTAAAATTTCATCGATATGGACCATTTTGGGGACGTTCGACAGGTCCGGAGTCATCGTTTTTCATCAGAAAATGAATTTTTCGGACTGTACCAAAAATGATTCAAAATGTCAAATGGATCGTGCCTCATGTTGAATAACCACTTTTTAACCCCTCAGAGTGACCAAAATTGCCATTTTTACAGAGTTTTGCTTACACAAAAGCTTCAATTTTGACCAATTTCAGGCACATAAATGACTTTAAACACACTTATTTTAGTTGAAAAAGACTTAATTCACATTCAACAGTCGTTTGGAGTCAAAAGATTAAATTTTAAAATTTCATCGATATGGACCATTTTGGGGACGTTCGACAGGTCCGGAGTCATCGTTTTTCATCAGAAAATGAATTTTTCGGACTGTACCAAAAATGATTCAAAATGTCAAATGGATCGTGCCTCATGTTGAATAACCACTGTTTAACCCCTCAGAGTGACCAAAATTGCCATTTTTACAGAGTTTTGCTTACACAAAAGCTTCAATTTTGACCAATTTCAGGCACATAAATGACTTTAAACACACTTATTTTAGTTGAAAAAGACTTAATTCACATCCAACAGTGGTTTGGAGTCAAAAGATTAAATGTTAAAATTTCATCGATATGGACCATTTTGGGGACGTTCGACAGGTCCGGAGTCATCGTTTTTCATCAGAAAATGAATTTTTCGGACTATACCAAAAATGATTCAAAATGTCAAATAGATTGTGCCTCATGTTGAATAACCACTTTTTAACCCCTCAGAGTGACCAAAATTGCCATTTTTACAGAGTTTTGCTTACACAAAAGCTTCAATTTTGACCAATTTCAGGCACATAAATGACTTTAAACACACTTATTTTAGTTGAAAAAGACTTAATTCACATCCAACAGTCGTTTGGAGTCAAAAGATTAAATGTTAAAATTTCAGCGATATGGAACATTTTGGGGACGTTCGACAGGTCCGGAGTCATCGTTTTTCATCAGAAAATTAATTTTTCAGACTATACCAAAAATGATTCAAAATGTCAAATGGATCGTGCCTCATGTTGAATAACGACTTTTTAACCCCTCAGAGTGACCAAAAATGCCATTTTTACAGAGTTTTGCTTACTCAAAAGCTTCAATTTTGACCAATTTCAGGCACATAAATGACTTTAAACACACTTATTTTAGTTGAAAAAGTCCTAATTCACATCCAACAGTCGTTTGGAGTCAAAAGATTAAATGTTAAAATTTCATCGATGTGGACCATTTTGGGGACGTTCGACAGGTCCGGAGTCATCGTTTTTCATCAGAAAATGAATTTTTCGGACTATACCAAAAATGATTCAAAATGTCAAATAGATTGTGCCTCATGTTGAATAACCACTTTTTAACCCCTCAGAGTGACAAAAATTGCCATTTTTACAGAGTTTTGCTTACACAAAAGCTTCAATTTTGACCAATTTCAGGCACATAAATGACTTTAAACACACTTATTTTAGTTGAAAAAGACTTAATTCATATCCAACAGTCGTTTGGAGTCAAAAGATTAAATGTTAAAATTTCATCGATATGGACCATTTTGGGGACGTTCGACATGTCCGGAGTCATCGTTTTTCATCAGAAAATGAATTTTTCGGACTATACCAAAAATGATTCAAAATGTCAAATTGATCGTGCCTCATGTTGAATAACCACTTTTTAACCCCTCAGAGTGACCAAAATTGCAATTTTTACAGAGTTTTGCTTACTCAAAAGTTTAAATTTTGACCAATTTCAGGCACATAAATGACTTTAAACACACTTATTTTAGTTGAAAAAGACTTAATTCACATCCAACAGTGGTTTGGAGTCAAAAGATTAAATGTTAAAATTTCATCGATATGGACCATTTTGGGGACGTTCGACAGGTCCGGAGTCATCGTTTTTCATCAGAAAATGAATTTTTCGGACTGTACCAAAAATGATTCAAAATGTCAAATGGATCGTGCCTCATGTTGAATAACCACTTTTTAACCCCTCAGAGTGACCAAAATTGCCATTTTTACTGAGTTTTGCTTACACAAAAGCTTCAATTTTGACCAATTTCAGGCACATAAATGACTTTAAACACACTTATTTTAGTTGAAAACGACTTAATTCACATTCAACAGTCGTTTGGAGTCAAAAGATTAAATTTTAAAATTTCATCGATATGGACCATTTTGGGGACGTTCGACAGGTCCGGAGTCATCGTTTTTCATCAGAAAATGAATTTTTCGGACTGTACCAAAAATGATTCAAAATGTCAAATGGATCGTGCCTCATGTTGAATAACCACTTTTTAACCCCTCAGAGTGACCAAAATTGCCATTTTTTACAGAGTTTTGCTTATACAAAAGCTTCAATTTTGACCAATTTCAGGCACATAAATGACTTTAAACACACTTATTTTAGTTGAAAAAGACTTAATTCACATCCAACAGTGGTTTGGAGTCAAAAGATTAAATGTTAAAATTTCATCGATATGGACCATTTTGGGGACGTTCGACAGGTCCGGAGTCATCGTTTTTCATCAGAAAATGAATTTTTCGGACTGTACCAAAAATGATTCAAAATGTCAAATGGATCGTGCCTCATGTTGAATAACCACTTTTTAACCCCTCAGAGTGACCAAAATTGCCATTTTTACAGAGTTTTGCTTACACAAAAGCTTCAATTTTGACCAATTTCAGGCACATAAATGACTTTAAACACACTTATTTTAGTTGAAAAAGACTTAATTCACATTCAACAGTCGTTTGGAGTCAAAAGATTAAATGTTAAAATTTCATCGATATGGACCATTTTGGGGACGTTCGACAGGTCCGGAGTCATCGTTTTTCATCAGAAAATGAATTTTTCGGACTGTACATAAAATGATTCAAAATGTCAAATGGATCGTGCCTCATGTTGAATAACCACTTTTTAACCCCTCAGAGTGACCAAAATTGCCATTTTTACAGAGTTTTGCTTACTCAAAAGCTTCAATTTTGACCAATTTCAGGCACATAAATGACTTTAAACACACTTATTTTAGTTGAAAAAGACTTAATTCGCATCCAACAGTCGTTTGGAGTCAAAATATTAAATGTTAAAATTTCATCGATATGGACCATTTTGGGGACATTCGACAGGTCCGGAGTCATCGTTTTTCATCAGAAAATTAATTTTTCAGACTATACCAAAAATGATTCAAAATGTCAAATGGATCGTGCCTCATGTTGAATAACCACTTTTTAACCCCTCAGAGTGACCAAAATTGCCATTTTTACAGAGTTTTGCTTACACAAAAGCTTCAATTTTCACCAATTTCAGGCACATAAATGACTTTAAACACACTTATTTTAGTTGAAAAAGACTTAATTCACATCCAACAGTCGTTTGGAGTCAAAAGATTAAATGTTAAAATTTCATCGATATGGACCATTTTGGGGACGTTCGACAGGTCCGGAGTCATCGTTTTTCATCAGAAAATGAATTTTTCGGACTATACCAAAAATGATTCAAAATGTCAAATAGATTGTGCCTCATGTTGAATAACCACTTTTTAACCCCTCAGAGTGACCAAAATTGCCATTTTTACAGAGTTTTGCTTACACAAAAGCTTCAATTTTGACCAATTTCAGGCACATAAATGACTTTAAACACACTTATTTTAGTTGAAAAAGACTTAATTCACATCCAACAGTCGTTTGGAGTCAAAAGATTAAATGTTAAAATTTCATCGATATGGACCATTTTGGGGACGTTCGACAGGTCCGGAGTCATCGTTTTTCATCAGAAAATGAATTCTTCGGACTATACCAAAAATGATTCAAAATGTGAAATGGATCGTGCCTCATGTTGAATAACCACTTTTTAACCCCTCAGAGTGACCAAAATTGCCATTTTTACAGAGTTTTGCTTACTCAAAAGCTTCAATTTTGACCAATTTCAGGCACGTAAATGACTTTAAACACACTTATTTCAGTTGAAAAAGACTTAATTCGCATCCAACAGTCGTTTGGAGTCAAAATATTAAATGTTACAATTTCATCGATATGGACCATTTTGGGGACATTCGACAGGTCCGGAGTCAACGTTTTTCATCAGAAAATTAATTTTTCAGACTATACCAAAAATGATTCAAAATGTCAAATGGATCGTGCCTCATGTTGAATAACCACTTTTTAACCCCTCAGAGTGACCAAAATTGCCATTTTTACAGAGTTTTGCTTACACAAAAGCTTCAATTTTGACCAATTTCAGGCACATAAATGACTTTAAACACACTTATTTTAGTTGAAAAAGACTTAATTCACATCCAACAGTCGTTTGGAGTCAAAAGATTAAATGTTAAAATTTCATCGATATGGACCATTTTGGGGACGTTCGACAGGTCCGGAGTCATCGTTTTTCATCAGAAAATGAATTTTTCGGACTATATCAAAAATGATTCAAAATGCCAAAGTGATCGTGCCTCATGTTGAATAACGACTTTTTAACCCCTCAGAGTGACCAAAATTGCCATTTTTACAGAGTTTTGCTTACTCAAAAGCTTCAATTTTGACCAATTTCAGGCACATAAATGACTTTAAACACACTTATTTTAGTTGAAAAAGTCCTAATTCACATCCAACAGTCGTTTGGAGTCAAAAGATTAAATGTTAAAATTTCATCGATATGGACCATTTTGGGGACGTTCGACAGGTCCGGAGTCATCGTTTTTCATCAGAAAATGAATTTTTCGGACTATACCAAAAATGATTCAAAATGTCAAATAGATTGTGCCTCATGTTGAATAACCACTTTTTAACCCCTCAGAGTGACCAAAATTGCCATTTTTACAGAGTTTTGCTTACACAAAAGCTTCAATTTTGACCAATTTCAGGCACATAAATGACTTTAAACACACTTATTTTAGTTGAAAAAGACTTAATTCACATCCAACAGTCGTTTGGAGTCAAAAGATTAAATGTTAAAATTTCAGCGATATGGACCATTTTGGGGACGTTCGACAGGTCCGGAGTCATCGTTTTTCATCAGAAAATGAATTCTTCGGACTATACCAAAAATGATTCAAAATGTGAAATGGATCGTGCCTCATGTTGAATAACCACTTTTTAACCCCTCAGAGTGACCAAAATTGCCATTTTTACAGAGTTTTGCTTACACAAAAGCTTCAATTTTGACCAATTTCAGGCACATAAATGACTTTAAACACACGTATTTTAGTTGAAAAAGACTTAATTCGCATCCAACAGTCGTTTGGAGTCAAAATATTAAATGTTAAAATTTCATCGATATGGACCATTTTGGGGACATTCGACAGGTCCGGAGTCATCGTTTTTCATCAGAAAATTAATTTTTCAGACTATACCAAAAATGATTCAAAATGTCAAATGGATCGTGCCTCATGTTGAATAACGACTTTTTAACCCCTCAGAGTGACCAAAATTGCCATTTTTACAGAGTATTGCTTACACAAAAGCTTCAATTTTGACCAATTTCAGGCACATAAATGACTTTAAACTCACTTATTTTAGTTGAAAAAGACTTAATTCACATTCAACAGTCGTTTGGAGTCAAAAGATTAAATGTTAAAATTTCATCGATATGGACCATTTTGGGGACGTTCGACAGGTCCGGAGTCATCGTTTTTCATCAGAAAATGAATTTTTCGGACTGTACCAAAAATGATTCAAAATGTCAAATGGATCGTGCCTCATGTTGAATAACCACTTTTTAACCCTACAGAGTGACCAAAATTGCCATTTTTACAGAGTTTTGCTTACACAAAAGCTTCAATTTTGACCAATTTCAGGCACATAAATGACTTTAAACACACTTATTTTAGTTGAAAAAGACTTAATTCACATCCAACAGTCGTTTGGAGTCAAAAGATTAAATGTTAAAATTTCATCGATATGGACCATTTTGGGGACGTTCGACAGGTCCGGAGTCATCGTTTTTCATCAGAAAATGAATTTTTCGGACTATATCAAAAATGATTCGAAATGCCAAAGTGATCGTGCCTCATGTTGAATAACGACTTTTTAACCCCTCAGAGTGACCAAAATTGCCATTTTTACAGAGTTTTGCTTACTCAAAAGCTTCAATTTTGACCAATTTCAGGCACATAAATGACTTTAAACACACTTATTTTAGTTGAAAAAGTCCTAATTCACATCCAACAGTCGTTTGGAGTCAAAAGATTAAATGTTAAAATTTCATCGATATGGACCATTTTGGGGACGTTCGACAAGTCCGGAGTCATCGTTTTTCATCAGAAAATGAATTTTTCGGACTAGACCAAAAATGATTCAAAATGTCAAATAGATTGTGCCTCATGTTGAATAACCACTTTTTTACCCCTCAGAGTGACCAAAATTGCCATTTTTACAGAGTTTTGCTTACACAAAAGCTTCAATTTTGACCAATTTCAGGCACATAAATGACTTTAAACACACTTATTTTAGTTGAAAAAGACTTAATTCACATCCAACAGTCGTTTGGAGTCAAAAGATTAAATGTTAAAATTTCAGCGATATGGACCATTTTGGGGACGTTCGACAGGTCCGGAGTCATCGTTTTTCATCAGAAAATGAATTCTTCGGACTATACCAAAAATGATTCAAAATGTGAAATGGATCGTGCCTCATGTTGAATAACCACTTTTTAACCCCTCAGAGTGACCAAAATTGCCATTTTTACAGAGTTTTGCTTACACAAAAGCTTCAATTTTGACCAATTTCAGGCACATAAATGACTTTAAACACACGTATTTTAGTTGAAAAAGACTTAATTCGCATCCAACAGTCGTTTGGAGTCAAAATATTAAATGT
This sequence comes from Lissotriton vulgaris, assembly GCF_964263255.1. Classification (NCBI taxonomy): domain Eukaryota; kingdom Metazoa; phylum Chordata; class Amphibia; order Caudata; family Salamandridae; genus Lissotriton; species Lissotriton vulgaris. The sequence continues at coordinate 728,130 of NW_028240631.1, read as the reverse complement.
TAAAATTTCATCGATATGGACCATTTTGGGGACATTCGACAGGTCCGGAGTCATCGTTTTTCATCAGAAAATTAATTTTTCAGACTATACCAAAAATGATTCAAAATGTCAAATAGATTGTGCCTCATGTTGAATAACCACTTTTTAACCCCTCAGAGTGACCAAAATTGCCATTTTTACAGAGTTTTGCTTACACAAAAGCTTCAATTTTGACCAATTTCAGGCACATAAATGACTTTAAACACACTTATTTTAGTTGAAAAAGACTTAATTCATATCCAACAGTCGTTTGGAGTCAAAAGATTAAATGTTAAAATTTCATCGGTATGGACCATTTTGGGGACGTTCGACATGTCCGGAGTCATCGTTTTTCATCAGAAAATGAATTTTTCGGACTATACCAAAAATGATTCAAAATGTCAAATTGATCGTGCCTCATGTTGAATAACCACTTTTTAACCCCTCAGAGTGACCAAAATTGCAATTTTTACAGAGTTTTGCTTACTCAAAAGTTTAAATTTTGACCAATTTCAGGCACATAAATGACTTTAAACACACTTATTTTAGTTGAAAAAGACTTAATTCACATCCAACAGTGGTTTGGAGTCAAAAGATTAAATGTTAAAATTTCATCGATATGGACCATTTTGGGGACGTTCGACAGGTCCGGAGTCATCGTTTTTCATCAGAAAATGAATTTTTCGGACTGTACCAAAAATGATTCAAAATGTCAAATGGATCGTGCCTCATGTTGAATAACCACTTTTTAACCCCTCAGAGTGACCAAAATTGCCATTTTTACAGAGTTTTGCTTACACAAAAGCTTCAATTTTGACCAATTTCAGGCACATAAATGACTTTAAACACACTTATTTTAGTTGAAAAAGACTTAATTCACATTCAACAGTCGTTTGGAGTCAAAAGATTAAATTTTAAAATTTCATCGATATGGACCATTTTGGGGACGTTCGACAGGTCCGGAGTCATCGTTTTTCATCAGAAAATGAATTTTTCGGACTGTACCAAAAATGATTCAAAATGTCAAATGGATCGTGCCTCATGTTGAATAACCACTGTTTAACCCCTCAGAGTGACCAAAATTGCCATTTTTACAGAGTTTTGCTTACACAAAAGCTTCAATTTTGACCAATTTCAGGCACATAAATGACTTTAAACACACTTATTTTAGTTGAAAAAGACTTAATTCACATCCAACAGTGGTTTGGAGTCAAAAGATTAAATGTTAAAATTTCATCGATATGGACCATTTTGGGGACGTTCGACAGGTCCGGAGTCATCGTTTTTCATCAGAAAATGAATTTTTCGGACTGTACCAAAAATGATTCAAAATGTCAAATGGATCGTGCCTCATGTTGAATAACCACTTTTTAACCCCTCAGAGTGACCAAAATTGCCATTTTTACAGAGTTTTGCTTACACAAAAGCTTCAATTTTGACCAATTTCAGGCACATAAATGACTTTAAACACACTTATTTTAGTTGAAAAAGACTTAATTCACATTCAACAGTCGTTTGGAGTCAAAAGATTAAATGTTAAAATTTCATCGATATGGACCATTTTGGGGACGTTCGACAGGTCCGGAGTCATCGTTTTTCATCAGAAAATGAATTTTTCGGACTGTACATAAAATGATTCAAAATGTCAAATGGATCGTGCCTCATGTTGAATAACCACTTTTTAACCACTCAGAGTGACCAAAATTGCAATTTTTACAGAGTTTTGCTTACTCAAAAGTTTAAATTTTGACCAATTTCAGGCACATAAATGACTTTAAACACACTTATTTTAGTTGAAAAAGTCATAATTCACATCCAACAGTCGTTTGGAGTCAAAAGATTAAATGTTAAAATTTCATCGATATGGACCATTTTGGGGACATTCGACAGGTCCGGAGTCATCGTTTTTCATCAGAAAATGAATTTTTCGGAGTATATCAAAAATGATTCAAAATGCCAAAGTGATCGTGCCTCATGTTGAATAACGACTTTTTAACCCCTCAGAGTGACCAAAATTGCCATTTTTACAGAGTTTTGCTTACTCAAAAGCTTCAATTTTGACCAATTTCAGGCACATAAATGACTTTAAACACACTTATTTTAGTTGAAAAAGTCCTAATTCACATCCAACAGTCGTTTGGAGTCAAAAGATTAAATGTTAAAATTTCATCGATATGGACCATTTTGGGGACGTTCGACAGGTCCGGAGTCATCGTTTTTCATCAGAAAATGAATTTTTCGGACTATACCAAAAATGATTCAAAATGTCAAATAGATTGTGCCTCATGTTGAATAACCACTTTTTAACCCCTCAGAGTGACCAAAATTGCCATTTTTACAGAGTTTTGCTTACACAAAAGCTTCAATTTTGACCAATTTCAGGCACATAAATGACTTTAAACACACTTATTTTAGTTGAAAAAGACTTAATTCACATCCAACAGTCGTTTGGAGTCAAAAGATTAAATGTTAAAATTTCATCGATATGGACCATTTTGGGGACGTTCGACAGGTCCGGAGTCATCGTTTTTCATCAGAAAATGAATTTTTCGGACTGTACCAAAAATGATTCAAAATGTCAAATGGATCGTGCCTCATGTTGAATAACCACTTTTTAACCCTACAGAGTGACCAAAATTGCCATTTTTACAGAGTTTTGCTTACACAAAAGCTTCAATTTTGACCAATTTCAGGCACATAAATGACTTTAAACACACTTATTTTAGTTGAAAAAGACTTAATTCACATCCAACAGTCGTTTGGAGTCAAAAGATTAAATGTTAAAATTTCATCGATATGGACCATTTTGGGGACGTTCGACAGGTCCGGAGTCATCGTTTTTCATCAGAAAATGAATTTTTCGGACTATATCAAAAATGATTCGAAATGCCAAAGTGATCGTGCCTCATGTTGAATAACGACTTTTTAACCCCTCAGAGTGACCAAAATTGCCATTTTTACAGAGTTTTGCTTACTCAAAAGCTTCAATTTTGACCAATTTCAGGCACATAAATGACTTTAAACACACTTATTTTAGTTGAAAAAGTCCTAATTCACATCCAACAGTCGTTTGGAGTCAAAAGATTAAATGTTAAAATTTCATCGATATGGACCATTTTGGGGACGTTCGACAAGTCCGGAGTCATCGTTTTTCATCAGAAAATGAATTTTTCGGACTAGACCAAAAATGATTCAAAATGTCAAATAGATTGTGCCTCATGTTGAATAACCACTTTTTAACCCCTCAGAGTGACCAAAATTGCCATTTTTACAGAGTTTTGCTTACACAAAAGCTTCAATTTTGACCAATTTCAGGCACATAAATGACTTTAAACACACTTATTTTAGTTGAAAAAGACTTAATTCACATCCAACAGTCGTTTGGAGTCAAAAGATTAAATGTTAAAATTTCAGCGATATGGACCATTTTGGGGACGTTCGACAGGTCCGGAGTCATCGTTTTTCATCAGAAAATGAATTCTTCGGACTATACCAAAAATGATTCAAAATGTGAAATGGATCGTGCCTCATGTTGAATAACCACTTTTTAACCCCTCAGAGTGACCAAAATTGCCATTTTTACAGAGTTTTGCTTACACAAAAGCTTCAATTTTGACCAATTTCAGGCACATAAATGACTTTAAACACACGTATTTTAGTTGAAAAAGACTTAATTCGCATCCAACAGTCGTTTGGAGTCAAAATATTAAATGTTAAAATTTCATCGATATGGACCATTTTGGGGACATTCGACAGGTCCGGAGTCATCGTTTTTCATCAGAAAATTAATTTTTCAGACTATACCAAAAATGATTCAAAATGTCAAATAGATTGTGCCTCATGTTGAATAACCACTTTTTAACCCCTCAGAGTGACCAAAATTGCCATTTTTACAGAGTTTTGCTTACACAAAAGCTTCAATTTTGACCAATTTCAGGCACATAAATGACTTTAAACACACTTATTTTAGTTGAAAAAGACTTAATTCATATCCAACAGTCGTTTGGAGTCAAAAGATTAAATGTTAAAATTTCATCGGTATGGACCATTTTGGGGACGTTCGACATGTCCGGAGTCATCGTTTTTCATCAGAAAATGAATTTTTCGGACTATACCAAAAATGATTCAAAATGTCAAATTGATCGTGCCTCATGTTGAATAACCACTTTTTAACCCCTCAGAGTGACCAAAATTGCAATTTTTACAGAGTTTTGCTTACTCAAAAGTTTAAATTTTGACCAATTTCAGGCACATAAATGACTTTAAACACACTTATTTTAGTTGAAAAAGACTTAATTCACATCCAACAGTGGTTTGGAGTCAAAAGATTAAATGTTAAAATTTCATCGATATGGACCATTTTGGGGACGTTCGACAGGTCCGGAGTCATCGTTTTTCATCAGAAAATGAATTTTTCGGACTGTACCAAAAATGATTCAAAATGTCAAATGGATCGTGCCTCATGTTGAATAACCACTTTTTAACCCCTCAGAGTGACCAAAATTGCCATTTTTACAGAGTTTTGCTTACACAAAAGCTTCAATTTTGACCAATTTCAGGCACATAAATGACTTTAAACACACTTATTTTAGTTGAAAAAGACTTAATTCACATTCAACAGTCGTTTGGAGTCAAAAGATTAAATTTTAAAATTTCATCGATATGGACCATTTTGGGGACGTTCGACAGGTCCGGAGTCATCGTTTTTCATCAGAAAATGAATTTTTCGGACTGTACCAAAAATGATTCAAAATGTCAAATGGATCGTGCCTCATGTTGAATAACCACTGTTTAACCCCTCAGAGTGACCAAAATTGCCATTTTTACAGAGTTTTGCTTACACAAAAGCTTCAATTTTGACCAATTTCAGGCACATAAATGACTTTAAACACACTTATTTTAGTTGAAAAAGACTTAATTCACATCCAACAGTGGTTTGGAGTCAAAAGATTAAATGTTAAAATTTCATCGATATGGACCATTTTGGGGACGTTCGACAGGTCCGGAGTCATCGTTTTTCATCAGAAAATGAATTTTTCGGACTGTACCAAAAATGATTCAAAATGTCAAATGGATCGTGCCTCATGTTGAATAACCACTTTTTAACCCCTCAGAGTGACCAAAATTGCCATTTTTACAGAGTTTTGCTTACACAAAAGCTTCAATTTTGACCAATTTCAGGCACATAAATGACTTTAAACACACTTATTTTAGTTGAAAAAGACTTAATTCACATTCAACAGTCGTTTGGAGTCAAAAGATTAAATGTTAAAATTTCATCGATATGGACCATTTTGGGGACGTTCGACAGGTCCGGAGTCATCGTTTTTCATCAGAAAATGAATTTTTCGGACTGTACATAAAATGATTCAAATGTCAAATGGATCGTGCCTCATGTTGAATAACCACTTTTTAACCACTCAGAGTGACCAAAATTGCAATTTTTACAGAGTTTTGCTTACTCAAAAGTTTAAATTTTGACCAATTTCAGGCACATAAATGACTTTAAACACACTTATTTTAGTTGAAAAAGTCATAATTCACATCCAACAGTCGTTTGGAGTCAAAAGATTAAATGTTAAAATTTCATCGATATGGACCATTTTGGGGACATTCGACAGGTCCGGAGTCATCGTTTTTCATCAGAAAATGAATTTTTCGGAGTATATCAAAAATGATTCAAATGCCAAAGTGATCGTGCCTCATGTTGAATAACGACTTTTTAACCCCTCAGAGTGACCAAAATTGCCATTTTTACAGAGTTTTGCTTACTCAAAAGCTTCAATTTTGACCAATTTCAGGCACATAAATGACTTTAAACACACTTATTTTAGTTGAAAAAGACTTAATTCACATCCAACAGTCGTTTGGAGTCAAAAGATTAAATGTTAAAATTTCATCGATATGGACCATTTTGGGGACGTTCGACAGGTCCGGAGTCATCGTTTTTCATCAGAAAATGAATTCTTCGGACTATACCAAAAATGATTCAAAATGTGAAATGGATCGTGCCTCATGTTGAATAACCACTTTTTAACCCCTCAGAGTGACCAAAATTGCCATTTTTACAGAGTTTTGCTTACTCAAAAGCTTCAATTTTGACCAATTTCAGGCACGTAAATGACTTTAAACACACTTATTTCAGTTGAAAAAGACTTAATTCGCATCCAACAGTCGTTTGGAGTCAAAATATTAAATGTTACAATTTCATCGATATGGACCATTTGGGGACATTCGACAGGTCCGGAGTCAACGTTTTTCATCAGAAATTTAATTTTTCAGACTATACCAAAAATGATTCAAAATGCCAAAGTGATCGTGCCTCATGTTGAATAACCACTTTTTAACCCCTCAGAGTGACCAAAATTGCCATTTTTACAGAGTTTTGCTTACTCAAAAGCTTCAATTTTGACCAATTTCAGGCACATAAATGACTTTAAACACACTTATTTTAGTTGAAAAAAGTCCTAATTCACATCCAACAGTCGTTTGGAGTCAAAAGATTAAATGTTAAAATTTCATCGATATGGACCATTTTGGGGACGTTCGACAGGTCCGGAGTCATCGTTTTTCATCAGAAAATGAATTTTTCGGACTATACCAAAAATGATTCAAAATGTCAAATAGATTGTGCCTCATGTTGAATAACCACTTTTTAACCCCTCAGAGTGACCAAAATTGCCATTTTTACAGAGTTTTGCTTACACAAAAGCTTCAATTTTGACCAATTTCAGGCACATAAATGACTTTAAACACACTTATTTTAGTTGAAAAAGACTTAATTCACATCCAACAGTCGTTTGGAGTCAAAAGATTAAATGTTAAAATTTCAGCGATATGGACCATTTTGGGGACGTTCGACAGGTCCGGAGTCATCGTTTTTCATCAGAAAATGAATTCTTCGGACTATACCAAAAATGATTCAAAATGTGAAATGGATCGTGCCTCATGTTGAATAACCACTTTTTAACCCCTCAGAGTGACCAAAATTGCCATTTTTACAGAGTTTTGCTTACACAAAAGCTTCAATTTTGACCAATTTCAGGCACATAAATGACTTTAAACACACGTATTTTAGTTGAAAAAGACTTAATTCGCATCCAACAGTCGTTTGGAGTCAAAATATTAAATGTTAAAATTTCATCGATATGGACCATTTTGGGGACATTCGACAGGTCCGGAGTCATCGTTTTTCATCAGAAAATTAATTTTTCAGACTATACCAAAAATGATTCAAAATGTCAAATGGATCGTGCCTCATGTTGAATAACGACTTTTAACCCCTCAGAGTGACCAAAAATGCCATTTTTACAGAGTTTTGCTTACTCAAAAGCTTCAATTTTGACCAATTTCAGACACATAAATGACTTTAAACACACTTATTTTAGTTGAAAAAGTCCTAATTCACATCCAACAGTCGTTTGGAGTCAAAATATTAAATGTTAAAATTTCATCGATATGGACCATTTTGGGGACGTTCGACAGGTCCGGAGTCATCGTTTTTCATCAGAAAATGAATTTTTCGGACTATACCAAAAATGATTCAAAATGTCAAATAGATTGTGCCTCATGTTGAATAACCACTTTTTAACCCCTCAGAGTGACCAAAATTGCCATTTTTACAGAGTTTTGCTTACACAAAAGCTTCAATTTTGACCAATTTCAGGCACATAAATGACTTTAAACACACTTATTTTAGTTGAAAAAGACTTAATTCATATCCAACAGTCGTTTGGAGTCAAAAGATTAAATGTTAAAATTTCAACGATATGGACCATTTTGGGGACGTTCGACATGTCCGGAGTCATCGTTTTTCATCAGAAAATGAATTTTTCGGACTGTACCAAAAATGATTCAAAATGTCAAATGGATCGTGCCTCATGTTGAATAACCACTTTTTAACCCCTCAGAGTGACCAAAATTGCCATTTTTACAGAGTATTGCTTACACAAAAGCTTCAATTTTGACCAATTTCAGGCACATAAATGACTTTAAACTCACTTATTTTAGTTGAAAAAGACTTAATTCACATTCAACAGTCGTTTGGAGTCAAAAGATTAAATGTTAAAATTTCATCGATATGGACCATTTTGGGGACGTTCGACAGGTCCGGAGTCATCGTTTTTCATCAGAAAATGAATTTTTCGGACTATATCAAAAATGATTCAAAATGCCAAAGTGATCGTGCCTCATGTTGAATAACGACTTTTTAACCCCTCAGAGTGACCAAAATTGCCATTTTTACAGAGTTTTGCTTACTCAAAAGCTTCAATTTTGACCAATTTCAGGCACATAAATGACTTTAAACACACTTATTTTAGTTGAAAAAGTCCTAATTCACATCCAACAGTCGTTTGGAGTCAAAAGATTAAATGTTAAAATTTCATCGATATGGACCATTTTGGGGACGTTCGACAGGTCCGGAGTCATCGTTTTTCATCAGAAAATGAATTTTTCGGACTATACCAAAAATGATTCAAAATGTCAAATAGATTGTGCCTCATGTTGAATAACCACTTTTTAACCCCTCAGAGTGACCAAAATTGCCATTTTTACAGAGTTTTGCTTACACAAAAGCTTCAATTTTGACCAATTTCAGGCACATAAATGACTTTAAACACACTTATTTTAGTTGAAAAAGACTTAATTCACATCCAACAGTCGTTTGGAGTCAAAAGATTAAATGTTAAAATTTCATCGATATGGACCATTTTGGGGACGTTCGACAGGTCCGGAGTCATCGTTTTTCATCAGAAAATGAATTCTTCGGACTATACCAAAAATGATTCAAAATGTGAAATGGATCGTGCCTCATGTTGAATAACCACTTTTTAACCCCTCAGAGTGACCAAAATTGCCATTTTTACAGAGTTTTGCTTACTCAAAAGCTTCAATTTTGACCAATTTCAGGCACGTAAATGACTTTAAACACACTTATTTCAGTTGAAAAAGACTTAATTCGCATCCAACAGTCGTTTGGAGTCAAAATATTAAATGTTACAATTTCATCGATATGGACCATTTTGGGGACATTCGACAGGTCCGGAGTCAACGTTTTTCATCAGAAATTTAATTTTTCAGACTATACCAAAAATGATTCAAAATGTCAAATGGATCGTGCCTCATGTTGAATAACGACTTTTTAACCCCTCAGAGTGACCAAAATTGCCATTTTTACAGAGTTTTGCTTACTCAAAAGCTTCAATTTTGACCAATTTCAGGCACATAAATGACTTTAAACACACTTATTTTAGTTGAAAAAGACTTAATTCACATCCAACAGTGGTTTGGAGTCAAAAGATTAAATGTTAAAATTTCATCGATATGGACCATTTTGGGGACGTTCGACAGGTCCGGAGTCATCGTTTTTCATCAGAAAATGAATTTTTCGGACTGTACCAAAAATGATTCAAAATGTCAAATGGATCGTGCCTCATGTTGAATAACCACTTTTTAACCCCTCAGAGTGACCAAAATTGCCATTTTTACAGAGTTTTGCTTACACAAAAGCTTCAATTTTGACCAATTTCAGGCACATAAATGACTTTAAACACACTTATTTTAGTTGAAAAAGACTTAATTCACATTCAACAGTCGTTTGGAGTCAAAAGATTAAATGTTAAAATTTCATCGATATGGACCATTTTGGGGACGTTCGACAGGTCCGGAGTCATCGTTTTTCATCAGAAAATGAATTTTTCGGACTGTACATAAAATGATTCAAAATGTCAAATGGATCGTGCCTCATGTTGAATAACCACTTTTTAACCACTCAGAGTGACCAAAATTGCAATTTTTACAGAGTTTTGCTTACTCAAAAGTTTAAATTTTGACCAATTTCAGGCACATAAATGACTTTAAACACACTTATTTTAGTTGAAAAAGTCATAATTCACATCCAACAGTCGTTTGGAGTCAAAAGATTAAATGTTAAAATTTCATCGATATGGACCATTTTGGGGACATTCGACAGGTCCGGAGTCATCGTTTTTCATCAGAAAATGAATTTTTCGGAGTATATCAAAAATGATTCAAAATGCCAAAGTGATCGTGCCTCATGTTGAATAACGACTTTTTAACCCCTCAGAGTGACCAAAATTGCCATTTTTACAGAGTTTTGCTTACTCAAAAGCTTCAATTTTGACCAATTTCAGGCACATAAATGACTTTAAACACACTTATTTTAGTTGAAAAAGTCCTAATTCACATCCAACAGTCGTTTGGAGTCAAAAGATTAAATGTTAAAATTTCATCGATATGGACCATTTTGGGGACGTTCGACAGGTCCGGAGTCATCGTTTTTCATCAGAAAATGAATTTTTCGGACTATACCAAAAATGATTCAAAATGTCAAATAGATTGTGCCTCATGTTGAATAACCACTTTTTAACCCCTCAGAGTGACCAAAATTGCCATTTTTACAGAGTTTTGCTTACACAAAAGCTTCAATTTTGACCAATTTCAGGCACATAAATGACTTTAAACACACTTATTTTAGTTGAAAAAGACTTAATTCACATCCAACAGTCGTTTGGAGTCAAAAGATTAAATGTTAAAATTTCATCGATATGGACCATTTTGGGGACGTTCGACAGGTCCGGAGTCATCGTTTTTCATCAGAAAATGAATTCTTCGGACTATACCAAAAATGATTCAAAATGTGAAATGGATCGTGCCTCATGTTGAATAACCACTTTTTAACCCCTCAGAGTGACCAAAATTGCCATTTATACAGAGTTTTGCTTACTCAAAAGCTTCAATTTTGACCAATTTCAGGCACGTAAATGACTTTAAACACACTTATTTCAGTTGAAAAAGACTTAATTCGCATCCAACAGTCGTTTGGAGTCAAAATATTAAATGTTACAATTTCATCGATATGGACCATTTTGGGGACATTCGACAGGTCCGGAGTCAACGTTTTTCATCAGAAATTTAATTTTTCAGACTATACCAAAAATGATTCAAAATGTCAAATGGATCGTGCCTCATGTTGAATAACCACTTTTTAACCCCTCAGAGTGACCAAAATTGCCATTTTTACAGAGTTTTGCTTACACAAAAGCTTCAATTTTGACCAATTTCAGGCACATAAATGACTTTAAACACACTTATTTTAGTTGAAAAAGACTTAATTCACATCCAACAGTCGTTTGGAGTCAAAAGATTAAATGTTAAAATTTCATCGATATGGACCATTTTGGGGACGTTCGACAGGTCCGGAGTCATCGTTTTTCATCAGAAAATGAATTTTTCGGACTATATCAAAAATGATTCAAAATGTCAAATGGATCGTGCCTCATGTTGAATAACCACTTTTTAACCCCTCAGAGTGACCAAAATTGTCATTTTTACAGAGTTTTGCTTACACAAAAGCTTCAATTTTGACCAATTTCAGGCACATAAATGACTTTAAACACACTTATTTTAGTTGAAAAAGACTTAATTCACATCCAACAGTGGTTTGGAGTCAAAAGATTAAATGTTAAAATTTCATCGATATTGACCATTTTGGGGACGTTCGACAGGTCCGGAGTCATCGTTTTTCATCAGAAAATGAATTTTTCGGACTGTACCAAAAATGATTCAAAATGTCAAATGGATCGTGCCTCATGTTGAATAACCACTTTTTAACCCCTCAGAGTGACCAAAATTGCCATTTTTACAGAGTTTTGCTTACACAAAAGCTTCAATTTTGACCAATTTCAGGCACATAAATGACTTTAAACACACTTATTTTAGTTGAAAAAGACTTAATTCACATTCAACAGTCGTTTGGAGTCAAAAGATTAAATGTTAAAATTTCATCGATATGGACCATTTTGGGGACGTTCGACAGGTCCGGAGTCATCGTTTTTCATCAGAAAATGAATTTTTCGGACTGTACATAAAATGATTCAAAATGTCAAATGGATCGTGCCTCATGTTGAATAACCACTTTTTAACCACTCAGAGTGACCAAAATTGCAATTTTTACAGAGTTTTGCTTACTCAAAAGTTTAAATTTTGACCAATTTCAGGCACATAAATGACTTTAAACACACTTATTTTAGTTGAAAAAGTCATAATTCACATCCAACAGTCGTTTGGAGTCAAAAGATTAAATGTTAAAATTTCATCGATATGGACCATTTTGGGGACATTCGACAGGTCCGGAGTCATCGTTTTTCATCAGAAAATGAATTTTTCGGAGTATATCAAAAATGATTCAAAATGCCAAAGTGATCGTGCCTCATGTTGAATAACGACTTTTTAACCCCTCAGAGTGACCAAAATTGCCATTTTTACAGAGTTTTGCTTACTCAAAAGCTTCAATTTTGACCAATTTCAGGCACATAAATGACTTTAAACACACTTATTTTAGTTGAAAAAGTCCTAATTCACATCCAACAGTCGTTTGGAGTCAAAAGATTAAATGTTAAAATTTCATCGATATGGACCATTTTGGGGACGTTCGACAGGTCCGGAGTCATCGTTTTTCATCAGAAAATGAATTTTTCGGACTATACCAAAAATGATTCAAAATGTCAAATAGATTGTGCCTCATGTTGAATAACCACTTTTTAACCCCTCAGAGTGACCAAAATTGCCATTTTTACAGAGTTTTGCTTACACAAAAGCTTCAATTTTGACCAATTTCAGGCACATAAATGACTTTAAACACACTTATTTTAGTTGAAAAAGACTTAATTCACATCCAACAGTCGTTTGGAGTCAAAAGATTAAATGTTAAAATTTCATCGATATGGACCATTTTGGGGACGTTCGACAGGTCCGGAGTCATCGTTTTTCATCAGAAAATGAATTCTTCGGACTATACCAAAAATGATTCAAAATGTGAAATGGATCGTGCCTCATGTTGAATAACCACTTTTTAACCCCTCAGAGTGACCAAAATTGCCATTTATACAGAGTTTTGCTTACTCAAAAGCTTCAATTTTGACCAATTTCAGGCACGTAAATGACTTTAAACACACTTATTTCAGTTGAAAAAGACTTAATTCGCATCCAACAGTCGTTTGGAGTCAAAATATTAAATGTTACAATTTCATCGATATGGACCATTTTGGGGACATTCGACAGGTCCGGAGTCAACGTTTTTCATCAGAAATTTAATTTTTCAGACTATACCAAAAATGATTCAAAATGTCAAATGGATCGTGCCTCATGTTGAATAACCACTTTTTAACCCCTCAGAGTGACCAAAATTGCCATTTTTACAGAGTTTTGCTTACACAAAAGCTTCAATTTTGACCAATTTCAGGCACATAAATGACTTTAAACACACTTATTTTAGTTGAAAAAGACTTAATTCACATCCAACAGTCGTTTGGAGTCAAAAGATTAAATGTTAAAATTTCATCGATATGGACCATTTTGGGGACGTTCGACAGGTCCGGAGTCATCGTTTTTCATCAGAAAATGAATTTTTCGGACTATATCAAAAATGATTCAAAATGTCAAATGGATCGTGCCTCATGTTGAATAACCACTTTTTAACCCCTCAGAGTGACCAAAATTGTCATTTTTACAGAGTTTTGCTTACACAAAAGCTTCAATTTTGACCAATTTCAGGCACATAAATGACTTTAAACACACTTATTTTAGTTGAAAAAGACTTAATTCACATCCAACAGTGGTTTGGAGTCAAAAGATTAAATGTTAAAATTTCATCGATATGGACCATTTTGGGGACGTTCGACAGGTCCGGAGTCATCGTTTTTCATCAGAAAATGAATTTTTCGGACTGTACCAAAAATGATTCAAAATGTCAAATGGATCGTGCCTCATGTTGAATAACCACTTTTTAACCCCTCAGAGTGACCAAAATTGCCATTTTTACAGAGTTTTGCTTACACAAAAGCTTCAATTTTGACCAATTTCAGGCACATAAATGACTTTAAACACACTTATTTTAGTTGAAAAAGACTTAATTCACATTCAACAGTCGTTTGGAGTCAAAAGATTAAATGTTAAAATTTCATCGATATGGACCATTTTGGGGACGTTCGACAGGTCCGGAGTCATCGTTTTTCATCAGAAAATGAATTTTTCGGACTGTACATAAAATGATTCAAAATGTCAAATGGATCGTGCCTCATGTTGAATAACCACTTTTTAACCCCTCAGAGTGACCAAAATTGCCATTTTTACAGAGTTTTGCTTACTCAAAAGCTTCAATTTTGACCAATTTCAGGCACATAAATGACTTTAAACACACTTATTTTAGTTGAAAAAGTCCTAATTCACATCCAACAGTCGTTTGGAGTCAAAAGATTAAATGTTAAAATTTCATCGATATGGACCATTTTGGGGACGTTCGACAGGTCCGGAGTCATCGTTTTTCATCAGAAAATGAATTTTTCGGACTATACCAAAAATGATTCAAAATGTCAAATAGATTGTGCCTCATGTTGAATAACCACTTTTTAACCCCTCAGAGTGACCAAAATTGCCATTTTTACAGAGTTTTGCTTACACAAAAGCTTCAATTTTGACCAATTTCAGGCACATAAATGACTTTAAACACACTTATTTTAGTTGAAAAAGACTTAATTCACATCCAACAGTCGTTTGGAGTCAAAAGATTAAATGTTAAAATTTCATCGATATGGACCATTTTGGGGACGTTCGACAGGTCCGGAGTCATCGTTTTTCATCAGAAAATGAATTCTTCGGACTATACCAAAAATGATTCAAAATGTGAAATGGATCGTGCCTCATGTTGAATAACCACTTTTTAACACCTCAGAGTGACCAAAATTGCCATTTTTACAGAGTTTTGCTTACTCAAAAGCTTCAATTTTGACCAATTTCAGGCACGTAAATGACTTTAAACACACTTATTTCAGTTGAAAAAGACTTAATTCGAATCCAACAGTCGTTTGGAGTCAAAATATTAAATGTTACAATTTCATCGATATGGACCATTTTGGGGACATTCGACAGGTCCGGAGTCAACGTTTTTCATCAGAAAATTAATTTTTCAGACTATACCAAAAATGATTCAAAATGTCAAATGGATCGTGCCTCATGTTGAATAACCACTTTTTAACCCCTCAGAGTGACCAAAATTGCCATTTTTACAGAGTTTTGCTTACACAAAAGCTTCAATTTTGACCAATTTCAGGCACATAAATGACTTTAAACACACTTATTTTAGTTGAAAAAGACTTAATTCACATCCAACAGTCGTTTGGAGTCAAAAGATTAAATGTTAAAATTGAATCGATATGGACCATTTTGGGGACGTTCGACACGTCCGGAGTCATCGTTTTTCATCAGAAAATGAATTTTTCGGACTATATCAAAAATGATTCAAAATGCCAAAGTGATCGTGCCTCATGTTGAATAACGACTTTTTAACCCCTCAGAGTGACCAAAATTGCCATTTTTACAGAGTTTTGCTTACTCAAAAGCTTCAATTTTGACCAATTTCAGGCACATAAATGACTTTAAACACACTTATTTTAGTTGAAAAAGTCCTAATTCACATCCAACAGTCGTTTGGAGTCAAAAGATTAAATGTTAAAATTTCATCGATATGGACCATTTTGGGGACGTTCGACAGGTCCGGAGTCATCGTTTTTCATCAGAAAATGAATTTTTCGGACTATACCAAAAATGATTCAAAATGTCAAATAGATTGTGCCTCATGTTGAATAACCACTTTTTAACCCCTCAGAGTGACCAAAATTGCCATTTTTACAGAGTTTTGCTTACACAAAAGCTTCAATTTTGACCAATTTCAGGCACATAAATGACTTTAAACACACTTATTTTAGTTGAAAAAGACTTAATTCACATCCAACAGTCGTTTGGAGTCAAAAGATTAAATGTTAAAATTTCAGCGATATGGACCATTTTGGGGACGTTCGACAGGTCCGGAGTCATCGTTTTTCATCAGAAAATGAATTCTTCGGACTATACCAAAAATGATTCAAAATGTGAAATGGATCGTGCCTCATGTTGAATAACCACTTTTAACCCCTCAGAGTGACCAAAATTGCCATTTTTACAGAGTTTTGCTTACACAAAAGCTTCAATTTTGACCAATTTCAGGCACATAAATGACTTTAAACACACTTATTTTAGTTGAAAAAGACTTAATTCACATCCAACAGTCGTTTGGAGTCAAAAGATTAAATGGTAAAATTTCATCGATATGGACCATTTTGGGGACGTTCGACAGGTCCGGAGTCATCGTTTTTCATCAGAAAATGAATTTTTCGGAGTATATCAAAAATGATTCAAAATGCCAAAGTGATCGTGCCTCATGTTGAATAACGACTTTTTAACCCCTCAGAGTGACCAAAATTGCCATTTTTACAGAGTTTTGCTTACTCAAAAGCTTCAATTTTGACCAATTTCAGGCACATAAATGACTTTAAACACACTTATTTTAGTTGAAAAAGTCCTAATTCACATCCAACAGTCGTTTGGAGTCAAAAGATTAAATGTTAAAATTTCATCGATATGGACCATTTTGGGGACGTTCGACAGGTCCGGAGTCATCGTTTTTCATCAGAAAATGAATTTTTCGGACTATACCAAAAATGATTCAAAATGTCAAATAGATTGTGCCTCATGTTGAATAACCACTTTTTAACCCCTCAGAGTGACCAAAATTGCCATTTTTACAGAGTTTTGCTTACACAAAAGCTTCAATTTTGACCAATTTCAGGCACATAAATGACTTTAAACACACTTATTTTAGTTGAAAAAGACTTAATTCACATCCAACAGTCGTTTGGAGTCAAAAGATTAAATGTTAAAATTTCATCGATATGGACCATTTTGGGGACGTTCGACAGGTCCGGAGTCATCGTTTTTCATCAGAAAATGAATTCTTCGGACTATACCAAAAATGATTCAAAATGTGAAATGGATCGTGCCTCATGTTGAATAACCACTTTTTAACCCCTCAGAGTGACCAAAATTGCCATTTTTACAGAGTTTTGCTTACTCAAAAGCTTCAATTTTGACCAATTTCAGGCACGTAAATGACTTTAAACACACTTATTTCAGTTGAAAAAGACTTAATTCGCATCCAACAGTCGTTTGGAGTCAAAATATTAAATGTTACAATTTCATCGATATGGACCATTTTGGGGACATTCGACAGGTCCGGAGTCAACGTTTTTCATCAGAAAATTAATTTTTCAGACTATACCAAAAATGATTCAAAATGTCAAATGGATCGTGCCTCATGTTGAATAACCACTTTTTAACCCCTCAGAGTGACCAAAATTGCCATTTTTACAGAGTTTTGCTTACACAAAAGCTTCAATTTTGACCAATTTCAGGCACATAAATGACTTTAAACACACTTATTTTAGTTGAAAAAGACTTAATTCACATCCAACAGTCGTTTGGAGTCAAAAGATTAAATGTTAAAATTTCATCGATATGGACCATTTTGGGGACGTTCGACAGGTCCGGAGTCATCGTTTTTCATCAGAAAATTAATTTTTCGGAGTATATCAAAAATGATTCAAAATGTCAAATTGATCGTGCCTCATGTTGAATAACCACTTTTTAACCCCTCAGAGTGACCAAAATTGCAATTTTTACAGAGTTTTGCTTACTCAAAAGTTTAAATTTTGACCAATTTCAGGCACATAAATGACTTTAAACAGACTTATTTTAGTTGAAAAAGACTTAATTCACATCCAACAGTGGTTTGGAGTCAAAAGATTAAATGTTAAAATTTCATCGATATGGACCATTTTGGGGACGTTCGACAGGTCCGGAGTCATCGTTTTTCATCAGAAAATGAATTTTTCGGACTGTACCAAAAATGATTCAAAATGTCAAATGGATCGTGCCTCATGTTGAATAACCACTTTTTAACCCCTCAGAGTGACCAAAATTGCCATTTTTACAGAGTTTTGCTTACACAAAAGCTTCAATTTTGACCAATTTCAGGCACATAAATGACTTTAAACACACTTATTTTAGTTGAAAAAGACTTAATTCACATCCAACAGTGGTTTGGAGTCAAAAGATTAAATGTTAAAATTTCATCGATATGGACCATTTTGGGGACGTTCGACAGGTCCGGAGTCATCGTTTTTCATCAGAAAATGAATTTTTCGGACTGTACCAAAAATGATTCAAAATGTCAAATGTATCGTGCCTCATGTTGAATAACCACTTTTTAACCCCTCAGAGTGACCAAAATTGCCATTTTTACAGAGTTTTGCTTACACAAAAGCTTCAATTTTGACCAATTTCAGGCACATAAATGACTTTAAACACACTTATTTTAGTTGAAAAAGACTTAATTCACATTCAACAGTCGTTTGGAGTCAAAAGATTAAATGTTAAAATTTCATCGATATGGACCATTTTGGGGACGTTCGACAGGTCCGGAGTCATCGTTTTTCATCAGAAAATGAATTTTTCGGACTGTACATAAAATGATTCAAAATGTCAAATGGATCGTGCCTCATGTTGAATAACCACTTTTTAACCACTCAGAGTGACCAAAATTGCAATTTTTACAGAGTTTTGCTTACTCAAAAGTTTAAATTTTGACCAATTTCAGGCACATAAATGACTTTAAACACACTTATTTTAGTTGAAAAAGTCATAATTCACATCCAACAGTCGTTTGGAGTCAAAAGATTAAATGTTAAAATTTCATCGATATGGACCATTTTGGGGACATTCGACAGGTCCGGAGTCATCGTTTTTCATCAGAAAATGAATTTTTCGGAGTATATCAAAAATGATTCAAAATGCCAAAGTGATCGTGCCTCATGTTGAATAACGACTTTTTAACCCCTCAGAGTGACCAAAATTGCCATTTTTACAGAGTTTTGCTTACTCAAAAGCTTCAATTTTGACCAATTTCAGGCACATAAATGACTTTAAACACACTTATTTTAGTTGAAAAAGTCCTAATTCACATCCAACAGTCGTTTGGAGTCAAAAGATTAAATGTTAAAATTTCATCGATATGGACCATTTTGGGGACGTTCGACAGGTCCGGAGTCATCGTTTTTCATCAGAAAATGAATTTTTCGGACTATACCAAAAATGATTCAAAATGTCAAATAGATTGTGCCTCATGTTGAATAACCACTTTTTAACCCCTCAGAGTGACCAAAATTGCCATTTTTACAGAGTTTTGCTTACACAAAAGCTTCAATTTTGACCAATTTCAGGCACATAAATGACTTTAAACACACTTATTTTAGTTGAAAAAGACTTAATTCACATCCAACAGTCGTTTGGAGTCAAAAGATTAAATGTTAAAATTTCATCGATATGGACCATTTTGGGGACGTTCGACAGGTCCGGAGTCATCGTTTTTCATCAGAAAATGAATTCTTCGGACTATACCAAAAATGATTCAAAATGTGAAATGGATCGTGCCTCATGTTGAATAACCACTTTTTAACCCCTCAGAGTGACCAAAATTGCCATTTTTACAGAGTTTTGCTTACTCAAAAGCTTCAATTTTGACCAATTTCAGGCACGTAAATGACTTTAAACACACTTATTTCAGTTGAAAAAGACTTAATTCGCATCCAACAGTCGTTTGGAGTCAAAATATTAAATGTTACAATTTCATCGATATGGACCATTTTGGGGACATTCGACAGGTCCGGAGTCAACGTTTTTCATCAGAAATTTAATTTTTCAGACTATACCAAAAATGATTCAAAATGTCAAATGGATCGTGCCTCATGTTGAATAACCACTTTTTAACCCCTCAGAGTGACCAAAATTGCCATTTTTACAGAGTTTTGCTTACACAAAAGCTTCAATTTTGACCAATTTCAGGCACATAAATGACTTTAAACACACTTATTTTAGTTGAAAAAGACTTAATTCACATCCAACAGTCGTTTGGAGTCAAAAGATTAAATGTTAAAATTTCATCGATATGGACCATTTTGGGGACGTTCGACAGGTCCGGAGTCATCGTTTTTCATCAGAAAATGAATTTTTCGGACTATATCAAAAATGATTCAAAATGCCAAAGTGATCGTGCCTCATGTTGAATAACGACTTTTTAACCCCTCAGAGTGACCAAAATTGCCATTTTTACAGAGTTTTGCTTACTCAAAAGCTTCAATTTTGACCAATTTCAGGCACATAAATGACTTTAAACACACTTATTTTAGTTGAAAAAGTCCTAATTCACATCCAACAGTCGTTTGGAGTCAAAAGATTAAATGTTAAAATTTCATCGATATGGACCATTTTGGGGACGTTCGACAGGTCCGGAGTCATCGTTTTTCATCAGAAAATGAATTTTTCGGACTATACCAAAAATGATTCAAAATGTCAAATAGATTGTGCCTCATGTTGAATAACCACTTTTTAACCCCTCAGAGTGACCAAAATTGCCATTTTTACAGAGTTTTGCTTACACAAAAGCTTCAATTTTGACCAATTTCAGGCACATAAATGACTTTAAACACACTTATTTTAGTTGAAAAAGACTTAATTCACATCCAACAGTCGTTTGGAGTCAAAAGATTAAATGTTAAAATTTCAGCGATATGGACCATTTTGGGGACCTTCGACAGGTCCGGAGTCATCGTTTTTCATCAGAAAATGAATTCTTCGGACTATACCAAAAATGATTCAAAATGTGAAATGGATCGTGCCTCATGTTGAATAACCACTTTTTAACCCCTCAGAGTGACCAAAATTGCCATTTTTACAGAGTTTTGCTTACACAAAAGCTTCAATTTTGACCAATTTCAGGCACATAAATGACTTTAAACACACGTATTTTAGTTGAAAAAGACTTAATTCGCATCCAACAGTCGTTTGGAGTCAAAATATTAAATGTTAAAATTTCATCGATATGGACCATTTTGGGGACATTCGACAGGTCCGGAGTCATCGTTTTTCATCAGAAAATGAATTTTTCGGACTATATCAAAAATGATTCAAAATGCCAAAGTGATCGTGCCTCATGTTGAATAACGACTTTTTAACCCCTCAGAGTGACCAAAATTGCCATTTTTACAGAGTTTTGCTTACTCAAAAGCTTCAATTTTGACCAATTTCAGGCACATAAATGACTTTAAACACACTTATTTTAGTTGAAAAAGACTTAATTCACATCCAACAGTGGTTTGGAGTCAAAAGATTAAATGTTAAAATTTCATCGATATGGACCATTTTGGGGACGTTCGACAGGTCCGGAGTCATCGTTTTTCATCAGAAAATGAATTTTTCGGACTGTACCAAAAATGATTCAAAATGTCAAATGGATCGTGCCTCATGTTGAATAACCACTTTTTAACCCCTCAGAGTGACCAAAATTGCCATTTTTACTGAGTTTTGCTTACACAAAAGCTTCAATTTTGACCAATTTCAGGCACATAAATGACTTTAAACACACTTATTTTAGTTGAAAACGACTTAATTCACATTCAACAGTCGTTTGGAGTCAAAAGATTAAATTTTAAAATTTCATCGATATGGACCATTTTGGGGACGTTCGACAGGTCCGGAGTCATCGTTTTTCATCAGAAAATGAATTTTTCGGACTGTACCAAAAATGATTCAAAATGTCAAATGGATCGTGCCTCATGTTGAATAACCACTTTTTAACCCCTCAGAGTGACCAAAATTGCCATTTTTTACAGAGTTTTGCTTATACAAAAGCTTCAATTTTGACCAATTTCAGGCACATAAATGACTTTAAACACACTTATTTTAGTTGAAAAAGACTTAATTCACATCCAACAGTGGTTTGGAGTCAAAAGATTAAATGTTAAAATTTCATCGATATGGACCATTTTGGGGACGTTCGACAGGTCCGGAGTCATCGTTTTTCATCAGAAAATGAATTTTTCGGACTGTACCAAAAATGATTCAAAATGTCAAATGGATCGTGCCTCATGTTGAATAACCACTTTTTAACCCCTCAGAGTGACCAAAATTGCCATTTTTACAGAGTTTTGCTTACACAAAAGCTTCAATTTTGACCAATTTCAGGCACATAAATGACTTTAAACACACTTATTTTAGTTGAAAAAGACTTAATTCACATTCAACAGTCGTTTGGAGTCAAAAGATTAAATGTTAAAATTTCATCGATATGGACCATTTTGGGGACGTTCGACAGGTCCGGAGTCATCGTTTTTCATCAGAAAATGAATTTTTCGGACTGTACATAAAATGATTCAAAATGTCAAATGGATCGTGCCTCATGTTGAATAACCACTTTTTAACCCCTCAGAGTGACCAAAATTGCCATTTTTACAGTTTTGCTTACTCAAAAGCTTCAATTTTGACCAATTTCAGGCACATAAATGACTTTAAACACACTTATTTTAGTTGAAAAAGACTTAATTCGCATCCAACAGTCGTTTGGAGTCAAAATATTAAATGTTAAAATTTCATCGATATGGACCATTTTGGGGACGTTCGACAGGTCCGGAGTCATCGTTTTTCATCAGAAAATTAATTTTTCAGACTATACCAAAAATGATTCAAAATGTCAAATGGATCGTGCCTCATGTTGAATAACCACTTTTTAACCCCTCAGAGTGACCAAAATTGCCATTTTTACAGAGTTTTGCTTACACAAAAGCTTCAATTTTCACCAATTTCAGGCACATAAATGACTTTAAACACACTTATTTTAGTTGAAAAAGACTTAATTCACATCCAACAGTCGTTTGGAGTCAAAAGATTAAATGTTAAAATTTCATCGATATGGACCATTTTGGGGACGTTCGACAGGTCCGGAGTCATCGTTTTTCATCAGAAAATGAATTTTTCGGACTATACCAAAAATGATTCAAAATGTCAAATAGATTGTGCCTCATGTTGAATAACCACTTTTTAACCCCTCAGAGTGACCAAAATTGCCATTTTTACAGAGTTTTGCTTACACAAAAGCTTCAATTTTGACCAATTTCAGGCACATAAATGACTTTAAACACACTTATTTTAGTTGAAAAAGACTTAATTCACATCCAACAGTCGTTTGGAGTCAAAAGATTAAATGTTAAAATTTCATCGATATGGACCATTTTGGGGACGTTCGACAGGTCCGGAGTCATCGTTTTTCATCAGAAAATGAATTCTTCGGACTATACCAAAAATGATTCAAAATGTGAAATGGATCGTGCCTCATGTTGAATAACCACTTTTTAACCCCTCAGAGTGACCAAAATTGCCATTTTTACAGAGTTTTGCTTACTCAAAAGCTTCAATTTTGACCAATTTCAGGCACGTAAATGACTTTAAACACACTTATTTCAGTTGAAAAAGACTTAATTCGCATCCAACAGTCGTTTGGAGTCAAAATATTAAATGTTACAATTTCATCGATATGGACCATTTTGGGGACATTCGACAGGTCCGGAGTCAACGTTTTTCATCAGAAAATTAATTTTTCAGACTATACCAAAAATGATTCAAAATGTCAAATGGATCGTGCCTCATGTTGAATAACCACTTTTTAACCCCTCAGAGTGACCAAAATTGCCATTTTTACAGAGTTTTGCTTACACAAAAGCTTCAATTTTGACCAATTTCAGGCACATAAATGACTTTAAACACACTTATTTTAGTTGAAAAAGACTTAATTCACATCCAACAGTCGTTTGGAGTCAAAAGATTAAATGTTAAAATTTCATCGATATGGACCATTTTGGGGACGTTCGACAGGTCCGGAGTCATCGTTTTTCATCAGAAAATGAATTTTTCGGACTATATCAAAAATGATTCAAAATGCCAAAGTGATCGTGCCTCATGTTGAATAACGACTTTTTAACCCCTCAGAGTGACCAAAATTGCCATTTTTACAGAGTTTTGCTTACTCAAAAGCTTCAATTTTGACCAATTTCAGGCACATAAATGACTTTAAACACACTTATTTTAGTTGAAAAAGTCCTAATTCACATCCAACAGTCGTTTGGAGTCAAAAGATTAAATGTTAAAATTTCATCGATATGGACCATTTTGGGGACGTTCGACAGGTCCGGAGTCATCGTTTTTCATCAGAAAATGAATTTTTCGGACTATACCAAAAATGATTCAAAATGTCAAATAGATTGTGCCTCATGTTGAATAACCACTTTTTAACCCCTCAGAGTGACCAAAATTGCCATTTTTACAGAGTTTTGCTTACACAAAAGCTTCAATTTTGACCAATTTCAGGCACATAAATGACTTTAAACACACTTATTTTAGTTGAAAAAGACTTAATTCACATCCAACAGTCGTTTGGAGTCAAAAGATTAAATGTTAAAATTTCAGCGATATGGACCATTTTGGGGACGTTCGACAGGTCCGGAGTCATCGTTTTTCATCAGAAAATGAATTCTTCGGACTATACCAAAAATGATTCAAAATGTGAAATGGATCGTGCCTCATGTTGAATAACCACTTTTTAACCCCTCAGAGTGACCAAAATTGCCATTTTTACAGAGTTTTGCTTACACAAAAGCTTCAATTTTGACCAATTTCAGGCACATAAATGACTTTAAACACACGTATTTTAGTTGAAAAAGACTTAATTCGCATCCAACAGTCGTTTGGAGTCAAAATATTAAATGTTAAAATTTCATCGATATGGACCATTTTGGGGACATTCGACAGGTCCGGAGTCATCGTTTTTCATCAGAAAATTAATTTTTCAGACTATACCAAAAATGATTCAAAATGTCAAATGGATCGTGCCTCATGTTGAATAACGACTTTTTAACCCCTCAGAGTGACCAAAATTGCAATTTTTACAGAGTATTGCTTACACAAAAGCTTCAATTTTGACCAATTTCAGGCACATAAATGACTTTAAACTCACTTATTTTAGTTGAAAAAGACTTAATTCACATTCAACAGTCGTTTGGAGTCAAAAGATTAAATGTTAAAATTTCATCGATATGGACCATTTTGGGGACGTTCGACAGGTCCGGAGTCATCGTTTTTCATCAGAAAATGAATTTTTCGGACTGTACCAAAAATGATTCAAAATGTCAAATGGATCGTGCCTCATGTTGAATAACCACTTTTTAACCCTACAGAGTGACCAAAATTGCCATTTTTACAGAGTTTTGCTTACTCAAAAGTTTAAATTTTGACCAATTTCAGGCACATAAATGACTTTAAACACACTTATTTTAGTTGAAAAAGACTTAATTCACATCCAACAGTGGTTTGGAGTCAAAAGATTAAATGTTAAAATTTCATCGATATGGACCATTTTGGGGACGTTCGACAGGTCCGGAGTCATCGTTTTTCATCAGAAAATGAATTTTTCGGACTGTACCAAAAATGATTCAAAATGTCAAATGGATCGTGCCTCATGTTGAATAACCACTTTTTAACCCCTCAGAGTGACCAAAATTGCCATTTTTACAGAGTTTTGCTTACACAAAAGCTTCAATTTTGACCAATTTCAGGCACATAAATGACTTTAAACACACTTATTTTAGTTGAAAAAGACTTAATTCACATTCAACAGTCGTTTGGAGTCAAAAGATTAAATTTTAAAATTTCATCGATATGGACCATTTTGGGGACGTTCGACAGGTCCGGAGTCATCGTTTTTCATCAGAAAATGAATTTTTCGGACTGTACCAAAAATGATTCAAAATGTCAAATGGATCGTGCCTCATGTTGAATAACCACTGTTTAACCCCTCAGAGTGACCAAAATTGCCATTTTTACAGAGTTTTGCTTACACAAAAGCTTCAATTTTGACCAATTTCAGGCACATAAATGACTTTAAACACACTTATTTTAGTTGAAAAAGACTTAATTCACATCCAACAGTGGTTTGGAGTCAAAAGATTAAATGTTAAAATTTCATCGATATGGACCATTTTGGGGACGTTCGACAGGTCCGGAGTCATCGTTTTTCATCAGAAAATGAATTTTTCGGACTATACCAAAAATGATTCAAAATGTCAAATAGATTGTGCCTCATGTTGAATAACCACTTTTTAACCCCTCAGAGTGACCAAAATTGCCATTTTTACAGAGTTTTGCTTACACAAAAGCTTCAATTTTGACCAATTTCAGGCACATAAATGACTTTAAACACACTTATTTTAGTTGAAAAAGACTTAATTCACATCCAACAGTCGTTTGGAGTCAAAAGATTAAATGTTAAAATTTCAGCGATATGGAACATTTTGGGGACGTTCGACAGGTCCGGAGTCATCGTTTTTCATCAGAAAATTAATTTTTCAGACTATACCAAAAATGATTCAAAATGTCAAATGGATCGTGCCTCATGTTGAATAACGACTTTTTAACCCCTCAGAGTGACCAAAAATGCCATTTTTACAGAGTTTTGCTTACTCAAAAGCTTCAATTTTGACCAATTTCAGGCACATAAATGACTTTAAACACACTTATTTTAGTTGAAAAAGTCCTAATTCACATCCAACAGTCGTTTGGAGTCAAAAGATTAAATGTTAACATTTCATCGATATGGACCATTTTGGGGACGTTCGACAGGTCCGGAGTCATCGTTTTTCATCAGAAAATGAATTTTTCGGACTATACCAAAAATGATTCAAAATGTCAAATAGATTGTGCCTCATGTTGAATAACCACTTTTTAACCCCTCAGAGTGACAAAAATTGCCATTTTTACAGAGTTTTGCTTACACAAAAGCTTCAATTTTGACCAATTTCAGGCACATAAATGACTTTAAACACACTTATTTTAGTTGAAAAAGACTTAATTCATATCCAACAGTCGTTTGGAGTCAAAAGATTAAATGTTAAAATTTCATCGATATGGACCATTTTGGGGACGTTCGACATGTCCGGAGTCATCGTTTTTCATCAGAAAATGAATTTTTCGGACTATACCAAAAATGATTCAAAATGTCAAATTGATCGTGCCTCATGTTGAATAACCACTTTTTAACCCCTCAGAGTGACCAAAATTGCAATTTTTACAGAGTTTTGCTTACTCAAAAGTTTAAATTTTGACCAATTTCAGGCACATAAATGACTTTAAACACACTTATTTTAGTTGAAAAAGACTTAATTCACATCCAACAGTGGTTTGGAGTCAAAAGATTAAATGTTAAAATTTCATCGATATGGACCATTTTGGGGACGTTCGACAGGTCCGGAGTCATCGTTTTTCATCAGAAAATGAATTTTTCGGACTGTACCAAAAATGATTCAAAATGTCAAATGGATCGTGCCTCATGTTGAATAACCACTTTTTAACCCCTCAGAGTGACCAAAATTGCCATTTTTACTGAGTTTTGCTTACACAAAAGCTTCAATTTTGACCAATTTCAGGCACATAAATGACTTTAAACACACTTATTTTAGTTGAAAACGACTTAATTCACATTCAACAGTCGTTTGGAGTCAAAAGATTAAATTTTAAAATTTCATCGATATGGACCATTTTGGGGACGTTCGACAGGTCCGGAGTCATCGTTTTTCATCAGAAAATGAATTTTTCGGACTGTACCAAAAATGATTCAAAATGTCAAATGGATCGTGCCTCATGTTGAATAACCACTTTTTAACCCCTCAGAGTGACCAAAATTGCCATTTTTTACAGAGTTTTGCTTATACAAAAGCTTCAATTTTGACCAATTTCAGGCACATAAATGACTTTAAACACACTTATTTTAGTTGAAAAAGACTTAATTCACATCCAACAGTGGTTTGGAGTCAAAAGATTAAATGTTAAAATTTCATCGATATGGACCATTTTGGGGACGTTCGACAGGTCCGGAGTCATCGTTTTTCATCAGAAAATGAATTTTTCGGACTGTACCAAAAATGATTCAAAATGTCAAATGGATCGTGCCTCATGTTGAATAACCACTTTTTAACCCCTCAGAGTGACCAAAATTGCCATTTTTACAGAGTTTTGCTTACACAAAAGCTTCAATTTTGACCAATTTCAGGCACATAAATGACTTTAAACACACTTATTTTAGTTGAAAAAGACTTAATTCACATTCAACAGTCGTTTGGAGTCAAAAGATTAAATGTTAAAATTTCATCGATATGGACCATTTTGGGGACGTTCGACAGGTCCGGAGTCATCGTTTTTCATCAGAAAATGAATTTTTCGGACTGTACATAAAATGATTCAAAATGTCAAATGGATCGTGCCTCATGTTGAATAACCACTTTTTAACCCCTCAGAGTGACCAAAATTGCCATTTTTACAGAGTTTTGCTTACTCAAAAGCTTCAATTTTGACCAATTTCAGGCACATAAATGACTTTAAACACACTTATTTTAGTTGAAAAAGACTTAATTCGCATCCAACAGTCGTTTGGAGTCAAAATATTAAATGTTAAAATTTCATCGATATGGACCATTTTGGGGACATTCGACAGGTCCGGAGTCATCGTTTTTCATCAGAAAATTAATTTTTCAGACTATACCAAAAATGATTCAAAATGTCAAATGGATCGTGCCTCATGTTGAATAACCACTTTTTAACCCCTCAGAGTGACCAAAATTGCCATTTTTACAGAGTTTTGCTTACACAAAAGCTTCAATTTTCACCAATTTCAGGCACATAAATGACTTTAAACACACTTATTTTAGTTGAAAAAGACTTAATTCACATCCAACAGTCGTTTGGAGTCAAAAGATTAAATGTTAAAATTTCATCGATATGGACCATTTTGGGGACGTTCGACAGGTCCGGAGTCATCGTTTTTCATCAGAAAATGAATTTTTCGGACTATACCAAAAATGATTCAAAATGTCAAATAGATTGTGCCTCATGTTGAATAACCACTTTTTAACCCCTCAGAGTGACCAAAATTGCCATTTTTACAGAGTTTTGCTTACACAAAAGCTTCAATTTTGACCAATTTCAGGCACATAAATGACTTTAAACACACTTATTTTAGTTGAAAAAGACTTAATTCACATCCAACAGTCGTTTGGAGTCAAAAGATTAAATGTTAAAATTTCATCGATATGGACCATTTTGGGGACGTTCGACAGGTCCGGAGTCATCGTTTTTCATCAGAAAATGAATTCTTCGGACTATACCAAAAATGATTCAAAATGTGAAATGGATCGTGCCTCATGTTGAATAACCACTTTTTAACCCCTCAGAGTGACCAAAATTGCCATTTTTACAGAGTTTTGCTTACTCAAAAGCTTCAATTTTGACCAATTTCAGGCACGTAAATGACTTTAAACACACTTATTTCAGTTGAAAAAGACTTAATTCGCATCCAACAGTCGTTTGGAGTCAAAATATTAAATGTTACAATTTCATCGATATGGACCATTTTGGGGACATTCGACAGGTCCGGAGTCAACGTTTTTCATCAGAAAATTAATTTTTCAGACTATACCAAAAATGATTCAAAATGTCAAATGGATCGTGCCTCATGTTGAATAACCACTTTTTAACCCCTCAGAGTGACCAAAATTGCCATTTTTACAGAGTTTTGCTTACACAAAAGCTTCAATTTTGACCAATTTCAGGCACATAAATGACTTTAAACACACTTATTTTAGTTGAAAAAGACTTAATTCACATCCAACAGTCGTTTGGAGTCAAAAGATTAAATGTTAAAATTTCATCGATATGGACCATTTTGGGGACGTTCGACAGGTCCGGAGTCATCGTTTTTCATCAGAAAATGAATTTTTCGGACTATATAAAAAATGATTCAAAATGCCAAAGTGATCGTGCCTCATGTTGAATAACGACTTTTTAACCCCTCAGAGTGACCAAAATTGCCATTTTTACAGAGTTTTGCTTACTCAAAAGCTTCAATTTTGACCAATTTCAGGCACATAAATGACTTTAAACACACTTATTTTAGTTGAAAAAGTCCTAATTCACATCCAACAGTCGTTTGGAGTCAAAAGATTAAATGTTAAAATTTCATCGATATGGACCATTTTGGGGACGTTCGACAGGTCCGGAGTCATCGTTTTTCATCAGAAAATGAATTTTTCGGACTATACCAAAAATGATTCAAAATGTCAAATAGATTGTGCCTCATGTTGAATAACCACTTTTTAACCCCTCAGAGTGACCAAAATTGCCATTTTTACAGAGTTTTGCTTACACAAAAGCTTCAATTTTGACCAATTTCAGGCACATAAATGACTTTAAACACACTTATTTTAGTTGAAAAAGACTTAATTCACATCCAACAGTCGTTTGGAGTCAAAAGATTAAATGTTAAAATTTCAGCGATATGGACCATTTTGGGGACGTTCGACAGGTCCGGAGTCATCGTTTTTCATCAGAAAATGAATTCTTCGGACTATACCAAAAATGATTCAAAATGTGAAATGGATCGTGCCTCATGTTGAATAACCACTTTTTAACCCCTCAGAGTGACCAAAATTGCCATTTTTACAGAGTTTTGCTTACACAAAAGCTTCAATTTTGACCAATTTCAGGCACATAAATGACTTTAAACACACGTATTTTAGTTGAAAAAGACTTAATTCGCATCCAACAGTCGTTTGGAGTCAAAATATTAAATGTTAAAATTTCATCGATATGGACCATTTTGGGGACATTCGACAGGTCCGGAGTCATCGTTTTTCATCAGAAAATTAATTTTTCAGACTATACCAAAAATGATTCAAAATGTCAAATGGATCGTGCCTCATGTTGAATAACGACTTTTTAACCCCTCAGAGTGACCAAAATTGCCATTTTTACAGAGTATTGCTTACACAAAAGCTTCAATTTTGACCAATTTCAGGCACATAAATGACTTTAAACTCACTTATTTTAGTTGAAAAAGACTTAATTCACATTCAACAGTCGTTTGGAGTCAAAAGATTAAATGTTAAAATTTCATCGATATGGACCATTTTGGGGACGTTCGACAGGTCCGGAGTCATCGTTTTTCATCAGAAAATGAATTTTTCGGACTGTACCAAAAATGATTCAAAATGTCAAATGGATCGTGCCTCATGTTGAATAACCACTTTTTAACCCTACAGAGTGACCAAAATTGCCATTTTTACAGAGTTTTGCTTACACAAAAGCTTCAATTTTGACCAATTTCAGGCACATAAATGACTTTAAACACACTTATTTTAGTTGAAAAAGACTTAATTCACATCCAACAGTCGTTTGGAGTCAAAAGATTAAATGTTAAAATTTCATCGATATGGACCATTTTGGGGACGTTCGACAGGTCCGGAGTCATCGTTTTTCATCAGAAAATGAATTTTTCGGACTATATCAAAAATGATTCGAAATGCCAAAGTGATCGTGCCTCATGTTGAATAACGACTTTTTAACCCCTCAGAGTGACCAAAATTGCCATTTTTACAGAGTTTTGCTTACTCAAAAGCTTCAATTTTGACCAATTTCAGGCACATAAATGACTTTAAACACACTTATTTTAGTTGAAAAAGTCCTAATTCACATCCAACAGTCGTTTGGAGTCAAAAGATTAAATGTTAAAATTTCATCGATATGGACCATTTTGGGGACGTTCGACAAGTCCGGAGTCATCGTTTTTCATCAGAAAATGAATTTTTCGGACTAGACCAAAAATGATTCAAAATGTCAAATAGATTGTGCCTCATGTTGAATAACCACTTTTTAACCCCTCAGAGTGACCAAAATTGCCATTTTTACAGAGTTTTGCTTACACAAAAGCTTCAATTTTGACCAATTTCAGGCACATAAATGACTTTAAACACACTTATTTTAGTTGAAAAAGACTTAATTCACATCCAACAGTCGTTTGGAGTCAAAAGATTAAATGTTAAAATTTCAGCGATATGGACCATTTTGGGGACGTTCGACAGGTCCGGAGTCATCGTTTTTCATCAGAAAATGAATTCTTCGGACTATACCAAAAATGATTCAAAATGTGAAATGGATCGTGCCTCATGTTGAATAACCACTTTTTAACCCCTCAGAGTGACCAAAATTGCCATTTTTACAGAGTTTTGCTTACACAAAAGCTTCAATTTTGACCAATTTCAGGCACATAAATGACTTTAAACACACGTATTTTAGTTGAAAAAGACTTAATTCGCATCCAACAGTCGTTTGGAGTCAAAATATTAAATGTTAAAATTTCATCGATATGGACCATTTTGGGGACATTCGACAGGTCCGGAGTCATCGTTTTTCATCAGAAAATTAATTTTTCAGACTATACCAAAAATGATTCAAAATGTCAAATAGATTGTGCCTCATGTTGAATAACCACTTTTTAACCCCTCAGAGTGACCAAAATTGCCATTTTTACAGAGTTTTGCTTACACAAAAGCTTCAATTTTGACCAATTTCAGGCACATAAATGACTTTAAACACACTTATTTTAGTTGAAAAAGACTTAATTCATATCCAACAGTCGTTTGGAGTCAAAAGATTAAATGTTAAAATTTCATCGGTATGGACCATTTTGGGGACGTTCGACATGTCCGGAGTCATCGTTTTTCATCAGAAAATGAATTTTTCGGACTATACCAAAAATGATTCAAAATGTCAAATTGATCGTGCCTCATGTTGAATAACCACTTTTTAACCCCTCAGAGTGACCAAAATTGCAATTTTTACAGAGTTTTGCTTACTCAAAAGTTTAAATTTTGACCAATTTCAGGCACATAAATGACTTTAAACACACTTATTTTAGTTGAAAAAGACTTAATTCACATCCAACAGTGGTTTGGAGTCAAAAGATTAAATGTTAAAATTTCATCGATATGGACCATTTTGGGGACGTTCGACAGGTCCGGAGTCATCGTTTTTCATCAGAAAATGAATTTTTCGGACTGTACCAAAAATGATTCAAAATGTCAAATGGATCGTGCCTCATGTTGAATAACCACTTTTTAACCCCTCAGAGTGACCAAAATTGCCATTTTTACAGAGTTTTGCTTACACAAAAGCTTCAATTTTGACCAATTTCAGGCACATAAATGACTTTAAACACACTTATTTTAGTTGAAAAAGACTTAATTCACATTCAACAGTCGTTTGGAGTCAAAAGATTAAATTTTAAAATTTCATCGATATGGACCATTTTGGGGACGTTCGACAGGTCCGGAGTCATCGTTTTTCATCAGAAAATGAATTTTTCGGACTGTACCAAAAATGATTCAAAATGTCAAATGGATCGTGCCTCATGTTGAATAACCACTGTTTAACCCCTCAGAGTGACCAAAATTGCCATTTTTACAGAGTTTTGCTTACACAAAAGCTTCAATTTTGACCAATTTCAGGCACATAAATGACTTTAAACACACTTATTTTAGTTGAAAAAGACTTAATTCACATCCAACAGTGGTTTGGAGTCAAAAGATTAAATGTTAAAATTTCATCGATATGGACCATTTTGGGGACGTTCGACAGGTCCGGAGTCATCGTTTTTCATCAGAAAATGAATTTTTCGGACTGTACCAAAAATGATTCAAAATGTCAAATGGATCGTGCCTCATGTTGAATAACCACTTTTTAACCCCTCAGAGTGACCAAAATTGCCATTTTTACAGAGTTTTGCTTACACAAAAGCTTCAATTTTGACCAATTTCAGGCACATAAATGACTTTAAACACACTTATTTTAGTTGAAAAAGACTTAATTCACATCCAACAGTCGTTTGGAGTCAAAAGATTAAATGTTAAAATTTCATCGATATGGACCATTTTGGGGACATTCGACAGGTCCGGAGTCATCGTTTTTCATCAGAAAATGAATTTTTCGGAGTATATCAAAAATGATTCAAAATGCCAAAGTGATCGTGCCTCATGTTGAATAACGACTTTTTAACCCCTCAGAGTGACCAAAATTGCCATTTTTACAGAGTTTTGCTTACTCAAAAGCTTCAATTTTGACCAATTTCAGGCACATAAATGACTTTAAACACACTTATTTTAGTTGAAAAAGTCCTAATTCACATCCAACAGTCGTTTGGAGTCAAAAGATTAAATGTTAAAATTTCATCGATATGGACCATTTTGGGGACGTTCGACAGGTCCGGAGTCATCGTTTTTCATCAGAAAATGAATTTTTCGGACTATACCAAAAATGATTCAAAATGTCAAATAGATTGTGCCTCATGTTGAATAACCACTTTTTAACCCCTCAGAGTGACCAAAATTGCCATTTTTACAGAGTTTTGCTTACACAAAAGCTTCAATTTTGACCAATTTCAGGCACATAAATGACTTTAAACACACTTATTTTAGTTGAAAAAGACTTAATTCACATCCAACAGTCGTTTGGAGTCAAAAGATTAAATGTTAAAATTTCATCGATATGGACCATTTTGGGGACGTTCGACAGGTCCGGAGTCATCGTTTTTCATCAGAAAATGAATTCTTCGGACTATACCAAAAATGATTCAAAATGTGAAATGGATCGTGCCTCATGTTGAATAACCACTTTTTAACCCCTCAGAGTGACCAAAATTGCCATTTTTACAGAGTTTTGCTTACTCAAAAGCTTCAATTTTGACCAATTTCAGGCACGTAAATGACTTTAAACACACTTATTTCAGTTGAAAAAGACTTAATTCGCATCCAACAGTCGTTTGGAGTCAAAATATTAAATGTTACAATTTCATCGATATGGACCATTTTGGGGACATTCGACAGGTCCGGAGTCAACGTTTTTCATCAGAAATTTAATTTTTCAGACTATACCAAAAATGATTCAAAATGTCAAATGGATCGTGCCTCATGTTGAATAACCACTTTTTAACCCCTCAGAGTGACCAAAATTGCCATTTTTACAGAGTTTTGCTTACACAAAAGCTTCAATTTTGACCAATTTCAGGCACATAAATGACTTTAAACACACTTATTTTAGTTGAAAAAGACTTAATTCACATCCAACAGTCGTTTGGAGTCAAAAGATTAAATGTTAAAATTTCATCGATATGGACCATTTTGGGGACGTTCGACAGGTCCGGAGTCATCGTTTTTCATCAGAAAATGAATTTTTCGGACTATATCAAAAATGATTCAAAATGCCAAAGTGATCGTGCCTCATGTTGAATAACGACTTTTTAACCCCTCAGAGTGACCAAAATTGCCATTTTTACAGAGTTTTGCTTACTCAAAAGCTTCAATTTTGACCAATTTCAGGCACATAAATGACTTTAAACACACTTATTTTAGTTGAAAAAGTCCTAATTCACATCCAACAGTCGTTTGGAGTCAAAAGATTAAATGTTAAAATTTCATCGATATGGACCATTTTGGGGACGTTCGACAGGTCCGGAGTCATCGTTTTTCATCAGAAAATGAATTTTTCGGACTATACCAAAAATGATTCAAAATGTCAAATAGATTGTGCCTCATGTTGAATAACCACTTTTTAACCCCTCAGAGTGACCAAAATTGCCATTTTTACAGAGTTTTGCTTACACAAAAGCTTCAATTTTGACCAATTTCAGGCACATAAATGACTTTAAACACACTTATTTTAGTTGAAAAAGACTTAATTCACATCCAACAGTCGTTTGGAGTCAAAAGATTAAATGTTAAAATTTCAGCGATATGGACCATTTTGGGGACGTTCGACAGGTCCGGAGTCATCGTTTTTCATCAGAAAATGAATTCTTCGGACTATACCAAAAATGATTCAAAATGTGAAATGGATCGTGCCTCATGTTGAATAACCACTTTTTAACCCCTCAGAGTGACCAAAATTGCCATTTTTACAGAGTTTTGCTTACACAAAAGCTTCAATTTTGACCAATTTCAGGCACATAAATGACTTTAAACACACGTATTTTAGTTGAAAAAGACTTAATTCGCATCCAACAGTCGTTTGGAGTCAAAATATTAAATGTTAAAATTTCATCGATATGGACCATTTTGGGGACATTCGACAGGTCCGGAGTCATCGTTTTTCATCAGAAAATTAATTTTTCAGACTATACCAAAAATGATTCAAAATGTCAAATGGATCGTGCCTCATGTTGAATAACGACTTTTAACCCCTCAGAGTGACCAAAAATGCCATTTTTACAGAGTTTTGCTTACTCAAAAGCTTCAATTTTGACCAATTTCAGACACATAAATGACTTTAAACACACTTATTTTAGTTGAAAAAGTCCTAATTCACATCCAACAGTCGTTTGGAGTCAAAATATTAAATGTTAAAATTTCATCGATATGGACCATTTTGGGGACGTTCGACAGGTCCGGAGTCATCGTTTTTCATCAGAAAATGAATTTTTCGGACTATACCAAAAATGATTCAAAATGTCAAATAGATTGTGCCTCATGTTGAATAACCACTTTTTAACCCCTCAGAGTGACCAAAATTGCCATTTTTACAGAGTTTTGCTTACACAAAAGCTTCAATTTTGACCAATTTCAGGCACATAAATGACTTTAAACACACTTATTTTAGTTGAAAAAGACTTAATTCATATCCAACAGTCGTTTGGAGTCAAAAGATTAAATGTTAAAATTTCAACGATATGGACCATTTTGGGGACGTTCGACATGTCCGGAGTCATCGTTTTTCATCAGAAAATGAATTTTTCGGACTGTACCAAAAATGATTCAAAATGTCAAATGGATCGTGCCTCATGTTGAATAACCACTTTTTAACCCCTCAGAGTGACCAAAATTGCCATTTTTACAGAGTATTGCTTACACAAAAGCTTCAATTTTGACCAATTTCAGGCACATAAATGACTTTAAACTCACTTATTTTAGTTGAAAAAGACTTAATTCACATTCAACAGTCGTTTGGAGTCAAAAGATTAAATGTTAAAATTTCATCGATATGGACCATTTTGGGGACGTTCGACAGGTCCGGAGTCATCGTTTTTCATCAGAAAATGAATTTTTCGGACTGTACCAAAAATGATTCAAAATGTCAAATGGATCGTGCCTCATGTTGAATAACCACTTTTTAACCCTACAGAGTGACCAAAATTGCCATTTTTACAGAGTTTTGCTTACACAAAAGCTTCAATTTTGACCAATTTCAGGCACATAAATGACTTTAAACACACTTATTTTAGTTGAAAAAGACTTAATTCACATCCAACAGTCGTTTGGAGTCAAAAGATTAAATGTTAAAATTTCATCGATATGGACCATTTTGGGGACGTTCGACAGGTCCGGAGTCATCGTTTTTCATCAGAAAATGAATTTTTCGGACTATATCAAAAATGATTCAAAATGCCAAAGTGATCGTGCCTCATGTTGAATAACGACTTTTTAACCCCTCAGAGTGACCAAAATTGCCATTTTTACAGAGTTTTGCTTACTCAAAAGCTTCAATTTTGACCAATTTCAGGCACATAAATGACTTTAAACACACTTATTTTAGTTGAAAAAGTCCTAATTCACATCCAACAGTCGTTTGGAGTCAAAAGATTAAATGTTAAAATTTCATCGATATGGACCATTTTGGGGACGTTCGACAGGTCCGGAGTCATCGTTTTTCATCAGAAAATGAATTTTTCGGACTATACCAAAAATGATTCAAAATGTCAAATAGATTGTGCCTCATGTTGAATAACCACTTTTTAACCCCTCAGAGTGACCAAAATTGCCATTTTTACAGAGTTTTGCTTACACAAAAGCTTCAATTTTGACCAATTTCAGGCACATAAATGACTTTAAACACACTTATTTTAGTTGAAAAAGACTTAATTCACATCCAACAGTCGTTTGGAGTCAAAAGATTAAATGTTAAAATTTCATCGATATGGACCATTTTGGGGACGTTCGACAGGTCCGGAGTCATCGTTTTTCATCAGAAAATGAATTCTTCGGACTATACCAAAAATGATTCAAAATGTGAAATGGATCGTGCCTCATGTTGAATAACCACTTTTTAACCCCTCAGAGTGACCAAAATTGCCATTTTTACAGAGTTTTGCTTACTCAAAAGCTTCAATTTTGACCAATTTCAGGCACGTAAATGACTTTAAACACACTTATTTCAGTTGAAAAAGACTTAATTCGCATCCAACAGTCGTTTGGAGTCAAAATATTAAATGTTACAATTTCATCGATATGGACCATTTTGGGGACATTCGACAGGTCCGGAGTCAACGTTTTTCATCAGAAATTTAATTTTTCAGACTATACCAAAAATGATTCAAAATGTCAAATGGATCGTGCCTCATGTTGAATAACGACTTTTTAACCCCTCAGAGTGACCAAAATTGCCATTTTTACAGAGTTTTGCTTACTCAAAAGCTTCAATTTTGACCAATTTCAGGCACATAAATGACTTTAAACACACTTATTTTAGTTGAAAAAGACTTAATTCACATCCAACAGTGGTTTGGAGTCAAAAGATTAAATGTTAAAATTTCATCGATATGGACCATTTTGGGGACGTTCGACAGGTCCGGAGTCATCGTTTTTCATCAGAAAATGAATTTTTCGGACTGTACCAAAAATGATTCAAAATGTCAAATGGATCGTGCCTCATGTTGAATAACCACTTTTTAACCCCTCAGAGTGACCAAAATTGCCATTTTTACAGAGTTTTGCTTACACAAAAGCTTCAATTTTGACCAATTTCAGGCACATAAATGACTTTAAACACACTTATTTTAGTTGAAAAAGACTTAATTCACATTCAACAGTCGTTTGGAGTCAAAAGATTAAATGTTAAAATTTCATCGATATGGACCATTTTGGGGACGTTCGACAGGTCCGGAGTCATCGTTTTTCATCAGAAAATGAATTTTTCGGACTGTACATAAAATGATTCAAAATGTCAAATGGATCGTGCCTCATGTTGAATAACCACTTTTTAACCACTCAGAGTGACCAAAATTGCAATTTTTACAGAGTTTTGCTTACTCAAAAGTTTAAATTTTGACCAATTTCAGGCACATAAATGACTTTAAACACACTTATTTTAGTTGAAAAAGTCATAATTCACATCCAACAGTCGTTTGGAGTCAAAAGATTAAATGTTAAAATTTCATCGATATGGACCATTTTGGGGACATTCGACAGGTCCGGAGTCATCGTTTTTCATCAGAAAATGAATTTTTCGGAGTATATCAAAAATGATTCAAAATGCCAAAGTGATCGTGCCTCATGTTGAATAACGACTTTTTAACCCCTCAGAGTGACCAAAATTGCCATTTTTACAGAGTTTTGCTTACTCAAAAGCTTCAATTTTGACCAATTTCAGGCACATAAATGACTTTAAACACACTTATTTTAGTTGAAAAAGTCCTAATTCACATCCAACAGTCGTTTGGAGTCAAAAGATTAAATGTTAAAATTTCATCGATATGGACCATTTTGGGGACGTTCGACAGGTCCGGAGTCATCGTTTTTCATCAGAAAATGAATTTTTCGGACTATACCAAAAATGATTCAAAATGTCAAATAGATTGTGCCTCATGTTGAATAACCACTTTTTAACCCCTCAGAGTGACCAAAATTGCCATTTTTACAGAGTTTTGCTTACACAAAAGCTTCAATTTTGACCAATTTCAGGCACATAAATGACTTTAAACACACTTATTTTAGTTGAAAAAGACTTAATTCACATCCAACAGTCGTTTGGAGTCAAAAGATTAAATGTTAAAATTTCATCGATATGGACCATTTTGGGGACGTTCGACAGGTCCGGAGTCATCGTTTTTCATCAGAAAATGAATTCTTCGGACTATACCAAAAATGATTCAAAATGTGAAATGGATCGTGCCTCATGTTGAATAACCACTTTTTAACCCCTCAGAGTGACCAAAATTGCCATTTATACAGAGTTTTGCTTACTCAAAAGCTTCAATTTTGACCAATTTCAGGCACGTAAATGACTTTAAACACACTTATTTCAGTTGAAAAAGACTTAATTCGCATCCAACAGTCGTTTGGAGTCAAAATATTAAATGTTACAATTTCATCGATATGGACCATTTTGGGGACATTCGACAGGTCCGGAGTCAACGTTTTTCATCAGAAATTTAATTTTTCAGACTATACCAAAAATGATTCAAAATGTCAAATGGATCGTGCCTCATGTTGAATAACCACTTTTTAACCCCTCAGAGTGACCAAAATTGCCATTTTTACAGAGTTTTGCTTACACAAAAGCTTCAATTTTGACCAATTTCAGGCACATAAATGACTTTAAACACACTTATTTTAGTTGAAAAAGACTTAATTCACATCCAACAGTCGTTTGGAGTCAAAAGATTAAATGTTAAAATTTCATCGATATGGACCATTTTGGGGACGTTCGACAGGTCCGGAGTCATCGTTTTTCATCAGAAAATGAATTTTTCGGACTATATCAAAAATGATTCAAAATGTCAAATGGATCGTGCCTCATGTTGAATAACCACTTTTTAACCCCTCAGAGTGACCAAAATTGTCATTTTTACAGAGTTTTGCTTACACAAAAGCTTCAATTTTGACCAATTTCAGGCACATAAATGACTTTAAACACACTTATTTTAGTTGAAAAAGACTTAATTCACATCCAACAGTGGTTTGGAGTCAAAAGATTAAATGTTAAAATTTCATCGATATTGACCATTTTGGGGACGTTCGACAGGTCCGGAGTCATCGTTTTTCATCAGAAAATGAATTTTTCGGACTGTACCAAAAATGATTCAAAATGTCAAATGGATCGTGCCTCATGTTGAATAACCACTTTTTAACCCCTCAGAGTGACCAAAATTGCCATTTTTACAGAGTTTTGCTTACACAAAAGCTTCAATTTTGACCAATTTCAGGCACATAAATGACTTTAAACACACTTATTTTAGTTGAAAAAGACTTAATTCACATTCAACAGTCGTTTGGAGTCAAAAGATTAAATGTTAAAATTTCATCGATATGGACCATTTTGGGGACGTTCGACAGGTCCGGAGTCATCGTTTTTCATCAGAAAATGAATTTTTCGGACTGTACATAAAATGATTCAAAATGTCAAATGGATCGTGCCTCATGTTGAATAACCACTTTTTAACCACTCAGAGTGACCAAAATTGCAATTTTTACAGAGTTTTGCTTACTCAAAAGTTTAAATTTTGACCAATTTCAGGCACATAAATGACTTTAAACACACTTATTTTAGTTGAAAAAGTCATAATTCACATCCAACAGTCGTTTGGAGTCAAAAGATTAAATGTTAAAATTTCATCGATATGGACCATTTTGGGGACATTCGACAGGTCCGGAGTCATCGTTTTTCATCAGAAAATGAATTTTTCGGAGTATATCAAAAATGATTCAAAATGCCAAAGTGATCGTGCCTCATGTTGAATAACGACTTTTTAACCCCTCAGAGTGACCAAAATTGCCATTTTTACAGAGTTTTGCTTACTCAAAAGCTT
Organism: Lissotriton vulgaris; assembly: GCF_964263255.1. Lineage (NCBI taxonomy): Eukaryota > Metazoa > Chordata > Amphibia > Caudata > Salamandridae > Lissotriton > Lissotriton vulgaris. The sequence continues at coordinate 686,879 of NW_028240631.1, read as the reverse complement.
CAATTTTGACCAATTTCAGGCACATAAATGACTTTAAACACACTTATTTTAGTTGAAAAAGTCCTAATTCACATCCAACAGTCGTTTGGAGTCAAAAGATTAAATGTTAAAATTTCATCGATATGGACCATTTTGGGGACGTTCGACAGGTCCGGAGTCATCGTTTTTCATCAGAAAATGAATTTTTCGGACTATACCAAAAATGATTCAAAATGTCAAATAGATTGTGCCTCATGTTGAATAACCACTTTTTAACCCCTCAGAGTGACCAAAATTGCCATTTTTACAGAGTTTTGCTTACACAAAAGCTTCAATTTTGACCAATTTCAGGCACATAAATGACTTTAAACACACTTATTTTAGTTGAAAAAGACTTAATTCACATCCAACAGTCGTTTGGAGTCAAAAGATTAAATGTTAAAATTTCATCGATATGGACCATTTTGGGGACGTTCGACAGGTCCGGAGTCATCGTTTTTCATCAGAAAATGAATTTTTCGGACTATATCAAAAATGATTCAAAATGTCAAATGGATCGTGCCTCATGTTGAATAACCACTTTTTAACCCCTCAGAGTGACCAAAATTGTCATTTTTACAGAGTTTTGCTTACACAAAAGCTTCAATTTTGACCAATTTCAGGCACATAAATGACTTTAAACACACTTATTTTAGTTGAAAAAGACTTAATTCACATCCAACAGTGGTTTGGAGTCAAAAGATTAAATGTTAAAATTTCATCGATATTGACCATTTTGGGGACGTTCGACAGGTCCGGAGTCATCGTTTTTCATCAGAAAATGAATTTTTCGGACTGTACCAAAAATGATTCAAAATGTCAAATGGATCGTGCCTCATGTTGAATAACCACTTTTTAACCCCTCAGAGTGACCAAAATTGCCATTTTTACAGAGTTTTGCTTACACAAAAGCTTCAATTTTGACCAATTTCAGGCACATAAATGACTTTAAACACACTTATTTTAGTTGAAAAAGACTTAATTCACATTCAACAGTCGTTTGGAGTCAAAAGATTAAATGTTAAAATTTCATCGATATGGACCATTTTGGGGACGTTCGACAGGTCCGGAGTCATCGTTTTTCATCAGAAAATGAATTTTTCGGACTGTACATAAAATGATTCAAAATGTCAAATGGATCGTGCCTCATGTTGAATAACCACTTTTTAACCACTCAGAGTGACCAAAATTGCAATTTTTACAGAGTTTTGCTTACTCAAAAGTTTAAATTTTGACCAATTTCAGGCACATAAATGACTTTAAACACACTTATTTTAGTTGAAAAAGTCATAATTCACATCCAACAGTCGTTTGGAGTCAAAAGATTAAATGTTAAAATTTCATCGATATGGACCATTTTGGGGACATTCGACAGGTCCGGAGTCATCGTTTTTCATCAGAAAATGAATTTTTCGGAGTATATCAAAAATGATTCAAAATGCCAAAGTGATCGTGCCTCATGTTGAATAACGACTTTTTAACCCCTCAGAGTGACCAAAATTGCCATTTTTACAGAGTTTTGCTTACTCAAAAGCTTCAATTTTGACCAATTTCAGGCACATAAATGACTTTAAACACACTTATTTTAGTTGAAAAAGTCCTAATTCACATCCAACAGTCGTTTGGAGTCAAAAGATTAAATGTTAAAATTTCATCGATATGGACCATTTTGGGGACGTTCGACAGGTCCGGAGTCATCGTTTTTCATCAGAAAATGAATTTTTCGGACTATACCAAAAATGATTCAAAATGTCAAATAGATTGTGCCTCATGTTGAATAACCACTTTTTAACCCCTCAGAGTGACCAAAATTGCCATTTTTACAGAGTTTTGCTTACACAAAAGCTTCAATTTTGACCAATTTCAGGCACATAAATGACTTTAAACACACTTATTTTAGTTGAAAAAGACTTAATTCACATCCAACAGTCGTTTGGAGTCAAAAGATTAAATGTTAAAATTTCATCGATATGGACCATTTTGGGGACGTTCGACAGGTCCGGAGTCATCGTTTTTCATCAGAAAATGAATTCTTCGGACTATACCAAAAATGATTCAAAATGTGAAATGGATCGTGCCTCATGTTGAATAACCACTTTTTAACCCCTCAGAGTGACCAAAATTGCCATTTATACAGAGTTTTGCTTACTCAAAAGCTTCAATTTTGACCAATTTCAGGCACGTAAATGACTTTAAACACACTTATTTCAGTTGAAAAAGACTTAATTCGCATCCAACAGTCGTTTGGAGTCAAAATATTAAATGTTACAATTTCATCGATATGGACCATTTTGGGGACATTCGACAGGTCCGGAGTCAACGTTTTTCATCAGAAATTTAATTTTTCAGACTATACCAAAAATGATTCAAAATGTCAAATGGATCGTGCCTCATGTTGAATAACCACTTTTTAACCCCTCAGAGTGACCAAAATTGCCATTTTTACAGAGTTTTGCTTACACAAAAGCTTCAATTTTGACCAATTTCAGGCACATAAATGACTTTAAACACACTTATTTTAGTTGAAAAAGACTTAATTCACATCCAACAGTCGTTTGGAGTCAAAAGATTAAATGTTAAAATTTCATCGATATGGACCATTTTGGGGACGTTCGACAGGTCCGGAGTCATCGTTTTTCATCAGAAAATGAATTTTTCGGACTATATCAAAAATGATTCAAAATGTCAAATGGATCGTGCCTCATGTTGAATAACCACTTTTTAACCCCTCAGAGTGACCAAAATTGTCATTTTTACAGAGTTTTGCTTACACAAAAGCTTCAATTTTGACCAATTTCAGGCACATAAATGACTTTAAACACACTTATTTTAGTTGAAAAAGACTTAATTCACATCCAACAGTGGTTTGGAGTCAAAAGATTAAATGTTAAAATTTCATCGATATGGACCATTTTGGGGACGTTCGACAGGTCCGGAGTCATCGTTTTTCATCAGAAAATGAATTTTTCGGACTGTACCAAAAATGATTCAAAATGTCAAATGGATCGTGCCTCATGTTGAATAACCACTTTTTAACCCCTCAGAGTGACCAAAATTGCCATTTTTACAGAGTTTTGCTTACACAAAAGCTTCAATTTTGACCAATTTCAGGCACATAAATGACTTTAAACACACTTATTTTAGTTGAAAAAGACTTAATTCACATTCAACAGTCGTTTGGAGTCAAAAGATTAAATGTTAAAATTTCATCGATATGGACCATTTTGGGGACGTTCGACAGGTCCGGAGTCATCGTTTTTCATCAGAAAATGAATTTTTCGGACTGTACATAAAATGATTCAAAATGTCAAATGGATCGTGCCTCATGTTGAATAACCACTTTTTAACCCCTCAGAGTGACCAAAATTGCCATTTTTACAGAGTTTTGCTTACTCAAAAGCTTCAATTTTGACCAATTTCAGGCACATAAATGACTTTAAACACACTTATTTTAGTTGAAAAAGTCCTAATTCACATCCAACAGTCGTTTGGAGTCAAAAGATTAAATGTTAAAATTTCATCGATATGGACCATTTTGGGGACGTTCGACAGGTCCGGAGTCATCGTTTTTCATCAGAAAATGAATTTTTCGGACTATACCAAAAATGATTCAAAATGTCAAATAGATTGTGCCTCATGTTGAATAACCACTTTTTAACCCCTCAGAGTGACCAAAATTGCCATTTTTACAGAGTTTTGCTTACACAAAAGCTTCAATTTTGACCAATTTCAGGCACATAAATGACTTTAAACACACTTATTTTAGTTGAAAAAGACTTAATTCACATCCAACAGTCGTTTGGAGTCAAAAGATTAAATGTTAAAATTTCATCGATATGGACCATTTTGGGGACGTTCGACAGGTCCGGAGTCATCGTTTTTCATCAGAAAATGAATTCTTCGGACTATACCAAAAATGATTCAAAATGTGAAATGGATCGTGCCTCATGTTGAATAACCACTTTTTAACCCCTCAGAGTGACCAAAATTGCCATTTTTACAGAGTTTTGCTTACTCAAAAGCTTCAATTTTGACCAATTTCAGGCACGTAAATGACTTTAAACACACTTATTTCAGTTGAAAAAGACTTAATTCGAATCCAACAGTCGTTTGGAGTCAAAATATTAAATGTTACAATTTCATCGATATGGACCATTTTGGGGACATTCGACAGGTCCGGAGTCAACGTTTTTCATCAGAAAATTAATTTTTCAGACTATACCAAAAATGATTCAAAATGTCAAATGGATCGTGCCTCATGTTGAATAACCACTTTTTAACCCCTCAGAGTGACCAAAATTGCCATTTTTACAGAGTTTTGCTTACACAAAAGCTTCAATTTTGACCAATTTCAGGCACATAAATGACTTTAAACACACTTATTTTAGTTGAAAAAGACTTAATTCACATCCAACAGTCGTTTGGAGTCAAAAGATTAAATGTTAAAATTGAATCGATATGGACCATTTTGGGGACGTTCGACACGTCCGGAGTCATCGTTTTTCATCAGAAAATGAATTTTTCGGACTATATCAAAAATGATTCAAAATGCCAAAGTGATCGTGCCTCATGTTGAATAACGACTTTTTAACCCCTCAGAGTGACCAAAATTGCCATTTTTACAGAGTTTTGCTTACTCAAAAGCTTCAATTTTGACCAATTTCAGGCACATAAATGACTTTAAACACACTTATTTTAGTTGAAAAAGTCCTAATTCACATCCAACAGTCGTTTGGAGTCAAAAGATTAAATGTTAAAATTTCATCGATATGGACCATTTTGGGGACGTTCGACAGGTCCGGAGTCATCGTTTTTCATCAGAAAATGAATTTTTCGGACTATACCAAAAATGATTCAAAATGTCAAATAGATTGTGCCTCATGTTGAATAACCACTTTTTAACCCCTCAGAGTGACCAAAATTGCCATTTTTACAGAGTTTTGCTTACACAAAAGCTTCAATTTTGACCAATTTCAGGCACATAAATGACTTTAAACACACTTATTTTAGTTGAAAAAGACTTAATTCACATCCAACAGTCGTTTGGAGTCAAAAGATTAAATGTTAAAATTTCAGCGATATGGACCATTTTGGGGACGTTCGACAGGTCCGGAGTCATCGTTTTTCATCAGAAAATGAATTCTTCGGACTATACCAAAAATGATTCAAAATGTGAAATGGATCGTGCCTCATGTTGAATAACCACTTTTAACCCCTCAGAGTGACCAAAATTGCCATTTTTACAGAGTTTTGCTTACACAAAAGCTTCAATTTTGACCAATTTCAGGCACATAAATGACTTTAAACACACTTATTTTAGTTGAAAAAGACTTAATTCACATCCAACAGTCGTTTGGAGTCAAAAGATTAAATGGTAAAATTTCATCGATATGGACCATTTTGGGGACGTTCGACAGGTCCGGAGTCATCGTTTTTCATCAGAAAATGAATTTTTCGGAGTATATCAAAAATGATTCAAAATGCCAAAGTGATCGTGCCTCATGTTGAATAACGACTTTTTAACCCCTCAGAGTGACCAAAATTGCCATTTTTACAGAGTTTTGCTTACTCAAAAGCTTCAATTTTGACCAATTTCAGGCACATAAATGACTTTAAACACACTTATTTTAGTTGAAAAAGTCCTAATTCACATCCAACAGTCGTTTGGAGTCAAAAGATTAAATGTTAAAATTTCATCGATATGGACCATTTTGGGGACGTTCGACAGGTCCGGAGTCATCGTTTTTCATCAGAAAATGAATTTTTCGGACTATACCAAAAATGATTCAAAATGTCAAATAGATTGTGCCTCATGTTGAATAACCACTTTTTAACCCCTCAGAGTGACCAAAATTGCCATTTTTACAGAGTTTTGCTTACACAAAAGCTTCAATTTTGACCAATTTCAGGCACATAAATGACTTTAAACACACTTATTTTAGTTGAAAAAGACTTAATTCACATCCAACAGTCGTTTGGAGTCAAAAGATTAAATGTTAAAATTTCATCGATATGGACCATTTTGGGGACGTTCGACAGGTCCGGAGTCATCGTTTTTCATCAGAAAATGAATTCTTCGGACTATACCAAAAATGATTCAAAATGTGAAATGGATCGTGCCTCATGTTGAATAACCACTTTTTAACCCCTCAGAGTGACCAAAATTGCCATTTTTACAGAGTTTTGCTTACTCAAAAGCTTCAATTTTGACCAATTTCAGGCACGTAAATGACTTTAAACACACTTATTTCAGTTGAAAAAGACTTAATTCGCATCCAACAGTCGTTTGGAGTCAAAATATTAAATGTTACAATTTCATCGATATGGACCATTTTGGGGACATTCGACAGGTCCGGAGTCAACGTTTTTCATCAGAAAATTAATTTTTCAGACTATACCAAAAATGATTCAAAATGTCAAATGGATCGTGCCTCATGTTGAATAACCACTTTTTAACCCCTCAGAGTGACCAAAATTGCCATTTTTACAGAGTTTTGCTTACACAAAAGCTTCAATTTTGACCAATTTCAGGCACATAAATGACTTTAAACACACTTATTTTAGTTGAAAAAGACTTAATTCACATCCAACAGTCGTTTGGAGTCAAAAGATTAAATGTTAAAATTTCATCGATATGGACCATTTTGGGGACGTTCGACAGGTCCGGAGTCATCGTTTTTCATCAGAAAATGAATTTTTCGGAGTATATCAAAAATGATTCAAAATGTCAAATTGATCGTGCCTCATGTTGAATAACCACTTTTTAACCCCTCAGAGTGACCAAAATTGCAATTTTTACAGAGTTTTGCTTACTCAAAAGTTTAAATTTTGACCAATTTCAGGCACATAAATGACTTTAAACAGACTTATTTTAGTTGAAAAAGACTTAATTCACATCCAACAGTGGTTTGGAGTCAAAAGATTAAATGTTAAAATTTCATCGATATGGACCATTTTGGGGACGTTCGACAGGTCCGGAGTCATCGTTTTTCATCAGAAAATGAATTTTTCGGACTGTACCAAAAATGATTCAAAATGTCAAATGGATCGTGCCTCATGTTGAATAACCACTTTTTAACCCCTCAGAGTGACCAAAATTGCCATTTTTACAGAGTTTTGCTTACACAAAAGCTTCAATTTTGACCAATTTCAGGCACATAAATGACTTTAAACACACTTATTTTAGTTGAAAAAGACTTAATTCACATCCAACAGTGGTTTGGAGTCAAAAGATTAAATGTTAAAATTTCATCGATATGGACCATTTTGGGGACGTTCGACAGGTCCGGAGTCATCGTTTTTCATCAGAAAATGAATTTTTCGGACTGTACCAAAAATGATTCAAAATGTCAAATGTATCGTGCCTCATGTTGAATAACCACTTTTTAACCCCTCAGAGTGACCAAAATTGCCATTTTTACAGAGTTTTGCTTACACAAAAGCTTCAATTTTGACCAATTTCAGGCACATAAATGACTTTAAACACACTTATTTTAGTTGAAAAAGACTTAATTCACATTCAACAGTCGTTTGGAGTCAAAAGATTAAATGTTAAAATTTCATCGATATGGACCATTTTGGGGACGTTCGACAGGTCCGGAGTCATCGTTTTTCATCAGAAAATGAATTTTTCGGACTGTACATAAAATGATTCAAAATGTCAAATGGATCGTGCCTCATGTTGAATAACCACTTTTTAACCACTCAGAGTGACCAAAATTGCAATTTTTACAGAGTTTTGCTTACTCAAAAGTTTAAATTTTGACCAATTTCAGGCACATAAATGACTTTAAACACACTTATTTTAGTTGAAAAAGTCATAATTCACATCCAACAGTCGTTTGGAGTCAAAAGATTAAATGTTAAAATTTCATCGATATGGACCATTTTGGGGACATTCGACAGGTCCGGAGTCATCGTTTTTCATCAGAAAATGAATTTTTCGGAGTATATCAAAAATGATTCAAAATGCCAAAGTGATCGTGCCTCATGTTGAATAACGACTTTTTAACCCCTCAGAGTGACCAAAATTGCCATTTTTACAGAGTTTTGCTTACTCAAAAGCTTCAATTTTGACCAATTTCAGGCACATAAATGACTTTAAACACACTTATTTTAGTTGAAAAAGTCCTAATTCACATCCAACAGTCGTTTGGAGTCAAAAGATTAAATGTTAAAATTTCATCGATATGGACCATTTTGGGGACGTTCGACAGGTCCGGAGTCATCGTTTTTCATCAGAAAATGAATTTTTCGGACTATACCAAAAATGATTCAAAATGTCAAATAGATTGTGCCTCATGTTGAATAACCACTTTTTAACCCCTCAGAGTGACCAAAATTGCCATTTTTACAGAGTTTTGCTTACACAAAAGCTTCAATTTTGACCAATTTCAGGCACATAAATGACTTTAAACACACTTATTTTAGTTGAAAAAGACTTAATTCACATCCAACAGTCGTTTGGAGTCAAAAGATTAAATGTTAAAATTTCATCGATATGGACCATTTTGGGGACGTTCGACAGGTCCGGAGTCATCGTTTTTCATCAGAAAATGAATTCTTCGGACTATACCAAAAATGATTCAAAATGTGAAATGGATCGTGCCTCATGTTGAATAACCACTTTTTAACCCCTCAGAGTGACCAAAATTGCCATTTTTACAGAGTTTTGCTTACTCAAAAGCTTCAATTTTGACCAATTTCAGGCACGTAAATGACTTTAAACACACTTATTTCAGTTGAAAAAGACTTAATTCGCATCCAACAGTCGTTTGGAGTCAAAATATTAAATGTTACAATTTCATCGATATGGACCATTTTGGGGACATTCGACAGGTCCGGAGTCAACGTTTTTCATCAGAAATTTAATTTTTCAGACTATACCAAAAATGATTCAAAATGTCAAATGGATCGTGCCTCATGTTGAATAACCACTTTTTAACCCCTCAGAGTGACCAAAATTGCCATTTTTACAGAGTTTTGCTTACACAAAAGCTTCAATTTTGACCAATTTCAGGCACATAAATGACTTTAAACACACTTATTTTAGTTGAAAAAGACTTAATTCACATCCAACAGTCGTTTGGAGTCAAAAGATTAAATGTTAAAATTTCATCGATATGGACCATTTTGGGGACGTTCGACAGGTCCGGAGTCATCGTTTTTCATCAGAAAATGAATTTTTCGGACTATATCAAAAATGATTCAAAATGCCAAAGTGATCGTGCCTCATGTTGAATAACGACTTTTTAACCCCTCAGAGTGACCAAAATTGCCATTTTTACAGAGTTTTGCTTACTCAAAAGCTTCAATTTTGACCAATTTCAGGCACATAAATGACTTTAAACACACTTATTTTAGTTGAAAAAGTCCTAATTCACATCCAACAGTCGTTTGGAGTCAAAAGATTAAATGTTAAAATTTCATCGATATGGACCATTTTGGGGACGTTCGACAGGTCCGGAGTCATCGTTTTTCATCAGAAAATGAATTTTTCGGACTATACCAAAAATGATTCAAAATGTCAAATAGATTGTGCCTCATGTTGAATAACCACTTTTTAACCCCTCAGAGTGACCAAAATTGCCATTTTTACAGAGTTTTGCTTACACAAAAGCTTCAATTTTGACCAATTTCAGGCACATAAATGACTTTAAACACACTTATTTTAGTTGAAAAAGACTTAATTCACATCCAACAGTCGTTTGGAGTCAAAAGATTAAATGTTAAAATTTCAGCGATATGGACCATTTTGGGGACCTTCGACAGGTCCGGAGTCATCGTTTTTCATCAGAAAATGAATTCTTCGGACTATACCAAAAATGATTCAAAATGTGAAATGGATCGTGCCTCATGTTGAATAACCACTTTTTAACCCCTCAGAGTGACCAAAATTGCCATTTTTACAGAGTTTTGCTTACACAAAAGCTTCAATTTTGACCAATTTCAGGCACATAAATGACTTTAAACACACGTATTTTAGTTGAAAAAGACTTAATTCGCATCCAACAGTCGTTTGGAGTCAAAATATTAAATGTTAAAATTTCATCGATATGGACCATTTTGGGGACATTCGACAGGTCCGGAGTCATCGTTTTTCATCAGAAAATGAATTTTTCGGACTATATCAAAAATGATTCAAAATGCCAAAGTGATCGTGCCTCATGTTGAATAACGACTTTTTAACCCCTCAGAGTGACCAAAATTGCCATTTTTACAGAGTTTTGCTTACTCAAAAGCTTCAATTTTGACCAATTTCAGGCACATAAATGACTTTAAACACACTTATTTTAGTTGAAAAAGTCCTAATTCACATCCAACAGTCGTTTGGAGTCAAAAGATTAAATGTTAAAATTTCATCGATATGGACCATTTTGGGGACGTTCGACAGGTCGGGAGTCATCGTTTTTCATCAGAAAATGAATTTTTCGGACTATACCAAAAATGATTCAAAATGTCAAATAGATTGTGCCTCATGTTGAATAACCACTTTTTAACCCCTCAGAGTGACCAAAATTGCCATTTTTACAGAGTTTTGCTTACACAAAAGCTTCAATTTTGACCAATTTCAGGCACATAAATGACTTTAAACACACTTATTTTAGTTGAAAAAGACTTAATTCACATCCAACAGTCGTTTGGAGTCAAAAGATTAAATGTTAAAATTTCAGCGATATGGACCATTTTGGGGACGTTCGACAGGTCCGGAGTCATCGTTTTTCATCAGAAAATGAATTCTTCGGACTATACCAAAAATGATTCAAAATGTGAAATGGATCGTGCCTCATGTTGAATAACCACTTTTTAACCCCTCAGAGTGACCAAAATTGCCATTTTTACAGAGTTTTGCTTACACAAAAGCTTCAATTTTGACCAATTTCAGGCACATAAATGACTTTAAACACACGTATTTTAGTTGAAAAAGACTTAATTCGCATCCAACAGTCGTTTGGAGTCAAAATATTAAATGTTAAAATTTCATCGATATGGACCATTTTGGGGACATTCGACAGGTCCGGAGTCATCGTTTTTCATCAGAAAATTAATTTTTCAGACTATACCAAAAATGATTCAAAATGTCAAATGGATCGTGCCTCATGTTGAATAACGACTTTTTAACCCCTCAGAGTGACCAAAAATGCCATTTTTACAGAGTTTTGCTTACTCAAAAGCTTCAATTTTGACCAATTTCAGGCACATAAATGACTTTAAACACACTTATTTTAGTTGAAAAAGTCCTAATTCACATCCAACAGTCGTTTGGAGTCAAAAGATTAAATGTTAAAATTTCATCGATATGGACCATTTTGGGGACGTTCGACAGGTCCGGAGTCATCGTTTTTCATCAGAAAATGAATTTTTCAGACTATACCAAAAATGATTCAAAATGTCAAATAGATTGTGCCTCATGTTGAATAACCACTTTTTAACCCCTCAGAGTGACCAAAATTGCCATTTTTACAGAGTTTTGCTTACACAAAAGCTTCAATTTTGACCAATTTCAGGCACATAAATGACTTTAAACACACTTATTTTAGTTGAAAAAGACTTAATTCACATCCAACAGTCGTTTGGAGTCAAAAGATTAAATGTTAAAATTTCATCGATATGGACCATTTTGGGGACGTTCGACAGGTCCGGAGTCATCGTTTTTCATCAGAAAATGAATTCTTCGGACTATACCAAAAATGATTCAAAATGTGAAATGGATCGTGCCTCATGTTGAATAACCACTTTTTAACCCCTCAGAGTGACCAAAATTGCCATTTTTACAGAGTTTTGCTTACTCAAAAGCTTCAATTTTGACCAATTTCAGGCACGTAAATGACTTTAAACACACTTATTTCAGTTGAAAAAGACTTAATTCGCATCCAACAGTCGTTTGGAGTCAAAATATTAAATGTTACAATTTCATCGATATGGACCATTTTGGGGACATTCGACAGGTCCGGAGTCAACGTTTTTCATCAGAAAATTAATTTTTCAGACTATACCAAAAATGATTCAAAATGTCAAATGGATCGTGCCTCATGTTGAATAACGACTTTTTAACCCCTCAGAGTGACCAAAATTGCCATTTTTACAGAGTTTTGCTTACTCAAAAGCTTCAATTTTGACCAATTTCAGGCACATAAATGACTTTAAACACACTTATTTTAGTTGAAAAAGTCCTAATTCACATCCAACAGTCGTTTGGAGTCAAAAGATTAAATGTTAAAATTTCATCGATATGGACCATTTTGGGGACGTTCGACAGGTCCGGAGTCATCGTTTTTCATCAGAAAATGAATTTTTCGGACTATACCAAAAATGATTCAAAATGTCAAATAGATTGTGCCTCATGTTGAATAACCACTTTTTAACCCCTCAGAGTGACCAAAATTGCCATTTTTACAGAGTTTTGCTTACACAAAAGCTTCAATTTTGACCAATTTCAGGCACATAAATGACTTTAAACACACTTATTTTAGTTGAAAAAGACTTAATTCACATCCAACAGTCGTTTGGAGTCAAAAGATTAAATGTTAAAATTTCAGCGATATGGACCATTTTGGGGACCTTCGACAGGTCCGGAGTCATCGTTTTTCATCAGAAAATGAATTCTTCGGACTATACCAAAAATGATTCAAAATGTGAAATGGATCGTGCCTCATGTTGAATAACCACTTTTTAACCCCTCAGAGTGACCAAAATTGCCATTTTTACAGAGTTTTGCTTACACAAAAGCTTCAATTTTGACCAATTTCAGGCACATAAATGACTTTAAACACACGTATTTTAGTTGAAAAAGACTTAATTCGCATCCAACAGTCGTTTGGAGTCAAAATATTAAATGTTAAAATTTCATCGATATGGACCATTTTGGGGACATTCGACAGGTCCGGAGTCATCGTTTTTCATCAGAAAATGAATTTTTCGGACTATATCAAAAATGATTCAAAATGCCAAAGTGATCGTGCCTCATGTTGAATAACGACTTTTTAACCCCTCAGAGTGACCAAAATTGCCATTTTTACAGAGTTTTGCTTACTCAAAAGCTTCAATTTTGACCAATTTCAGGCACATAAATGACTTTAAACACACTTATTTTAGTTGAAAAAGTCCTAATTCACATCCAACAGTCGTTTGGAGTCAAAAGATTAAATGTTAAAATTTCATCGATATGGACCATTTTGGGGACGTTCGACAGGTCGGGAGTCATCGTTTTTCATCAGAAAATGAATTTTTCGGACTATACCAAAAATGATTCAAAATGTCAAATAGATTGTGCCTCATGTTGAATAACCACTTTTTAACCCCTCAGAGTGACCAAAATTGCCATTTTTACAGAGTTTTGCTTACACAAAAGCTTCAATTTTGACCAATTTCAGGCACATAAATGACTTTAAACACACTTATTTTAGTTGAAAAAGACTTAATTCACATCCAACAGTCGTTTGGAGTCAAAAGATTAAATGTTAAAATTTCAGCGATATGGACCATTTTGGGGACGTTCGACAGGTCCGGAGTCATCGTTTTTCATCAGAAAATGAATTCTTCGGACTATACCAAAAATGATTCAAAATGTGAAATGGATCGTGCCTCATGTTGAATAACCACTTTTTAACCCCTCAGAGTGACCAAAATTGCCATTTTTACAGAGTTTTGCTTACACAAAAGCTTCAATTTTGACCAATTTCAGGCACATAAATGACTTTAAACACACGTATTTTAGTTGAAAAAGACTTAATTCGCATCCAACAGTCGTTTGGAGTCAAAATATTAAATGTTAAAATTTCATCGATATGGACCATTTTGGGGACATTCGACAGGTCCGGAGTCATCGTTTTTCATCAGAAAATTAATTTTTCAGACTATACCAAAAATGATTCAAAATGTCAAATGGATCGTGCCTCATGTTGAATAACGACTTTTTAACCCCTCAGAGTGACCAAAAATGCCATTTTTACAGAGTTTTGCTTACTCAAAAGCTTCAATTTTGACCAATTTCAGGCACATAAATGACTTTAAACACACTTATTTTAGTTGAAAAAGTCCTAATTCACATCCAACAGTCGTTTGGAGTCAAAAGATTAAATGTTAAAATTTCATCGATATGGACCATTTTGGGGACGTTCGACAGGTCCGGAGTCATCGTTTTTCATCAGAAAATGAATTTTTCAGACTATACCAAAAATGATTCAAAATGTCAAATAGATTGTGCCTCATGTTGAATAACCACTTTTTAACCCCTCAGAGTGACCAAAATTGCCATTTTTACAGAGTTTTGCTTACACAAAAGCTTCAATTTTGACCAATTTCAGGCACATAAATGACTTTAAACACACTTATTTTAGTTGAAAAAGACTTAATTCACATCCAACAGTCGTTTGGAGTCAAAAGATTAAATGTTAAAATTTCATCGATATGGACCATTTTGGGGACGTTCGACAGGTCCGGAGTCATCGTTTTTCATCAGAAAATGAATTCTTCGGACTATACCAAAAATGATTCAAAATGTGAAATGGATCGTGCCTCATGTTGAATAACCACTTTTTAACCCCTCAGAGTGACCAAAATTGCCATTTTTACAGAGTTTTGCTTACTCAAAAGCTTCAATTTTGACCAATTTCAGGCACGTAAATGACTTTAAACACACTTATTTCAGTTGAAAAAGACTTAATTCGCATCCAACAGTCGTTTGGAGTCAAAATATTAAATGTTACAATTTCATCGATATGGACCATTTTGGGGACATTCGACAGGTCCGGAGTCAACGTTTTTCATCAGAAAATTAATTTTTCAGACTATACCAAAAATGATTCAAAATGTCAAATGGATCGTGCCTCATGTTGAATAACCACTTTTTAACCCCTCAGAGTGACCAAAATTGCCATTTTTACAGAGTTTTGCTTACACAAAAGCTTCAATTTTGACCAATTTCAGGCACATAAATGACTTTAAACACACTTATTTCAGTTGAAAAAGACTTAATTCACATCCAACAGTCGTTTGGAGTCAAAAGATTAAATGTTAAAATTTAATCGATATGGACCATTTTGGGGACGTTCGACAGGTCCGGAGTCATCGTTTTTCATCAGAAAATGAATTTTTCGGACTATATCAAAAATGATTCAAAATGCCAAAGTGATCGTGCCTCATGTTGAATAACGACTTTTTAACCCCTCAGAGTGACCAAAATTGCCATTTTTACAGAGTTTTGCTTACTCAAAAGCTTCAATTTTGACCAATTTCAGGCACATAAATGACTTTAAACACACGTATTTTAGTTGAAAAAGACTTAATTCGCATCCAACAGTCGTTTGGAGTCAAAATATTAAATGTTAAAATTTCATCGATATGGACCATTTTGGGGACATTCGACAGGTCCGGAGTCATCGTTTTTCATCAGAAAATTAATTTTTCAGACTATACCAAAAATGATTCAAAATGTCAAATGGATCGTGCCTCATGTTGAATAACGACTTTTTAACCCCTCAGAGTGACCAAAAATGCCATTTTTACAGAGTTTTGCTTACTCAAAAGCTTCAATTTTGACCAATTTCAGGCACATAAATGACTTTAAACACACTTATTTTAGTTGAAAAAGTCCTAATTCACATCCAACAGTCGTTTGGAGTCAAAAGATTAAATGTTAAAATTTCATCGATATGGACCATTTTGGGGACGTTCGACAGGTCCGGAGTCATCGTTTTTCATCAGAAAATGAATTTTTCAGACTATACCAAAAATGATTCAAAATGTGAAATGGATCGTGCCTCATGTTGAATAACCACTTTTTAACCCCTCAGAGTGACCAAAATTGCCATTTTTACAGAGTTTTGCTTACTCAAAAGCTTCAATTTTGACCAATTTCAGGCACGTAAATGACTTTAAACACACTTATTTCAGTTGAAAAAGACTTAATTCGCATCCAACAGTCGTTTGGAGTCAAAATATTAAATGTTACAATTTCATCGATATGGACCATTTTGGGGACCTTCGACAGGTCCGGAGTCATCGTTTTTCATCAGAAAATGAATTCTTCGGACTATACCAAAAATGATTCAAAATGTGAAATGGATCGTGCCTCATGTTGAATAACCACTTTTTAACCCCTCAGAGTGACCAAAATTGCCATTTTTACAGAGTTTTGCTTACACAAAAGCTTCAATTTTGACCAATTTCAGGCACATAAATGACTTTAAACACACGTATTTTAGTTGAAAAAGACTTAATTCGCATCCAACAGTCGTTTGGAGTCAAAATATTAAATGTTAAAATTTCATCGATATGGACCATTTTGGGGACATTCGACAGGTCCGGAGTCATCGTTTTTCATCAGAAAATGAATTTTTCGGACTATATCAAAAATGATTCAAAATGCCAAAGTGATCGTGCCTCATGTTGAATAACGACTTTTTAACCCCTCAGAGTGACCAAAATTGCCATTTTTACAGAGTTTTGCTTACTCAAAAGCTTCAATTTTGACCAATTTCAGGCACATAAATGACTTTAAACACACTTATTTTAGTTGAAAAAGTCCTAATTCACATCCAACAGTCGTTTGGAGTCAAAAGATTAAATGTTAAAATTTCATCGATATGGACCATTTTGGGGACGTTCGACAGGTCGGGAGTCATCGTTTTTCATCAGAAAATGAATTTTTCGGACTATACCAAAAATGATTCAAAATGTCAAATAGATTGTGCCTCATGTTGAATAACCACTTTTTAACCCCTCAGAGTGACCAAAATTGCCATTTTTACAGAGTTTTGCTTACACAAAAGCTTCAATTTTGACCAATTTCAGGCACATAAATGACTTTAAACACACTTATTTTAGTTGAAAAAGACTTAATTCACATCCAACAGTCGTTTGGAGTCAAAAGATTAAATGTTAAAATTTCAGCGATATGGACCATTTTGGGGACGTTCGACAGGTCCGGAGTCATCGTTTTTCATCAGAAAATGAATTCTTCGGACTATACCAAAAATGATTCAAAATGTGAAATGGATCGTGCCTCATGTTGAATAACCACTTTTTAACCCCTCAGAGTGACCAAAATTGCCATTTTTACAGAGTTTTGCTTACACAAAAGCTTCAATTTTGACCAATTTCAGGCACATAAATGACTTTAAACACACGTATTTTAGTTGAAAAAGACTTAATTCGCATCCAACAGTCGTTTGGAGTCAAAATATTAAATGTTAAAATTTCATCGATATGGACCATTTTGGGGACATTCGACAGGTCCGGAGTCATCGTTTTTCATCAGAAAATTAATTTTTCAGACTATACCAAAAATGATTCAAAATGTCAAATGGATCGTGCCTCATGTTGAATAACGACTTTTTAACCCCTCAGAGTGACCAAAAATGCCATTTTTACAGAGTTTTGCTTACTCAAAAGCTTCAATTTTGACCAATTTCAGGCACATAAATGACTTTAAACACACTTATTTTAGTTGAAAAAGTCCTAATTCACATCCAACAGTCGTTTGGAGTCAAAAGATTAAATGTTAAAATTTCATCGATATGGACCATTTTGGGGACGTTCGACAGGTCCGGAGTCATCGTTTTTCATCAGAAAATGAATTTTTCAGACTATACCAAAAATGATTCAAAATGTCAAATAGATTGTGCCTCATGTTGAATAACCACTTTTTAACCCCTCAGAGTGACCAAAATTGCCATTTTTACAGAGTTTTGCTTACACAAAAGCTTCAATTTTGACCAATTTCAGGCACATAAATGACTTTAAACACACTTATTTTAGTTGAAAAAGACTTAATTCACATCCAACAGTCGTTTGGAGTCAAAAGATTAAATGTTAAAATTTCATCGATATGGACCATTTTGGGGACGTTCGACAGGTCCGGAGTCATCGTTTTTCATCAGAAAATGAATTCTTCGGACTATACCAAAAATGATTCAAAATGTGAAATGGATCGTGCCTCATGTTGAATAACCACTTTTTAACCCCTCAGAGTGACCAAAATTGCCATTTTTACAGAGTTTTGCTTACTCAAAAGCTTCAATTTTGACCAATTTCAGGCACGTAAATGACTTTAAACACACTTATTTCAGTTGAAAAAGACTTAATTCGCATCCAACAGTCGTTTGGAGTCAAAATATTAAATGTTACAATTTCATCGATATGGACCATTTTGGGGACATTCGACAGGTCCGGAGTCAACGTTTTTCATCAGAAAATTAATTTTTCAGACTATACCAAAAATGATTCAAAATGTCAAATGGATCGTGCCTCATGTTGAATAACCACTTTTTAACCCCTCAGAGTGACCAAAATTGCCATTTTTACAGAGTTTTGCTTACACAAAAGCTTCAATTTTGACCAATTTCAGGCACATAAATGACTTTAAACACACTTATTTCAGTTGAAAAAGACTTAATTCACATCCAACAGTCGTTTGGAGTCAAAAGATTAAATGTTAAAATTTAATCGATATGGACCATTTTGGGGACGTTCGACAGGTCCGGAGTCATCGTTTTTCATCAGAAAATGAATTTTTCGGACTATATCAAAAATGATTCAAAATGCCAAAGTGATCGTGCCTCATGTTGAATAACGACTTTTTAACCCCTCAGAGTGACCAAAATTGCCATTTTTACAGAGTTTTGCTTACTCAAAAGCTTCAATTTTGACCAATTTCAGGCACATAAATGACTTTAAACACACGTATTTTAGTTGAAAAAGACTTAATTCGCATCCAACAGTCGTTTGGAGTCAAAATATTAAATGTTAAAATTTCATCGATATGGACCATTTTGGGGACATTCGACAGGTCCGGAGTCATCGTTTTTCATCAGAAAATTAATTTTTCAGACTATACCAAAAATGATTCAAAATGTCAAATGGATCGTGCCTCATGTTGAATAACGACTTTTTAACCCCTCAGAGTGACCAAAAATGCCATTTTTACAGAGTTTTGCTTACTCAAAAGCTTCAATTTTGACCAATTTCAGGCACATAAATGACTTTAAACACACTTATTTTAGTTGAAAAAGTCCTAATTCACATCCAACAGTCGTTTGGAGTCAAAAGATTAAATGTTAAAATTTCATCGATATGGACCATTTTGGGGACGTTCGACAGGTCCGGAGTCATCGTTTTTCATCAGAAAATGAATTTTTCAGACTATACCAAAAATGATTCAAAATGTGAAATGGATCGTGCCTCATGTTGAATAACCACTTTTTAACCCCTCAGAGTGACCAAAATTGCCATTTTTACAGAGTTTTGCTTACTCAAAAGCTTCAATTTTGACCAATTTCAGGCACGTAAATGACTTTAAACACACTTATTTCAGTTGAAAAAGACTTAATTCGCATCCAACAGTCGTTTGGAGTCAAAATATTAAATGTTACAATTTCATCGATATGGACCATTTTGGGGACCTTCGACAGGTCCGGAGTCATCGTTTTTCATCAGAAAATGAATTCTTCGGACTATACCAAAAATGATTCAAAATGTGAAATGGATCGTGCCTCATGTTGAATAACCACTTTTTAACCCCTCAGAGTGACCAAAATTGCCATTTTTACAGAGTTTTGCTTACACAAAAGCTTCAATTTTGACCAATTTCAGGCACATAAATGACTTTAAACACACGTATTTTAGTTGAAAAAGACTTAATTCGCATCCAACAGTCGTTTGGAGTCAAAATATTAAATGTTAAAATTTCATCGATATGGACCATTTTGGGGACATTCGACAGGTCCGGAGTCATCGTTTTTCATCAGAAAATTAATTTTTCAGACTATACCAAAAATGATTCAAAATGTCAAATGGATCGTGCCTCATGTTGAATAACGACTTTTTAACCCCTCAGAGTGACCAAAAATGCCATTTTTACAGAGTTTTGCTTACTCAAAAGCTTCAATTTTGACCAATTTCAGGCACATAAATGACTTTAAACACACTTATTTTAGTTGAAAAAGTCCTAATTCACATCCAACAGTCGTTTGGAGTCAAAAGATTAAATGTTAAAATTTCATCGATATGGACCATTTTGGGGACGTTCGACAGGTCCGGAGTCATCGTTTTTCATCAGAAAATGAATTTTTCGGACTATACCAAAAATGATTCAAAATGTCAAATAGATTGTGCCTCATGTTGAATAACCACTTTTTAACCCCTCAGAGTGACCAAAATTGCCATTTTTACAGAGTTTTGCTTACACAAAAGCTTCAATTTTGACCAATTTTAGGCACATAAATGACTTTAAACACACTTATTTTAGTTGAAAAAGACTTAATTCATATCCAACAGTCGTTTGGAGTCAAAAGATTAAATGTTAAAATTTCATCGATATGGACCATTTTGGGGACGTTCGACATGTCCGGAGTCATCGTTTTTCATCAGAAAATGAATTTTTCGGACTGTACCAAAAATGATTCAAAATGTCAAATGGATCGTGCCTCATGTTGAATAACCACTTTTTAACCCCTCAGAGTGACCAAAATTGCCATTTTTACAGAGTATTGCTTACACAAAAGCTTCAATTTTGACCAATTTCAGGCACATAAATGACTTTAAACTCACTTATTTTAGTTGAAAAAGACTTAATTCACATTCAACAGTCGTTTGGAGTCAAAAGATTAAATGTTAAAATTTCATCGATATGGACCATTTTGGGGACGTTCGACAGGTCCGGAGTCATCGTTTTTCATCAGAAAATGAATTTTTCGGACTGTACCAAAAATGATTCAAAATGTCAAATGGATCGTGCCTCATGTTGAATAACCACTTTTTAACCCTACAGAGTGACCAAAATTGCCATTTTTACAGAGTTTTGCTTACACAAAAGCTTCAATTTTGACCAATTTCAGGCACATAAATGACTTTAAACACACTTATTTTAGTTGAAAAAGACTTAATTCACATCCAACAGTCGTTTGGAGTCAAAAGATTAAATGTTAAAATTTCATCGATATGGACCATTTTGGGGACGTTCGACAGGTCCGGAGTCATCGTTTTTCATCAGAAAATGAATTTTTCGGACTATATCAAAAATGATTCAAAATGCCAAAGTGATCGTGCCTCATGTTGAATAACGACTTTTTAACCCCTCAGAGTGACCAAAATTGCCATTTTTACAGAGTTTTGCTTACTCAAAAGCTTCAATTTTGACCAATTTCAGGCACATAAATGACTTTAAACACACTTATTTTAGTTGAAAAAGTCCTAATTCACATCCAACAGTCGTTTGGAGTCAAAAGATTAAATGTTAAAATTTCATCGATATGGACCATTTTGGGGACGTTCGACAGGTCGGGAGTCATCGTTTTTCATCAGAAAATGAATTTTTCGGACTATACCAAAAATGATTCAAAATGTCAAATAGATTGTGCCTCATGTTGAATAACCACTTTTTAACCCCTCAGAGTGACCAAAATTGCCATTTTTACAGAGTTTTGCTTACACAAAAGCTTCAATTTTGACCAATTTCAGGCACATAAATGACTTTAAACACACTTATTTTAGTTGAAAAAGACTTAATTCACATCCAACAGTCGTTTGGAGTCAAAAGATTAAATGTTAAAATTTCAGCGATATGGACCATTTTGGGGACGTTCGACAGGTCCGGAGTCATCGTTTTTCATCAGAAAATGAATTCTTCGGACTATACCAAAAATGATTCAAAATGTGAAATGGATCGTGCCTCATGTTGAATAACCACTTTTTAACCCCTCAGAGTGACCAAAATTGCCATTTTTACAGAGTTTTGCTTACACAAAAGCTTCAATTTTGACCAATTTCAGGCACATAAATGACTTTAAACACACGTATTTTAGTTGAAAAAGACTTAATTCGCATCCAACAGTCGTTTGGAGTCAAAATATTAAATGTTAAAATTTCATCGATATGGACCATTTTGGGGACATTCGACAGGTCCGGAGTCATCGTTTTTCATCAGAAAATTAATTTTTCAGACTATACCAAAAATGATTCAAAATGTCAAATGGATCGTGCCTCATGTTGAATAACGACTTTTTAACCCCTCAGAGTGACCAAAAATGCCATTTTTACAGAGTTTTGCTTACTCAAAAGCTTCAATTTTGACCAATTTCAGGCACATAAATGACTTTAAACACACTTATTTTAGTTGAAAAAGTCCTAATTCACATCCAACAGTCGTTTGGAGTCAAAAGATTAAATGTTAAAATTTCATCGATATGGACCATTTTGGGGACGTTCGACAGGTCCGGAGTCATCGTTTTTCATCAGAAAATGAATTTTTCAGACTATACCAAAAATGATTCAAAATGTCAAATAGATTGTGCCTCATGTTGAATAACCACTTTTTAACCCCTCAGAGTGACCAAAATTGCCATTTTTACAGAGTTTTGCTTACACAAAAGCTTCAATTTTGACCAATTTCAGGCACATAAATGACTTTAAACACACTTATTTTAGTTGAAAAAGACTTAATTCACATCCAACAGTCGTTTGGAGTCAAAAGATTAAATGTTAAAATTTCATCGATATGGACCATTTTGGGGACGTTCGACAGGTCCGGAGTCATCGTTTTTCATCAGAAAATGAATTCTTCGGACTATACCAAAAATGATTCAAAATGTGAAATGGATCGTGCCTCATGTTGAATAACCACTTTTTAACCCCTCAGAGTGACCAAAATTGCCATTTTTACAGAGTTTTGCTTACTCAAAAGCTTCAATTTTGACCAATTTCAGGCACGTAAATGACTTTAAACACACTTATTTCAGTTGAAAAAGACTTAATTCGCATCCAACAGTCGTTTGGAGTCAAAATATTAAATGTTACAATTTCATCGATATGGACCATTTTGGGGACATTCGACAGGTCCGGAGTCAACGTTTTTCATCAGAAAATTAATTTTTCAGACTATACCAAAAATGATTCAAAATGTCAAATGGATCGTGCCTCATGTTGAATAACCACTTTTTAACCCCTCAGAGTGACCAAAATTGC
This sequence comes from Lissotriton vulgaris, assembly GCF_964263255.1. Taxonomy (NCBI): domain Eukaryota; kingdom Metazoa; phylum Chordata; class Amphibia; order Caudata; family Salamandridae; genus Lissotriton; species Lissotriton vulgaris. The sequence continues at coordinate 663,899 of NW_028240631.1, read as the reverse complement.
CATTTTTACAGAGTTTTGCTTACACAAAAGCTTCAATTTTGACCAATTTCAGGCACATAAATGACTTTAAACACACTTATTTCAGTTGAAAAAGACTTAATTCACATCCAACAGTCGTTTGGAGTCAAAAGATTAAATGTTAAAATTTAATCGATATGGACCATTTTGGGGACGTTCGACAGGTCCGGAGTCATCGTTTTTCATCAGAAAATGAATTTTTCGGACTATATCAAAAATGATTCAAAATGCCAAAGTGATCGTGCCTCATGTTGAATAACGACTTTTTAACCCCTCAGAGTGACCAAAATTGCCATTTTTACAGAGTTTTGCTTACTCAAAAGCTTCAATTTTGACCAATTTCAGGCACATAAATGACTTTAAACACACGTATTTTAGTTGAAAAAGACTTAATTCGCATCCAACAGTCGTTTGGAGTCAAAATATTAAATGTTAAAATTTCATCGATATGGACCATTTTGGGGACATTCGACAGGTCCGGAGTCATCGTTTTTCATCAGAAAATTAATTTTTCAGACTATACCAAAAATGATTCAAAATGTCAAATGGATCGTGCCTCATGTTGAATAACGACTTTTTAACCCCTCAGAGTGACCAAAAATGCCATTTTTACAGAGTTTTGCTTACTCAAAAGCTTCAATTTTGACCAATTTCAGGCACATAAATGACTTTAAACACACTTATTTTAGTTGAAAAAGTCCTAATTCACATCCAACAGTCGTTTGGAGTCAAAAGATTAAATGTTAAAATTTCATCGATATGGACCATTTTGGGGACGTTCGACAGGTCCGGAGTCATCGTTTTTCATCAGAAAATGAATTTTTCAGACTATACCAAAAATGATTCAAAATGTGAAATGGATCGTGCCTCATGTTGAATAACCACTTTTTAACCCCTCAGAGTGACCAAAATTGCCATTTTTACAGAGTTTTGCTTACTCAAAAGCTTCAATTTTGACCAATTTCAGGCACGTAAATGACTTTAAACACACTTATTTCAGTTGAAAAAGACTTAATTCGCATCCAACAGTCGTTTGGAGTCAAAATATTAAATGTTACAATTTCATCGATATGGACCATTTTGGGGACCTTCGACAGGTCCGGAGTCATCGTTTTTCATCAGAAAATGAATTCTTCGGACTATACCAAAAATGATTCAAAATGTGAAATGGATCGTGCCTCATGTTGAATAACCACTTTTTAACCCCTCAGAGTGACCAAAATTGCCATTTTTACAGAGTTTTGCTTACACAAAAGCTTCAATTTTGACCAATTTCAGGCACATAAATGACTTTAAACACACGTATTTTAGTTGAAAAAGACTTAATTCGCATCCAACAGTCGTTTGGAGTCAAAATATTAAATGTTAAAATTTCATCGATATGGACCATTTTGGGGACATTCGACAGGTCCGGAGTCATCGTTTTTCATCAGAAAATTAATTTTTCAGACTATACCAAAAATGATTCAAAATGTCAAATGGATCGTGCCTCATGTTGAATAACGACTTTTTAACCCCTCAGAGTGACCAAAAATGCCATTTTTACAGAGTTTTGCTTACTCAAAAGCTTCAATTTTGACCAATTTCAGGCACATAAATGACTTTAAACACACTTATTTTAGTTGAAAAAGTCCTAATTCACATCCAACAGTCGTTTGGAGTCAAAAGATTAAATGTTAAAATTTCATCGATATGGACCATTTTGGGGACGTTCGACAGGTCCGGAGTCATCGTTTTTCATCAGAAAATGAATTTTTCGGACTATACCAAAAATGATTCAAAATGTCAAATAGATTGTGCCTCATGTTGAATAACCACTTTTTAACCCCTCAGAGTGACCAAAATTGCCATTTTTACAGAGTTTTGCTTACACAAAAGCTTCAATTTTGACCAATTTTAGGCACATAAATGACTTTAAACACACTTATTTTAGTTGAAAAAGACTTAATTCATATCCAACAGTCGTTTGGAGTCAAAAGATTAAATGTTAAAATTTCATCGATATGGACCATTTTGGGGACGTTCGACATGTCCGGAGTCATCGTTTTTCATCAGAAAATGAATTTTTCGGACTGTACCAAAAATGATTCAAAATGTCAAATGGATCGTGCCTCATGTTGAATAACCACTTTTTAACCCCTCAGAGTGACCAAAATTGCCATTTTTACAGAGTATTGCTTACACAAAAGCTTCAATTTTGACCAATTTCAGGCACATAAATGACTTTAAACTCACTTATTTTAGTTGAAAAAGACTTAATTCACATTCAACAGTCGTTTGGAGTCAAAAGATTAAATGTTAAAATTTCATCGATATGGACCATTTTGGGGACGTTCGACAGGTCCGGAGTCATCGTTTTTCATCAGAAAATGAATTTTTCGGACTGTACCAAAAATGATTCAAAATGTCAAATGGATCGTGCCTCATGTTGAATAACCACTTTTTAACCCTACAGAGTGACCAAAATTGCCATTTTTACAGAGTTTTGCTTACACAAAAGCTTCAATTTTGACCAATTTCAGGCACATAAATGACTTTAAACACACTTATTTTAGTTGAAAAAGACTTAATTCACATCCAACAGTCGTTTGGAGTCAAAAGATTAAATGTTAAAATTTCATCGATATGGACCATTTTGGGGACGTTCGACAGGTCCGGAGTCATCGTTTTTCATCAGAAAATGAATTTTTCGGACTATATCAAAAATGATTCAAAATGCCAAAGTGATCGTGCCTCATGTTGAATAACGACTTTTTAACCCCTCAGAGTGACCAAAATTGCCATTTTTACAGAGTTTTGCTTACTCAAAAGCTTCAATTTTGACCAATTTCAGGCACATAAATGACTTTAAACACACTTATTTTAGTTGAAAAAGTCCTAATTCACATCCAACAGTCGTTTGGAGTCAAAAGATTAAATGTTAAAATTTCATCGATATGGACCATTTTGGGGACGTTCGACAGGTCGGGAGTCATCGTTTTTCATCAGAAAATGAATTTTTCGGACTATACCAAAAATGATTCAAAATGTCAAATAGATTGTGCCTCATGTTGAATAACCACTTTTTAACCCCTCAGAGTGACCAAAATTGCCATTTTTACAGAGTTTTGCTTACACAAAAGCTTCAATTTTGACCAATTTCAGGCACATAAATGACTTTAAACACACTTATTTTAGTTGAAAAAGACTTAATTCACATCCAACAGTCGTTTGGAGTCAAAAGATTAAATGTTAAAATTTCAGCGATATGGACCATTTTGGGGACGTTCGACAGGTCCGGAGTCATCGTTTTTCATCAGAAAATGAATTCTTCGGACTATACCAAAAATGATTCAAAATGTGAAATGGATCGTGCCTCATGTTGAATAACCACTTTTTAACCCCTCAGAGTGACCAAAATTGCCATTTTTACAGAGTTTTGCTTACACAAAAGCTTCAATTTTGACCAATTTCAGGCACATAAATGACTTTAAACACACGTATTTTAGTTGAAAAAGACTTAATTCGCATCCAACAGTCGTTTGGAGTCAAAATATTAAATGTTAAAATTTCATCGATATGGACCATTTTGGGGACATTCGACAGGTCCGGAGTCATCGTTTTTCATCAGAAAATTAATTTTTCAGACTATACCAAAAATGATTCAAAATGTCAAATGGATCGTGCCTCATGTTGAATAACGACTTTTTAACCCCTCAGAGTGACCAAAAATGCCATTTTTACAGAGTTTTGCTTACTCAAAAGCTTCAATTTTGACCAATTTCAGGCACATAAATGACTTTAAACACACTTATTTTAGTTGAAAAAGTCCTAATTCACATCCAACAGTCGTTTGGAGTCAAAAGATTAAATGTTAAAATTTCATCGATATGGACCATTTTGGGGACGTTCGACAGGTCCGGAGTCATCGTTTTTCATCAGAAAATGAATTTTTCAGACTATACCAAAAATGATTCAAAATGTCAAATAGATTGTGCCTCATGTTGAATAACCACTTTTTAACCCCTCAGAGTGACCAAAATTGCCATTTTTACAGAGTTTTGCTTACACAAAAGCTTCAATTTTGACCAATTTCAGGCACATAAATGACTTTAAACACACGTATTTTAGTTGAAAAAGACTTAATTCGCATCCAACAGTCGTTTGGAGTCAAAATATTAAATGTTAAAATTTCATCGATATGGACCATTTTGGGGACATTCGACAGGTCCGGAGTCATCGTTTTTCATCAGAAAATTAATTTTTCAGACTATACCAAAAATGATTCAAAATGTCAAATGGATCGTGCCTCATGTTGAATAACGACTTTTTAACCCCTCAGAGTGACCAAAAATGCCATTTTTACAGAGTTTTGCTTACTCAAAAGCTTCAATTTTGACCAATTTCAGGCACATAAATGACTTTAAACACACTTATTTTAGTTGAAAAAGTCCTAATTCACATCCAACAGTCGTTTGGAGTCAAAAGATTAAATGTTAAAATTTCATCGATATGGACCATTTTGGGGACGTTCGACAGGTCCGGAGTCATCGTTTTTCATCAGAAAATGAATTTTTCGGACTATACCAAAAATGATTCAAAATGTCAAATAGATTGTGCCTCATGTTGAATAACCACTTTTTAACCCCTCAGAGTGACCAAAATTGCCATTTTTACAGAGTTTTGCTTACACAAAAGCTTCAATTTTGACCAATTTTAGGCACATAAATGACTTTAAACACACTTATTTTAGTTGAAAAAGACTTAATTCATATCCAACAGTCGTTTGGAGTCAAAAGATTAAATGTTAAAATTTCATCGATATGGACCATTTTGGGGACGTTCGACATGTCCGGAGTCATCGTTTTTCATCAGAAAATGAATTTTTCGGACTGTACCAAAAATGATTCAAAATGTCAAATGGATCGTGCCTCATGTTGAATAACCACTTTTTAACCCCTCAGAGTGACCAAAATTGCCATTTTTACAGAGTATTGCTTACACAAAAGCTTCAATTTTGACCAATTTCAGGCACATAAATGACTTTAAACTCACTTATTTTAGTTGAAAAAGACTTAATTCACATTCAACAGTCGTTTGGAGTCAAAAGATTAAATGTTAAAATTTCATCGATATGGACCATTTTGGGGACGTTCGACAGGTCCGGAGTCATCGTTTTTCATCAGAAAATGAATTTTTCGGACTGTACCAAAAATGATTCAAAATGTCAAATGGATCGTGCCTCATGTTGAATAACCACTTTTTAACCCTACAGAGTGACCAAAATTGCCATTTTTACAGAGTTTTGCTTACACAAAAGCTTCAATTTTGACCAATTTCAGGCACATAAATGACTTTAAACACACTTATTTTAGTTGAAAAAGACTTAATTCACATCCAACAGTCGTTTGGAGTCAAAAGATTAAATGTTAAAATTTCATCGATATGGACCATTTTGGGGACGTTCGACAGGTCCGGAGTCATCGTTTTTCATCAGAAAATGAATTTTTCGGACTATATCAAAAATGATTCAAAATGCCAAAGTGATCGTGCCTCATGTTGAATAACGACTTTTTAACCCCTCAGAGTGACCAAAATTGCCATTTTTACAGAGTTTTGCTTACTCAAAAGCTTCAATTTTGACCAATTTCAGGCACATAAATGACTTTAAACACACTTATTTTAGTTGAAAAAGTCCTAATTCACATCCAACAGTCGTTTGGAGTCAAAAGATTAAATGTTAAAATTTCATCGATATGGACCATTTTGGGGACGTTCGACAGGTCGGGAGTCATCGTTTTTCATCAGAAAATGAATTTTTCGGACTATACCAAAAATGATTCAAAATGTCAAATAGATTGTGCCTCATGTTGAATAACCACTTTTTAACCCCTCAGAGTGACCAAAATTGCCATTTTTACAGAGTTTTGCTTACACAAAAGCTTCAATTTTGACCAATTTCAGGCACATAAATGACTTTAAACACACTTATTTTAGTTGAAAAAGACTTAATTCACATCCAACAGTCGTTTGGAGTCAAAAGATTAAATGTTAAAATTTCAGCGATATGGACCATTTTGGGGACGTTCGACAGGTCCGGAGTCATCGTTTTTCATCAGAAAATGAATTCTTCGGACTATACCAAAAATGATTCAAAATGTGAAATGGATCGTGCCTCATGTTGAATAACCACTTTTTAACCCCTCAGAGTGACCAAAATTGCCATTTTTACAGAGTTTTGCTTACACAAAAGCTTCAATTTTGACCAATTTCAGGCACATAAATGACTTTAAACACACGTATTTTAGTTGAAAAAGACTTAATTCGCATCCAACAGTCGTTTGGAGTCAAAATATTAAATGTTAAAATTTCATCGATATGGACCATTTTGGGGACATTCGACAGGTCCGGAGTCATCGTTTTTCATCAGAAAATTAATTTTTCAGACTATACCAAAAATGATTCAAAATGTCAAATGGATCGTGCCTCATGTTGAATAACGACTTTTTAACCCCTCAGAGTGACCAAAAATGCCATTTTTACAGAGTTTTGCTTACTCAAAAGCTTCAATTTTGACCAATTTCAGGCACATAAATGACTTTAAACACACTTATTTTAGTTGAAAAAGTCCTAATTCACATCCAACAGTCGTTTGGAGTCAAAAGATTAAATGTTAAAATTTCATCGATATGGACCATTTTGGGGACGTTCGACAGGTCCGGAGTCATCGTTTTTCATCAGAAAATGAATTTTTCAGACTATACCAAAAATGATTCAAAATGTCAAATAGATTGTGCCTCATGTTGAATAACCACTTTTTAACCCCTCAGAGTGACCAAAATTGCCATTTTTACAGAGTTTTGCTTACACAAAAGCTTCAATTTTGACCAATTTCAGGCACATAAATGACTTTAAACACACTTATTTTAGTTGAAAAAGACTTAATTCACATCCAACAGTCGTTTGGAGTCAAAAGATTAAATGTTAAAATTTCATCGATATGGACCATTTTGGGGACGTTCGACAGGTCCGGAGTCATCGTTTTTCATCAGAAAATGAATTCTTCGGACTATACCAAAAATGATTCAAAATGTGAAATGGATCGTGCCTCATGTTGAATAACCACTTTTTAACCCCTCAGAGTGACCAAAATTGCCATTTTTACAGAGTTTTGCTTACTCAAAAGCTTCAATTTTGACCAATTTCAGGCACGTAAATGACTTTAAACACACTTATTTCAGTTGAAAAAGACTTAATTCGCATCCAACAGTCGTTTGGAGTCAAAATATTAAATGTTACAATTTCATCGATATGGACCATTTTGGGGACATTCGACAGGTCCGGAGTCAACGTTTTTCATCAGAAAATTAATTTTTCAGACTATACCAAAAATGATTCAAAATGTCAAATGGATCGTGCCTCATGTTGAATAACCACTTTTTAACCCCTCAGAGTGACCAAAATTGCCATTTTTACAGAGTTTTGCTTACACAAAAGCTTCAATTTTGACCAATTTCAGGCACATAAATGACTTTAAACACACTTATTTTAGTTGAAAAAGACTTAATTCACATCCAACAGTCGTTTGGAGTCAAAAGATTAAATGTTAAAATTTAATCGATATGGACCATTTTGGGGACGTTCGACAGGTCCGGAGTCATCGTTTTTCATCAGAAAATGAATTTTTCGGACTATATCAAAAATGATTCAAAATGCCAAAGTGATCGTGCCTCATGTTGAATAACGACTTTTTAACCCCTCAGAGTGACCAAAATTGCCATTTTTACAGAGTTTTGCTTACTCAAAAGCTTCAATTTTGACCAATTTCAGGCACATAAATGACTTTAAACACACGTATTTTAGTTGAAAAAGACTTAATTCGCATCCAACAGTCGTTTGGAGTCAAAATATTAAATGTTAAAATTTCATCGATATGGACCATTTTGGGGACATTCGACAGGTCCGGAGTCATCGTTTTTCATCAGAAAATTAATTTTTCAGACTATACCAAAAATGATTCAAAATGTCAAATGGATCGTGCCTCATGTTGAATAACGACTTTTTAACCCCTCAGAGTGACCAAAAATGCCATTTTTACAGAGTTTTGCTTACTCAAAAGCTTCAATTTTGACCAATTTCAGGCACATAAATGACTTTAAACACACTTATTTTAGTTGAAAAAGTCCTAATTCACATCCAACAGTCGTTTGGAGTCAAAAGATTAAATGTTAAAATTTCATCGATATGGACCATTTTGGGGACGTTCGACAGGTCCGGAGTCATCGTTTTTCATCAGAAAATGAATTTTTCAGACTATACCAAAAATGATTCAAAATGTGAAATGGATCGTGCCTCATGTTGAATAACCACTTTTTAACCCCTCAGAGTGACCAAAATTGCCATTTTTACAGAGTTTTGCTTACTCAAAAGCTTCAATTTTGACCAATTTCAGGCACGTAAATGACTTTAAACACACTTATTTCAGTTGAAAAAGACTTAATTCGCATCCAACAGTCGTTTGGAGTCAAAATATTAAATGTTACAATTTCATCGATATGGACCATTTTGGGGACCTTCGACAGGTCCGGAGTCATCGTTTTTCATCAGAAAATGAATTCTTCGGACTATACCAAAAATGATTCAAAATGTGAAATGGATCGTGCCTCATGTTGAATAACCACTTTTTAACCCCTCAGAGTGACCAAAATTGCCATTTTTACAGAGTTTTGCTTACACAAAAGCTTCAATTTTGACCAATTTCAGGCACATAAATGACTTTAAACACACGTATTTTAGTTGAAAAAGACTTAATTCGCATCCAACAGTCGTTTGGAGTCAAAATATTAAATGTTAAAATTTCATCGATATGGACCATTTTGGGGACATTCGACAGGTCCGGAGTCATCGTTTTTCATCAGAAAATTAATTTTTCAGACTATACCAAAAATGATTCAAAATGTCAAATGGATCGTGCCTCATGTTGAATAACGACTTTTTAACCCCTCAGAGTGACCAAAAATGCCATTTTTACAGAGTTTTGCTTACTCAAAAGCTTCAATTTTGACCAATTTCAGGCACATAAATGACTTTAAACACACTTATTTTAGTTGAAAAAGTCCTAATTCACATCCAACAGTCGTTTGGAGTCAAAAGATTAAATGTTAAAATTTCATCGATATGGACCATTTTGGGGACGTTCGACAGGTCCGGAGTCATCGTTTTTCATCAGAAAATGAATTTTTCGGACTATACCAAAAATGATTCAAAATGTCAAATAGATTGTGCCTCATGTTGAATAACCACTTTTTAACCCCTCAGAGTGACCAAAATTGCCATTTTTACAGAGTTTTGCTTACACAAAAGCTTCAATTTTGACCAATTTTAGGCACATAAATGACTTTAAACACACTTATTTTAGTTGAAAAAGACTTAATTCATATCCAACAGTCGTTTGGAGTCAAAAGATTAAATGTTAAAATTTCATCGATATGGACCATTTTGGGGACGTTCGACATGTCCGGAGTCATCGTTTTTCATCAGAAAATGAATTTTTCGGACTGTACCAAAAATGATTCAAAATGTCAAATGGATCGTGCCTCATGTTGAATAACCACTTTTTAACCCCTCAGAGTGACCAAAATTGCCATTTTTACAGAGTATTGCTTACACAAAAGCTTCAATTTTGACCAATTTCAGGCACATAAATGACTTTAAACTCACTTATTTTAGTTGAAAAAGACTTAATTCACATTCAACAGTCGTTTGGAGTCAAAAGATTAAATGTTAAAATTTCATCGATATGGACCATTTTGGGGACGTTCGACAGGTCCGGAGTCATCGTTTTTCATCAGAAAATGAATTTTTCGGACTGTACCAAAAATGATTCAAAATGTCAAATGGATCGTGCCTCATGTTGAATAACCACTTTTTAACCCTACAGAGTGACCAAAATTGCCATTTTTACAGAGTTTTGCTTACACAAAAGCTTCAATTTTGACCAATTTCAGGCACATAAATGACTTTAAACACACTTATTTTAGTTGAAAAAGACTTAATTCACATCCAACAGTCGTTTGGAGTCAAAAGATTAAATGTTAAAATTTCATCGATATGGACCATTTTGGGGACGTTCGACAGGTCCGGAGTCATCGTTTTTCATCAGAAAATGAATTTTTCGGACTATATCAAAAATGATTCAAAATGCCAAAGTGATCGTGCCTCATGTTGAATAACGACTTTTTAACCCCTCAGAGTGACCAAAATTGCCATTTTTACAGAGTTTTGCTTACTCAAAAGCTTCAATTTTGACCAATTTCAGGCACATAAATGACTTTAAACACACTTATTTTAGTTGAAAAAGTCCTAATTCACATCCAACAGTCGTTTGGAGTCAAAAGATTAAATGTTAAAATTTCATCGATATGGACCATTTTGGGGACGTTCGACAGGTCGGGAGTCATCGTTTTTCATCAGAAAATGAATTTTTCGGACTATACCAAAAATGATTCAAAATGTCAAATAGATTGTGCCTCATGTTGAATAACCACTTTTTAACCCCTCAGAGTGACCAAAATTGCCATTTTTACAGAGTTTTGCTTACACAAAAGCTTCAATTTTGACCAATTTCAGGCACATAAATGACTTTAAACACACTTATTTTAGTTGAAAAAGACTTAATTCACATCCAACAGTCGTTTGGAGTCAAAAGATTAAATGTTAAAATTTCAGCGATATGGACCATTTTGGGGACGTTCGACAGGTCCGGAGTCATCGTTTTTCATCAGAAAATGAATTCTTCGGACTATACCAAAAATGATTCAAAATGTGAAATGGATCGTGCCTCATGTTGAATAACCACTTTTTAACCCCTCAGAGTGACCAAAATTGCCATTTTTACAGAGTTTTGCTTACACAAAAGCTTCAATTTTGACCAATTTCAGGCACATAAATGACTTTAAACACACGTATTTTAGTTGAAAAAGACTTAATTCGCATCCAACAGTCGTTTGGAGTCAAAATATTAAATGTTAAAATTTCATCGATATGGACCATTTTGGGGACATTCGACAGGTCCGGAGTCATCGTTTTTCATCAGAAAATTAATTTTTCAGACTATACCAAAAATGATTCAAAATGTCAAATGGATCGTGCCTCATGTTGAATAACGACTTTTTAACCCCTCAGAGTGACCAAAAATGCCATTTTTACAGAGTTTTGCTTACTCAAAAGCTTCAATTTTGACCAATTTCAGGCACATAAATGACTTTAAACACACTTATTTTAGTTGAAAAAGTCCTAATTCACATCCAACAGTCGTTTGGAGTCAAAAGATTAAATGTTAAAATTTCATCGATATGGACCATTTTGGGGACGTTCGACAGGTCCGGAGTCATCGTTTTTCATCAGAAAATGAATTTTTCAGACTATACCAAAAATGATTCAAAATGTCAAATAGATTGTGCCTCATGTTGAATAACCACTTTTTAACCCCTCAGAGTGACCAAAATTGCCATTTTTACAGAGTTTTGCTTACACAAAAGCTTCAATTTTGACCAATTTCAGGCACATAAATGACTTTAAACACACTTATTTTAGTTGAAAAAGACTTAATTCACATCCAACAGTCGTTTGGAGTCAAAAGATTAAATGTTAAAATTTCATCGATATGGACCATTTTGGGGACGTTCGACAGGTCCGGAGTCATCGTTTTTCATCAGAAAATGAATTCTTCGGACTATACCAAAAATGATTCAAAATGTGAAATGGATCGTGCCTCATGTTGAATAACCACTTTTTAACCCCTCAGAGTGACCAAAATTGCCATTTTTACAGAGTTTTGCTTACTCAAAAGCTTCAATTTTGACCAATTTCAGGCACGTAAATGACTTTAAACACACTTATTTCAGTTGAAAAAGACTTAATTCGCATCCAACAGTCGTTTGGAGTCAAAATATTAAATGTTACAATTTCATCGATATGGACCATTTTGGGGACATTCGACAGGTCCGGAGTCAACGTTTTTCATCAGAAAATTAATTTTTCAGACTATACCAAAAATGATTCAAAATGTCAAATGGATCGTGCCTCATGTTGAATAACCACTTTTTAACCCCTCAGAGTGACCAAAATTGCCATTTTTACAGAGTTTTGCTTACACAAAAGCTTCAATTTTGACCAATTTCAGGCACATAAATGACTTTAAACACACTTATTTTAGTTGAAAAAGACTTAATTCACATCCAACAGTCGTTTGGAGTCAAAAGATTAAATGTTAAAATTTAATCGATATGGACCATTTTGGGGACGTTCGACAGGTCCGGAGTCATCGTTTTTCATCAGAAAATGAATTTTTCGGACTATATCAAAAATGATTCAAAATGCCAAAGTGATCGTGCCTCATGTTGAATAACGACTTTTTAACCCCTCAGAGTGACCAAAATTGCCATTTTTACAGAGTTTTGCTTACTCAAAAGCTTCAATTTTGACCAATTTCAGGCACATAAATGACTTTAAACACACGTATTTTAGTTGAAAAAGACTTAATTCGCATCCAACAGTCGTTTGGAGTCAAAATATTAAATGTTAAAATTTCATCGATATGGACCATTTTGGGGACATTCGACAGGTCCGGAGTCATCGTTTTTCATCAGAAAATTAATTTTTCAGACTATACCAAAAATGATTCAAAATGTCAAATGGATCGTGCCTCATGTTGAATAACGACTTTTTAACCCCTCAGAGTGACCAAAAATGCCATTTTTACAGAGTTTTGCTTACTCAAAAGCTTCAATTTTGACCAATTTCAGGCACATAAATGACTTTAAACACACTTATTTTAGTTGAAAAAGTCCTAATTCACATCCAACAGTCGTTTGGAGTCAAAAGATTAAATGTTAAAATTTCATCGATATGGACCATTTTGGGGACGTTCGACAGGTCCGGAGTCATCGTTTTTCATCAGAAAATGAATTTTTCAGACTATACCAAAAATGATTCAAAATGTGAAATGGATCGTGCCTCATGTTGAATAACCACTTTTTAACCCCTCAGAGTGACCAAAATTGCCATTTTTACAGAGTTTTGCTTACTCAAAAGCTTCAATTTTGACCAATTTCAGGCACGTAAATGACTTTAAACACACTTATTTCAGTTGAAAAAGACTTAATTCGCATCCAACAGTCGTTTGGAGTCAAAATATTAAATGTTACAATTTCATCGATATGGACCATTTTGGGGACCTTCGACAGGTCCGGAGTCATCGTTTTTCATCAGAAAATGAATTCTTCGGACTATACCAAAAATGATTCAAAATGTGAAATGGATCGTGCCTCATGTTGAATAACCACTTTTTAACCCCTCAGAGTGACCAAAATTGCCATTTTTACAGAGTTTTGCTTACACAAAAGCTTCAATTTTGACCAATTTCAGGCACATAAATGACTTTAAACACACGTATTTTAGTTGAAAAAGACTTAATTCGCATCCAACAGTCGTTTGGAGTCAAAATATTAAATGTTAAAATTTCATCGATATGGACCATTTTGGGGACATTCGACAGGTCCGGAGTCATCGTTTTTCATCAGAAAATTAATTTTTCAGACTATACCAAAAATGATTCAAAATGTCAAATGGATCGTGCCTCATGTTGAATAACGACTTTTTAACCCCTCAGAGTGACCAAAAATGCCATTTTTACAGAGTTTTGCTTACTCAAAAGCTTCAATTTTGACCAATTTCAGGCACATAAATGACTTTAAACACACTTATTTTAGTTGAAAAAGTCCTAATTCACATCCAACAGTCGTTTGGAGTCAAAAGATTAAATGTTAAAATTTCATCGATATGGACCATTTTGGGGACGTTCGACAGGTCCGGAGTCATCGTTTTTCATCAGAAAATGAATTTTTCGGACTATACCAAAAATGATTCAAAATGTCAAATAGATTGTGCCTCATGTTGAATAACCACTTTTTAACCCCTCAGAGTGACCAAAATTGCCATTTTTACAGAGTTTTGCTTACACAAAAGCTTCAATTTTGACCAATTTTAGGCACATAAATGACTTTAAACACACTTATTTTAGTTGAAAAAGACTTAATTCATATCCAACAGTCGTTTGGAGTCAAAAGATTAAATGTTAAAATTTCATCGATATGGACCATTTTGGGGACGTTCGACATGTCCGGAGTCATCGTTTTTCATCAGAAAATGAATTTTTCGGACTGTACCAAAAATGATTCAAAATGTCAAATGGATCGTGCCTCATGTTGAATAACCACTTTTTAACCCCTCAGAGTGACCAAAATTGCCATTTTTACAGAGTATTGCTTACACAAAAGCTTCAATTTTGACCAATTTCAGGCACATAAATGACTTTAAACTCACTTATTTTAGTTGAAAAAGACTTAATTCACATTCAACAGTCGTTTGGAGTCAAAAGATTAAATGTTAAAATTTCATCGATATGGACCATTTTGGGGACGTTCGACAGGTCCGGAGTCATCGTTTTTCATCAGAAAATGAATTTTTCGGACTGTACCAAAAATGATTCAAAATGTCAAATGGATCGTGCCTCATGTTGAATAACCACTTTTTAACCCTACAGAGTGACCAAAATTGCCATTTTTACAGAGTTTTGCTTACACAAAAGCTTCAATTTTGACCAATTTCAGGCACATAAATGACTTTAAACACACTTATTTTAGTTGAAAAAGGCTTAATTCACATCCAACAGTCGTTTGGAGTCAAAAGATTAAATGTTAAAATTTCATCGATATGGACCATTTTGGGGACGTTCGACATGTCCGGAGTCATCGTTTTTCATCAGAAAATGAATTTTTCGGACTGTACCAAAAATGATTCAAAATGTCAAATGGATCGTGCCTCATGTTGAATAACCACTTTTTAACCCCTCAGAGTGACCAAAATTGCCATTTTTACAGAGTATTGCTTACACAAAAGCTTCAATTTTGACCAATTTCAGGCACATAAATGACTTTAAACTCACTTATTTTAGTTGAAAAAGACTTAATTCACATTCAACAGTCGTTTGGAGTCAAAAGATTAAATGTTAAAATTTCATCGATATGGACCATTTTGGGGACGTTCGACAGGTCCGGAGTCATCGTTTTTCATCAGAAAATGAATTTTTCGGACTGTACCAAAAATGATTCAAAATGTCAAATGGATCGTGCCTCATGTTGAATAACCACTTTTTAACCCTACAGAGTGACCAAAATTGCCATTTTTACAGAGTTTTGCTTACACAAAAGCTTCAATTTTGACCAATTTCAGGCACATAAATGACTTTAAACACACTTATTTTAGTTGAAAAAGACTTAATTCACATCCAACAGTCGTTTGGAGTCAAAAGATTAAATGTTAAAATTTCATCGATATGGACCATTTTGGGGACGTTCGACAGGTCCGGAGTCATCGTTTTTCATCAGAAAATGAATTTTTCAGACTATACCAAAAATGATTCAAAATGCCAAAGTGATCGTGCCTCATGTTGAATAACGACTTTTTAACCCCTCAGAGTGACCAAAATTGCCATTTTTACAGAGTTTTGCTTACTCAAAAGCTTCAATTTTGACCAATTTCAGGCACATAAATGACTTTAAACACACTTATTTTAGTTGAAAAAGTCCTAATTCACATCCAACAGTCGTTTGGAGTCAAAAGATTAAATGTTAAAATTTCATCGATATGGACCATTTTGGGGACGTTCGACAGGTCGGGAGTCATCGTTTTTCATCAGAAAATGAATTTTTCGGACTATACCAAAAATGATTCAAAATGTCAAATAGATTGTGCCTCATGTTGAATAACCACTTTTTAACCCCTCAGAGTGACCAAAATTGCCATTTTTACAGAGTTTTGCTTACACAAAAGCTTCAATTTTGACCAATTTCAGGCACATAAATGACTTTAAACACACTTATTTTAGTTGAAAAAGACTTAATTCACATCCAACAGTCGTTTGGAGTCAAAAGATTAAATGTTAAAATTTCATCGATATGGACCATTTTGGGGACGTTCGACAGGTCCGGAGTCATCGTTTTTCATCAGAAAATGAATTTTTCGGACTATATCAAAAATGATTCAAAATGCCAAAGTGATCGTGCCTCATGTTGAATAACGACTTTTTAACCCCTCAGAGTGACCAAAATTGCCATTTTTACAGAGTTTTGCTTACTCAAAAGCTTCAATTTTGACCAATTTCAGGCACATAAATGACTTTAAACACACTTATTTTAGTTGAAAAAGTCCTAATTCACATCCAACAGTCGTTTGGAGTCAAAAGATTAAATGTTAAAATTTCATCGATATGGACCATTTTGGGGACGTTCGACAGGTCGGGAGTCATCGTTTTTCATCAGAAAATGAATTTTTCGGACTATACCAAAAATGATTCAAAATGTCAAATAGATTGTGCCTCATGTTGAATAACCACTTTTTAACCCCTCAGAGTGACCAAAATTGCCATTTTTACAGAGTTTTGCTTACACAAAAGCTTCAATTTTGACCAATTTCAGGCACATAAATGACTTTAAACACACTTATTTTAGTTGAAAAAGACTTAATTCACATCCAACAGTCGTTTGGAGTCAAAAGATTAAATGTTAAAATTTCAGCGATATGGACCATTTTGGGGACGTTCGACAGGTCCGGAGTCATCGTTTTTCATCAGAAAATGAATTCTTCGGACTATACCAAAAATGATTCAAAATGTGAAATGGATCGTGCCTCATGTTGAATAACCACTTTTTAACCCCTCAGAGTGACCAAAATTGCCATTTTTACAGAGTTTTGCTTACACAAAAGCTTCAATTTTGACCAATTTCAGGCACATAAATGACTTTAAACACACGTATTTTAGTTGAAAAAGACTTAATTCGCATCCAACAGTCGTTTGGAGTCAAAATATTAAATGTTAAAATTTCATCGATATGGACCATTTTGGGGACATTCGACAGGTCCGGAGTCATCGTTTTTCATCAGAAAATTAATTTTTCAGACTATACCAAAAATGATTCAAAATGTCAAATGGATCGTGCCTCATGTTGAATAACGACTTTTTAACCCCTCAGAGTGACCAAAAATGCCATTTTTACAGAGTTTTGCTTACTCAAAAGCTTCAATTTTGACCAATTTCAGGCACATAAATGACTTTAAACACACTTATTTTAGTTGAAAAAGTCCTAATTCACATCCAACAGTCGTTTGGAGTCAAAAGATTAAATGTTAAAATTTCATCGATATGGACCATTTTGGGGACGTTCGACAGGTCCGGAGTCATCGTTTTTCATCAGAAAATGAATTTTTCAGACTATACCAAAAATGATTCAAAATGTCAAATAGATTGTGCCTCATGTTGAATAACCACTTTTTAACCCCTCAGAGTGACCAAAATTGCCATTTTTACAGAGTTTTGCTTACACAAAAGCTTCAATTTTGACCAATTTCAGGCACATAAATGACTTTAAACACACTTATTTTAGTTGAAAAAGACTTAATTCACATCCAACAGTCGTTTGGAGTCAAAAGATTAAATGTTAAAATTTCATCGATATGGACCATTTTGGGGACGTTCGACAGGTCCGGAGTCATCGTTTTTCATCAGAAAATGAATTCTTCGGACTATACCAAAAATGATTCAAAATGTGAAATGGATCGTGCCTCATGTTGAATAACCACTTTTTAACCCCTCAGAGTGACCAAAATTGCCATTTTTACAGAGTTTTGCTTACTCAAAAGCTTCAATTTTGACCAATTTCAGGCACGTAAATGACTTTAAACACACTTATTTCAGTTGAAAAAGACTTAATTCGCATCCAACAGTCGTTTGGAGTCAAAATATTAAATGTTACAATTTCATCGATATGGACCATTTTGGGGACATTCGACAGGTCCGGAGTCAACGTTTTTCATCAGAAAATTAATTTTTCAGACTATACCAAAAATGATTCAAAATGTCAAATGGATCGTGCCTCATGTTGAATAACCACTTTTTAACCCCTCAGAGTGACCAAAATTGCCATTTTTACAGAGTTTTGCTTACACAAAAGCTTCAATTTTGACCAATTTCAGGCACATAAATGACTTTAAACACACTTATTTTAGTTGAAAAAGACTTAATTCACATCCAACAGTCGTTTGGAGTCAAAAGATTAAATGTTAAAATTTAATCGATATGGACCATTTTGGGGACGTTCGACAGGTCCGGAGTCATCGTTTTTCATCAGAAAATGAATTTTTCGGACTATATCAAAAATGATTCAAAATGCCAAAGTGATCGTGCCTCATGTTGAATAACGACTTTTTAACCCCTCAGAGTGACCAAAATTGCCATTTTTACAGAGTTTTGCTTACTCAAAAGCTTCAATTTTGACCAATTTCAGGCACATAAATGACTTTAAACACACGTATTTTAGTTGAAAAAGACTTAATTCGCATCCAACAGTCGTTTGGAGTCAAAATATTAAATGTTAAAATTTCATCGATATGGACCATTTTGGGGACATTCGACAGGTCCGGAGTCATCGTTTTTCATCAGAAAATTAATTTTTCAGACTATACCAAAAATGATTCAAAATGTCAAATGGATCGTGCCTCATGTTGAATAACGACTTTTTAACCCCTCAGAGTGACCAAAAATGCCATTTTTACAGAGTTTTGCTTACTCAAAAGCTTCAATTTTGACCAATTTCAGGCACATAAATGACTTTAAACACACTTATTTTAGTTGAAAAAGTCCTAATTCACATCCAACAGTCGTTTGGAGTCAAAAGATTAAATGTTAAAATTTCATCGATATGGACCATTTTGGGGACGTTCGACAGGTCCGGAGTCATCGTTTTTCATCAGAAAATGAATTTTTCAGACTATACCAAAAATGATTCAAAATGTCAAATAGATTGTGCCTCATGTTGAATAACCACTTTTTAACCCCTCAGAGTGACCAAAATTGCCATTTTTACAGAGTTTTGCTTACTCAAAAGCTTCAATTTTGACCAATTTCAGGCACGTAAATGACTTTAAACACACTTATTTCAGTTGAAAAAGACTTAATTCGCATCCAACAGTCGTTTGGAGTCAAAATATTAAATGTTACAATTTCATCGATATGGACCATTTTGGGGACATTCGACAGGTCCGGAGTCAACGTTTTTCATCAGAAAATTAATTTTTCAGACTATACCAAAAATGATTCAAAATGTCAAATGGATCGTGCCTCATGTTGAATAACCACTTTTTAACCCCTCAGAGTGACCAAAATTGCCATTTTTACAGAGTTTTGCTTACAGAAAAGCTTCAATTTTGACCAATTTCAGGCACATAAATGACTTTAAACACACTTATTTTAGTTGAAAAAGACTTAATTCACATCCAACAGTCGTTTGGAGTCAAAAGATTAAATGTTAAAATTTAATCGATATGGACCATTTTGGGGACGTTCGACAGGTCCGGAGTCATCGTTTTTCATCAGAAAATGAATTTTTCGGACTATATCAAAAATGATTCAAAATGCCAAAGTGATCGTGCCTCATGTTGAATAACGACTTTTTAACCCCTCAGAGTGACCAAAATTGCCATTTTTACAGAGTTTTGCTTACTCAAAAGCTTCAATTTTGACCAATTTCAGGCACATAAATGACTTTAAACACACTTATTTTAGTTGAAAAAGTCCTAATTCACATCCAACAGTCGTTTGGAGTCAAAAGATTAAATGTTAAAATTTCATCGATATGGACCATTTTGGGGACGTTCGACAGGTCCGGAGTCATCGTTTTTCATCAGAAAATGAATTTTTCGGACTATACCAAAAATGATTCAAAATGTCAAATTGATCGTGCCTCATGTTGAATAACCACTTTTTAACCCCTCAGAGTGACCAAAATTGCAATTTTTACAGAGTTTTGCTTACTCAAAAGTTTAAATTTTGACCAATTTCAGGCACATAAATGACTTTAAACACACTTATTTTAGTTGAAAAAGACTTAATTCACATCCAACAGTGGTTTGGAGTCAAAAGATTAAATGTTAAAATTTCATCGATATGGACCATTTTGGGGACGTTCGACAGGTCCGGAGTCATCGTTTTTCATCAGAAAATGAATTTTTCGGACTGTACCAAAAATGATTCAAAATGTCAAATGGATCGTGCCTCATGTTGAATAACCACTTTTTAACCCCTCAGAGTGACCAAAATTGCCATTTTTACTGAGTTTTGCTTACACAAAAGCTTCAATTTTGACCAATTTCAGGCACATAAATGACTTTAAACACACTTATTTTAGTTGAAAAAGACTTAATTCACATTCAAAAGTCGTTTGGAGTCAAAAGATTAAATTTTAAAATTTCATCGATATGGACCATTTTGGGGACGTTCGACAGGTCCGGAGTCATCGTTTTTCATCAGAAAATGAATTTTTCGGACTGTACCAAAAATGATTCAAAATGTCAAATGGATCGTGCCTCATGTTGAATACCCACTTTTTAACCCCTCAGAGTGACCAAAATTGCCATTTTTACAGAGTTTTGCTTACACAAAAGCTTCAATTTTGACCAATTTCAGGCACATAAATGACTTTAAACACACTTATTTTAGTTGAAAAAGACTTAATTCACATCCAACAGTGGTTTGGAGTCAAAAGATTAAATGTTAAAATTTCATCGATATGGACCATTTTGGGGACGTTCGACAGGTCCGGAGTCATCGTTTTTCATCAGAAAATGAATTTTTCGGACTGTACCAAAAATGATTCAAAATGTCAAATGGATCGTGCCTCATGTTGAATAACCACTTTTTAACCCCTCAGAGTGACCAAAATTGCCATTTTTACAGAGTTTTGCTTACACAAAAGCTTCAATTTTGACCAATTTCAGGCACATAAATGACTTTAAACACACTTATTTTAGTTGAAAAAGACTTAATTCACATTCAACAGTCGTTTGGAGTCAAAAGATTAAATGTTAAAATTTCATCGATATGGACCATTTTGGGGACGTTCGACAGGTCCGGAGTCATCGTTTTTCATCAGAAAATGAATTTTTCGGACTGTACATAAAATGATTCAAAATGTCAAATGGATCGTGCCTCATGTTGAATAACCACTTTTTAACCACTCAGAGTGACCAAAATTGCAATTTTTACAGAGTTTTGCTTACTCAAAAGTTTAAATTTTGACCAATTTCAGGCACATAAATGACTTTAAACACACTTATTTTAGTTGAAAAAGTCATAATTCACATCCAACAGTCGTTTGGAGTCAAAAGATTAAATGTTAAAATTTCATCGATATGGACCATTTTGGGGACATTCGACAGGTCCGGAGTCATCGTTTTTCATCAGAAAATGAATTTTTCGGAGTATATCAAAAATGATTCAAAATGCCAAAGTGATCGTGCCTCATGTTGATTAACGACTTTTTAACCCCTCAGAGTGACCAAAATTGCCATTTTTACAGAGTTTTGCTTACTCAAAAGCTTCAATTTTGACCAATTTCAGGCACATAAATGACTTTAAACACACTTATTTTAGTTGAAAAAGTCCTAATTCACATCCAACAGTCGTTTGGAGTCAAAAGATTAAATGTTAAAATTTCATCGATATGGACCATTTTGGGGACGTTCGACAGGTCCGGAGTCATCGTTTTTCATCAGAAAATGAATTTTTCGGACTATACCAAAAATGATTCAAAATGTCAAATAGATTGTGCCTCATGTTGAATAACCACTTTTTAACCCCTCAGAGTGACCAAAATTGCCATTTTTACAGAGTTTTGCTTACACAAAAGCTTCAATTTTGACCAATTTCAGGCACATAAATGACTTTAAACACACTTATTTTAGTTGAAAAAGACTTAATTCACAACCAACAGTCGTTTGGAGTCAAAAGATTAAATGTTAAAATTTCATCGATATGGACCATTTTGGGGACGTTCGACAGGTCCGGAGTCATCGTTTTTCATCAGAAAATGAATTCTTCGGACTATACCAAAAATGATTCAAAATGTGAAATGGATCGTGCCTCATGTTGAATAACCACTTTTTAACCCCTCAGAGTGACCAAAATTGCCATTTTTACAGAGTTTTGCTTACTCAAAAGCTTCAATTTTGACCAATTTCAGGCACGTAAATGACTTTAAACACACTTATTTCAGTTGAAAAAGACTTAATTCGCATCCAACAGTCGTTTGGAGTCAAAATATTAAATGTTACAATTTCATCGATATGGACCATTTTGGGGACATTCGACAGGTCCGGAGTCAACGTTTTTCATCAGAAATTTAATTTTTCAGACTATACCAAAAATGATTCAAAATGTCAAATGGATCGTGCCTCATGTTGAATAACCACTTTTTAACCCCTCAGAGTGACCAAAATTGCCATTTTTACAGAGTTTTGCTTACACAAAAGCTTCAATTTTGACCAATTTCAGGCACATAAATGACTTTAAACACACTTATTTTAGTTGAAAAAGACTTAATTCACATCCAACAGTCGTTTGGAGTCAAAAGATTAAATGTTAAAATTTCATCGATATGGACCATTTTGGGGACGTTCGACAGGTCCGGAGTCATCGTTTTTCATCAGAAAATGAATTTTTCGGACTATATCAAAAATGATTCAAAATGCCAAAGTGATCGTGCCTCATGTTGAATAACGACTTTTTAACCCCTCAGAGTGACCAAAATTGCCATTTTTACAGAGTTTTGCTTACTCAAAAGCTTCAATTTTGACCAATTTCAGGCACATAAATGACTTTAAACACACTTATTTTAGTTGAAAAAGTCCTAATTCACATCCAACAGTCGTTTGGAGTCAAAAGATTAAATGTTAAAATTTCATCGATATGGACCATTTTGGGGACGTTCGACAGGTCCGGAGTCATCGTTTTTCATCAGAAAATGAATTTTTCGGACTATACCAAAAATGATTCAAAATGTCAAATAGATTGTGCCTCATGTTGAATAACCACTTTTTAACCCCTCAGAGTGACCAAAATTGCCATTTTTACAGAGTTTTGCTTACACAAAAGCTTCAATTTTGACCAATTTCAGGCACATAAATGACTTTAAACACACTTATTTTAGTTGAAAAAGACTTAATTCACATCCAACAGTCGTTTTGAGTCAAAAGATTAAGGGCCAGATGTAGGTAATTTTTTATTACCGACCTCTTAAATACCGAGTCATACCGACTCGGTATTACCGAGTAGGAAAATGAGATGTAGGTAATGAAGGCGGTAAGAAATACCGACTCGGAACCAGTCGGTAATCGGAAACGGTATTTACCGTCTCGGAATATACCTACACGGTAAAATCCGAGACGGAAAAACCCAAACCGATCCACCGGTGCCACGGCCCATAGGAATGAATGGCAACATCCGACCCGGTAAATACCGAGTAGGTAAACACCGACCCGGTATTTACCGGGTCGGAACTACCCGCCGCAGATTTTGAAACTGACAAACATGTGCGCCTGTGAACCAATCAGGTACTTCAACCACACCCAAATTCCAAGCCACAGGGGAACCAACCAATCAGATCCTACCACCACACCCCAGTACTTGGGACAGGCCACGCCCATGCAGGTGCAGAAACAAACAGTCAGGAGAGCAGGAGGACAGAGTGTGGAGCAGCCTTACCTGAGTCAAAAAAACACTGCAAGATGGAGAGCCAGGAGGCACAGAGAGAAGCTGCAGAGCGCAAAAGGAAGCAGAAGTTCAGCCAGGAGGAACTGCAGGTGCTGATTTCTGAGGTTGTCAGACATCATGGCAGAATTCTAGGAAAGCAAACTCTGCATGTTGCAGAATCCATCAAACGCAGCACCTGGTTGGACATACAAGGCAAGGTAAATGCCATTGGTGTCACCCACCGTGACCTAGAAGACCTAAAAAAACGGTGGTATGACATCCGCATTATCACCAAAAAGAAGCTTGCTGCCCACCGCAAGGAATGTGATGCTACAGGCGGAGGAAGTAACAGAGCCCCCAGACTCACCGACATCGAGGAGATGGTTGCAACCACCCTTGAGAAGGAATGTATACACGGAATAGGAGACGCAGACAGCTCAGCAAGAGGAGCCAAGAAACCAGGTAAGATGCAACAACACTATCATTTACCCTTTTACCTATTCCCCTCACAGGACAAATCAGACTCCACAACAGGTTTAAGTAATGTCCTGCAATGCATCCTGTGAAATGTAGTCACGTGTAGATACCTCAGAGCAGTCAGCGTGCATTGCAGCAAGGGGAGCAACAGACAAGTAGCATAGGCAAATGAGAGACAGGCTAAAGTGCAATAGAAGTGTATTTTATCACATGACACAGGTGATCAACATAACTGACACAATGTCCATGTCTGTCCACAGGAGAGTCAAAGCGCAGCACAGCTGAGGTCAGAGAGAAGAGGAGGGAAGGAGCCGGACCTAGCACATCTCACGCAGGGCAGGACCAAGAGCAGGCAGCCCCGATACCTGAGGAGGCAACTGCTGGAAATCCACAATCCCCTCTCCTATTCGGCAGTCAGGACACAGGAGCGGCAGAACTATCACCCACCCCCACATCACCATCCCCAGTGCTGGGAAGAGTCAGGAGCCATGATGTGCCCCCTCGCAGAATACTGCAAACATCATCGGAGGAGGAGGAGGAGGAGGGTGGCACACAGGACAGAGGCAATACCGAGCAGCAGCCCACTCCCAGAGTCACGCGGGCCAGTGTCCGAGGGCGACGTCCACGGGAGGAAGAGGATGTGCGGCAAGTCCAAAGTGTCTTCTGCGGACTGGAGGCCACCATGGTGAAGGTGCAGCGCCTGCAGGCGAAAGCAATGATGGGGGTTCAGAGGCACGCACGCACAACAAATGAAAAACTGGATGCAGTAGGCAAGGGCATAGGGGAAATGGCAGAGAGCATGCAATCAATGGCGACAGGAATATCGGATATCACACAGTGCATGACTGTCCTGTGTGACAAATTGGACAGGGACCATTTGGCGAGACGCAAGGCCCGTGTGGATGCGCGCAAGCAAACCATGGCCCTGAACACGTTTGCAACTGCCATAGTGCAGTGCTGCAACAATTTAAGTGAAGGCATGGCCAGGATGACCTCTGCAATGGAGCTGGTGCTCGCGCAACAGACTGGCACTGGAGGCGACACTTGTGCTGCCGAAAGCGAGGGGTCCGCCAGCAGGAGTGGTGCAGGCAATCCTGTGCATGAGTTACGGAGGAGTGGCAGGCGTGGTGGAAGTGTGACAGGCCAGCGTGAGGACATAGACTCACAGCAACAGCAGCCCCGCCCTGTGTCCCGTGCCCACAAACAATGACTTAGCACTCCAACCAAGGCTGTAGTCACGGTGGTGTTAACCGTGACATCACACTCATGGAGTGTTTGTATTAGTGAGCCCAATGTGAGCTAACAATGCTGTGGCGTAGTGAATATTAAACTACTTCAACAAAGTTACATTCATGCCTGTGTCTCTTTACTCACTCAGAAATATTGTTGTGTAACCTCTGCCCGTCTCAGTCTCCCATCTGTAGCTGCTGCTGCCACTGTAGCTTGGGGCTCTGCCACCTCTGGGTCGTCATCAATGTTCTCATGATATGTGAGCTCCACCTCAGTGCCTTGCTTGGTGGCGAGATTATGCAACATTGCACAGGTTGCTATTATTTTGCAGCAGATGATTGGGGTGTACTGCCGTGCACCTCCACTCTTGTGGAGGCAGCGAAACCTGCTCTTTAGGAGCCCAAAAGTGCGCTCAACTACGTTTCGTGTGGATCTGTGAGCCACGTTGTATCGCCTTTCACTCCTGGTGGATGGGTTGAGGTAGGGAGTGAGCACGAAGGACCGCAGGGCATATGCACTGTCGCCTAGGGGGAGAAAGATAGACATTAATTTCAAGTACATGAGACGTACATCTAATGTGAGTGTCAGGGTGTGTCAATGTGATTTACCTAGCAGGTATCCATTTCCAAATTCTCCGGCAAGTAGGCGCGTGTATATTCCACTGTTCTGGAAGATGTATGAATCATGGCTACTTCCGGGGAACTTGGCTACGATGTCAGTGATGAGGTTACCTGCATTACATATGACCTGGACGTTGATGGAGTGCGTCGATTTGCGATTCCGGTATATGTGCTCTGTGGCTGCAGGTGGACAGAGTGGGACGTGGGTGCCATCGATGCAGCCGATCACGTGAGGGAAGTGTGCCAGGTGATAAAAGTCAGTCTTGGTTTTGGCTAATTCTGCCGGTGTAACAGGGAATGAAATATAATGCCCCATTCTCTGCATCATGGCGTCAAGAAACCGCCTGAAGAAGCGGGACAGGCAGCCCTGGGACACGCCACCCACTGCAGCTATCACACTCTGGTAGCTCCCTGAGGCCAGCAGGTGTAAGCTACATAGCACCTGGACATGAGGTGGGATCGCATGGGCCCTGGGTGTTGGGTGGTCCAGGAGAGGGTGTAGGTCCCTGATCAATTGCTTGATGGTGTCTGGGTGTAGCCTGTACCTCTGCAGTATTTCAGGCTCTGTCAATTGGAACAGTGTTATCCTCTGCCTGTACACTTGTTCCTCCCTTAGCCATTCTCTCTGTCCTGCTGCCTGTAGTCTCTGCCGTCTTGCTATGATGTAAAAAGCCGCCATCATGGGTCCTGAGGTGCATTTTGGGACTTTTTTTATAGCCCTCCCTTGGTTACCACCTGCTTTCAATGCATGGTAAATACCGACTGATTAATACCGTTTTTCGGCAGACTCGGTATTTTTTCGGCTTACCTACATCTCCATGGCTAATTTTTACCGTTCCTGATTTTCCGAGTCGGAGAATACCAACTCGGTATTTATGTATACGGTATCTTCCGACACGGTAATTTTACCGGGTCATTCTTACCGAGTCGGTATGTTTCCGAGTCGGATTTTCACAAGTCGGTAAATCATGGCCTCCTACATCTCATTTCCTCGGTAACGGCCGAGTTTACCGATTTTCGGCCGTTACCACCCGGTAAAAGCCTACCTACATCTGGCCCTAAATGTTAAAATTTCAGCGATATGGACCATTTTGGGGACGTTCGACAGGTCCGGAGTCATCGTTTTTCATCAGAAAATGAATTCTTCGGACTATACCAAAAATGATTCAAAATGTGAAATGGATCGTGCCTCATGTTGAATAACCACTTTTTAACCCCTCAGAGTGACCAAAATTGCCATTTTTACAGAGTTTTGCTTACACAAAAGCTTCAATTTTGACCAATTTCAGGCACATAAATGACTTTAAACACACGTATTTTAGTTGAAAAAGACTTAATT
The DNA here is from genome assembly GCF_964263255.1 of Lissotriton vulgaris. NCBI lineage: Eukaryota > Metazoa > Chordata > Amphibia > Caudata > Salamandridae > Lissotriton > Lissotriton vulgaris. The sequence continues at coordinate 636,592 of NW_028240631.1, read as the reverse complement.
CGCATCCAACAGTCGTTTGGAGTCAAAATATTAAATGTTAAAATTTCATCGATATGGACCATTTTGGGGACATTCGACAGGTCCGGAGTCATCGTTTTTCATCAGAAAATTAATTTTTCAGACTATACCAAAAATGATTCAAAATGTCAAATGGATCGTGCCTCATGTTGAATAACGACTTTTTAACCCCTCAGAGTGACCAAAAATGCCATTTTTACAGAGTTTTGCTTACTCAAAAGCTTCAATTTTGACCAATTTCAGGCACATAAATGACTTTAAACACACTTATTTTAGTTGAAAAAGTCCTAATTCACATCCAACAGTCGTTTGGAGTCAAAAGATTAAATGTTAAAATTTCATCGATATGGACCATTTTGGGGACGTTTGACAGGTCCGGAGTCATCGTTTTTCATCAGAAAATGAATTTTTCGGACTATACCAAAAATGATTCAAAATGTCAAATAGATTGTGCCTCATGTTGAATAACCACTTTTTAACCCCTCAGAGTGACCAAAATTGCCATTTTTACAGAGTTTTGCTTACACAAAAGCTTCAATTTTGACCAATTTCAGGCACATAAATGACTTTAAACACACTTATTTTAGTTGAAAAAGACTTAATTCATATCCAACAGTCGTTTGGAGTCAAAAGATTAAATGTTAAAATTTCATCGATATGGACCATTTTGGGGACGTTCGACATGTCCAGAGTCATCGTTTTTCATCAGAAAATGAATTTTTCGGACTGTACCAAAAATGATTCAAAATGTCAAATGGATCGTGCCTCATGTTGAATAACCACTTTTTAACCCCTCAGAGTGACCAAAATTGCCATTTTTACAGAGTATTGCTTACACAAAAGCTTCAATTTTGACCAATTTCAGGCACATAAATGACTTTAAACACACTTATTTTAGTTGAAAAAGACTTAATTCACATCCAACAGTCGTTTTGAGTCAAAAGATTAAGGGCCAGATGTAGGTAATTTTTTATTACCGACCTCTTAAATACCGAGTCATACCGACTCGGTATTACCGAGTAGGAAAATGAGATGTAGGTAATGAAGGCGGTAAGAAATACCGACTCGGAACCAGTCGGTAATCGGAAACGGTATTTACCGTCTCGGAATATACCTACACGGTAAAATCCGAGACGGAAAAACCCAAACCGATCCACCGGTGCCACGGCCCATAGGAATGAATGGCAACATCCGACCCGGTAAATACCGAGTAGGTAAACACCGACCCGGTATTTACCGGGTCGGAACTACCCGCCGCAGATTTTGAAACTGACAAACATGTGCGCCTGTGAACCAATCAGGTACTTCAACCACACCCAAATTCCAAGCCACAGGGGAACCAACCAATCAGATCCTACCACCACACCCCAGTACTTGGGACAGGCCACGCCCATGCAGGTGCAGAAACAAACAGTCAGGAGAGCAGGAGGACAGAGTGTGGAGCAGCCTTACCTGAGTCAAAAAAACACTGCAAGATGGAGAGCCAGGAGGCACAGAGAGAAGCTGCAGAGCGCAAAAGGAAGCAGAAGTTCAGCCAGGAGGAACTGCAGGTGCTGATTTCTGAGGTTGTCAGACATCATGGCAGAATTCTAGGAAAGCAAACTCTGCATGTTGCAGAATCCATCAAACGCAGCACCTGGTTGGACATACAAGGCAAGGTAAATGCCATTGGTGTCACCCACCGTGACCTAGAAGACCTAAAAAAACGGTGGTATGACATCCGCATTATCACCAAAAAGAAGCTTGCTGCCCACCGCAAGGAATGTGATGCTACAGGCGGAGGAAGTAACAGAGCCCCCAGACTCACCGACATCGAGGAGATGGTTGCAACCACCCTTGAGAAGGAATGTATACACGGAATAGGAGACGCAGACAGCTCAGCAAGAGGAGCCAAGAAACCAGGTAAGATGCAACAACACTATCATTTACCCTTTTACCTATTCCCCTCACAGGACAAATCAGACTCCACAACAGGTTTAAGTAATGTCCTGCAATGCATCCTGTGAAATGTAGTCACGTGTAGATACCTCAGAGCAGTCAGCGTGCATTGCAGCAAGGGGAGCAACAGACAAGTAGCATAGGCAAATGAGAGACAGGCTAAAGTGCAATAGAAGTGTATTTTATCACATGACACAGGTGATCAACATAACTGACACAATGTCCATGTCTGTCCACAGGAGAGTCAAAGCGCAGCACAGCTGAGGTCAGAGAGAAGAGGAGGGAAGGAGCCGGACCTAGCACATCTCACGCAGGGCAGGACCAAGAGCAGGCAGCCCCGATACCTGAGGAGGCAACTGCTGGAAATCCACAATCCCCTCTCCTATTCGGCAGTCAGGACACAGGAGCGGCAGAACTATCACCCACCCCCACATCACCATCCCCAGTGCTGGGAAGAGTCAGGAGCCATGATGTGCCCCCTCGCAGAATACTGCAAACATCATCGGAGGAGGAGGAGGAGGAGGGTGGCACACAGGACAGAGGCAATACCGAGCAGCAGCCCACTCCCAGAGTCACGCGGGCCAGTGTCCGAGGGCGACGTCCACGGGAGGAAGAGGATGTGCGGCAAGTCCAAAGTGTCTTCTGCGGACTGGAGGCCACCATGGTGAAGGTGCAGCGCCTGCAGGCGAAAGCAATGATGGGGGTTCAGAGGCACGCACGCACAACAAATGAAAAACTGGATGCAGTAGGCAAGGGCATAGGGGAAATGGCAGAGAGCATGCAATCAATGGCGACAGGAATATCGGATATCACACAGTGCATGACTGTCCTGTGTGACAAATTGGACAGGGACCATTTGGCGAGACGCAAGGCCCGTGTGGATGCGCGCAAGCAAACCATGGCCCTGAACACGTTTGCAACTGCCATAGTGCAGTGCTGCAACAATTTAAGTGAAGGCATGGCCAGGATGACCTCTGCAATGGAGCTGGTGCTCGCGCAACAGACTGGCACTGGAGGCGACACTTGTGCTGCCGAAAGCGAGGGGTCCGCCAGCAGGAGTGGTGCAGGCAATCCTGTGCATGAGTTACGGAGGAGTGGCAGGCGTGGTGGAAGTGTGACAGGCCAGCGTGAGGACATAGACTCACAGCAACAGCAGCCCCGCCCTGTGTCCCGTGCCCACAAACAATGACTTAGCACTCCAACCAAGGCTGTAGTCACGGTGGTGTTAACCGTGACATCACACTCATGGAGTGTTTGTATTAGTGAGCCCAATGTGAGCTAACAATGCTGTGGCGTAGTGAATATTAAACTACTTCAACAAAGTTACATTCATGCCTGTGTCTCTTTACTCACTCAGAAATATTGTTGTGTAACCTCTGCCCGTCTCAGTCTCCCATCTGTAGCTGCTGCTGCCACTGTAGCTTGGGGCTCTGCCACCTCTGGGTCGTCATCAATGTTCTCATGATATGTGAGCTCCACCTCAGTGCCTTGCTTGGTGGCGAGATTATGCAACATTGCACAGGTTGCTATTATTTTGCAGCAGATGATTGGGGTGTACTGCCGTGCACCTCCACTCTTGTGGAGGCAGCGAAACCTGCTCTTTAGGAGCCCAAAAGTGCGCTCAACTACGTTTCGTGTGGATCTGTGAGCCACGTTGTATCGCCTTTCACTCCTGGTGGATGGGTTGAGGTAGGGAGTGAGCACGAAGGACCGCAGGGCATATGCACTGTCGCCTAGGGGGAGAAAGATAGACATTAATTTCAAGTACATGAGACGTACATCTAATGTGAGTGTCAGGGTGTGTCAATGTGATTTACCTAGCAGGTATCCATTTCCAAATTCTCCGGCAAGTAGGCGCGTGTATATTCCACTGTTCTGGAAGATGTATGAATCATGGCTACTTCCGGGGAACTTGGCTACGATGTCAGTGATGAGGTTACCTGCATTACATATGACCTGGACGTTGATGGAGTGCGTCGATTTGCGATTCCGGTATATGTGCTCTGTGGCTGCAGGTGGACAGAGTGGGACGTGGGTGCCATCGATGCAGCCGATCACGTGAGGGAAGTGTGCCAGGTGATAAAAGTCAGTCTTGGTTTTGGCTAATTCTGCCGGTGTAACAGGGAATGAAATATAATGCCCCATTCTCTGCATCATGGCGTCAAGAAACCGCCTGAAGAAGCGGGACAGGCAGCCCTGGGACACGCCACCCACTGCAGCTATCACACTCTGGTAGCTCCCTGAGGCCAGCAGGTGTAAGCTACATAGCACCTGGACATGAGGTGGGATCGCATGGGCCCTGGGTGTTGGGTGGTCCAGGAGAGGGTGTAGGTCCCTGATCAATTGCTTGATGGTGTCTGGGTGTAGCCTGTACCTCTGCAGTATTTCAGGCTCTGTCAATTGGAACAGTGTTATCCTCTGCCTGTACACTTGTTCCTCCCTTAGCCATTCTCTCTGTCCTGCTGCCTGTAGTCTCTGCCGTCTTGCTATGATGTAAAAAGCCGCCATCATGGGTCCTGAGGTGCATTTTGGGACTTTTTTTATAGCCCTCCCTTGGTTACCACCTGCTTTCAATGCATGGTAAATACCGACTGATTAATACCGTTTTTCGGCAGACTCGGTATTTTTTCGGCTTACCTACATCTCCATGGCTAATTTTTACCGTTCCTGATTTTCCGAGTCGGAGAATACCAACTCGGTATTTATGTATACGGTATCTTCCGACACGGTAATTTTACCGGGTCATTCTTACCGAGTCGGTATGTTTCCGAGTCGGATTTTCACAAGTCGGTAAATCATGGCCTCCTACATCTCATTTCCTCGGTAACGGCCGAGTTTACCGATTTTCGGCCGTTACCACCCGGTAAAAGCCTACCTACATCTGGCCCTAAATGTTAAAATTTCAGCGATATGGACCATTTTGGGGACGTTCGACAGGTCCGGAGTCATCGTTTTTCATCAGAAAATGAATTCTTCGGACTATACCAAAAATGATTCAAAATGTGAAATGGATCGTGCCTCATGTTGAATAACCACTTTTTAACCCCTCAGAGTGACCAAAATTGCCATTTTTACAGAGTTTTGCTTACACAAAAGCTTCAATTTTGACCAATTTCAGGCACATAAATGACTTTAAACACACGTATTTTAGTTGAAAAAGACTTAATTCGCATCCAACAGTCGTTTGGAGTCAAAATATTAAATGTTAAAATTTCATCGATATGGACCATTTTGGGGACATTCGACAGGTCCGGAGTCATCGTTTTTCATCAGAAAATTAATTTTTCAGACTATACCAAAAATGATTCAAAATGTCAAATGGATCGTGCCTCATGTTGAATAACGACTTTTTAACCCCTCAGAGTGACCAAAAATGCCATTTTTACAGAGTTTTGCTTACTCAAAAGCTTCAATTTTGACCAATTTCAGGCACATAAATGACTTTAAACACACTTATTTTAGTTGAAAAAGTCCTAATTCACATCCAACAGTCGTTTGGAGTCAAAAGATTAAATGTTAAAATTTCATCGATATGGACCATTTTGGGGACGTTTGACAGGTCCGGAGTCATCGTTTTTCATCAGAAAATGAATTTTTCGGACTATACCAAAAATGATTCAAAATGTCAAATAGATTGTGCCTCATGTTGAATAACCACTTTTTAACCCCTCAGAGTGACCAAAATTGCCATTTTTACAGAGTTTTGCTTACACAAAAGCTTCAATTTTGACCAATTTCAGGCACATAAATGACTTTAAACACACTTATTTTAGTTGAAAAAGACTTAATTCATATCCAACAGTCGTTTGGAGTCAAAAGATTAAATGTTAAAATTTCATCGATATGGACCATTTTGGGGACGTTCGACATGTCCAGAGTCATCGTTTTTCATCAGAAAATGAATTTTTCGGACTGTACCAAAAATGATTCAAAATGTCAAATGGATCGTGCCTCATGTTGAATAACCACTTTTTAACCCCTCAGAGTGACCAAAATTGCCATTTTTACAGAGTATTGCTTACACAAAAGCTTCAATTTTGACCAATTTCAGGCACATAAATGACTTTAAACACACTTATTTTAGTTGAAAAAGACTTAATTCACATCCAACAGTCGTTTGGAGTCAAAAGATTAAATGTTAAAATTTCATCGATATGGACCATTTTGGGGACGTTCGACAGGTCCGGAGTCATCGTTTTTCATCAGAAAATGAATTTTTCGGACTATATCAAAAATGATTCAAAATACCAAAGTGATCGTGCCTCATGTTGAATAACGACTTTTTAACCCCTCAGAGTGACCAAAATTGCCATTTTTACAGAGTTTTGCTTACTCAAAAGCTTCAATTTTGACCAATTTCAGGCACATAAATGACTTTAAACACACGTATTTTAGTTGAAAAAGTCCTAATTCACATCCAACAGTCGTTTGGAGTCAAAAGATTAAATGTTAAAATTTCATCGATATGGACCATTTTGGGGACGTTCGACAGGTCGGGAGTCATCGTTTTTCATCAGAAAATGAATTTTTCGGACTATACCAAAAATGATTCAAAATGTCAAATAGATTGTGCCTCATGTTGAATAACCACTTTTTAACCCCTCAGAGTGACCAAAATTGCCATTTTTACAGAGTTTTGCTTACACAAAAGCTTCAATTTTGACCAATTTCAGGCACATAAATGACTTTAAACACACTTATTTTAGTTGAAAAAGACTTAATTCACATCCAACAGTCGTTTGGAGTCAAAAGATTAAATGTTAAAATTTCAGCGATATGGACCATTTTGGGGACGTTCGACAGGTCCGGAGTCATCGTTTTTCATCAGAAAATGAATTCTTCGGACTATACCAAAAATGATTCAAAATGTGAAATGGATCGTGCCTCATGTTGAATAACCACTTTTTAACCCCTCAGAGTGACCAAAATTGCCATTTTTACAGAGTTTTGCTTACACAAAAGCTTCAATTTTGACCAATTTCAGGCACATAAATGACTTTAAACACACGTATTTTAGTTGAAAAAGACTTAATTCGCATCCAACAGTCGTTTGGAGTCAAAATATTAAATGTTAAAATTTCATCGATATGGACCATTTTGGGGACATTCGACAGGTCCGGAGTCATCGTTTTTCATCAGAAAATTAATTTTTCAGACTATACCAAAAATGATTCAAAATGTCAAATGGATCGTGCCTCATGTTGAATAACGACTTTTTAACCCCTCAGAGTGACCAAAAATGCCATTTTTACAGAGTTTTGCTTACTCAAAAGCTTCAATTTTGACCAATTTCAGGCACATAAATGACTTTAAACACACTTATTTTAGTTGAAAAAGTCCTAATTCACATCCAACAGTCGTTTGGAGTCAAAAGATTAAATGTTAAAATTTCATCATTATGGACCATTTTGGGGACGTTCGACAGGTCCGGAGTCATCGTTTTTCATCAGAAAATGAATTTTTCAGACTATACCAAAAATGATTCAAAATGTCAAATAGATTGTGCCTCATGTTGAATAACCACTTTTTAACCCCTCAGAGTGACCAAAATTGCCATTTTTACAGAGTTTTGCTTACACAAAAGCTTCAATTTTGACCAATTTCAGGCACATAAATGACTTTAAACACACTTATTTTAGTTGAAAAAGACTTAATTCACATCCAACAGTCGTTTGGAGTCAAAAGATTAAATGTTAAAATTTCATCGATATGGACCATTTTGGGGACGTTCGACAGGTCCGGAGTCACCGTTTTTCATCAGAAAATGAATTCTTCGGACTATACCAAAAATGATTCAAAATGTGAAATGGATCGTGCCTCATGTTGAATAACCACTTTTTAACCCCTCAGAGTGACCAAAATTGCCATTTTTACAGAGTTTTGCTTACTCAAAAGCTTCAATTTTGACCAATTTCAGGCACGTAAATGACTTTAAACACACTTATTTCAGTTGAAAAAGACTTAATTCGCATCCAACAGTCGTTTGGAGTCAAAATATTAAATGTTACAATTTCATCGATATGGACCATTTTGGGGACATTCGACAGCCCGGAGTCAACGTTTTTCATCAGAAATTTAATTTTTCAGACTATACCAAAAATGATTCAAAATGTCAAATGGATCGTGCCTCATGTTGAATAACCACTTTTTAACCCCTCAGAGTGACCAAAATTGCCATTTTTACAGAGTTTTTCGGACTATATCAAAAATGATTCAAAATGCCAAAGTGATCGTGCCTCATGTTGAATAACGACGTTTTAACCCCTCAGAGTGACCAAAATTGCCATTTTTACAGAGTTTTGCTTACTCAAAAGCTTCAATTTTGACCAATTTCAGGCACATAAATGACTTTAAACACACTTATTTTAGTTGAAAAAGTCCTAATTCACATCCAACAGTCGTTTGGAGTCAAAAGATTAAATGTTAAAATTTCATCGATATGGACCATTTTGGGGACGTTCGACAGTCATCGTTTTTCATCAGAAAATGAATTTTTCGGACTATACCAAAAATGATTCAAAATGTCAAATAGATTGTGCCTCATGTTGAATAACCACTTTTTAACCCCTCAGAGTGACCAAAATTGCCATTTTTACAGAGTTTTGCTTACACAAAAGCTTCAATTTTGACCAATTTCAGGCACATAAATGACTTTAAACACACTTATTTTAGTTGAAAAAGACTTAATTCACATCCAACAGTCGTTTGGAGTCAAAAGATTAAATGTTAAAATTTCAGCGATATGGACCATTTTGGGGACGTTCGACAGGTCCGGAGTCATCGTTTTTCATCAGAAAATGAATTCTTCGGACTATACCAAAAATGATTCAAAATGTGAAATGGATCGTGCCTCATGTTGAATAACCACTTTTTAACCCCTCAGAGTGACCAAAATTGCCATTTTTACAGAGTTTTGCTTACACAAAAGCTTCAATTTTGACCAATTTCAGGCACATAAATGACTTTAAACACACGTATTTTAGTTGAAAAAGACTTAATTCGCATCCAACAGTCGTTTGGAGTCAAAATATTAAATGTTAAAATTTCATCGATATGGACCATTTTGGGGACATTCGACAGGTCCGGAGTCATCGTTTTTCATCAGAAAATTAATTTTTCAGACTATACCAAAAATGATTCAAAATGTCAAATGGATCGTGCCTCATGTTGAATAACGACTTTTTAACCCCTCAGAGTGACCAAAAATGCCATTTTTACAGAGTTTTGCTTACTCAAAAGCTTCAATTTTGACCAATTTCAGGCACATAAATGACTTTAAACACACTTATTTTAGTTGAAAAAGTCCTAATTCACATCCAACAGTCGTTTGGAGTCAAAAGATTAAATGTTAAAATTTCATCGATATGGACCATTTTGGGGACGTTTGACAGGTCCGGAGTCATCGTTTTTCATCAGAAAATGAATTTTTCGGACTATACCAAAAATGATTCAAAATGTCAAATAGATTGTGCCTCATGTTGAATAACCACTTTTTAACCCCTCAGAGTGACCAAAATTGCCATTTTTACAGAGTTTTGCTTACACAAAAGCTTCAATTTTGACCAATTTCAGGCACATAAATGACTTTAAACACACTTATTTTAGTTGAAAAAGACTTAATTCATATCCAACAGTCGTTTGGAGTCAAAAGATTAAATGTTAAAATTTCATCGATATGGACCATTTTGGGGACGTTCGACATGTCCAGAGTCATCGTTTTTCATCAGAAAATGAATTTTTCGGACTGTACCAAAAATGATTCAAAATGTCAAATGGATCGTGCCTCATGTTGAATAACCACTTTTTAACCCCTCAGAGTGACCAAAATTGCCATTTTTACAGAGTATTGCTTACACAAAAGCTTCAATTTTGACCAATTTCAGGCACATAAATGACTTTAAACACACTTATTTTAGTTGAAAAAGACTTAATTCACATCCAACAGTCGTTTGGAGTCAAAAGATTAAATGTTAAAATTTCATCGATATGGACCATTTTGGGGACGTTCGACAGGTCCGGAGTCATCGTTTTTCATCAGAAAATGAATTTTTCGGACTATATCAAAAATGATTCAAAATACCAAAGTGATCGTGCCTCATGTTGAATAACGACTTTTTAACCCCTCAGAGTGACCAAAATTGCCATTTTTACAGAGTTTTGCTTACTCAAAAGCTTCAATTTTGACCAATTTCAGGCACATAAATGACTTTAAACACACGTATTTTAGTTGAAAAAGTCCTAATTCACATCCAACAGTCGTTTGGAGTCAAAAGATTAAATGTTAAAATTTCATCGATATGGACCATTTTGGGGACGTTCGACAGGTCGGGAGTCATCGTTTTTCATCAGAAAATGAATTTTTCGGACTATACCAAAAATGATTCAAAATGTCAAATAGATTGTGCCTCATGTTGAATAACCACTTTTTAACCCCTCAGAGTGACCAAAATTGCCATTTTTACAGAGTTTTGCTTACACAAAAGCTTCAATTTTGACCAATTTCAGGCACATAAATGACTTTAAACACACTTATTTTAGTTGAAAAAGACTTAATTCACATCCAACAGTCGTTTGGAGTCAAAAGATTAAATGTTAAAATTTCAGCGATATGGACCATTTTGGGGACGTTCGACAGGTCCGGAGTCATCGTTTTTCATCAGAAAATGAATTCTTCGGACTATACCAAAAATAATTCAAAATGTGAAATGGATCGTGCCTCATGTTGAATAACCACTTTTTAACCCCTCAGAGTGACCAAAATTGCCATTTTTACAGAGTTTTGCTTACACAAAAGCTTCAATTTTGACCAATTTCAGGCACATAAATGACTTTAAACACACGTATTTTAGTTGAAAAAGACTTAATTCGCATCCAACAGTCGTTTGGAGTCAAAATATTAAATGTTAAAATTTCATCGATATGGACCATTTTGGGGACATTCGACAGGTCCGGAGTCATCGTTTTTCATCAGAAAATTAATTTTTCAGACTATACCAAAAATGATTCAAAACGTCAAATGGATCGTGCCTCATGTTGAATAACGACTTTTTAACCCCTCAGAGTGACCAAAAATGCCATTTTTACAGAGTTTTGCTTACTCAAAAGCTTCAATTTTGACCAATTTCAGGCACATAAATGACTTTAAACACACTTATTTTAGTTGAAAAAGTCCTAATTCACATCCAACAGTCGTTTGGAGTCAAAAGATTAAATGTTAAAATTTCATCATTATGGACCATTTTGGGGACGTTCGACAGGTCCGGAGTCATCGTTTTTCATCAGAAAATGAATTTTTCAGACTATACCAAAAATGATTCAAAATGTCAAATAGATTGTGCCTCATGTTGAATAACCACTTTTTAACCCCTCAGAGTGACCAAAATTGCCATTTTTACAGAGTTTTGCTTACACAAAAGCTTCAATTTTGACCAATTTCAGGCACATAAATGACTTTAAACACACTTATTTTAGTTGAAAAAGACTTAATTCATATCCAACAGTCGTTTGGAGTCAAAAGATTAAATGTTAAAATTTCATCGGTATGGACCATTTTGGGGACGTTCGACATGTCCGGAGTCATCGTTTTTCATCAGAAAATGAATTTTTCGGACTATACCAAAAATGATTCAAAATGTCAAATTGATCGTGCCTCATGTTGAATAACCACTTTTTAACCCCTCAGAGTGACCAAAATTGCAATTTTTACAGAGTTTTGCTTACTCAAAAGTTTAAATTTTGACCAATTTCAGGCACATAAATGACTTTAAACACACTTATTTTAGTTGAAAAAGACTTAATTCACATCCAACAGTGGTTTGGAGTCAAAAGATTAAATGTTAAAATTTCATCGATATGGACCATTTTGGGGACGTTCGACATGTCCGGAGTCATCGTTTTTCATCAGAAAATGAATTTTTCGGACTGTACCAAAAATGATTCAAAATGTCAAATGGATCGTGCCTCATGTTGAATAACCACTTTTTAACCCCTCAGAGTGACCAAAATTGCCATTTTTACTGAGTTTTGCTTACACAAAAGCTTCAATTTTGACCAATTTCAGGCACATAAATGACTTTAAACACACTTATTTTAGTTGAAAAAGACTTAATTCACATTCAACAGTCGTTTGGAGTCAAAAGATTAAATTTTAAAATTTCATCGATATGGACCATTTTGGGGACGTTCGACAGGTCCGGAGTCATCGTTTTTCATCAGAAAATGAATTTTTCGGACTGTACCAAAAATGATTCAAAATGTCAAATGGATCGTGCCTCATGTTGAATAACCACTTTTTAACCCCTCAGAGTGACCAAAATTGCCATTTTTACAGAGTTTTGCTTACACAAAAGCTTCAATTTTGACCAATTTCAGGCACATAAATGACTTTAAACACACTTATTTTAGTTGAAAAAGACTTAATTCACATCCAACAGTGGTTTGGAGTCAAAAGATTAAATGTTAAAATTTCATCGATATGGACCATTTTGGGGACGTTCGACAGGTCCGGAGTCATCGTTTTTCATCAGAAAATGAATTTTTCGGACTGTACCAAAAATGATTCAAAATGTCAAATGGATCGTGCCTCATGTTGAATAACCACTTTTTAACCCCTCAGAGTGACCAAAATTGCCATTTTTACAGAGTTTTGCTTACACAAAAGCTTCAATTTTGACCAATTTCAGGCACATAAATGACTTTAAACACACTTATTTTAGTTGAAAAAGACTTAATTCACATTCAACAGTCGTTTGGAGTCAAAAGATTAAATGTTAAAATTTCATCGATATGGACCATTTTGGGGACGTTCGACAGGTCCGGAGTCATCGTTTTTCATCAGAAAATGAATTTTTCGGACTGTACATAAAATGATTCAAAATGTCAAATGGATCGTGCCTCATGTTGAATAACCACTTTTTAACCCCTCAGAGTGACCAAAATTGCCATTTTTACAGAGTTTTGCTTACTCAAAAGCTTGAATTTTGACCAATTTCAGGCACATAAATGACTTTAAACACACTTATTTTAGTTGAAAAAGTCATAATTCACATCCAACAGTCGTTTGGAGTCAAAAGATTAAATGTTAAAATTTCATCGATATGGACCATTTTGGGGACGTTCGACAGGTCCGGAGTCATCGTTTTTCATCAGAAAATGAATTCTTCGGACTATACCAAAAATGATTCAAAATGTGAAATGGATCGTGCCTCATGTTGAATAACCACTTTTTAACCCCTCAGAGTGACCAAAATTGCCATTTTTACAGAGTTTTGCTTACACAAAAGCTTCAATTTTGACCAATTTCAGGCACATAAATGACTTTAAACACACTTATTTTAGTTGAAAAAGACTTAATTCACATCCAACAGTCGTTTGGAGTCAAAAGATTAAATGTTAAAATTTCATCAATATGGACCATTTTGGGGACGTTCGACAGGTCCGGAGTCATCGTTTTTCATCAGAAAATGAATTCTTCGGACTATACCAAAAATGATTCAAAATGTGAAATGGATCGTGCCTCATGTTGAATAACCACTTTTTAACCCCTCAGAGTGACCAAAATTGCCATTTTTACAGAGTTTTGCTTACTCAAAAGCTTCAATTTTGACCAATTTCAGGCACATAAATGACTTTAAACACACTTATTTTAGTTGAAAAAGTCCTAATTCACATCCAACAGTCGTTTGGAGTCAAAAGATTAAATGTTAAAATTTCATCGATATGGACCATTTTGGGGACGTTCGACAGGTCCGGAGTCATCGTTTTTCATCAGAAAATTAATTTTTCAGACTATACCAAAAATGATTCAAAATGTCAAATGGATCGTGCCTCATGTTGAATAACCACTTTTTAACCCCTCAGAGTGACCAAAATTGCCATTTTTACAGAGTTTTGCTTACACAAAAGCTTCAATTTTGACCAATTTCAGGCACATAAATGACTTTAAACACACGTATTTTAGTTGAAAAAGACTTAATTCGCATCCAACAGTCGTTTGGAGTCAAAATATTAAATGTTAAAATTTCATCGATATGGACCATTTTGGGGACGTTCGACAGGTCCGGAGTCATCGTTTTTCATCAGAAAATGAATTTTTCGGACTGTACCAAAAATGATTCAAAATGTCAAATGGATCGTGCCTCATGTTGAATAACCACTTTTTAACCCCTCAGAGTGACCAAAATTGCCATTTTTACAGAGTTTTGCTTACACAAAAGCTTCAATTTTGACCAATTTCAGGCACATAAATGACTTTAAACACACTTATTTTAGTTGAAAAAGACTTAATTCACATCCAACAGTGGTTTGGAGTCAAAAGATTAAATGTTAAAATTTCATCGATATGGACCATTTTGGGGACGTTCGACAGGTCCGGAGTCATCGTTTTTCATCAGAAAATGAATTTTTCGGACTGTACCAAAAATGATTCAAAATGTCAAATGGATCGTGCCTCATGTTGAATAACCACTTTTTAACCCCTCAGAGTGACCAAAATTGCCATTTTTACAGAGTTTTGCTTACACAAAAGCTTCAATTTTGACCAATTTCAGGCACATAAATGACTTTAAACACACTTATTTTAGTTGAAAAAGACTTAATTCACATTCAACAGTCGTTTGGAGTCAAAAGATTAAATGTTAAAATTTCATCGATATGGACCATTTTGGGGACGTTCGACAGGTCCGGAGTCATCGTTTTTCATCAGAAAATGAATTTTTCGGACTGTACATAAAATGATTCAAAATGTCAAATGGATCGTGCCTCATGTTGAATAACCACTTTTTAACCCCTCAGAGTGACCAAAATTGCCATTTTTACAGAGTTTTGCTTACTCAAAAGCTTGAATTTTGACCAATTTCAGGCACATAAATGACTTTAAACACACTTATTTTAGTTGAAAAAGTCATAATTCACATCCAACAGTCGTTTGGAGTCAAAAGATTAAATGTTAAAATTTCATCGATATGGACCATTTTGGGGACGTTCGACAGGTCCGGAGTCATCGTTTTTCATCAGAAAATGAATTCTTCGGACTATACCAAAAATGATTCAAAATGTGAAATGGATCGTGCCTCATGTTGAATAACCACTTTTTAACCCCTCAGAGTGACCAAAATTGCCATTTTTACAGAGTTTTGCTTACACAAAAGCTTCAATTTTGACCAATTTCAGGCACATAAATGACTTTAAACACACTTATTTTAGTTGAAAAAGACTTAATTCACATCCAACAGTCGTTTGGAGTCAAAAGATTAAATGTTAAAATTTCATCAATATGGACCATTTTGGGGACGTTCGACAGGTCCGGAGTCATCGTTTTTCATCAGAAAATGAATTCTTCGGACTATACCAAAAATGATTCAAAATGTGAAATGGATCGTGCCTCATGTTGAATAACCACTTTTTAACCCCTCAGAGTGACCAAAATTGCCATTTTTACAGAGTTTTGCTTACTCAAAAGCTTCAATTTTGACCAATTTCAGGCACATAAATGACTTTAAACACACTTATTTTAGTTGAAAAAGTCCTAATTCACATCCAACAGTCGTTTGGAGTCAAAAGATTAAATGTTAAAATTTCATCGATATGGACCATTTTGGGGACGTTCGACAGGTCCGGAGTCATCGTTTTTCATCAGAAAATTAATTTTTCAGACTATACCAAAAATGATTCAAAATGTCAAATGGATCGTGCCTCATGTTGAATAACCACTTTTTAACCCCTCAGAGTGACCAAAATTGCCATTTTTACAGAGTTTTGCTTACACAAAAGCTTCAATTTTGACCAATTTCAGGCACATAAATGACTTTAAACACACGTATTTTAGTTGAAAAAGACTTAATTCGCATCCAACAGTCGTTTGGAGTCAAAATATTAAATGTTAAAATTTCATCGATATGGACCATTTTGGGGACGTTCGACAGGTCCGGAGTCATCGTTTTTCATCAGAAAATTAATTTTTCGGACTATATCAAAAATGATTCAAAATGTCAAATGGATCGTGCCTCATGTTGAATAACGACTTTTTAACCCCTCAGAGTGACCAAAAATGCAATTTTTACAGAGTTTTGCTTACTCAAAAGCTTCAATTTTGACCAATTTCAGGCACATAAATGACTTTAAACACACTTATTTTCGTTGAAAAAGTCCTAATTCACATCCAACAGTCGTTTGGAGTCAAAAGATTAAATGTTAAAATTTCATCGATATGGACCATTTTGGGGACGTTCGACAGGTCCGGAGTCATCGTTTTTCATCAGAAAATGAATTTTTCGGACTATACCAAAAATGATTCAAAATGTCAAATAGATTGTGCCTCATGTTGAATAACCACTTTTTAACCCCTCAGAGTGACCAAAATTGCCATTTTTACAGAGTTTTGCTTACACAAAAGCTTCAATTTTGACCAATTTCAGGCACATAAATGACTTTAAACACACTTATTTTAGTTGAAAAAGACTTAATTCATATCCAACAGTCGTTTGGAGTCAAAAGATTAAATGTTAAAATTTCATCGATATGGACCATTTTGGGGACGTTCGACATGTCCGGAGTCATCGCTTTTCATCAGAAAATGAATTTTTCGGACTGTACCAAAAATGATTCAAAATGTCAAATGGATCGTGCCTCATGTTGAATAACCACTTTTTAACCCCTCAGAGTGACCAAAATTGCCATTTTTACACAGTATTGCTTACACAAAAGCTTCAATTTTGACCAATTTCAGGCACATAAATGACTTTAAACTCACTTATTTTAGTTGAAAAAGACTTAATTCACATTCAACAGTCGTTTGGAGTCAAAAGATTAAATGTTAAAATTTCATCGATATGGACCATTTTGGGGACGTTCGACAGGTCCGGAGTCATCGTTTTTCATCAGAAAATGAATTTTTCGGACTGTACCAAAAATCATTCAAAATGTCAAATGGATCGTGCCTCATGTTGAATAACCACTTTTTAACCCTACAGAGTGACCAAAATTGCCATTTTTACAGAGTTTTGCTTACACAAAAGCTTCAATTTTGACCAATTTCAGGCACATAAATGACTTTAAACACACTTATTTTAGTTGAAAAAGACTTAATTCACATCCAACAGTCGTTTGGAGTCAAAAGATTAAATGTTAAAATTTCATCGATATGGACCATTTTGGGGACGTTCGACAGGTCCGGAGTCATCGTTTTTCATCAGAAAATGAATTTTTCGGACTATATCAAAAATGATTCAAAATGCCAAAGTGATCGTGCCTCATGTTGAATAACGACTTTTTAACCCCTCAGAGTGACCAAAATTGCCATTTTTACAGAGTTTTGCTTACTCAAAAGCTTCAATTTTGACCGATTTCAGGCACATAAATGACTTTAAACACACTTATTTTAGTTGAAAAAGACTTAATTCACATCCAACAGTCGTTTGGAGTCAAAAGATTAAATGTTAAAATTTCAGCGATATGGACCATTTTGGGGGCGTTCGACAGGTCCGGAGTCATCGTTTTTCATCAGAAAATGAATTCTTCGGACTATACCAAAAATGATTCAAAATGTGAAATGGATCGTGCCTCATGTTGAATAACCACTTTTTAACCCCTCAGAGTGACCAAAATTGCCATTTTTACAGAGTTTTGCTTACACAAAAGCTTCAATTTTGACCAATTTCAGGCACATAAATGACTTTAAACACACGTATTTTAGTTGAAAAAGACTTAATTCGCATCCAACAGTCGTTTGGAGTCAAAATATTAAATGTTAAAATTTCATCGATATGGACCATTTTGGGGACATTCGACAGGTCCGGAGTCATCGTTTTTCATCAGAAAATTAATTTTTCAGACTATACCAAAAATGATTCAAAATGTCAAATGGATCGTGCCTCATGTTGAATAACGACTTTTTAACCCCTCAGAGTGACCAAAAATGCCATTTTTACAGAGTTTTGCTTACTCAAAAGCTTCAATTTTGACCAATTTCAGGCACATAAATGACTTTAAACACACTTATTTTAGTTGAAAAAGTCCTAATTCACATCCAACAGTCGTTTGGAGTCAAAAGATTAAATGTTAAAATTTCATCGATATGGACCATTTTGGGGACGTTCGACAGGTCCGGAGTCATCGTTTTTCATCAGAAAATGAATTTTTCGGACTATACCAAAAATGATTCAAAATGTCAAATAGATTGTGCCTCATGTTGAATAACCACTTTTTAACCCCTCAGAGTGACCAAAATTGCCATTTTTATAGAGTTTTGCTTACACAAAAGCTTCAATTTTGACCAATTTCAGGCACATAAATGACTTTAAACACACTTATTTTAGTTGAAAAAGACTTAATTCATATCCAACAGTCGTTTGGAGTCAAAAGATTAAATGTTAAAATTTCATCGATATGGACCATTTTGGGGACGTTCGACATGTCCGGAGTCATCGTTTTTCATCAGAAAATGAATTTTTCTGACTATACCAAAAATGATTCAAAATGTCAAATTGATCGTGCCTCATGTTGAATAACCACTTTTTAACCCCTCAGAGTGACCAAAATTGCAATTTTTACAGAGTTTTGCTTACTCAAAAGTTTAAATTTTGAACAATTTCAGGCACATAAATGACTTTAAACACACTTATTTTAGTTGAAAAAGACTTAATTCACATCCAACAGTGGTTTGGAGTCAAAAGATTAAATGTTAAAATTTCATCGATATGGACCATTTTGGGGACGTTCGACAGGTCCGGAGTCATCGTTTTTCATCAGAAAATGAATTTTTCGGACTGTACCAAAAATGATTCAAAATGTCAAATGGATCGTGCCTCATGTTGAATAACCACTTTTTAACCCCTCAGAGTGACCAAAATTGCCATTTTTACAGAGTTTTGCTTACTCAAAAGCTTCAATTTTGACCAATTTCAGGCACATAAATGACTTTAATCACACTTATTTTAGTTGAAAAAGTCCTAATTCACATCCAACAGTCGTTTGGAGTCAAAAGATTAAATGTTAAAATTTCATCGATATGGACCATTTTGGGGGCGTTCGACAGGTCCGGAGTCATCGTTTTTCATCAGAAAATGAATTTTTCGGACTATATCAAAAATGATTCAAAATGCCAAAGTGATCGTGCCTCATGTTGAATAACGACTTTTTAACCCCTCAGAGTGACCAAAATTGCCATTTTTACAGAGTTTTGCTTACTCAAAAGCTTCAATTTTGACCAATTTCAGGCACATAAATGACTTTAAACACACTTATTTTAGTTGAAAAAGACTTAATTCACATCCAACAGTCGTTTGGAGTCAAAAGATTAAATGTTAAAATTTCAGCGATATGGACCATTTTGGGGACGTTCGACAGGTCCGGAGTCATCGTTTTTCATCAGAAAATGAATTCTTCGGACTATACCAAAAATGATTCAAAATGTGAAATGGATCGTGCCTCATGTTGAATAACCACTTTTTAACCCCTCAGAGTGACCAAAATTGCCATTTTTACAGAGTTTTGCTTACACAAAAGCTTCAATTTTGACCAATTTCAGGCACATAAATGACTTTAAACACACGTATTTTAGTTGAAAAAGACTTAATTCGCATCCAACAGTCGTTTGGAGTCAAAATATTAAATGTTAAAATTTCATCGATATGGACCATTTTGGGGACATTCGACAGGTCCGGAGTCATCGTTTTTCATCAGAAAATTAATTTTTCAGACTATACCAAAAATGATTCAAAATGTCAAATGGATCGTGCCTCATGTTGAATAACGACTTTTTAACCCCTCAGAGTGACCAAAATGCCATTTTTACAGAGTTTTGCTTACTCAAAAGCTTCAATTTTGACCAATTTCAGGCACATAAATGACTTTAAACACACTTATTTTAGTTGAAAAAGTCCTAATTCACATCCAACAGTCGTTTGGAGTCAAAAGATTAAATGTTAAAATTTCATCGATATGGACCATTTTGGGGACGTTCGACAGGTCCGGAGTCATCGTTTTTCATCAGAAAATGAATTTTTCGGACTATACCAAAAATGATTCAAAATGTCAAATAGATTGTGCCTCATGTTGAATAACCACTTTTTAACCCCTCAGAGTGACCAAAATTGCAATTTTTATAGAGTTTTGCTTACACAAAAGCTTCAATTTTGACCAATTTCAGGCACATAAATGACTTTAAACACACTTATTTTAGTTGAAAAAGACTTAATTCATATCCAACAGTCGTTTGGAGTCAAAAGATTAAATGTTAAAATTTCATCGATATGGACCATTTTGGGGACGTTCGACAGGTCCGGAGTCATCGTTTTTCATCAGAAAATGAATTTTTCGGACTGTACCAAAAATGATTCAAAATGTCAAATGGATCGTGCCTCATGTTGAATAACCACTTTTTAACCCCTCAGAGTGACCAAAATTGCCATTTTTACTGAGTTTTGCTTACACAAAAGCTTCAATTTTGACCAATTTCAGGCACATAAATGACTTTAAACACACTTATTTTAGTTGAAAAAGACTTAATTCACATTCAACAGTCGTTTGGAGTCAAAAGATTAAATTTTAAAATTTCATCGATATGGACCATTTTGGGGACGTTCGACAGGTCCGGAGTCATCGTTTTTCATCAGAAAATGAATTTTTCGGACTGTACCAAAAATGATTCAAAATGTCAAATGGATCGTGCCTCATGTTGAATAACCACTTTTTAACCCCTCAGAGTGACCAAAATTGCCATTTTTACAGAGTTTTGCTTACTCAAAAGCTTCAATTTTGACCAATTTCAGGCACATAAATGACTTTAAACACACTTATTTTAGTTGAAAAAGACTTAATTCACATCCAACAGTGGTTTGGAGTCAAAAGATTAAATGTTAAAATTTCATCGATATGGACCATTTTGGGGACGTTCGACAGGTCCGGAGTCATCGTTTTTCATCAGAAAATGAATTTTTCGGACTGTACCAAAAATGATTCAAAATGTCAAATGGATCGTGCCTCATGTTGAATAACCACTTTTTAACCCCTCAGAGTGACCAAAATTGCCATTTTTACTGAGTTTTGCTTACACAAAAGCTTCAATTTTGACCAATTTCAGGCACATAAATGACTTTAAACACACTTATTTTAGTTGAAAAAGACTTAATTCACATTCAACAGTCGTTTGGAGTCAAAAGATTAAATTTTAAAATTTCATCGATATGGACCATTTTGGGGACGTTCGACAGGTCCGGAGTCATCGTTTTTCATCAGAAAATGAATTTTTCGGACTGTACCAAAAATGATTCAAAATGTCAAATGGATCGTGCCTCATGTTGAATAACCACTTTTTAACCCCTCAGAGTGACCAAAATTGCCATTTTTACAGAGTTTTGCTTACTCAAAAGCTTCAATTTTGACCAATTTCAGGCACATAAATGACTTTAATCACACTTATTTTAGTTGAAAAAGTCCTAATTCACATCCAACAGTCGTTTGGAGTCAAAAGATTAAATGTTAAAATTTCATCGATATGGACCATTTTGGGGACGTTCGACAGGTCCGGAGTCATCGTTTTTCATCAGAAAATGAATTTTTCGGACTATATCAAAAATGATTCAAAATGCCAAAGTGATCGTGCCTCATGTTGAATAACGACTTTTTAACCCCTCAGAGTGACCAAAATTGCCATTTTTACAGAGTTTTGCTTACTCAAAAGCTTCAATTTTGACCAATTTCAGGCACATAAATGACTTTAAACACACGTATTTTAGTTGAAAAAGACTTAATTCGCATCCAACAGTCGTTTGGAGTCAAAATATTAAATGTTAAAATTTCATCGATATGGACCATTTTGGGGACGTTCGACAGGTCCGGAGTCATCGTTTTTCATCAGAAAATGAATTTTTCGGACTATACCAAAAATGATTCAAAATGTCAAATAGATTGTGCCTCATGTTGAATAACCACTTTTTAACCCCTCAGAGTGACCAAAATTGCAATTTTTATAGAGTTTTGCTTACACAAAAGCTTCAATTTTGACCAATTTCAGGCACATAATGACTTTAAACACACTTATTTTAGTTGAAAAAGACTTAATTCATATCCAACAGTCGTTTGGAGTCAAAAGATTAAATGTTAAAATTTCATCGATATGGACCATTTTGGGGACGTTCGACAGGTCCGTAGTCATCGTTTTTCATCAGAAAATGAATTTTTCGGACTGTACCAATAATGATTCAAAATGTCAAATGGATCGTGCCTCATGTTGAATAACCACTTTTTAACCCCTCAGAGTGACCAAAATTGCCATTTTTACTGAGTTTTGCTTACACAAAAGCTTCAATTTTGACCAATTTCAGGCACATAAATGACTTTAAACACACTTATTTTAGTTGAAAAAGACTTAATTCACATTCAACAGTCGTTTGGAGTCAAAAGATTAAATTTTAAAATTTCATCGATATGGACCATTTTGGGGACGTTCGACAGGTCCGGAGTCATCGTTTTTCATCAGAAAATGAATTTTTCGGACTGTACCAAAAATGATTCAAAATGTCAAATGGATCGTGCCTCATGTTGAATAACCACTTTTTAACCCCTCAGAGTGACCAAAATTGCCATTTTTACAGAGTTTTGCTTACTCAAAAGCTTCAATTTTGACCAATTTCAGGCACATAAATGACTTTAAACACACTTATTTTAGTTGAAAAAGTCCTAATTCACATCCAACAGTCGTTTGGAGTCAAAAGATTAAATGTTAAAATTTCATCGATATGGACCATTTTGGGGACGTTCGACAGGTCCGGAGTCATCGTTTTTCATCAGAAAATGAATTTTTCGGACTATACCAAAAATGATTCAAAATGTCAAATAGATCGTGCCTCATGTTGAATAACCACTTTTTCACCCCTCAGAGTGACCAAAATTGCCATTTTTACAGAGTTTTGCTTACACAAAAGCTTCAATTTTGACCAATTTCAGGCACATAAATGACTTTAAACACACTTATTTTAGTTGAAAAAGACTTAATTCACATCCAACAGTCGTTTGGAGTCAAAATATTAAATGTTACAATTTCATCGATATGGACCATTTTGGGGACATTCGACAGGTCCGGAGTCAACGTTTTTCATCAGAAAATTAATTTTTCAGACTATACCAAAAATGATTCAAAATGTCAAATGGATCGTGCCTCATGTTGAATAACCACTTTTTAACCCCTCAGAGTGACCAAAATTGCCATTTTTACAGAGTTTTGCTTACACAAAAGCTTCAATTTTGACCAATTTCAGGCACATAAATGACTTTAAACACACTTATTTTAGTTGAAAAAGACTTAATTCACATCCAACAGTCGTTTGGAGTCAAAAGATTAAATGTTAAAATTTAATCGATATGGACCATTTTGGGGACGTTCGACAGGTCCGGAGTCATCGTTTTTCATCAGAAAATGAATTTTTCGGACTATATCAAAAATGATTCAAAATGCCAAAGTGATCGTGCCTCATGTTGAATAACGACTTTTTAACCCCTCAGAGTGACCAAAATTGCCATTTTTACAGAGTTTTGCTTACACAAAAGCTTCAATTTTGACCAATTTCAGGCACATAAATGACTTTAAACACACTTATTTTAGTTGAAAAAGACTTAATTCACATCCAACAGTCGTTTGGAGTCAAAAGATTAAATGTTAAAATTTCAGCGATATGGACCATTTTGGGGACGTTCGACAGGTCCGGAGTCATCGTTTTTCATCAGAAAATGAATTTTTCGGACTATACCAAAAATGATTCAAAATGTCAAATAGATTGTGCCTCATGTTGAATAACCACTTTTTAACCCCTCAGAGTGACCAAAATTGCCATTTTTACAGAGTTTTGCTTACACAAAAGCTTCAATTTTGACCAATTTCAGGCACATAAATGACTTTAAACACACTTATTTTAGTTGAAAAAGACTTAATTTACATCCAACAGTCGTTTGGAGTCAAAAGATTAAATGTTAAAATTTCAGCGATATGGACCATTTTGGGGACGTTCGACAGGTCCGGAGTCATCGTTTTTCATCAGAAAATGAATTCTTCGGACTATACCAAAAATGATTCAAAATGTGAAATGGATCGTGCCTCATGTTGAATAACCACTTTTTAACCCCTCAGAGTGACCAAAATTGCCATTTTTACAGAGTTTTGCTTACACAAAAGCTTCAATTTTGACCAATTTCAGGCACATAAATGACTTTAAACACACGTATTTTAGTTGAAAAAGACTTAATTCGCATCCAACCAGTCGTTTGGAGTCAAAATATTAAATGTTAAAATTTCATCGATATGGACCATTTTGGGGACATTCGACAGGTCCGGAGTCATCGTTTTTCATCAGAAAATTAATTTTTCAGACTATACCAAAAATGATTCAAAATGTCAAATGGATCGTGCCTCATGTTGAATAACCACTTTTTAACCCCTCAGAGTGACCAAAATTGCCATTTTTACAGAGTTTTGCTTACACAAAAGCTTCAATTTTGACCAATTTCAGGCACATAAATGACTTTAAACACACTTATTTTAGTTGAAAAAGACTTAATTCATATCCAACAGTCGTTTGGAGTCAAAAGATTAAATGTTAAAATTTCATCGATATGGACCATTTTGGGGACGTTCGACATGTCCGGAGTCATCGTTTTTCATCAGAAAATGAATTTTTCGGACTGTACCAAAAATGATTCAAAATGTAAAATGGATCGTGCCTCATGTTGAATAACCACTTTTTAACCCCTCAGAGTGACCAAAATTGCCATTTTTACACAGTATTGCTTACACAAAAGCTTCAATTTTGACCAATTTCAGGCACATAAATGACTTTAAACTCACTTATTTTAGTTGAAAAAGACTTAATTCACATTCAACAGTCGTTTGGAGTCAAAAGATTAAATGTTAAAATTTCATCGATATGGACCATTTTGGGGACGTTCGACAGGAGTCATCGTTTTTCATCAGAAAATGAATTCTTCGGACTATACCAAAAATGATTCAAAATGTGAAATGGATCGTGCCTCATGTTGAATAACCACTTTTTAACCCCTCAGAGTGACCAAAATTGCCATTTTTACAGAGTTTTGCTTACTCAAAAGCTTCAATTTTGACCAATTTCAGGCACGTAAATGACTTTAAACACACTTATTTCAGTTGAAAAAGACTTAATTCGCATCCAACAGTCGTTTGGAGTCAAAATATTAAATGTTACAATTTCATCGATATGGACCATTTTGGGGACATTCGACAGGTCCGGAGTCAACGTTTTTCATCAGAAAATTAATTTTTCAGACTATACCAAAAATGATTCAAAATGTCAAATGGATCGTGCCTCATGTTGAATAACCACTTTTTAACCCCTCAGAGTGACCAAAATTGCCATTTTTACAGAGTTTTGCTTACACAAAAGCTTCAATTTTGACCAATTTCAGGCACATAAATGACTTTAAACACACTTATTTTAGTTGAAAAAGACTTAATTCACATCCAACAAGCGTTTGGAGTCAAAAGATTAAATGTTAAAATTTAATCGATATGGACCATTTTGGGGACGTTCGACAGGTCCGGAGTCATCGTTTTTCATCAGAAAATGAATTTTTCGGACTATATCAAAAATGATTCAAAATGCCAAAGTGATCGTGCCTCATGTTGAATAACGACTTTTTAACCCCTCAGAGTGACCAAAATTGCCATTTTTACAGAGTTTTGCTTACTCAAAAGCTTCAATTTTGACCAATTTCAGGCACATAAATGACTTTAAACACACTTATTTTAGTTGAAAAAGTCCTAATTCACATCCAACAGTCGTTTGGAGTCAAAAGATTAAATGTTAAAATTTCATCGATATGGACCATTTTGGGGACGTTCGACAGGTCCGGAGGCATCGTTTTTCATCAGAAAATGAATTTTTCGGACTATACCAAAAATGATTCAAAATGTCAAATAGATTGTGCCTCATGTTGAATAACCACTTTTTAACCCCTCAGAGTGACCAAAATTGCCATTTTTACAGAGTTTTGCTTACACAAAAGCTTCAATTTTGACCAATTTCAGGCACATAAATGACTTTAAACACACTTATTTTAGTTGAAAAAGACTTAATTTACATCCAACAGTCGTTTGGAGTCAAAAGATTAAATGTTAAAATTTCAGCGATATGGACCATTTTGGGGACGTTCGACAGGTCCGGAGTCATCGTTTTTCATCAGAAAATGAATTCTTCGGACTATACCAAAAATGATTCAAAATGTGAAATGGATCGTGCCTCATGTTGAATAACCACTTTTTAACCCCTCAGAGTGACCAAAATTGCCATTTTTACAGAGTTTTGCTTACACAAAAGCTTCAATTTTGACCAATTTCAGGCACATAAATGACTTTAAACACACGTATTTTAGTTGAAAAAGACTTAATTCGCATCCAACCAGTCGTTTGGAGTCAAAATATTAAATGTTAAAATTTCATCGATATGGACCATTTTGGGGACATTCGACAGGTCCGGAGTCATCGTTTTTCATCAGAAAATTAATTTTTCAGACTATACCAAAAATGATTCAAAATGTCAAATGGATCGTGCCTCATGTTGAATAACCACTTTTTAACCCCTCAGAGTGACCAAAATTGCCATTTTTACAGAGTTTTGCTTACACAAAAGCTTCAATTTTGACCAATTTCAGGCACATAAATGACTTTAAACACACTTATTTTAGTTGAAAAAGACTTAATTCATATCCAACAGTCGTTTGGAGTCAAAAGATTAAATGTTAAAATTTCATCGATATGGACCATTTTGGGGACGTTCGACATGTCCGGAGTCATCGTTTTTCATCAGAAAATGAATTTTTCGGACTGTACCAAAAATGATTCAAAATGTAAAATGGATCGTGCCTCATGTTGAATAACCACTTTTTAACCCC
Source organism: Lissotriton vulgaris (assembly GCF_964263255.1). Taxonomy (NCBI): domain Eukaryota; kingdom Metazoa; phylum Chordata; class Amphibia; order Caudata; family Salamandridae; genus Lissotriton; species Lissotriton vulgaris. The sequence goes on along the minus strand of NW_028240631.1, from coordinate 609,724 downwards.
TCAGAGTGACCAAAATTGCCATTTTTACACAGTATTGCTTACACAAAAGCTTCAATTTTGACCAATTTCAGGCACATAAATGACTTTAAACTCACTTATTTTAGTTGAAAAAGACTTAATTCACATTCAACAGTCGTTTGGAGTCAAAAGATTAAATGTTAAAATTTCATCGATATGGACCATTTTGGGGACGTTCGACAGGAGTCATCGTTTTTCATCAGAAAATGAATTTTTCGGACTGTACCAAAAATGATTCAAAATGTCAAATGGATCGTGCCTCATGTTGAATAACCACTTTTTAACCCTACAGAGTGACCAAAATTGCCATTTTTACAGAGTTTTGCTTACACAAAAGCTTCAATTTTGACCAATTTCAGGCACATAAATGACTTTAAACACACTTATTTTAGTTGAAAAAGACTTAATTCACATCCAACAGTCGTTTGGAGTCAAAAGATTAAATGTTAAAATTTCATCGATATGGACCATTTTGGGGACGTTCGACAGGTCCGGAGTCATCGTTTTTCATCAGAAAATGAATTTTTCGGACTATATCAAAAATGATTCAAAATGCCAAAGTGATCGTGCCTCATGTTGAATAACGACTTTTTAACCCCTCAGAGTGACCAAAATTGCCATTTTTACAGAGTTTTGCTTACACAAAAGCTTCAATTTTGACCAATTTCAGGCACATAAATGACTTTAAACACACGTATTTTAGTTGAAAAAGACTTAATTCGCATCCAACAGTCGTTTGGAGTCAAAATATTAAATGTTAAAATTTCATCGATATGGACCATTTTGGGGACATTCGACAGGTCCGGAGTCATCGTTTTTCATCAGAAAATTAATTTTTCAGACTATACCAAAAATGATTCAAAATGTCAAATGGATCGTGCCTCATGTTGAATAACGACTTTTTAACCCCTCAGAGTGACCAAAAATGCAATTTTTACAGAGTTTTGCTTACTCAAAAGCTTCAATTTTGACCAATTTCAGGCACATAAATGACTTTAAACACACTTATTTTCGTTGAAAAAGTCCTAATTCACATCCAACAGTCGTTTGGAGTCAAAAGATTAAATGTTAAAATTTCATCGATATGGACCATTTTGGGGACGTTCGACAGGTCCGGAGTCATCGTTTTTCATCAGAAAATGAATTTTTCGGACTATACCAAAAATGATTCAAAATGTCAAATAGATTGTGCCTCATGTTGAATAACCACTTTTTAACCCCTCAGAGTGACCAAAATTGCCATTTTTACAGAGTTTTGCTTACACAAAAGCTTCAATTTTGACCAATTTCAGGCACATAAATGACTTTAAACACACTTATTTTAGTTGAAAAAGACTTAATTCATATCCAACAGTCGTTTGGAGTCAAAAGATTAAATGTTAAAATTTCATCGATATGGACCATTTTGGGGACGTTCGACATGTCCGGAGTCATCGTTTTTCATCAGAAAATGAATTTTTCGGACTGTACCAAAAATGATTCAAAATGTCAAATGGATCGTGCCTCATGTTGAATAACCACTTTTTAACCCCTCAGAGTGACCAAAATTGCCATTTTTACACAGTATTGCTTACACAAAAGCTTCAATTTTGACCAATTTCAGGCACATAAATGACTTTAAACTCACTTATTTTAGTTGAAAAAGACTTAATTCACATTCAACAGTCGTTTGGAGTCAAAAGATTAAATGTTAAAATTTCATCGATATGGACCATTTTGGGGACGTTCGACAGGTCCGGAGTCATCGTTTTTCATCAGAAAATGAATTTTTCGGACTGTACCAAAAATCATTCAAAATGTCAAATGGATCGTGCCTCATGTTGAATAACCACTTTTTAACCCTACAGAGTGACCAAAATTGCCATTTTTACAGAGTTTTGCTTACACAAAAGCTTCAATTTTGACCAATTTCAGGCGCATAAATGACTTTAAACACACTTATTTTAGTTGAAAAAGACTTAATTCACATCCAACAGTCGTTTGGAGTCAAAAGATTAAATGTTAAAATTTCATCGATATGGACCATTTTGGGGACGTTCGACAGGTCCGGAGTCATCGTTTTTCATCAGAAAATGAATTTTTCGGACTATATCAAAAATGATTCAAAATGCCAAAGTGATCGTGCCTCATGTTGAATAACGACTTTTTAACCCCTCAGAGTGACCAAAATTGCCATTTTTACAGAGTTTTGCTTACTCAAAAGCTTCAATTTTGACCAATTTCAGGCACATAAATGACTTTAAACACACTTATTTTAGTTGAAAAAGACTTAATTCACATCCAACAGTCGTTTGGAGTCAAAAGATTAAATGTTAAAATTTCAGCGATATGGACCATTTTGGGGGCGTTCGACAGGTCCGGAGTCATCGTTTTTCATCAGAAAATGAATTCTTCGGACTATACCAAAAATGATTCAAAATGTGAAATGGATCGTGCCTCATGTTGAATAACCACTTTTTAACCCCTCAGAGTGACCAAAATTGCCATTTTTACAGAGTTTTGCTTACACAAAAGCTTCAATTTTGACCAATTTCAGGCACATAAATGACTTTAAACACACGTATTTTAGTTGAAAAAGACTTAATTCGCATCCAACAGTCGTTTGGAGTCAAAATATTAAATGTTAAAATTTCATCGATATGGACCATTTTGGGGACATTCGACAGGTCCGGAGTCATCGTTTTTCATCAGAAAATTAATTTTTCAGACTATACCAAAAATGATTCAAAATGTCAAATGGATCGTGCCTCATGTTGAATAACGACTTTTTAACCCCTCAGAGTGACCAAAAATGCCATTTTTACAGAGTTTTGCTTACTCAAAAGCTTCAATTTTGACCAATTTCAGGCACATAAATGACTTTAAACACACTTATTTTAGTTGAAAAAGTCCTAATTCACATCCAACAGTCGTTTGGAGTCAAAAGATTAAATGTTAAAATTTCATCGATATGGACCATTTTGGGGACGTTCGACAGGTCCGGAGTCATCGTTTTTCATCAGAAAATGAATTTTTCGGACTATACCAAAAATGATTCAAAATGTCAAATAGATTGTGCCTCATGTTGAATAACCACTTTTTAACCCCTCAGAGTGACCAAAATTGCCATTTTTATAGAGTTTTGCTTACACAAAAGCTTCAATTTTGACCAATTTCAGGCACATAAATGACTTTAAACACACTTATTTTAGTTGAAAAAGACTTAATTCATATCCAACAGTCGTTTGGAGTCAAAAGATTAAATGTTAAAATTTCATCGATATGGACCATTTTGGGGACGTTCGACATGTCCGGAGTCATCGTTTTTCATCAGAAAATGAATTTTTCTGACTATACCAAAAATGATTCAAAATGTCAAATTGATCGTGCCTCATGTTGAATAACCACTTTTTAACCCCTCAGAGTGACCAAAATTGCAATTTTTACAGAGTTTTGCTTACTCAAAAGTTTAAATTTTGAACAATTTCAGGCACATAAATGACTTTAAACACACTTATTTTAGTTGAAAAAGACTTAATTCACATCCAACAGTGGTTTGGAGTCAAAAGATTAAATGTTAAAATTTCATCGATATGGACCATTTTGGGGACGTTCGACAGGTCCGGAGTCATCGTTTTTCATCAGAAAATGAATTTTTCGGACTGTACCAAAAATGATTCAAAATGTCAAATGGATCGTGCCTCATGTTGAATAACCACTTTTTAACCCTCAGAGTGACCAAAATTGCCATTTTTACTGAGTTTTGCTTACACAAAAGCTTCAATTTTGACCAATTTCAGGCACATAAATGACTTTAAACACACTTATTTTAGTTGAAAAAGACTTAATTCACATTCAACAGTCGTTTGGAGTCAAAAGATTAAATTTTAAAATTTCATCGATATGGACCATTTTGGGGACGTTCGACAGGTCCGGAGTCATCGTTTTTCATCAGAAAATGAATTTTTCGGACTGTACCAAAAATGATTCAAAATGTCAAATGGATCGTGCCTCATGTTGAATAACCACTTTTTAACCCCTCAGAGTGACCAAAATTGCCATTTTTACAGAGTTTTGCTTACTCAAAAGCTTCAATTTTGACCAATTTCAGGCACATAAATGACTTTAATCACACTTATTTTAGTTGAAAAAGTCCTAATTCACATCCAACAGTCGTTTGGAGTCAAAAGATTAAATGTTAAAATTTCATCGATATGGACCATTTTGGGGACGTTCGACAGGTCCGGAGTCATCGTTTTTCATCAGAAAATGAATTTTTCGGACTATATCAAAAATGATTCAAAATGCCAAAGTGATCGTGCCTCATGTTGAATAACGACTTTTTAACCCCTCAGAGTGACCAAAATTGCCATTTTTACAGAGTTTTGCTTACTCAAAAGCTTCAATTTTGACCAATTTCAGGCACATAAATGACTTTAAACACACTTATTTTAGTTGAAAAAGACTTAATTCACATCCAACAGTCGTTTGGAGTCAAAAGATTAAATGTTAAAATTTCAGCGATATGGACCATTTTGGGGACGTTCGACAGGTCCGGAGTCATCGTTTTTCATCAGAAAATGAATTCTTCGGACTATACCAAAAATGATTCAAAATGTGAAATGGATCGTGCCTCATGTTGAATAACCACTTTTTAACCCCTCAGAGTGACCAAAATTGCCATTTTTACAGAGTTTTGCTTACACAAAAGCTTCAATTTTGACCAATTTCAGGCACATAAATGACTTTAAACACACGTATTTTAGTTGAAAAAGACTTAATTCGCATCCAACAGTCGTTTGGAGTCAAAATATTAAATGTTAAAATTTCATCGATATGGACCATTTTGGGGACGTTCGACAGGTCCGGAGTCATCGTTTTTCATCAGAAAATGAATTTTTCGGACTGTACCAAAAATGATTCAAAATGTCAAATGGATCGTGCCTCATGTTGAATAACCACTTTTTAACCCCTCAGAGTGACCAAAATTGCCATTTTTACTGAGTTTTGCTTACACAAAAGCTTCAATTTTGACCAATTTCAGGCACATAAATGACTTTAAACACACTTATTTTAGTTGAAAAAGACTTAATTCACATTCAACAGTCGTTTGGAGTCAAAAGATTAAATTTTAAAATTTCATCGATATGGACCATTTTGGGGACGTTCGACAGGTCCGGAGTCATCGTTTTTCATCAGAAAATGAATTTTTCGGACTGTACCAAAAATGATTCAAAATGTCAAATGGATCGTGCCTCATGTTGAATAACCACTTTTTAACCCCTCAGAGTGACCAAAATTGCCATTTTTACAGAGTTTTGCTTACTCAAAAGCTTCAATTTTGACCAATTTCAGGCACATAAATGACTTTAAACACACTTATTTTAGTTGAAAAAGACTTAATTCACATCCAACAGTGGTTTGGAGTCAAAAGATTAAATGTTAAAATTTCATCGATATGGACCATTTTGGGGACGTTCGACAGGTCCGGAGTCATCGTTTTTCATCAGAAAATGAATTTTTCGGACTGTACCAAAAATGATTCAAAATGTCAAATGGATCGTGCCTCATGTTGAATAACCACTTTTTAACCCCTCAGAGTGACCAAAATTGCCATTTTTACTGAGTTTTGCTTACACAAAAGCTTCAATTTTGACCAATTTCAGGCACATAAATGACTTTAAACACACTTATTTTAGTTGAAAAAGACTTAATTCACATTCAACAGTCGTTTGGAGTCAAAAGATTAAATTTTAAAATTTCATCGATATGGACCATTTTGGGGACGTTCGACAGGTCCGGAGTCATCGTTTTTCATCAGAAAATGAATTTTTCGGACTGTACCAAAAATGATTCAAAATGTCAAATGGATCGTGCCTCATGTTGAATAACCACTTTTTAACCCCTCAGAGTGACCAAAATTGCCATTTTTACAGAGTTTTGCTTACTCAAAAGCTTCAATTTTGACCAATTTCAGGCACATAAATGACTTTAATCACACTTATTTTAGTTGAAAAAGTCCTAATTCACATCCAACAGTCGTTTGGAGTCAAAAGATTAAATGTTAAAATTTCATCGATATGGACCATTTTGGGGACGTTCGACAGGTCCGGAGTCATCGTTTTTCATCAGAAAATGAATTTTTCGGACTATATCAAAAATGATTCAAAATGCCAAAGTGATCGTGCCTCATGTTGAATAACGACTTTTTAACCCCTCAGAGTGACCAAAATTGCCATTTTTACAGAGTTTTGCTTACTCAAAAGCTTCAATTTTGACCAATTTCAGGCACATAAATGACTTTAAACACACGTATTTTAGTTGAAAAAGACTTAATTCGCATCCAACAGTCGTTTGGAGTCAAAATATTAAATGTTAAAATTTCATCGATATGGACCATTTTGGGGACATTCGACAGGTCCGGAGTCATCGTTTTTCATCAGAAAATTAATTTTTCAGACTATACCAAAAATGATTCAAAATGTCAAATGGATCGTGCCTCATGTTGAATAACGACTTTTTAACCCCTCAGAGTGACCAAAAATGCCATTTTTACAGAGTTTTGCTTACTCAAAAGCTTCAATTTTGACCAATTTCAGGCACATAAATGACTTTAAACACACTTATTTTAGTTGAAAAAGTCCTAATTCACATCCAACAGTCGTTTGGAGTCAAAAGATTAAATGTTAAAATTTCATCGATATGGACCATTTTGGGGACGTTCGACAGGTCCGGAGTCATCGTTTTTCATCAGAAAATGAATTTTTCGGACTATACCAAAAATGATTCAAAATGTCAAATAGATTGTGCCTCATGTTGAATAACCACTTTTTAACCCCTCAGAGTGACCAAAATTGCCATTTTTACAGAGTTTTGCTTACTCAAAAGCTTCAATTTTGACCAATTTCAGGCACGTAAATGACTTTAAACACACTTATTTCAGTTGAAAAAGACTTAATTCGCATCCAACAGTCGTTTGGAGTCAAAATATTAAATGTTACAATTTCATCGATATGGACCATTTTGGGGACCTTCGACAGGTCCGGAGTCATCGTTTTTCATCAGAAAATGAATTCTTCGGACTATACCAAAAATGATTCAAAATGTGAAATGGATCGTGCCTCATGTTGAATAACCACTTTTTAACCCCTCAGAGTGACCAAAATTGCCATTTTTACAGAGTTTTGCTTACACAAAAGCTTCAATTTTGACCAATTTCAGGCACATAAATGACTTTAAACACACGTATTTTAGTTGAAAAAGACTTAATTCGCATCCAACAGTCGTTTGGAGTCAAAATATTAAATGTTAAAATTTCATCGATATGGACCATTTTGGGGACATTCGACAGGTCCGGAGTCATCGTTTTTCATCAGAAAATTAATTTTTCAGACTATACCAAAAATGATTCAAAATGTCAAATGGATCGTGCCTCATGTTGAATAACGACTTTTTAACCCCTCAGAGTGACCAAAAATGCCATTTTTACAGAGTTTTGCTTACTCAAAAGCTTCAATTTTGACCAATTTCAGGCACATAAATGACTTTAAACACACTTATTTTAGTTGAAAAAGTCCTAATTCACATCCAACAGTCGTTTGGAGTCAAAAGATTAAATGTTAAAATTTCATCGATATGGACCATTTTGGGGACGTTCGACAGGTCCGGAGTCATCGTTTTTCATCAGAAAATGAATTTTTCGGACTATACCAAAAATGATTCAAAATGTCAAATAGATTGTGCCTCATGTTGAATAACCACTTTTTAACCCCTCAGAGTGACCAAAATTGCCATTTTTACAGAGTTTTGCTTACACAAAAGCTTCAATTTTGACCAATTTTAGGCACATAAATGACTTTAAACACACTTATTTTAGTTGAAAAAGACTTAATTCATATCCAACAGTCGTTTGGAGTCAAAAGATTAAATGTTAAAATTTCATCGATATGGACCATTTTGGGGACGTTCGACATGTCCGGAGTCATCGTTTTTCATCAGAAAATGAATTTTTCGGACTGTACCAAAAATGATTCAAAATGTCAAATGGATCGTGCCTCATGTTGAATAACCACTTTTTAACCCCTCAGAGTGACCAAAATTGCCATTTTTACAGAGTATTGCTTACACAAAAGCTTCAATTTTGACCAATTTCAGGCACATAAATGACTTTAAACTCACTTATTTTAGTTGAAAAAGACTTAATTCACATTCAACAGTCGTTTGGAGTCAAAAGATTAAATGTTAAAATTTCATCGATATGGACCATTTTGGGGACGTTCGACAGGTCCGGAGTCATCGTTTTTCATCAGAAAATGAATTTTTCGGACTGTACCAAAAATGATTCAAAATGTCAAATGGATCGTGCCTCATGTTGAATAACCACTTTTTAACCCTACAGAGTGACCAAAATTGCCATTTTTACAGAGTTTTGCTTACACAAAAGCTTCAATTTTGACCAATTTCAGGCACATAAATGACTTTAAACACACTTATTTTAGTTGAAAAAGACTTAATTCACATCCAACAGTCGTTTGGAGTCAAAAGATTAAATGTTAAAATTTCATCGATATGGACCATTTTGGGGACGTTCGACAGGTCCGGAGTCATCGTTTTTCATCAGAAAATGAATTTTTCGGACTATATCAAAAATGATTCAAAATGCCAAAGTGATCGTGCCTCATGTTGAATAACGACTTTTTAACCCCTCAGAGTGACCAAAATTGCCATTTTTACAGAGTTTTGCTTACTCAAAAGCTTCAATTTTGACCAATTTCAGGCACATAAATGACTTTAAACACACTTATTTTAGTTGAAAAAGTCCTAATTCACATCCAACAGTCGTTTGGAGTCAAAAGATTAAATGTTAAAATTTCATCGATATGGACCATTTTGGGGACGTTCGACAGGTCGGGAGTCATCGTTTTTCATCAGAAAATGAATTTTTCGGACTATACCAAAAATGATTCAAAATGTCAAATAGATTGTGCCTCATGTTGAATAACCACTTTTTAACCCCTCAGAGTGACCAAAATTGCCATTTTTACAGAGTTTTGCTTACACAAAAGCTTCAATTTTGACCAATTTCAGGCACATAAATGACTTTAAACACACTTATTTTAGTTGAAAAAGACTTAATTCACATCCAACAGTCGTTTGGAGTCAAAAGATTAAATGTTAAAATTTCAGCGATATGGACCATTTTGGGGACGTTCGACAGGTCCGGAGTCATCGTTTTTCATCAGAAAATGAATTCTTCGGACTATACCAAAAATGATTCAAAATGTGAAATGGATCGTGCCTCATGTTGAATAACCACTTTTTAACCCCTCAGAGTGACCAAAATTGCCATTTTTACAGAGTTTTGCTTACACAAAAGCTTCAATTTTGACCAATTTCAGGCACATAAATGACTTTAAACACACGTATTTTAGTTGAAAAAGACTTAATTCGCATCCAACAGTCGTTTGGAGTCAAAATATTAAATGTTAAAATTTCATCGATATGGACCATTTTGGGGACATTCGACAGGTCCGGAGTCATCGTTTTTCATCAGAAAATTAATTTTTCAGACTATACCAAAAATGATTCAAAATGTCAAATGGATCGTGCCTCATGTTGAATAACGACTTTTTAACCCCTCAGAGTGACCAAAAATGCCATTTTTACAGAGTTTTGCTTACTCAAAAGCTTCAATTTTGACCAATTTCAGGCACATAAATGACTTTAAACACACTTATTTTAGTTGAAAAAGTCCTAATTCACATCCAACAGTCGTTTGGAGTCAAAAGATTAAATGTTAAAATTTCATCGATATGGACCATTTTGGGGACGTTCGACAGGTCCGGAGTCATCGTTTTTCATCAGAAAATGAATTTTTCAGACTATACCAAAAATGATTCAAAATGTCAAATAGATTGTGCCTCATGTTGAATAACCACTTTTTAACCCCTCAGAGTGACCAAAATTGCCATTTTTACAGAGTTTTGCTTACACAAAAGCTTCAATTTTGACCAATTTCAGGCACATAAATGACTTTAAACACACGTATTTTAGTTGAAAAAGACTTAATTCGCATCCAACAGTCGTTTGGAGTCAAAATATTAAATGTTAAAATTTCATCGATATGGACCATTTTGGGGACATTCGACAGGTCCGGAGTCATCGTTTTTCATCAGAAAATTAATTTTTCAGACTATACCAAAAATGATTCAAAATGTCAAATGGATCGTGCCTCATGTTGAATAACGACTTTTTAACCCCTCAGAGTGACCAAAAATGCCATTTTTACAGAGTTTTGCTTACTCAAAAGCTTCAATTTTGACCAATTTCAGGCACATAAATGACTTTAAACACACTTATTTTAGTTGAAAAAGTCCTAATTCACATCCAACAGTCGTTTGGAGTCAAAAGATTAAATGTTAAAATTTCATCGATATGGACCATTTTGGGGACGTTCGACAGGTCCGGAGTCATCGTTTTTCATCAGAAAATGAATTTTTCGGACTATACCAAAAATGATTCAAAATGTCAAATAGATTGTGCCTCATGTTGAATAACCACTTTTTAACCCCTCAGAGTGACCAAAATTGCCATTTTTACAGAGTTTTGCTTACACAAAAGCTTCAATTTTGACCAATTTTAGGCACATAAATGACTTTAAACACACTTATTTTAGTTGAAAAAGACTTAATTCATATCCAACAGTCGTTTGGAGTCAAAAGATTAAATGTTAAAATTTCATCGATATGGACCATTTTGGGGACGTTCGACATGTCCGGAGTCATCGTTTTTCATCAGAAAATGAATTTTTCGGACTGTACCAAAAATGATTCAAAATGTCAAATGGATCGTGCCTCATGTTGAATAACCACTTTTTAACCCCTCAGAGTGACCAAAATTGCCATTTTTACAGAGTATTGCTTACACAAAAGCTTCAATTTTGACCAATTTCAGGCACATAAATGACTTTAAACTCACTTATTTTAGTTGAAAAAGACTTAATTCACATTCAACAGTCGTTTGGAGTCAAAAGATTAAATGTTAAAATTTCATCGATATGGACCATTTTGGGGACGTTCGACAGGTCCGGAGTCATCGTTTTTCATCAGAAAATGAATTTTTCGGACTGTACCAAAAATGATTCAAAATGTCAAATGGATCGTGCCTCATGTTGAATAACCACTTTTTAACCCTACAGAGTGACCAAAATTGCCATTTTTACAGAGTTTTGCTTACACAAAAGCTTCAATTTTGACCAATTTCAGGCACATAAATGACTTTAAACACACTTATTTTAGTTGAAAAAGACTTAATTCACATCCAACAGTCGTTTGGAGTCAAAAGATTAAATGTTAAAATTTCATCGATATGGACCATTTTGGGGACGTTCGACAGGTCCGGAGTCATCGTTTTTCATCAGAAAATGAATTTTTCGGACTATATCAAAAATGATTCAAAATGCCAAAGTGATCGTGCCTCATGTTGAATAACGACTTTTTAACCCCTCAGAGTGACCAAAATTGCCATTTTTACAGAGTTTTGCTTACTCAAAAGCTTCAATTTTGACCAATTTCAGGCACATAAATGACTTTAAACACACTTATTTTAGTTGAAAAAGTCCTAATTCACATCCAACAGTCGTTTGGAGTCAAAAGATTAAATGTTAAAATTTCATCGATATGGACCATTTTGGGGACGTTCGACAGGTCGGGAGTCATCGTTTTTCATCAGAAAATGAATTTTTCGGACTATACCAAAAATGATTCAAAATGTCAAATAGATTGTGCCTCATGTTGAATAACCACTTTTTAACCCCTCAGAGTGACCAAAATTGCCATTTTTACAGAGTTTTGCTTACACAAAAGCTTCAATTTTGACCAATTTCAGGCACATAAATGACTTTAAACACACTTATTTTAGTTGAAAAAGACTTAATTCACATCCAACAGTCGTTTGGAGTCAAAAGATTAAATGTTAAAATTTCAGCGATATGGACCATTTTGGGGACGTTCGACAGGTCCGGAGTCATCGTTTTTCATCAGAAAATGAATTCTTCGGACTATACCAAAAATGATTCAAAATGTGAAATGGATCGTGCCTCATGTTGAATAACCACTTTTTAACCCCTCAGAGTGACCAAAATTGCCATTTTTACAGAGTTTTGCTTACACAAAAGCTTCAATTTTGACCAATTTCAGGCACATAAATGACTTTAAACACACGTATTTTAGTTGAAAAAGACTTAATTCGCATCCAACAGTCGTTTGGAGTCAAAATATTAAATGTTAAAATTTCATCGATATGGACCATTTTGGGGACATTCGACAGGTCCGGAGTCATCGTTTTTCATCAGAAAATTAATTTTTCAGACTATACCAAAAATGATTCAAAATGTCAAATGGATCGTGCCTCATGTTGAATAACGACTTTTTAACCCCTCAGAGTGACCAAAAATGCCATTTTTACAGAGTTTTGCTTACTCAAAAGCTTCAATTTTGACCAATTTCAGGCACATAAATGACTTTAAACACACTTATTTTAGTTGAAAAAGTCCTAATTCACATCCAACAGTCGTTTGGAGTCAAAAGATTAAATGTTAAAATTTCATCGATATGGACCATTTTGGGGACGTTCGACAGGTCCGGAGTCATCGTTTTTCATCAGAAAATGAATTTTTCAGACTATACCAAAAATGATTCAAAATGTCAAATAGATTGTGCCTCATGTTGAATAACCACTTTTTAACCCCTCAGAGTGACCAAAATTGCCATTTTTACAGAGTTTTGCTTACACAAAAGCTTCAATTTTGACCAATTTCAGGCACATAAATGACTTTAAACACACTTATTTTAGTTGAAAAAGACTTAATTCACATCCAACAGTCGTTTGGAGTCAAAAGATTAAATGTTAAAATTTCATCGATATGGACCATTTTGGGGACGTTCGACAGGTCCGGAGTCATCGTTTTTCATCAGAAAATGAATTCTTCGGACTATACCAAAAATGATTCAAAATGTGAAATGGATCGTGCCTCATGTTGAATAACCACTTTTTAACCCCTCAGAGTGACCAAAATTGCCATTTTTACAGAGTTTTGCTTACTCAAAAGCTTCAATTTTGACCAATTTCAGGCACGTAAATGACTTTAAACACACTTATTTCAGTTGAAAAAGACTTAATTCGCATCCAACAGTCGTTTGGAGTCAAAATATTAAATGTTACAATTTCATCGATATGGACCATTTTGGGGACATTCGACAGGTCCGGAGTCAACGTTTTTCATCAGAAAATTAATTTTTCAGACTATACCAAAAATGATTCAAAATGTCAAATGGATCGTGCCTCATGTTGAATAACCACTTTTTAACCCCTCAGAGTGACCAAAATTGCCATTTTTACAGAGTTTTGCTTACACAAAAGCTTCAATTTTGACCAATTTCAGGCACATAAATGACTTTAAACACACTTATTTTAGTTGAAAAAGACTTAATTCACATCCAACAGTCGTTTGGAGTCAAAAGATTAAATGTTAAAATTTAATCGATATGGACCATTTTGGGGACGTTCGACAGGTCCGGAGTCATCGTTTTTCATCAGAAAATGAATTTTTCGGACTATATCAAAAATGATTCAAAATGCCAAAGTGATCGTGCCTCATGTTGAATAACGACTTTTTAACCCCTCAGAGTGACCAAAATTGCCATTTTTACAGAGTTTTGCTTACTCAAAAGCTTCAATTTTGACCAATTTCAGGCACATAAATGACTTTAAACACACGTATTTTAGTTGAAAAAGACTTAATTCGCATCCAACAGTCGTTTGGAGTCAAAATATTAAATGTTAAAATTTCATCGATATGGACCATTTTGGGGACATTCGACAGGTCCGGAGTCATCGTTTTTCATCAGAAAATTAATTTTTCAGACTATACCAAAAATGATTCAAAATGTCAAATGGATCGTGCCTCATGTTGAATAACGACTTTTTAACCCCTCAGAGTGACCAAAAATGCCATTTTTACAGAGTTTTGCTTACTCAAAAGCTTCAATTTTGACCAATTTCAGGCACATAAATGACTTTAAACACACTTATTTTAGTTGAAAAAGTCCTAATTCACATCCAACAGTCGTTTGGAGTCAAAAGATTAAATGTTAAAATTTCATCGATATGGACCATTTTGGGGACGTTCGACAGGTCCGGAGTCATCGTTTTTCATCAGAAAATGAATTTTTCAGACTATACCAAAAATGATTCAAAATGTGAAATGGATCGTGCCTCATGTTGAATAACCACTTTTTAACCCCTCAGAGTGACCAAAATTGCCATTTTTACAGAGTTTTGCTTACTCAAAAGCTTCAATTTTGACCAATTTCAGGCACGTAAATGACTTTAAACACACTTATTTCAGTTGAAAAAGACTTAATTCGCATCCAACAGTCGTTTGGAGTCAAAATATTAAATGTTACAATTTCATCGATATGGACCATTTTGGGGACCTTCGACAGGTCCGGAGTCATCGTTTTTCATCAGAAAATGAATTCTTCGGACTATACCAAAAATGATTCAAAATGTGAAATGGATCGTGCCTCATGTTGAATAACCACTTTTTAACCCCTCAGAGTGACCAAAATTGCCATTTTTACAGAGTTTTGCTTACACAAAAGCTTCAATTTTGACCAATTTCAGGCACATAAATGACTTTAAACACACGTATTTTAGTTGAAAAAGACTTAATTCGCATCCAACAGTCGTTTGGAGTCAAAATATTAAATGTTAAAATTTCATCGATATGGACCATTTTGGGGACATTCGACAGGTCCGGAGTCATCGTTTTTCATCAGAAAATTAATTTTTCAGACTATACCAAAAATGATTCAAAATGTCAAATGGATCGTGCCTCATGTTGAATAACGACTTTTTAACCCCTCAGAGTGACCAAAAATGCCATTTTTACAGAGTTTTGCTTACTCAAAAGCTTCAATTTTGACCAATTTCAGGCACATAAATGACTTTAAACACACTTATTTTAGTTGAAAAAGTCCTAATTCACATCCAACAGTCGTTTGGAGTCAAAAGATTAAATGTTAAAATTTCATCGATATGGACCATTTTGGGGACGTTCGACAGGTCCGGAGTCATCGTTTTTCATCAGAAAATGAATTTTTCGGACTATACCAAAAATGATTCAAAATGTCAAATAGATTGTGCCTCATGTTGAATAACCACTTTTTAACCCCTCAGAGTGACCAAAATTGCCATTTTTACAGAGTTTTGCTTACACAAAAGCTTCAATTTTGACCAATTTTAGGCACATAAATGACTTTAAACACACTTATTTTAGTTGAAAAAGACTTAATTCATATCCAACAGTCGTTTGGAGTCAAAAGATTAAATGTTAAAATTTCATCGATATGGACCATTTTGGGGACGTTCGACATGTCCGGAGTCATCGTTTTTCATCAGAAAATGAATTTTTCGGACTGTACCAAAAATGATTCAAAATGTCAAATGGATCGTGCCTCATGTTGAATAACCACTTTTTAACCCCTCAGAGTGACCAAAATTGCCATTTTTACAGAGTATTGCTTACACAAAAGCTTCAATTTTGACCAATTTCAGGCACATAAATGACTTTAAACTCACTTATTTTAGTTGAAAAAGACTTAATTCACATTCAACAGTCGTTTGGAGTCAAAAGATTAAATGTTAAAATTTCATCGATATGGACCATTTTGGGGACGTTCGACAGGTCCGGAGTCATCGTTTTTCATCAGAAAATGAATTTTTCGGACTGTACCAAAAATGATTCAAAATGTCAAATGGATCGTGCCTCATGTTGAATAACCACTTTTTAACCCTACAGAGTGACCAAAATTGCCATTTTTACAGAGTTTTGCTTACACAAAAGCTTCAATTTTGACCAATTTCAGGCACATAAATGACTTTAAACACACTTATTTTAGTTGAAAAAGACTTAATTCACATCCAACAGTCGTTTGGAGTCAAAAGATTAAATGTTAAAATTTCATCGATATGGACCATTTTGGGGACGTTCGACAGGTCCGGAGTCATCGTTTTTCATCAGAAAATGAATTTTTCGGACTATATCAAAAATGATTCAAAATGCCAAAGTGATCGTGCCTCATGTTGAATAACGACTTTTTAACCCCTCAGAGTGACCAAAATTGCCATTTTTACAGAGTTTTGCTTACTCAAAAGCTTCAATTTTGACCAATTTCAGGCACATAAATGACTTTAAACACACTTATTTTAGTTGAAAAAGTCCTAATTCACATCCAACAGTCGTTTGGAGTCAAAAGATTAAATGTTAAAATTTCATCGATATGGACCATTTTGGGGACGTTCGACAGGTCGGGAGTCATCGTTTTTCATCAGAAAATGAATTTTTCGGACTATACCAAAAATGATTCAAAATGTCAAATAGATTGTGCCTCATGTTGAATAACCACTTTTTAACCCCTCAGAGTGACCAAAATTGCCATTTTTACAGAGTTTTGCTTACACAAAAGCTTCAATTTTGACCAATTTCAGGCACATAAATGACTTTAAACACACTTATTTTAGTTGAAAAAGACTTAATTCACATCCAACAGTCGTTTGGAGTCAAAAGATTAAATGTTAAAATTTCAGCGATATGGACCATTTTGGGGACGTTCGACAGGTCCGGAGTCATCGTTTTTCATCAGAAAATGAATTCTTCGGACTATACCAAAAATGATTCAAAATGTGAAATGGATCGTGCCTCATGTTGAATAACCACTTTTTAACCCCTCAGAGTGACCAAAATTGCCATTTTTACAGAGTTTTGCTTACACAAAAGCTTCAATTTTGACCAATTTCAGGCACATAAATGACTTTAAACACACGTATTTTAGTTGAAAAAGACTTAATTCGCATCCAACAGTCGTTTGGAGTCAAAATATTAAATGTTAAAATTTCATCGATATGGACCATTTTGGGGACATTCGACAGGTCCGGAGTCATCGTTTTTCATCAGAAAATTAATTTTTCAGACTATACCAAAAATGATTCAAAATGTCAAATGGATCGTGCCTCATGTTGAATAACGACTTTTTAACCCCTCAGAGTGACCAAAAATGCCATTTTTACAGAGTTTTGCTTACTCAAAAGCTTCAATTTTGACCAATTTCAGGCACATAAATGACTTTAAACACACTTATTTTAGTTGAAAAAGTCCTAATTCACATCCAACAGTCGTTTGGAGTCAAAAGATTAAATGTTAAAATTTCATCGATATGGACCATTTTGGGGACGTTCGACAGGTCCGGAGTCATCGTTTTTCATCAGAAAATGAATTTTTCAGACTATACCAAAAATGATTCAAAATGTCAAATAGATTGTGCCTCATGTTGAATAACCACTTTTTAACCCCTCAGAGTGACCAAAATTGCCATTTTTACAGAGTTTTGCTTACACAAAAGCTTCAATTTTGACCAATTTCAGGCACATAAATGACTTTAAACACACTTATTTTAGTTGAAAAAGACTTAATTCACATCCAACAGTCGTTTGGAGTCAAAAGATTAAATGTTAAAATTTCATCGATATGGACCATTTTGGGGACGTTCGACAGGTCCGGAGTCATCGTTTTTCATCAGAAAATGAATTCTTCGGACTATACCAAAAATGATTCAAAATGTGAAATGGATCGTGCCTCATGTTGAATAACCACTTTTTAACCCCTCAGAGTGACCAAAATTGCCATTTTTACAGAGTTTTGCTTACTCAAAAGCTTCAATTTTGACCAATTTCAGGCACGTAAATGACTTTAAACACACTTATTTCAGTTGAAAAAGACTTAATTCGCATCCAACAGTCGTTTGGAGTCAAAATATTAAATGTTACAATTTCATCGATATGGACCATTTTGGGGACATTCGACAGGTCCGGAGTCAACGTTTTTCATCAGAAAATTAATTTTTCAGACTATACCAAAAATGATTCAAAATGTCAAATGGATCGTGCCTCATGTTGAATAACCACTTTTTAACCCCTCAGAGTGACCAAAATTGCCATTTTTACAGAGTTTTGCTTACACAAAAGCTTCAATTTTGACCAATTTCAGGCACATAAATGACTTTAAACACACTTATTTTAGTTGAAAAAGACTTAATTCACATCCAACAGTCGTTTGGAGTCAAAAGATTAAATGTTAAAATTTAATCGATATGGACCATTTTGGGGACGTTCGACAGGTCCGGAGTCATCGTTTTTCATCAGAAAATGAATTTTTCGGACTATATCAAAAATGATTCAAAATGCCAAAGTGATCGTGCCTCATGTTGAATAACGACTTTTTAACCCCTCAGAGTGACCAAAATTGCCATTTTTACAGAGTTTTGCTTACTCAAAAGCTTCAATTTTGACCAATTTCAGGCACATAAATGACTTTAAACACACGTATTTTAGTTGAAAAAGACTTAATTCGCATCCAACAGTCGTTTGGAGTCAAAATATTAAATGTTAAAATTTCATCGATATGGACCATTTTGGGGACATTCGACAGGTCCGGAGTCATCGTTTTTCATCAGAAAATTAATTTTTCAGACTATACCAAAAATGATTCAAAATGTCAAATGGATCGTGCCTCATGTTGAATAACGACTTTTTAACCCCTCAGAGTGACCAAAAATGCCATTTTTACAGAGTTTTGCTTACTCAAAAGCTTCAATTTTGACCAATTTCAGGCACATAAATGACTTTAAACACACTTATTTTAGTTGAAAAAGTCCTAATTCACATCCAACAGTCGTTTGGAGTCAAAAGATTAAATGTTAAAATTTCATCGATATGGACCATTTTGGGGACGTTCGACAGGTCCGGAGTCATCGTTTTTCATCAGAAAATGAATTTTTCAGACTATACCAAAAATGATTCAAAATGTGAAATGGATCGTGCCTCATGTTGAATAACCACTTTTTAACCCCTCAGAGTGACCAAAATTGCCATTTTTACAGAGTTTTGCTTACTCAAAAGCTTCAATTTTGACCAATTTCAGGCACGTAAATGACTTTAAACACACTTATTTCAGTTGAAAAAGACTTAATTCGCATCCAACAGTCGTTTGGAGTCAAAATATTAAATGTTACAATTTCATCGATATGGACCATTTTGGGGACCTTCGACAGGTCCGGAGTCATCGTTTTTCATCAGAAAATGAATTCTTCGGACTATACCAAAAATGATTCAAAATGTGAAATGGATCGTGCCTCATGTTGAATAACCACTTTTTAACCCCTCAGAGTGACCAAAATTGCCATTTTTACAGAGTTTTGCTTACACAAAAGCTTCAATTTTGACCAATTTCAGGCACATAAATGACTTTAAACACACGTATTTTAGTTGAAAAAGACTTAATTCGCATCCAACAGTCGTTTGGAGTCAAAATATTAAATGTTAAAATTTCATCGATATGGACCATTTTGGGGACATTCGACAGGTCCGGAGTCATCGTTTTTCATCAGAAAATTAATTTTTCAGACTATACCAAAAATGATTCAAAATGTCAAATGGATCGTGCCTCATGTTGAATAACGACTTTTTAACCCCTCAGAGTGACCAAAAATGCCATTTTTACAGAGTTTTGCTTACTCAAAAGCTTCAATTTTGACCAATTTCAGGCACATAAATGACTTTAAACACACTTATTTTAGTTGAAAAAGTCCTAATTCACATCCAACAGTCGTTTGGAGTCAAAAGATTAAATGTTAAAATTTCATCGATATGGACCATTTTGGGGACGTTCGACAGGTCCGGAGTCATCGTTTTTCATCAGAAAATGAATTTTTCGGACTATACCAAAAATGATTCAAAATGTCAAATAGATTGTGCCTCATGTTGAATAACCACTTTTTAACCCCTCAGAGTGACCAAAATTGCCATTTTTACAGAGTTTTGCTTACACAAAAGCTTCAATTTTGACCAATTTTAGGCACATAAATGACTTTAAACACACTTATTTTAGTTGAAAAAGACTTAATTCATATCCAACAGTCGTTTGGAGTCAAAAGATTAAATGTTAAAATTTCATCGATATGGACCATTTTGGGGACGTTCGACATGTCCGGAGTCATCGTTTTTCATCAGAAAATGAATTTTTCGGACTGTACCAAAAATGATTCAAAATGTCAAATGGATCGTGCCTCATGTTGAATAACCACTTTTTAACCCCTCAGAGTGACCAAAATTGCCATTTTTACAGAGTATTGCTTACACAAAAGCTTCAATTTTGACCAATTTCAGGCACATAAATGACTTTAAACTCACTTATTTTAGTTGAAAAAGACTTAATTCACATTCAACAGTCGTTTGGAGTCAAAAGATTAAATGTTAAAATTTCATCGATATGGACCATTTTGGGGACGTTCGACAGGTCCGGAGTCATCGTTTTTCATCAGAAAATGAATTTTTCGGACTGTACCAAAAATGATTCAAAATGTCAAATGGATCGTGCCTCATGTTGAATAACCACTTTTTAACCCTACAGAGTGACCAAAATTGCCATTTTTACAGAGTTTTGCTTACACAAAAGCTTCAATTTTGACCAATTTCAGGCACATAAATGACTTTAAACACACTTATTTTAGTTGAAAAAGGCTTAATTCACATCCAACAGTCGTTTGGAGTCAAAAGATTAAATGTTAAAATTTCATCGATATGGACCATTTTGGGGACGTTCGACATGTCCGGAGTCATCGTTTTTCATCAGAAAATGAATTTTTCGGACTGTACCAAAAATGATTCAAAATGTCAAATGGATCGTGCCTCATGTTGAATAACCACTTTTTAACCCCTCAGAGTGACCAAAATTGCCATTTTTACAGAGTATTGCTTACACAAAAGCTTCAATTTTGACCAATTTCAGGCACATAAATGACTTTAAACTCACTTATTTTAGTTGAAAAAGACTTAATTCACATTCAACAGTCGTTTGGAGTCAAAAGATTAAATGTTAAAATTTCATCGATATGGACCATTTTGGGGACGTTCGACAGGTCCGGAGTCATCGTTTTTCATCAGAAAATGAATTTTTCGGACTGTACCAAAAATGATTCAAAATGTCAAATGGATCGTGCCTCATGTTGAATAACCACTTTTTAACCCTACAGAGTGACCAAAATTGCCATTTTTACAGAGTTTTGCTTACACAAAAGCTTCAATTTTGACCAATTTCAGGCACATAAATGACTTTAAACACACTTATTTTAGTTGAAAAAGACTTAATTCACATCCAACAGTCGTTTGGAGTCAAAAGATTAAATGTTAAAATTTCATCGATATGGACCATTTTGGGGACGTTCGACAGGTCCGGAGTCATCGTTTTTCATCAGAAAATGAATTTTTCAGACTATACCAAAAATGATTCAAAATGCCAAAGTGATCGTGCCTCATGTTGAATAACGACTTTTTAACCCCTCAGAGTGACCAAAATTGCCATTTTTACAGAGTTTTGCTTACTCAAAAGCTTCAATTTTGACCAATTTCAGGCACATAAATGACTTTAAACACACTTATTTTAGTTGAAAAAGTCCTAATTCACATCCAACAGTCGTTTGGAGTCAAAAGATTAAATGTTAAAATTTCATCGATATGGACCATTTTGGGGACGTTCGACAGGTCGGGAGTCATCGTTTTTCATCAGAAAATGAATTTTTCGGACTATACCAAAAATGATTCAAAATGTCAAATAGATTGTGCCTCATGTTGAATAACCACTTTTTAACCCCTCAGAGTGACCAAAATTGCCATTTTTACAGAGTTTTGCTTACACAAAAGCTTCAATTTTGACCAATTTCAGGCACATAAATGACTTTAAACACACTTATTTTAGTTGAAAAAGACTTAATTCACATCCAACAGTCGTTTGGAGTCAAAAGATTAAATGTTAAAATTTCATCGATATGGACCATTTTGGGGACGTTCGACAGGTCCGGAGTCATCGTTTTTCATCAGAAAATGAATTTTTCGGACTATATCAAAAATGATTCAAAATGCCAAAGTGATCGTGCCTCATGTTGAATAACGACTTTTTAACCCCTCAGAGTGACCAAAATTGCCATTTTTACAGAGTTTTGCTTACTCAAAAGCTTCAATTTTGACCAATTTCAGGCACATAAATGACTTTAAACACACTTATTTTAGTTGAAAAAGTCCTAATTCACATCCAACAGTCGTTTGGAGTCAAAAGATTAAATGTTAAAATTTCATCGATATGGACCATTTTGGGGACGTTCGACAGGTCGGGAGTCATCGTTTTTCATCAGAAAATGAATTTTTCGGACTATACCAAAAATGATTCAAAATGTCAAATAGATTGTGCCTCATGTTGAATAACCACTTTTTAACCCCTCAGAGTGACCAAAATTGCCATTTTTACAGAGTTTTGCTTACACAAAAGCTTCAATTTTGACCAATTTCAGGCACATAAATGACTTTAAACACACTTATTTTAGTTGAAAAAGACTTAATTCACATCCAACAGTCGTTTGGAGTCAAAAGATTAAATGTTAAAATTTCAGCGATATGGACCATTTTGGGGACGTTCGACAGGTCCGGAGTCATCGTTTTTCATCAGAAAATGAATTCTTCGGACTATACCAAAAATGATTCAAAATGTGAAATGGATCGTGCCTCATGTTGAATAACCACTTTTTAACCCCTCAGAGTGACCAAAATTGCCATTTTTACAGAGTTTTGCTTACACAAAAGCTTCAATTTTGACCAATTTCAGGCACATAAATGACTTTAAACACACGTATTTTAGTTGAAAAAGACTTAATTCGCATCCAACAGTCGTTTGGAGTCAAAATATTAAATGTTAAAATTTCATCGATATGGACCATTTTGGGGACATTCGACAGGTCCGGAGTCATCGTTTTTCATCAGAAAATTAATTTTTCAGACTATACCAAAAATGATTCAAAATGTCAAATGGATCGTGCCTCATGTTGAATAACGACTTTTTAACCCCTCAGAGTGACCAAAAATGCCATTTTTACAGAGTTTTGCTTACTCAAAAGCTTCAATTTTGACCAATTTCAGGCACATAAATGACTTTAAACACACTTATTTTAGTTGAAAAAGTCCTAATTCACATCCAACAGTCGTTTGGAGTCAAAAGATTAAATGTTAAAATTTCATCGATATGGACCATTTTGGGGACGTTCGACAGGTCCGGAGTCATCGTTTTTCATCAGAAAATGAATTTTTCAGACTATACCAAAAATGATTCAAAATGTCAAATAGATTGTGCCTCATGTTGAATAACCACTTTTTAACCCCTCAGAGTGACCAAAATTGCCATTTTTACAGAGTTTTGCTTACACAAAAGCTTCAATTTTGACCAATTTCAGGCACATAAATGACTTTAAACACACTTATTTTAGTTGAAAAAGACTTAATTCACATCCAACAGTCGTTTGGAGTCAAAAGATTAAATGTTAAAATTTCATCGATATGGACCATTTTGGGGACGTTCGACAGGTCCGGAGTCATCGTTTTTCATCAGAAAATGAATTCTTCGGACTATACCAAAAATGATTCAAAATGTGAAATGGATCGTGCCTCATGTTGAATAACCACTTTTTAACCCCTCAGAGTGACCAAAATTGCCATTTTTACAGAGTTTTGCTTACTCAAAAGCTTCAATTTTGACCAATTTCAGGCACGTAAATGACTTTAAACACACTTATTTCAGTTGAAAAAGACTTAATTCGCATCCAACAGTCGTTTGGAGTCAAAATATTAAATGTTACAATTTCATCGATATGGACCATTTTGGGGACATTCGACAGGTCCGGAGTCAACGTTTTTCATCAGAAAATTAATTTTTCAGACTATACCAAAAATGATTCAAAATGTCAAATGGATCGTGCCTCATGTTGAATAACCACTTTTTAACCCCTCAGAGTGACCAAAATTGCCATTTTTACAGAGTTTTGCTTACACAAAAGCTTCAATTTTGACCAATTTCAGGCACATAAATGACTTTAAACACACTTATTTTAGTTGAAAAAGACTTAATTCACATCCAACAGTCGTTTGGAGTCAAAAGATTAAATGTTAAAATTTAATCGATATGGACCATTTTGGGGACGTTCGACAGGTCCGGAGTCATCGTTTTTCATCAGAAAATGAATTTTTCGGACTATATCAAAAATGATTCAAAATGCCAAAGTGATCGTGCCTCATGTTGAATAACGACTTTTTAACCCCTCAGAGTGACCAAAATTGCCATTTTTACAGAGTTTTGCTTACTCAAAAGCTTCAATTTTGACCAATTTCAGGCACATAAATGACTTTAAACACACGTATTTTAGTTGAAAAAGACTTAATTCGCATCCAACAGTCGTTTGGAGTCAAAATATTAAATGTTAAAATTTCATCGATATGGACCATTTTGGGGACATTCGACAGGTCCGGAGTCATCGTTTTTCATCAGAAAATTAATTTTTCAGACTATACCAAAAATGATTCAAAATGTCAAATGGATCGTGCCTCATGTTGAATAACGACTTTTTAACCCCTCAGAGTGACCAAAAATGCCATTTTTA
The DNA here is from genome assembly GCF_964263255.1 of Lissotriton vulgaris. Taxonomy (NCBI): domain Eukaryota; kingdom Metazoa; phylum Chordata; class Amphibia; order Caudata; family Salamandridae; genus Lissotriton; species Lissotriton vulgaris. The sequence goes on along the minus strand of NW_028240631.1, from coordinate 585,134 downwards.
CAGAGTTTTGCTTACTCAAAAGCTTCAATTTTGACCAATTTCAGGCACATAAATGACTTTAAACACACTTATTTTAGTTGAAAAAGTCCTAATTCACATCCAACAGTCGTTTGGAGTCAAAAGATTAAATGTTAAAATTTCATCGATATGGACCATTTTGGGGACGTTCGACAGGTCCGGAGTCATCGTTTTTCATCAGAAAATGAATTTTTCAGACTATACCAAAAATGATTCAAAATGTCAAATAGATTGTGCCTCATGTTGAATAACCACTTTTTAACCCCTCAGAGTGACCAAAATTGCCATTTTTACAGAGTTTTGCTTACTCAAAAGCTTCAATTTTGACCAATTTCAGGCACGTAAATGACTTTAAACACACTTATTTCAGTTGAAAAAGACTTAATTCGCATCCAACAGTCGTTTGGAGTCAAAATATTAAATGTTACAATTTCATCGATATGGACCATTTTGGGGACATTCGACAGGTCCGGAGTCAACGTTTTTCATCAGAAAATTAATTTTTCAGACTATACCAAAAATGATTCAAAATGTCAAATGGATCGTGCCTCATGTTGAATAACCACTTTTTAACCCCTCAGAGTGACCAAAATTGCCATTTTTACAGAGTTTTGCTTACAGAAAAGCTTCAATTTTGACCAATTTCAGGCACATAAATGACTTTAAACACACTTATTTTAGTTGAAAAAGACTTAATTCACATCCAACAGTCGTTTGGAGTCAAAAGATTAAATGTTAAAATTTAATCGATATGGACCATTTTGGGGACGTTCGACAGGTCCGGAGTCATCGTTTTTCATCAGAAAATGAATTTTTCGGACTATATCAAAAATGATTCAAAATGCCAAAGTGATCGTGCCTCATGTTGAATAACGACTTTTTAACCCCTCAGAGTGACCAAAATTGCCATTTTTACAGAGTTTTGCTTACTCAAAAGCTTCAATTTTGACCAATTTCAGGCACATAAATGACTTTAAACACACTTATTTTAGTTGAAAAAGTCCTAATTCACATCCAACAGTCGTTTGGAGTCAAAAGATTAAATGTTAAAATTTCATCGATATGGACCATTTTGGGGACGTTCGACAGGTCCGGAGTCATCGTTTTTCATCAGAAAATGAATTTTTCGGACTATACCAAAAATGATTCAAAATGTCAAATTGATCGTGCCTCATGTTGAATAACCACTTTTTAACCCCTCAGAGTGACCAAAATTGCAATTTTTACAGAGTTTTGCTTACTCAAAAGTTTAAATTTTGACCAATTTCAGGCACATAAATGACTTTAAACACACTTATTTTAGTTGAAAAAGACTTAATTCACATCCAACAGTGGTTTGGAGTCAAAAGATTAAATGTTAAAATTTCATCGATATGGACCATTTTGGGGACGTTCGACAGGTCCGGAGTCATCGTTTTTCATCAGAAAATGAATTTTTCGGACTGTACCAAAAATGATTCAAAATGTCAAATGGATCGTGCCTCATGTTGAATAACCACTTTTTAACCCCTCAGAGTGACCAAAATTGCCATTTTTACTGAGTTTTGCTTACACAAAAGCTTCAATTTTGACCAATTTCAGGCACATAAATGACTTTAAACACACTTATTTTAGTTGAAAAAGACTTAATTCACATTCAAAAGTCGTTTGGAGTCAAAAGATTAAATTTTAAAATTTCATCGATATGGACCATTTTGGGGACGTTCGACAGGTCCGGAGTCATCGTTTTTCATCAGAAAATGAATTTTTCGGACTGTACCAAAAATGATTCAAAATGTCAAATGGATCGTGCCTCATGTTGAATACCCACTTTTTAACCCCTCAGAGTGACCAAAATTGCCATTTTTACAGAGTTTTGCTTACACAAAAGCTTCAATTTTGACCAATTTCAGGCACATAAATGACTTTAAACACACTTATTTTAGTTGAAAAAGACTTAATTCACATCCAACAGTGGTTTGGAGTCAAAAGATTAAATGTTAAAATTTCATCGATATGGACCATTTTGGGGACGTTCGACAGGTCCGGAGTCATCGTTTTTCATCAGAAAATGAATTTTTCGGACTGTACCAAAAATGATTCAAAATGTCAAATGGATCGTGCCTCATGTTGAATAACCACTTTTTAACCCCTCAGAGTGACCAAAATTGCCATTTTTACAGAGTTTTGCTTACACAAAAGCTTCAATTTTGACCAATTTCAGGCACATAAATGACTTTAAACACACTTATTTTAGTTGAAAAAGACTTAATTCACATTCAACAGTCGTTTGGAGTCAAAAGATTAAATGTTAAAATTTCATCGATATGGACCATTTTGGGGACGTTCGACAGGTCCGGAGTCATCGTTTTTCATCAGAAAATGAATTTTTCGGACTGTACATAAAATGATTCAAAATGTCAAATGGATCGTGCCTCATGTTGAATAACCACTTTTTAACCACTCAGAGTGACCAAAATTGCAATTTTTACAGAGTTTTGCTTACTCAAAAGTTTAAATTTTGACCAATTTCAGGCACATAAATGACTTTAAACACACTTATTTTAGTTGAAAAAGTCATAATTCACATCCAACAGTCGTTTGGAGTCAAAAGATTAAATGTTAAAATTTCATCGATATGGACCATTTTGGGGACATTCGACAGGTCCGGAGTCATCGTTTTTCATCAGAAAATGAATTTTTCGGAGTATATCAAAAATGATTCAAAATGCCAAAGTGATCGTGCCTCATGTTGATTAACGACTTTTTAACCCCTCAGAGTGACCAAAATTGCCATTTTTACAGAGTTTTGCTTACTCAAAAGCTTCAATTTTGACCAATTTCAGGCACATAAATGACTTTAAACACACTTATTTTAGTTGAAAAAGTCCTAATTCACATCCAACAGTCGTTTGGAGTCAAAAGATTAAATGTTAAAATTTCATCGATATGGACCATTTTGGGGACGTTCGACAGGTCCGGAGTCATCGTTTTTCATCAGAAAATGAATTTTTCGGACTATACCAAAAATGATTCAAAATGTCAAATAGATTGTGCCTCATGTTGAATAACCACTTTTTAACCCCTCAGAGTGACCAAAATTGCCATTTTTACAGAGTTTTGCTTACACAAAAGCTTCAATTTTGACCAATTTCAGGCACATAAATGACTTTAAACACACTTATTTTAGTTGAAAAAGACTTAATTCACAACCAACAGTCGTTTGGAGTCAAAAGATTAAATGTTAAAATTTCATCGATATGGACCATTTTGGGGACGTTCGACAGGTCCGGAGTCATCGTTTTTCATCAGAAAATGAATTCTTCGGACTATACCAAAAATGATTCAAAATGTGAAATGGATCGTGCCTCATGTTGAATAACCACTTTTTAACCCCTCAGAGTGACCAAAATTGCCATTTTTACAGAGTTTTGCTTACTCAAAAGCTTCAATTTTGACCAATTTCAGGCACGTAAATGACTTTAAACACACTTATTTCAGTTGAAAAAGACTTAATTCGCATCCAACAGTCGTTTGGAGTCAAAATATTAAATGTTACAATTTCATCGATATGGACCATTTTGGGGACATTCGACAGGTCCGGAGTCAACGTTTTTCATCAGAAATTTAATTTTTCAGACTATACCAAAAATGATTCAAAATGTCAAATGGATCGTGCCTCATGTTGAATAACCACTTTTTAACCCCTCAGAGTGACCAAAATTGCCATTTTTACAGAGTTTTGCTTACACAAAAGCTTCAATTTTGACCAATTTCAGGCACATAAATGACTTTAAACACACTTATTTTAGTTGAAAAAGACTTAATTCACATCCAACAGTCGTTTGGAGTCAAAAGATTAAATGTTAAAATTTCATCGATATGGACCATTTTGGGGACGTTCGACAGGTCCGGAGTCATCGTTTTTCATCAGAAAATGAATTTTTCGGACTATATCAAAAATGATTCAAAATGCCAAAGTGATCGTGCCTCATGTTGAATAACGACTTTTTAACCCCTCAGAGTGACCAAAATTGCCATTTTTACAGAGTTTTGCTTACTCAAAAGCTTCAATTTTGACCAATTTCAGGCACATAAATGACTTTAAACACACTTATTTTAGTTGAAAAAGTCCTAATTCACATCCAACAGTCGTTTGGAGTCAAAAGATTAAATGTTAAAATTTCATCGATATGGACCATTTTGGGGACGTTCGACAGGTCCGGAGTCATCGTTTTTCATCAGAAAATGAATTTTTCGGACTATACCAAAAATGATTCAAAATGTCAAATAGATTGTGCCTCATGTTGAATAACCACTTTTTAACCCCTCAGAGTGACCAAAATTGCCATTTTTACAGAGTTTTGCTTACACAAAAGCTTCAATTTTGACCAATTTCAGGCACATAAATGACTTTAAACACACTTATTTTAGTTGAAAAAGACTTAATTCACATCCAACAGTCGTTTTGAGTCAAAAGATTAAGGGCCAGATGTAGGTAATTTTTTATTACCGACCTCTTAAATACCGAGTCATACCGACTCGGTATTACCGAGTAGGAAAATGAGATGTAGGTAATGAAGGCGGTAAGAAATACCGACTCGGAACCAGTCGGTAATCGGAAACGGTATTTACCGTCTCGGAATATACCTACACGGTAAAATCCGAGACGGAAAAACCCAAACCGATCCACCGGTGCCACGGCCCATAGGAATGAATGGCAACATCCGACCCGGTAAATACCGAGTAGGTAAACACCGACCCGGTATTTACCGGGTCGGAACTACCCGCCGCAGATTTTGAAACTGACAAACATGTGCGCCTGTGAACCAATCAGGTACTTCAACCACACCCAAATTCCAAGCCACAGGGGAACCAACCAATCAGATCCTACCACCACACCCCAGTACTTGGGACAGGCCACGCCCATGCAGGTGCAGAAACAAACAGTCAGGAGAGCAGGAGGACAGAGTGTGGAGCAGCCTTACCTGAGTCAAAAAAACACTGCAAGATGGAGAGCCAGGAGGCACAGAGAGAAGCTGCAGAGCGCAAAAGGAAGCAGAAGTTCAGCCAGGAGGAACTGCAGGTGCTGATTTCTGAGGTTGTCAGACATCATGGCAGAATTCTAGGAAAGCAAACTCTGCATGTTGCAGAATCCATCAAACGCAGCACCTGGTTGGACATACAAGGCAAGGTAAATGCCATTGGTGTCACCCACCGTGACCTAGAAGACCTAAAAAAACGGTGGTATGACATCCGCATTATCACCAAAAAGAAGCTTGCTGCCCACCGCAAGGAATGTGATGCTACAGGCGGAGGAAGTAACAGAGCCCCCAGACTCACCGACATCGAGGAGATGGTTGCAACCACCCTTGAGAAGGAATGTATACACGGAATAGGAGACGCAGACAGCTCAGCAAGAGGAGCCAAGAAACCAGGTAAGATGCAACAACACTATCATTTACCCTTTTACCTATTCCCCTCACAGGACAAATCAGACTCCACAACAGGTTTAAGTAATGTCCTGCAATGCATCCTGTGAAATGTAGTCACGTGTAGATACCTCAGAGCAGTCAGCGTGCATTGCAGCAAGGGGAGCAACAGACAAGTAGCATAGGCAAATGAGAGACAGGCTAAAGTGCAATAGAAGTGTATTTTATCACATGACACAGGTGATCAACATAACTGACACAATGTCCATGTCTGTCCACAGGAGAGTCAAAGCGCAGCACAGCTGAGGTCAGAGAGAAGAGGAGGGAAGGAGCCGGACCTAGCACATCTCACGCAGGGCAGGACCAAGAGCAGGCAGCCCCGATACCTGAGGAGGCAACTGCTGGAAATCCACAATCCCCTCTCCTATTCGGCAGTCAGGACACAGGAGCGGCAGAACTATCACCCACCCCCACATCACCATCCCCAGTGCTGGGAAGAGTCAGGAGCCATGATGTGCCCCCTCGCAGAATACTGCAAACATCATCGGAGGAGGAGGAGGAGGAGGGTGGCACACAGGACAGAGGCAATACCGAGCAGCAGCCCACTCCCAGAGTCACGCGGGCCAGTGTCCGAGGGCGACGTCCACGGGAGGAAGAGGATGTGCGGCAAGTCCAAAGTGTCTTCTGCGGACTGGAGGCCACCATGGTGAAGGTGCAGCGCCTGCAGGCGAAAGCAATGATGGGGGTTCAGAGGCACGCACGCACAACAAATGAAAAACTGGATGCAGTAGGCAAGGGCATAGGGGAAATGGCAGAGAGCATGCAATCAATGGCGACAGGAATATCGGATATCACACAGTGCATGACTGTCCTGTGTGACAAATTGGACAGGGACCATTTGGCGAGACGCAAGGCCCGTGTGGATGCGCGCAAGCAAACCATGGCCCTGAACACGTTTGCAACTGCCATAGTGCAGTGCTGCAACAATTTAAGTGAAGGCATGGCCAGGATGACCTCTGCAATGGAGCTGGTGCTCGCGCAACAGACTGGCACTGGAGGCGACACTTGTGCTGCCGAAAGCGAGGGGTCCGCCAGCAGGAGTGGTGCAGGCAATCCTGTGCATGAGTTACGGAGGAGTGGCAGGCGTGGTGGAAGTGTGACAGGCCAGCGTGAGGACATAGACTCACAGCAACAGCAGCCCCGCCCTGTGTCCCGTGCCCACAAACAATGACTTAGCACTCCAACCAAGGCTGTAGTCACGGTGGTGTTAACCGTGACATCACACTCATGGAGTGTTTGTATTAGTGAGCCCAATGTGAGCTAACAATGCTGTGGCGTAGTGAATATTAAACTACTTCAACAAAGTTACATTCATGCCTGTGTCTCTTTACTCACTCAGAAATATTGTTGTGTAACCTCTGCCCGTCTCAGTCTCCCATCTGTAGCTGCTGCTGCCACTGTAGCTTGGGGCTCTGCCACCTCTGGGTCGTCATCAATGTTCTCATGATATGTGAGCTCCACCTCAGTGCCTTGCTTGGTGGCGAGATTATGCAACATTGCACAGGTTGCTATTATTTTGCAGCAGATGATTGGGGTGTACTGCCGTGCACCTCCACTCTTGTGGAGGCAGCGAAACCTGCTCTTTAGGAGCCCAAAAGTGCGCTCAACTACGTTTCGTGTGGATCTGTGAGCCACGTTGTATCGCCTTTCACTCCTGGTGGATGGGTTGAGGTAGGGAGTGAGCACGAAGGACCGCAGGGCATATGCACTGTCGCCTAGGGGGAGAAAGATAGACATTAATTTCAAGTACATGAGACGTACATCTAATGTGAGTGTCAGGGTGTGTCAATGTGATTTACCTAGCAGGTATCCATTTCCAAATTCTCCGGCAAGTAGGCGCGTGTATATTCCACTGTTCTGGAAGATGTATGAATCATGGCTACTTCCGGGGAACTTGGCTACGATGTCAGTGATGAGGTTACCTGCATTACATATGACCTGGACGTTGATGGAGTGCGTCGATTTGCGATTCCGGTATATGTGCTCTGTGGCTGCAGGTGGACAGAGTGGGACGTGGGTGCCATCGATGCAGCCGATCACGTGAGGGAAGTGTGCCAGGTGATAAAAGTCAGTCTTGGTTTTGGCTAATTCTGCCGGTGTAACAGGGAATGAAATATAATGCCCCATTCTCTGCATCATGGCGTCAAGAAACCGCCTGAAGAAGCGGGACAGGCAGCCCTGGGACACGCCACCCACTGCAGCTATCACACTCTGGTAGCTCCCTGAGGCCAGCAGGTGTAAGCTACATAGCACCTGGACATGAGGTGGGATCGCATGGGCCCTGGGTGTTGGGTGGTCCAGGAGAGGGTGTAGGTCCCTGATCAATTGCTTGATGGTGTCTGGGTGTAGCCTGTACCTCTGCAGTATTTCAGGCTCTGTCAATTGGAACAGTGTTATCCTCTGCCTGTACACTTGTTCCTCCCTTAGCCATTCTCTCTGTCCTGCTGCCTGTAGTCTCTGCCGTCTTGCTATGATGTAAAAAGCCGCCATCATGGGTCCTGAGGTGCATTTTGGGACTTTTTTTATAGCCCTCCCTTGGTTACCACCTGCTTTCAATGCATGGTAAATACCGACTGATTAATACCGTTTTTCGGCAGACTCGGTATTTTTTCGGCTTACCTACATCTCCATGGCTAATTTTTACCGTTCCTGATTTTCCGAGTCGGAGAATACCAACTCGGTATTTATGTATACGGTATCTTCCGACACGGTAATTTTACCGGGTCATTCTTACCGAGTCGGTATGTTTCCGAGTCGGATTTTCACAAGTCGGTAAATCATGGCCTCCTACATCTCATTTCCTCGGTAACGGCCGAGTTTACCGATTTTCGGCCGTTACCACCCGGTAAAAGCCTACCTACATCTGGCCCTAAATGTTAAAATTTCAGCGATATGGACCATTTTGGGGACGTTCGACAGGTCCGGAGTCATCGTTTTTCATCAGAAAATGAATTCTTCGGACTATACCAAAAATGATTCAAAATGTGAAATGGATCGTGCCTCATGTTGAATAACCACTTTTTAACCCCTCAGAGTGACCAAAATTGCCATTTTTACAGAGTTTTGCTTACACAAAAGCTTCAATTTTGACCAATTTCAGGCACATAAATGACTTTAAACACACGTATTTTAGTTGAAAAAGACTTAATTCGCATCCAACAGTCGTTTGGAGTCAAAATATTAAATGTTAAAATTTCATCGATATGGACCATTTTGGGGACATTCGACAGGTCCGGAGTCATCGTTTTTCATCAGAAAATTAATTTTTCAGACTATACCAAAAATGATTCAAAATGTCAAATGGATCGTGCCTCATGTTGAATAACGACTTTTTAACCCCTCAGAGTGACCAAAAATGCCATTTTTACAGAGTTTTGCTTACTCAAAAGCTTCAATTTTGACCAATTTCAGGCACATAAATGACTTTAAACACACTTATTTTAGTTGAAAAAGTCCTAATTCACATCCAACAGTCGTTTGGAGTCAAAAGATTAAATGTTAAAATTTCATCGATATGGACCATTTTGGGGACGTTTGACAGGTCCGGAGTCATCGTTTTTCATCAGAAAATGAATTTTTCGGACTATACCAAAAATGATTCAAAATGTCAAATAGATTGTGCCTCATGTTGAATAACCACTTTTTAACCCCTCAGAGTGACCAAAATTGCCATTTTTACAGAGTTTTGCTTACACAAAAGCTTCAATTTTGACCAATTTCAGGCACATAAATGACTTTAAACACACTTATTTTAGTTGAAAAAGACTTAATTCATATCCAACAGTCGTTTGGAGTCAAAAGATTAAATGTTAAAATTTCATCGATATGGACCATTTTGGGGACGTTCGACATGTCCAGAGTCATCGTTTTTCATCAGAAAATGAATTTTTCGGACTGTACCAAAAATGATTCAAAATGTCAAATGGATCGTGCCTCATGTTGAATAACCACTTTTTAACCCCTCAGAGTGACCAAAATTGCCATTTTTACAGAGTATTGCTTACACAAAAGCTTCAATTTTGACCAATTTCAGGCACATAAATGACTTTAAACACACTTATTTTAGTTGAAAAAGACTTAATTCACATCCAACAGTCGTTTGGAGTCAAAAGATTAAATGTTAAAATTTCATCGATATGGACCATTTTGGGGACGTTCGACAGGTCCGGAGTCATCGTTTTTCATCAGAAAATGAATTTTTCGGACTATATCAAAAATGATTCAAAATACCAAAGTGATCGTGCCTCATGTTGAATAACGACTTTTTAACCCCTCAGAGTGACCAAAATTGCCATTTTTACAGAGTTTTGCTTACTCAAAAGCTTCAATTTTGACCAATTTCAGGCACATAAATGACTTTAAACACACGTATTTTAGTTGAAAAAGTCCTAATTCACATCCAACAGTCGTTTGGAGTCAAAAGATTAAATGTTAAAATTTCATCGATATGGACCATTTTGGGGACGTTCGACAGGTCGGGAGTCATCGTTTTTCATCAGAAAATGAATTTTTCGGACTATACCAAAAATGATTCAAAATGTCAAATAGATTGTGCCTCATGTTGAATAACCACTTTTTAACCCCTCAGAGTGACCAAAATTGCCATTTTTACAGAGTTTTGCTTACACAAAAGCTTCAATTTTGACCAATTTCAGGCACATAAATGACTTTAAACACACTTATTTTAGTTGAAAAAGACTTAATTCACATCCAACAGTCGTTTGGAGTCAAAAGATTAAATGTTAAAATTTCAGCGATATGGACCATTTTGGGGACGTTCGACAGGTCCGGAGTCATCGTTTTTCATCAGAAAATGAATTCTTCGGACTATACCAAAAATGATTCAAAATGTGAAATGGATCGTGCCTCATGTTGAATAACCACTTTTTAACCCCTCAGAGTGACCAAAATTGCCATTTTTACAGAGTTTTGCTTACACAAAAGCTTCAATTTTGACCAATTTCAGGCACATAAATGACTTTAAACACACGTATTTTAGTTGAAAAAGACTTAATTCGCATCCAACAGTCGTTTGGAGTCAAAATATTAAATGTTAAAATTTCATCGATATGGACCATTTTGGGGACATTCGACAGGTCCGGAGTCATCGTTTTTCATCAGAAAATTAATTTTTCAGACTATACCAAAAATGATTCAAAATGTCAAATGGATCGTGCCTCATGTTGAATAACGACTTTTTAACCCCTCAGAGTGACCAAAAATGCCATTTTTACAGAGTTTTGCTTACTCAAAAGCTTCAATTTTGACCAATTTCAGGCACATAAATGACTTTAAACACACTTATTTTAGTTGAAAAAGTCCTAATTCACATCCAACAGTCGTTTGGAGTCAAAAGATTAAATGTTAAAATTTCATCATTATGGACCATTTTGGGGACGTTCGACAGGTCCGGAGTCATCGTTTTTCATCAGAAAATGAATTTTTCAGACTATACCAAAAATGATTCAAAATGTCAAATAGATTGTGCCTCATGTTGAATAACCACTTTTTAACCCCTCAGAGTGACCAAAATTGCCATTTTTACAGAGTTTTGCTTACACAAAAGCTTCAATTTTGACCAATTTCAGGCACATAAATGACTTTAAACACACTTATTTTAGTTGAAAAAGACTTAATTCACATCCAACAGTCGTTTGGAGTCAAAAGATTAAATGTTAAAATTTCATCGATATGGACCATTTTGGGGACGTTCGACAGGTCCGGAGTCATCGTTTTTCATCAGAAAATGAATTCTTCGGACTATACCAAAAATGATTCAAAATGTGAAATGGATCGTGCCTCATGTTGAATAACCACTTTTTAACCCCTCAGAGTGACCAAAATTGCCATTTTTACAGAGTTTTGCTTACTCAAAAGCTTCAATTTTGACCAATTTCAGGCACGTAAATGACTTTAAACACACTTATTTCAGTTGAAAAAGACTTAATTCGCATCCAACAGTCGTTTGGAGTCAAAATATTAAATGTTACAATTTCATCGATATGGACCATTTTGGGGACATTCGACAGCCCGGAGTCAACGTTTTTCATCAGAAATTTAATTTTTCAGACTATACCAAAAATGATTCAAAATGTCAAATGGATCGTGCCTCATGTTGAATAACCACTTTTTAACCCCTCAGAGTGACCAAAATTGCCATTTTTACAGAGTTTTTCGGACTATATCAAAAATGATTCAAAATGCCAAAGTGATCGTGCCTCATGTTGAATAACGACGTTTTAACCCCTCAGAGTGACCAAAATTGCCATTTTTACAGAGTTTTGCTTACTCAAAAGCTTCAATTTTGACCAATTTCAGGCACATAAATGACTTTAAACACACTTATTTTAGTTGAAAAAGTCCTAATTCACATCCAACAGTCGTTTGGAGTCAAAAGATTAAATGTTAAAATTTCATCGATATGGACCATTTTGGGGACGTTCGACAGTCATCGTTTTTCATCAGAAAATGAATTTTTCGGACTATACCAAAAATGATTCAAAATGTCAAATAGATTGTGCCTCATGTTGAATAACCACTTTTTAACCCCTCAGAGTGACCAAAATTGCCATTTTTACAGAGTTTTGCTTACACAAAAGCTTCAATTTTGACCAATTTCAGGCACATAAATGACTTTAAACACACTTATTTTAGTTGAAAAAGACTTAATTCACATCCAACAGTCGTTTGGAGTCAAAAGATTAAATGTTAAAATTTCAGCGATATGGACCATTTTGGGGACGTTCGACAGGTCCGGAGTCATCGTTTTTCATCAGAAAATGAATTCTTCGGACTATACCAAAAATGATTCAAAATGTGAAATGGATCGTGCCTCATGTTGAATAACCACTTTTTAACCCCTCAGAGTGACCAAAATTGCCATTTTTACAGAGTTTTGCTTACACAAAAGCTTCAATTTTGACCAATTTCAGGCACATAAATGACTTTAAACACACGTATTTTAGTTGAAAAAGACTTAATTCGCATCCAACAGTCGTTTGGAGTCAAAATATTAAATGTTAAAATTTCATCGATATGGACCATTTTGGGGACATTCGACAGGTCCGGAGTCATCGTTTTTCATCAGAAAATTAATTTTTCAGACTATACCAAAAATGATTCAAAATGTCAAATGGATCGTGCCTCATGTTGAATAACGACTTTTTAACCCCTCAGAGTGACCAAAAATGCCATTTTTACAGAGTTTTGCTTACTCAAAAGCTTCAATTTTGACCAATTTCAGGCACATAAATGACTTTAAACACACTTATTTTAGTTGAAAAAGTCCTAATTCACATCCAACAGTCGTTTGGAGTCAAAAGATTAAATGTTAAAATTTCATCGATATGGACCATTTTGGGGACGTTTGACAGGTCCGGAGTCATCGTTTTTCATCAGAAAATGAATTTTTCGGACTATACCAAAAATGATTCAAAATGTCAAATAGATTGTGCCTCATGTTGAATAACCACTTTTTAACCCCTCAGAGTGACCAAAATTGCCATTTTTACAGAGTTTTGCTTACACAAAAGCTTCAATTTTGACCAATTTCAGGCACATAAATGACTTTAAACACACTTATTTTAGTTGAAAAAGACTTAATTCATATCCAACAGTCGTTTGGAGTCAAAAGATTAAATGTTAAAATTTCATCGATATGGACCATTTTGGGGACGTTCGACATGTCCAGAGTCATCGTTTTTCATCAGAAAATGAATTTTTCGGACTGTACCAAAAATGATTCAAAATGTCAAATGGATCGTGCCTCATGTTGAATAACCACTTTTTAACCCCTCAGAGTGACCAAAATTGCCATTTTTACAGAGTATTGCTTACACAAAAGCTTCAATTTTGACCAATTTCAGGCACATAAATGACTTTAAACACACTTATTTTAGTTGAAAAAGACTTAATTCACATCCAACAGTCGTTTGGAGTCAAAAGATTAAATGTTAAAATTTCATCGATATGGACCATTTTGGGGACGTTCGACAGGTCCGGAGTCATCGTTTTTCATCAGAAAATGAATTTTTCGGACTATATCAAAAATGATTCAAAATACCAAAGTGATCGTGCCTCATGTTGAATAACGACTTTTTAACCCCTCAGAGTGACCAAAATTGCCATTTTTACAGAGTTTTGCTTACTCAAAAGCTTCAATTTTGACCAATTTCAGGCACATAAATGACTTTAAACACACGTATTTTAGTTGAAAAAGTCCTAATTCACATCCAACAGTCGTTTGGAGTCAAAAGATTAAATGTTAAAATTTCATCGATATGGACCATTTTGGGGACGTTCGACAGGTCGGGAGTCATCGTTTTTCATCAGAAAATGAATTTTTCGGACTATACCAAAAATGATTCAAAATGTCAAATAGATTGTGCCTCATGTTGAATAACCACTTTTTAACCCCTCAGAGTGACCAAAATTGCCATTTTTACAGAGTTTTGCTTACACAAAAGCTTCAATTTTGACCAATTTCAGGCACATAAATGACTTTAAACACACTTATTTTAGTTGAAAAAGACTTAATTCACATCCAACAGTCGTTTGGAGTCAAAAGATTAAATGTTAAAATTTCAGCGATATGGACCATTTTGGGGACGTTCGACAGGTCCGGAGTCATCGTTTTTCATCAGAAAATGAATTCTTCGGACTATACCAAAAATAATTCAAAATGTGAAATGGATCGTGCCTCATGTTGAATAACCACTTTTTAACCCCTCAGAGTGACCAAAATTGCCATTTTTACAGAGTTTTGCTTACACAAAAGCTTCAATTTTGACCAATTTCAGGCACATAAATGACTTTAAACACACGTATTTTAGTTGAAAAAGACTTAATTCGCATCCAACAGTCGTTTGGAGTCAAAATATTAAATGTTAAAATTTCATCGATATGGACCATTTTGGGGACATTCGACAGGTCCGGAGTCATCGTTTTTCATCAGAAAATTAATTTTTCAGACTATACCAAAAATGATTCAAAACGTCAAATGGATCGTGCCTCATGTTGAATAACGACTTTTTAACCCCTCAGAGTGACCAAAAATGCCATTTTTACAGAGTTTTGCTTACTCAAAAGCTTCAATTTTGACCAATTTCAGGCACATAAATGACTTTAAACACACTTATTTTAGTTGAAAAAGTCCTAATTCACATCCAACAGTCGTTTGGAGTCAAAAGATTAAATGTTAAAATTTCATCATTATGGACCATTTTGGGGACGTTCGACAGGTCCGGAGTCATCGTTTTTCATCAGAAAATGAATTTTTCAGACTATACCAAAAATGATTCAAAATGTCAAATAGATTGTGCCTCATGTTGAATAACCACTTTTTAACCCCTCAGAGTGACCAAAATTGCCATTTTTACAGAGTTTTGCTTACACAAAAGCTTCAATTTTGACCAATTTCAGGCACATAAATGACTTTAAACACACTTATTTTAGTTGAAAAAGACTTAATTCATATCCAACAGTCGTTTGGAGTCAAAAGATTAAATGTTAAAATTTCATCGGTATGGACCATTTTGGGGACGTTCGACATGTCCGGAGTCATCGTTTTTCATCAGAAAATGAATTTTTCGGACTATACCAAAAATGATTCAAAATGTCAAATTGATCGTGCCTCATGTTGAATAACCACTTTTTAACCCCTCAGAGTGACCAAAATTGCAATTTTTACAGAGTTTTGCTTACTCAAAAGTTTAAATTTTGACCAATTTCAGGCACATAAATGACTTTAAACACACTTATTTTAGTTGAAAAAGACTTAATTCACATCCAACAGTGGTTTGGAGTCAAAAGATTAAATGTTAAAATTTCATCGATATGGACCATTTTGGGGACGTTCGACATGTCCGGAGTCATCGTTTTTCATCAGAAAATGAATTTTTCGGACTGTACCAAAAATGATTCAAAATGTCAAATGGATCGTGCCTCATGTTGAATAACCACTTTTTAACCCCTCAGAGTGACCAAAATTGCCATTTTTACTGAGTTTTGCTTACACAAAAGCTTCAATTTTGACCAATTTCAGGCACATAAATGACTTTAAACACACTTATTTTAGTTGAAAAAGACTTAATTCACATTCAACAGTCGTTTGGAGTCAAAAGATTAAATTTTAAAATTTCATCGATATGGACCATTTTGGGGACGTTCGACAGGTCCGGAGTCATCGTTTTTCATCAGAAAATGAATTTTTCGGACTGTACCAAAAATGATTCAAAATGTCAAATGGATCGTGCCTCATGTTGAATAACCACTTTTTAACCCCTCAGAGTGACCAAAATTGCCATTTTTACAGAGTTTTGCTTACACAAAAGCTTCAATTTTGACCAATTTCAGGCACATAAATGACTTTAAACACACTTATTTTAGTTGAAAAAGACTTAATTCACATCCAACAGTGGTTTGGAGTCAAAAGATTAAATGTTAAAATTTCATCGATATGGACCATTTTGGGGACGTTCGACAGGTCCGGAGTCATCGTTTTTCATCAGAAAATGAATTTTTCGGACTGTACCAAAAATGATTCAAAATGTCAAATGGATCGTGCCTCATGTTGAATAACCACTTTTTAACCCCTCAGAGTGACCAAAATTGCCATTTTTACAGAGTTTTGCTTACACAAAAGCTTCAATTTTGACCAATTTCAGGCACATAAATGACTTTAAACACACTTATTTTAGTTGAAAAAGACTTAATTCACATTCAACAGTCGTTTGGAGTCAAAAGATTAAATGTTAAAATTTCATCGATATGGACCATTTTGGGGACGTTCGACAGGTCCGGAGTCATCGTTTTTCATCAGAAAATGAATTTTTCGGACTGTACATAAAATGATTCAAAATGTCAAATGGATCGTGCCTCATGTTGAATAACCACTTTTTAACCCCTCAGAGTGACCAAAATTGCCATTTTTACAGAGTTTTGCTTACTCAAAAGCTTGAATTTTGACCAATTTCAGGCACATAAATGACTTTAAACACACTTATTTTAGTTGAAAAAGTCATAATTCACATCCAACAGTCGTTTGGAGTCAAAAGATTAAATGTTAAAATTTCATCGATATGGACCATTTTGGGGACGTTCGACAGGTCCGGAGTCATCGTTTTTCATCAGAAAATGAATTCTTCGGACTATACCAAAAATGATTCAAAATGTGAAATGGATCGTGCCTCATGTTGAATAACCACTTTTTAACCCCTCAGAGTGACCAAAATTGCCATTTTTACAGAGTTTTGCTTACACAAAAGCTTCAATTTTGACCAATTTCAGGCACATAAATGACTTTAAACACACTTATTTTAGTTGAAAAAGACTTAATTCACATCCAACAGTCGTTTGGAGTCAAAAGATTAAATGTTAAAATTTCATCAATATGGACCATTTTGGGGACGTTCGACAGGTCCGGAGTCATCGTTTTTCATCAGAAAATGAATTCTTCGGACTATACCAAAAATGATTCAAAATGTGAAATGGATCGTGCCTCATGTTGAATAACCACTTTTTAACCCCTCAGAGTGACCAAAATTGCCATTTTTACAGAGTTTTGCTTACTCAAAAGCTTCAATTTTGACCAATTTCAGGCACATAAATGACTTTAAACACACTTATTTTAGTTGAAAAAGTCCTAATTCACATCCAACAGTCGTTTGGAGTCAAAAGATTAAATGTTAAAATTTCATCGATATGGACCATTTTGGGGACGTTCGACAGGTCCGGAGTCATCGTTTTTCATCAGAAAATTAATTTTTCAGACTATACCAAAAATGATTCAAAATGTCAAATGGATCGTGCCTCATGTTGAATAACCACTTTTTAACCCCTCAGAGTGACCAAAATTGCCATTTTTACAGAGTTTTGCTTACACAAAAGCTTCAATTTTGACCAATTTCAGGCACATAAATGACTTTAAACACACGTATTTTAGTTGAAAAAGACTTAATTCGCATCCAACAGTCGTTTGGAGTCAAAATATTAAATGTTAAAATTTCATCGATATGGACCATTTTGGGGACGTTCGACAGGTCCGGAGTCATCGTTTTTCATCAGAAAATGAATTTTTCGGACTGTACCAAAAATGATTCAAAATGTCAAATGGATCGTGCCTCATGTTGAATAACCACTTTTTAACCCCTCAGAGTGACCAAAATTGCCATTTTTACAGAGTTTTGCTTACACAAAAGCTTCAATTTTGACCAATTTCAGGCACATAAATGACTTTAAACACACTTATTTTAGTTGAAAAAGACTTAATTCACATCCAACAGTGGTTTGGAGTCAAAAGATTAAATGTTAAAATTTCATCGATATGGACCATTTTGGGGACGTTCGACAGGTCCGGAGTCATCGTTTTTCATCAGAAAATGAATTTTTCGGACTGTACCAAAAATGATTCAAAATGTCAAATGGATCGTGCCTCATGTTGAATAACCACTTTTTAACCCCTCAGAGTGACCAAAATTGCCATTTTTACAGAGTTTTGCTTACACAAAAGCTTCAATTTTGACCAATTTCAGGCACATAAATGACTTTAAACACACTTATTTTAGTTGAAAAAGACTTAATTCACATTCAACAGTCGTTTGGAGTCAAAAGATTAAATGTTAAAATTTCATCGATATGGACCATTTTGGGGACGTTCGACAGGTCCGGAGTCATCGTTTTTCATCAGAAAATGAATTTTTCGGACTGTACATAAAATGATTCAAAATGTCAAATGGATCGTGCCTCATGTTGAATAACCACTTTTTAACCCCTCAGAGTGACCAAAATTGCCATTTTTACAGAGTTTTGCTTACTCAAAAGCTTGAATTTTGACCAATTTCAGGCACATAAATGACTTTAAACACACTTATTTTAGTTGAAAAAGTCATAATTCACATCCAACAGTCGTTTGGAGTCAAAAGATTAAATGTTAAAATTTCATCGATATGGACCATTTTGGGGACGTTCGACAGGTCCGGAGTCATCGTTTTTCATCAGAAAATGAATTCTTCGGACTATACCAAAAATGATTCAAAATGTGAAATGGATCGTGCCTCATGTTGAATAACCACTTTTTAACCCCTCAGAGTGACCAAAATTGCCATTTTTACAGAGTTTTGCTTACACAAAAGCTTCAATTTTGACCAATTTCAGGCACATAAATGACTTTAAACACACTTATTTTAGTTGAAAAAGACTTAATTCACATCCAACAGTCGTTTGGAGTCAAAAGATTAAATGTTAAAATTTCATCAATATGGACCATTTTGGGGACGTTCGACAGGTCCGGAGTCATCGTTTTTCATCAGAAAATGAATTCTTCGGACTATACCAAAAATGATTCAAAATGTGAAATGGATCGTGCCTCATGTTGAATAACCACTTTTTAACCCCTCAGAGTGACCAAAATTGCCATTTTTACAGAGTTTTGCTTACTCAAAAGCTTCAATTTTGACCAATTTCAGGCACATAAATGACTTTAAACACACTTATTTTAGTTGAAAAAGTCCTAATTCACATCCAACAGTCGTTTGGAGTCAAAAGATTAAATGTTAAAATTTCATCGATATGGACCATTTTGGGGACGTTCGACAGGTCCGGAGTCATCGTTTTTCATCAGAAAATTAATTTTTCAGACTATACCAAAAATGATTCAAAATGTCAAATGGATCGTGCCTCATGTTGAATAACCACTTTTTAACCCCTCAGAGTGACCAAAATTGCCATTTTTACAGAGTTTTGCTTACACAAAAGCTTCAATTTTGACCAATTTCAGGCACATAAATGACTTTAAACACACGTATTTTAGTTGAAAAAGACTTAATTCGCATCCAACAGTCGTTTGGAGTCAAAATATTAAATGTTAAAATTTCATCGATATGGACCATTTTGGGGACGTTCGACAGGTCCGGAGTCATCGTTTTTCATCAGAAAATTAATTTTTCGGACTATATCAAAAATGATTCAAAATGTCAAATGGATCGTGCCTCATGTTGAATAACGACTTTTTAACCCCTCAGAGTGACCAAAAATGCAATTTTTACAGAGTTTTGCTTACTCAAAAGCTTCAATTTTGACCAATTTCAGGCACATAAATGACTTTAAACACACTTATTTTCGTTGAAAAAGTCCTAATTCACATCCAACAGTCGTTTGGAGTCAAAAGATTAAATGTTAAAATTTCATCGATATGGACCATTTTGGGGACGTTCGACAGGTCCGGAGTCATCGTTTTTCATCAGAAAATGAATTTTTCGGACTATACCAAAAATGATTCAAAATGTCAAATAGATTGTGCCTCATGTTGAATAACCACTTTTTAACCCCTCAGAGTGACCAAAATTGCCATTTTTACAGAGTTTTGCTTACACAAAAGCTTCAATTTTGACCAATTTCAGGCACATAAATGACTTTAAACACACTTATTTTAGTTGAAAAAGACTTAATTCATATCCAACAGTCGTTTGGAGTCAAAAGATTAAATGTTAAAATTTCATCGATATGGACCATTTTGGGGACGTTCGACATGTCCGGAGTCATCGCTTTTCATCAGAAAATGAATTTTTCGGACTGTACCAAAAATGATTCAAAATGTCAAATGGATCGTGCCTCATGTTGAATAACCACTTTTTAACCCCTCAGAGTGACCAAAATTGCCATTTTTACACAGTATTGCTTACACAAAAGCTTCAATTTTGACCAATTTCAGGCACATAAATGACTTTAAACTCACTTATTTTAGTTGAAAAAGACTTAATTCACATTCAACAGTCGTTTGGAGTCAAAAGATTAAATGTTAAAATTTCATCGATATGGACCATTTTGGGGACGTTCGACAGGTCCGGAGTCATCGTTTTTCATCAGAAAATGAATTTTTCGGACTGTACCAAAAATCATTCAAAATGTCAAATGGATCGTGCCTCATGTTGAATAACCACTTTTTAACCCTACAGAGTGACCAAAATTGCCATTTTTACAGAGTTTTGCTTACACAAAAGCTTCAATTTTGACCAATTTCAGGCACATAAATGACTTTAAACACACTTATTTTAGTTGAAAAAGACTTAATTCACATCCAACAGTCGTTTGGAGTCAAAAGATTAAATGTTAAAATTTCATCGATATGGACCATTTTGGGGACGTTCGACAGGTCCGGAGTCATCGTTTTTCATCAGAAAATGAATTTTTCGGACTATATCAAAAATGATTCAAAATGCCAAAGTGATCGTGCCTCATGTTGAATAACGACTTTTTAACCCCTCAGAGTGACCAAAATTGCCATTTTTACAGAGTTTTGCTTACTCAAAAGCTTCAATTTTGACCAATTTCAGGCACATAAATGACTTTAAACACACTTATTTTAGTTGAAAAAGACTTAATTCACATCCAACAGTCGTTTGGAGTCAAAAGATTAAATGTTAAAATTTCAGCGATATGGACCATTTTGGGGGCGTTCGACAGGTCCGGAGTCATCGTTTTTCATCAGAAAATGAATTCTTCGGACTATACCAAAAATGATTCAAAATGTGAAATGGATCGTGCCTCATGTTGAATAACCACTTTTTAACCCCTCAGAGTGACCAAAATTGCCATTTTTACAGAGTTTTGCTTACACAAAAGCTTCAATTTTGACCAATTTCAGGCACATAAATGACTTTAAACACACGTATTTTAGTTGAAAAAGACTTAATTCGCATCCAACAGTCGTTTGGAGTCAAAATATTAAATGTTAAAATTTCATCGATATGGACCATTTTGGGGACATTCGACAGGTCCGGAGTCATCGTTTTTCATCAGAAAATTAATTTTTCAGACTATACCAAAAATGATTCAAAATGTCAAATGGATCGTGCCTCATGTTGAATAACGACTTTTTAACCCCTCAGAGTGACCAAAAATGCCATTTTTACAGAGTTTTGCTTACTCAAAAGCTTCAATTTTGACCAATTTCAGGCACATAAATGACTTTAAACACACTTATTTTAGTTGAAAAAGTCCTAATTCACATCCAACAGTCGTTTGGAGTCAAAAGATTAAATGTTAAAATTTCATCGATATGGACCATTTTGGGGACGTTCGACAGGTCCGGAGTCATCGTTTTTCATCAGAAAATGAATTTTTCGGACTATACCAAAAATGATTCAAAATGTCAAATAGATTGTGCCTCATGTTGAATAACCACTTTTTAACCCCTCAGAGTGACCAAAATTGCCATTTTTATAGAGTTTTGCTTACACAAAAGCTTCAATTTTGACCAATTTCAGGCACATAAATGACTTTAAACACACTTATTTTAGTTGAAAAAGACTTAATTCATATCCAACAGTCGTTTGGAGTCAAAAGATTAAATGTTAAAATTTCATCGATATGGACCATTTTGGGGACGTTCGACATGTCCGGAGTCATCGTTTTTCATCAGAAAATGAATTTTTCTGACTATACCAAAAATGATTCAAAATGTCAAATTGATCGTGCCTCATGTTGAATAACCACTTTTTAACCCCTCAGAGTGACCAAAATTGCAATTTTTACAGAGTTTTGCTTACTCAAAAGTTTAAATTTTGAACAATTTCAGGCACATAAATGACTTTAAACACACTTATTTTAGTTGAAAAAGACTTAATTCACATCCAACAGTGGTTTGGAGTCAAAAGATTAAATGTTAAAATTTCATCGATATGGACCATTTTGGGGACGTTCGACAGGTCCGGAGTCATCGTTTTTCATCAGAAAATGAATTTTTCGGACTGTACCAAAAATGATTCAAAATGTCAAATGGATCGTGCCTCATGTTGAATAACCACTTTTTAACCCCTCAGAGTGACCAAAATTGCCATTTTTACAGAGTTTTGCTTACTCAAAAGCTTCAATTTTGACCAATTTCAGGCACATAAATGACTTTAATCACACTTATTTTAGTTGAAAAAGTCCTAATTCACATCCAACAGTCGTTTGGAGTCAAAAGATTAAATGTTAAAATTTCATCGATATGGACCATTTTGGGGGCGTTCGACAGGTCCGGAGTCATCGTTTTTCATCAGAAAATGAATTTTTCGGACTATATCAAAAATGATTCAAAATGCCAAAGTGATCGTGCCTCATGTTGAATAACGACTTTTTAACCCCTCAGAGTGACCAAAATTGCCATTTTTACAGAGTTTTGCTTACTCAAAAGCTTCAATTTTGACCAATTTCAGGCACATAAATGACTTTAAACACACTTATTTTAGTTGAAAAAGACTTAATTCACATCCAACAGTCGTTTGGAGTCAAAAGATTAAATGTTAAAATTTCAGCGATATGGACCATTTTGGGGACGTTCGACAGGTCCGGAGTCATCGTTTTTCATCAGAAAATGAATTCTTCGGACTATACCAAAAATGATTCAAAATGTGAAATGGATCGTGCCTCATGTTGAATAACCACTTTTTAACCCCTCAGAGTGACCAAAATTGCCATTTTTACAGAGTTTTGCTTACACAAAAGCTTCAATTTTGACCAATTTCAGGCACATAAATGACTTTAAACACACGTATTTTAGTTGAAAAAGACTTAATTCGCATCCAACAGTCGTTTGGAGTCAAAATATTAAATGTTAAAATTTCATCGATATGGACCATTTTGGGGACATTCGACAGGTCCGGAGTCATCGTTTTTCATCAGAAAATTAATTTTTCAGACTATACCAAAAATGATTCAAAATGTCAAATGGATCGTGCCTCATGTTGAATAACGACTTTTTAACCCCTCAGAGTGACCAAAATGCCATTTTTACAGAGTTTTGCTTACTCAAAAGCTTCAATTTTGACCAATTTCAGGCACATAAATGACTTTAAACACACTTATTTTAGTTGAAAAAGTCCTAATTCACATCCAACAGTCGTTTGGAGTCAAAAGATTAAATGTTAAAATTTCATCGATATGGACCATTTTGGGGACGTTCGACAGGTCCGGAGTCATCGTTTTTCATCAGAAAATGAATTTTTCGGACTATACCAAAAATGATTCAAAATGTCAAATAGATTGTGCCTCATGTTGAATAACCACTTTTTAACCCCTCAGAGTGACCAAAATTGCAATTTTTATAGAGTTTTGCTTACACAAAAGCTTCAATTTTGACCAATTTCAGGCACATAAATGACTTTAAACACACTTATTTTAGTTGAAAAAGACTTAATTCATATCCAACAGTCGTTTGGAGTCAAAAGATTAAATGTTAAAATTTCATCGATATGGACCATTTTGGGGACGTTCGACAGGTCCGGAGTCATCGTTTTTCATCAGAAAATGAATTTTTCGGACTGTACCAAAAATGATTCAAAATGTCAAATGGATCGTGCCTCATGTTGAATAACCACTTTTTAACCCCTCAGAGTGACCAAAATTGCCATTTTTACTGAGTTTTGCTTACACAAAAGCTTCAATTTTGACCAATTTCAGGCACATAAATGACTTTAAACACACTTATTTTAGTTGAAAAAGACTTAATTCACATTCAACAGTCGTTTGGAGTCAAAAGATTAAATTTTAAAATTTCATCGATATGGACCATTTTGGGGACGTTCGACAGGTCCGGAGTCATCGTTTTTCATCAGAAAATGAATTTTTCGGACTGTACCAAAAATGATTCAAAATGTCAAATGGATCGTGCCTCATGTTGAATAACCACTTTTTAACCCCTCAGAGTGACCAAAATTGCCATTTTTA
This sequence comes from Lissotriton vulgaris, assembly GCF_964263255.1. NCBI lineage: Eukaryota > Metazoa > Chordata > Amphibia > Caudata > Salamandridae > Lissotriton > Lissotriton vulgaris. The sequence goes on along the minus strand of NW_028240631.1, from coordinate 560,940 downwards.
CAGAGTTTTGCTTACTCAAAAGCTTCAATTTTGACCAATTTCAGGCACATAAATGACTTTAATCACACTTATTTTAGTTGAAAAAGTCCTAATTCACATCCAACAGTCGTTTGGAGTCAAAAGATTAAATGTTAAAATTTCATCGATATGGACCATTTTGGGGACGTTCGACAGGTCCGGAGTCATCGTTTTTCATCAGAAAATGAATTTTTCGGACTATATCAAAAATGATTCAAAATGCCAAAGTGATCGTGCCTCATGTTGAATAACGACTTTTTAACCCCTCAGAGTGACCAAAATTGCCATTTTTACAGAGTTTTGCTTACTCAAAAGCTTCAATTTTGACCAATTTCAGGCACATAAATGACTTTAAACACACGTATTTTAGTTGAAAAAGACTTAATTCGCATCCAACAGTCGTTTGGAGTCAAAATATTAAATGTTAAAATTTCATCGATATGGACCATTTTGGGGACGTTCGACAGGTCCGGAGTCATCGTTTTTCATCAGAAAATGAATTTTTCGGACTATACCAAAAATGATTCAAAATGTCAAATAGATTGTGCCTCATGTTGAATAACCACTTTTTAACCCCTCAGAGTGACCAAAATTGCAATTTTTATAGAGTTTTGCTTACACAAAAGCTTCAATTTTGACCAATTTCAGGCACATAAATGACTTTAAACACACTTATTTTAGTTGAAAAAGACTTAATTCATATCCAACAGTCGTTTGGAGTCAAAAGATTAAATGTTAAAATTTCATCGATATGGACCATTTTGGGGACGTTCGACAGGTCCGTAGTCATCGTTTTTCATCAGAAAATGAATTTTTCGGACTGTACCAAAAATGATTCAAAATGTCAAATGGATCGTGCCTCATGTTGAATAACCACTTTTTAACCCCTCAGAGTGACCAAAATTGCCATTTTTACTGAGTTTTGCTTACACAAAAGCTTCAATTTTGACCAATTTCAGGCACATAAATGACTTTAAACACACTTATTTTAGTTGAAAAAGACTTAATTCACATTCAACAGTCGTTTGGAGTCAAAAGATTAAATTTTAAAATTTCATCGATATGGACCATTTTGGGGACGTTCGACAGGTCCGGAGTCATCGTTTTTCATCAGAAAATGAATTTTTCGGACTGTACCAAAAATGATTCAAAATGTCAAATGGATCGTGCCTCATGTTGAATAACCACTTTTTAACCCCTCAGAGTGACCAAAATTGCCATTTTTACAGAGTTTTGCTTACTCAAAAGCTTCAATTTTGACCAATTTCAGGCACATAAATGACTTTAAACACACTTATTTTAGTTGAAAAAGTCCTAATTCACATCCAACAGTCGTTTGGAGTCAAAAGATTAAATGTTAAAATTTCATCGATATGGACCATTTTGGGGACGTTCGACAGGTCCGGAGTCATCGTTTTTCATCAGAAAATGAATTTTTCGGACTATACCAAAAATGATTCAAAATGTCAAATAGATCGTGCCTCATGTTGAATAACCACTTTTTCACCCCTCAGAGTGACCAAAATTGCCATTTTTACAGAGTTTTGCTTACACAAAAGCTTCAATTTTGACCAATTTCAGGCACATAAATGACTTTAAACACACTTATTTTAGTTGAAAAAGACTTAATTCACATCCAACAGTCGTTTGGAGTCAAAATATTAAATGTTACAATTTCATCGATATGGACCATTTTGGGGACATTCGACAGGTCCGGAGTCAACGTTTTTCATCAGAAAATTAATTTTTCAGACTATACCAAAAATGATTCAAAATGTCAAATGGATCGTGCCTCATGTTGAATAACCACTTTTTAACCCCTCAGAGTGACCAAAATTGCCATTTTTACAGAGTTTTGCTTACACAAAAGCTTCAATTTTGACCAATTTCAGGCACATAAATGACTTTAAACACACTTATTTTAGTTGAAAAAGACTTAATTCACATCCAACAGTCGTTTGGAGTCAAAAGATTAAATGTTAAAATTTAATCGATATGGACCATTTTGGGGACGTTCGACAGGTCCGGAGTCATCGTTTTTCATCAGAAAATGAATTTTTCGGACTATATCAAAAATGATTCAAAATGCCAAAGTGATCGTGCCTCATGTTGAATAACGACTTTTTAACCCCTCAGAGTGACCAAAATTGCCATTTTTACAGAGTTTTGCTTACACAAAAGCTTCAATTTTGACCAATTTCAGGCACATAAATGACTTTAAACACACTTATTTTAGTTGAAAAAGACTTAATTCACATCCAACAGTCGTTTGGAGTCAAAAGATTAAATGTTAAAATTTCAGCGATATGGACCATTTTGGGGACGTTCGACAGGTCCGGAGTCATCGTTTTTCATCAGAAAATGAATTTTTCGGACTATACCAAAAATGATTCAAAATGTCAAATAGATTGTGCCTCATGTTGAATAACCACTTTTTAACCCCTCAGAGTGACCAAAATTGCCATTTTTACAGAGTTTTGCTTACACAAAAGCTTCAATTTTGACCAATTTCAGGCACATAAATGACTTTAAACACACTTATTTTAGTTGAAAAAGACTTAATTTACATCCAACAGTCGTTTGGAGTCAAAAGATTAAATGTTAAAATTTCAGCGATATGGACCATTTTGGGGACGTTCGACAGGTCCGGAGTCATCGTTTTTCATCAGAAAATGAATTCTTCGGACTATACCAAAAATGATTCAAAATGTGAAATGGATCGTGCCTCATGTTGAATAACCACTTTTTAACCCCTCAGAGTGACCAAAATTGCCATTTTTACAGAGTTTTGCTTACACAAAAGCTTCAATTTTGACCAATTTCAGGCACATAAATGACTTTAAACACACGTATTTTAGTTGAAAAAGACTTAATTCGCATCCAACCAGTCGTTTGGAGTCAAAATATTAAATGTTAAAATTTCATCGATATGGACCATTTTGGGGACATTCGACAGGTCCGGAGTCATCGTTTTTCATCAGAAAATTAATTTTTCAGACTATACCAAAAATGATTCAAAATGTCAAATGGATCGTGCCTCATGTTGAATAACCACTTTTTAACCCCTCAGAGTGACCAAAATTGCCATTTTTACAGAGTTTTGCTTACACAAAAGCTTCAATTTTGACCAATTTCAGGCACATAAATGACTTTAAACACACTTATTTTAGTTGAAAAAGACTTAATTCATATCCAACAGTCGTTTGGAGTCAAAAGATTAAATGTTAAAATTTCATCGATATGGACCATTTTGGGGACGTTCGACATGTCCGGAGTCATCGTTTTTCATCAGAAAATGAATTTTTCGGACTGTACCAAAAATGATTCAAAATGTAAAATGGATCGTGCCTCATGTTGAATAACCACTTTTTAACCCCTCAGAGTGACCAAAATTGCCATTTTTACACAGTATTGCTTACACAAAAGCTTCAATTTTGACCAATTTCAGGCACATAAATGACTTTAAACTCACTTATTTTAGTTGAAAAAGACTTAATTCACATTCAACAGTCGTTTGGAGTCAAAAGATTAAATGTTAAAATTTCATCGATATGGACCATTTTGGGGACGTTCGACAGGAGTCATCGTTTTTCATCAGAAAATGAATTCTTCGGACTATACCAAAAATGATTCAAAATGTGAAATGGATCGTGCCTCATGTTGAATAACCACTTTTTAACCCCTCAGAGTGACCAAAATTGCCATTTTTACAGAGTTTTGCTTACTCAAAAGCTTCAATTTTGACCAATTTCAGGCACGTAAATGACTTTAAACACACTTATTTCAGTTGAAAAAGACTTAATTCGCATCCAACAGTCGTTTGGAGTCAAAATATTAAATGTTACAATTTCATCGATATGGACCATTTTGGGGACATTCGACAGGTCCGGAGTCAACGTTTTTCATCAGAAAATTAATTTTTCAGACTATACCAAAAATGATTCAAAATGTCAAATGGATCGTGCCTCATGTTGAATAACCACTTTTTAACCCCTCAGAGTGACCAAAATTGCCATTTTTACAGAGTTTTGCTTACACAAAAGCTTCAATTTTGACCAATTTCAGGCACATAAATGACTTTAAACACACTTATTTTAGTTGAAAAAGACTTAATTCACATCCAACAGTCGTTTGGAGTCAAAAGATTAAATGTTAAAATTTAATCGATATGGACCATTTTGGGGACGTTCGACAGGTCCGGAGTCATCGTTTTTCATCAGAAAATGAATTTTTCGGACTATATCAAAAATGATTCAAAATGCCAAAGTGATCGTGCCTCATGTTGAATAACGACTTTTTAACCCCTCAGAGTGACCAAAATTGCCATTTTTACAGAGTTTTGCTTACTCAAAAGCTTCAATTTTGACCAATTTCAGGCACATAAATGACTTTAAACACACTTATTTTAGTTGAAAAAGTCCTAATTCACATCCAACAGTCGTTTGGAGTCAAAAGATTAAATGTTAAAATTTCATCGATATGGACCATTTTGGGGACGTTCGACAGGTCCGGAGGCATCGTTTTTCATCAGAAAATGAATTTTTCGGACTATACCAAAAATGATTCAAAATGTCAAATAGATTGTGCCTCATGTTGAATAACCACTTTTTAACCCCTCAGAGTGACCAAAATTGCCATTTTTACAGAGTTTTGCTTACACAAAAGCTTCAATTTTGACCAATTTCAGGCACATAAATGACTTTAAACACACTTATTTTAGTTGAAAAAGACTTAATTTACATCCAACAGTCGTTTGGAGTCAAAAGATTAAATGTTAAAATTTCAGCGATATGGACCATTTTGGGGACGTTCGACAGGTCCGGAGTCATCGTTTTTCATCAGAAAATGAATTCTTCGGACTATACCAAAAATGATTCAAAATGTGAAATGGATCGTGCCTCATGTTGAATAACCACTTTTTAACCCCTCAGAGTGACCAAAATTGCCATTTTTACAGAGTTTTGCTTACACAAAAGCTTCAATTTTGACCAATTTCAGGCACATAAATGACTTTAAACACACGTATTTTAGTTGAAAAAGACTTAATTCGCATCCAACCAGTCGTTTGGAGTCAAAATATTAAATGTTAAAATTTCATCGATATGGACCATTTTGGGGACATTCGACAGGTCCGGAGTCATCGTTTTTCATCAGAAAATTAATTTTTCAGACTATACCAAAAATGATTCAAAATGTCAAATGGATCGTGCCTCATGTTGAATAACCACTTTTTAACCCCTCAGAGTGACCAAAATTGCCATTTTTACAGAGTTTTGCTTACACAAAAGCTTCAATTTTGACCAATTTCAGGCACATAAATGACTTTAAACACACTTATTTTAGTTGAAAAAGACTTAATTCATATCCAACAGTCGTTTGGAGTCAAAAGATTAAATGTTAAAATTTCATCGATATGGACCATTTTGGGGACGTTCGACATGTCCGGAGTCATCGTTTTTCATCAGAAAATGAATTTTTCGGACTGTACCAAAAATGATTCAAAATGTAAAATGGATCGTGCCTCATGTTGAATAACCACTTTTTAACCCCTCAGAGTGACCAAAATTGCCATTTTTACACAGTATTGCTTACACAAAAGCTTCAATTTTGACCAATTTCAGGCACATAAATGACTTTAAACTCACTTATTTTAGTTGAAAAAGACTTAATTCACATTCAACAGTCGTTTGGAGTCAAAAGATTAAATGTTAAAATTTCATCGATATGGACCATTTTGGGGACGTTCGACAGGAGTCATCGTTTTTCATCAGAAAATGAATTTTTCGGACTGTACCAAAAATGATTCAAAATGTCAAATGGATCGTGCCTCATGTTGAATAACCACTTTTTAACCCTACAGAGTGACCAAAATTGCCATTTTTACAGAGTTTTGCTTACACAAAAGCTTCAATTTTGACCAATTTCAGGCACATAAATGACTTTAAACACACTTATTTTAGTTGAAAAAGACTTAATTCACATCCAACAGTCGTTTGGAGTCAAAAGATTAAATGTTAAAATTTCATCGATATGGACCATTTTGGGGACGTTCGACAGGTCCGGAGTCATCGTTTTTCATCAGAAAATGAATTTTTCGGACTATACCAAAAATGATTCAAAATGTCAAATGGATCGTGCCTCATGTTGAATAACGACTTTTTAACCCCTCAGAGTGACCAAAAATGCAATTTTTACAGAGTTTTGCTTACTCAAAAGCTTCAATTTTGACCAATTTCAGGCACATAAATGACTTTAAACACACTTATTTTCGTTGAAAAAGTCCTAATTCACATCCAACAGTCGTTTGGAGTCAAAAGATTAAATGTTAAAATTTCATCGATATGGACCATTTTGGGGACGTTCGACAGGTCCGGAGTCATCGTTTTTCATCAGAAAATGAATTTTTCGGACTATACCAAAAATGATTCAAAATGTCAAATAGATTGTGCCTCATGTTGAATAACCACTTTTTAACCCCTCAGAGTGACCAAAATTGCCATTTTTACAGAGTTTTGCTTACACAAAAGCTTCAATTTTGACCAATTTCAGGCACATAAATGACTTTAAACACACTTATTTTAGTTGAAAAAGACTTAATTCATATCCAACAGTCGTTTGGAGTCAAAAGATTAAATGTTAAAATTTCATCGATATGGACCATTTTGGGGACGTTCGACATGTCCGGAGTCATCGTTTTTCATCAGAAAATGAATTTTTCGGACTGTACCAAAAATGATTCAAAATGTCAAATGGATCGTGCCTCATGTTGAATAACCACTTTTTAACCCCTCAGAGTGACCAAAATTGCCATTTTTACACAGTATTGCTTACACAAAAGCTTCAATTTTGACCAATTTCAGGCACATAAATGACTTTAAACTCACTTATTTTAGTTGAAAAAGACTTAATTCACATTCAACAGTCGTTTGGAGTCAAAAGATTAAATGTTAAAATTTCATCGATATGGACCATTTTGGGGACGTTCGACAGGTCCGGAGTCATCGTTTTTCATCAGAAAATGAATTTTTCGGACTGTACCAAAAATCATTCAAAATGTCAAATGGATCGTGCCTCATGTTGAATAACCACTTTTTAACCCTACAGAGTGACCAAAATTGCCATTTTTACAGAGTTTTGCTTACACAAAAGCTTCAATTTTGACCAATTTCAGGCGCATAAATGACTTTAAACACACTTATTTTAGTTGAAAAAGACTTAATTCACATCCAACAGTCGTTTGGAGTCAAAAGATTAAATGTTAAAATTTCATCGATATGGACCATTTTGGGGACGTTCGACAGGTCCGGAGTCATCGTTTTTCATCAGAAAATGAATTTTTCGGACTATATCAAAAATGATTCAAAATGCCAAAGTGATCGTGCCTCATGTTGAATAACGACTTTTTAACCCCTCAGAGTGACCAAAATTGCCATTTTTACAGAGTTTTGCTTACTCAAAAGCTTCAATTTTGACCAATTTCAGGCACATAAATGACTTTAAACACACTTATTTTAGTTGAAAAAGACTTAATTCACATCCAACAGTCGTTTGGAGTCAAAAGATTAAATGTTAAAATTTCAGCGATATGGACCATTTTGGGGGCGTTCGACAGGTCCGGAGTCATCGTTTTTCATCAGAAAATGAATTCTTCGGACTATACCAAAAATGATTCAAAATGTGAAATGGATCGTGCCTCATGTTGAATAACCACTTTTTAACCCCTCAGAGTGACCAAAATTGCCATTTTTACAGAGTTTTGCTTACACAAAAGCTTCAATTTTGACCAATTTCAGGCACATAAATGACTTTAAACACACGTATTTTAGTTGAAAAAGACTTAATTCGCATCCAACAGTCGTTTGGAGTCAAAATATTAAATGTTAAAATTTCATCGATATGGACCATTTTGGGGACATTCGACAGGTCCGGAGTCATCGTTTTTCATCAGAAAATTAATTTTTCAGACTATACCAAAAATGATTCAAAATGTCAAATGGATCGTGCCTCATGTTGAATAACGACTTTTTAACCCCTCAGAGTGACCAAAAATGCCATTTTTACAGAGTTTTGCTTACTCAAAAGCTTCAATTTTGACCAATTTCAGGCACATAAATGACTTTAAACACACTTATTTTAGTTGAAAAAGTCCTAATTCACATCCAACAGTCGTTTGGAGTCAAAAGATTAAATGTTAAAATTTCATCGATATGGACCATTTTGGGGACGTTCGACAGGTCCGGAGTCATCGTTTTTCATCAGAAAATGAATTTTTCGGACTATACCAAAAATGATTCAAAATGTCAAATAGATTGTGCCTCATGTTGAATAACCACTTTTTAACCCCTCAGAGTGACCAAAATTGCCATTTTTATAGAGTTTTGCTTACACAAAAGCTTCAATTTTGACCAATTTCAGGCACATAAATGACTTTAAACACACTTATTTTAGTTGAAAAAGACTTAATTCATATCCAACAGTCGTTTGGAGTCAAAAGATTAAATGTTAAAATTTCATCGATATGGACCATTTTGGGGACGTTCGACATGTCCGGAGTCATCGTTTTTCATCAGAAAATGAATTTTTCTGACTATACCAAAAATGATTCAAAATGTCAAATTGATCGTGCCTCATGTTGAATAACCACTTTTTAACCCCTCAGAGTGACCAAAATTGCAATTTTTACAGAGTTTTGCTTACTCAAAAGTTTAAATTTTGAACAATTTCAGGCACATAAATGACTTTAAACACACTTATTTTAGTTGAAAAAGACTTAATTCACATCCAACAGTGGTTTGGAGTCAAAAGATTAAATGTTAAAATTTCATCGATATGGACCATTTTGGGGACGTTCGACAGGTCCGGAGTCATCGTTTTTCATCAGAAAATGAATTTTTCGGACTGTACCAAAAATGATTCAAAATGTCAAATGGATCGTGCCTCATGTTGAATAACCACTTTTTAACCCCTCAGAGTGACCAAAATTGCCATTTTTACTGAGTTTTGCTTACACAAAAGCTTCAATTTTGACCAATTTCAGGCACATAAATGACTTTAAACACACTTATTTTAGTTGAAAAAGACTTAATTCACATTCAACAGTCGTTTGGAGTCAAAAGATTAAATTTTAAAATTTCATCGATATGGACCATTTTGGGGACGTTCGACAGGTCCGGAGTCATCGTTTTTCATCAGAAAATGAATTTTTCGGACTGTACCAAAAATGATTCAAAATGTCAAATGGATCGTGCCTCATGTTGAATAACCACTTTTTAACCCCTCAGAGTGACCAAAATTGCCATTTTTACAGAGTTTTGCTTACTCAAAAGCTTCAATTTTGACCAATTTCAGGCACATAAATGACTTTAATCACACTTATTTTAGTTGAAAAAGTCCTAATTCACATCCAACAGTCGTTTGGAGTCAAAAGATTAAATGTTAAAATTTCATCGATATGGACCATTTTGGGGACGTTCGACAGGTCCGGAGTCATCGTTTTTCATCAGAAAATGAATTTTTCGGACTATATCAAAAATGATTCAAAATGCCAAAGTGATCGTGCCTCATGTTGAATAACGACTTTTTAACCCCTCAGAGTGACCAAAATTGCCATTTTTACAGAGTTTTGCTTACTCAAAAGCTTCAATTTTGACCAATTTCAGGCACATAAATGACTTTAAACACACTTATTTTAGTTGAAAAAGACTTAATTCACATCCAACAGTCGTTTGGAGTCAAAAGATTAAATGTTAAAATTTCAGCGATATGGACCATTTTGGGGACGTTCGACAGGTCCGGAGTCATCGTTTTTCATCAGAAAATGAATTCTTCGGACTATACCAAAAATGATTCAAAATGTGAAATGGATCGTGCCTCATGTTGAATAACCACTTTTTAACCCCTCAGAGTGACCAAAATTGCCATTTTTACAGAGTTTTGCTTACACAAAAGCTTCAATTTTGACCAATTTCAGGCACATAAATGACTTTAAACACACGTATTTTAGTTGAAAAAGACTTAATTCGCATCCAACAGTCGTTTGGAGTCAAAATATTAAATGTTAAAATTTCATCGATATGGACCATTTTGGGGACGTTCGACAGGTCCGGAGTCATCGTTTTTCATCAGAAAATGAATTTTTCGGACTGTACCAAAAATGATTCAAAATGTCAAATGGATCGTGCCTCATGTTGAATAACCACTTTTTAACCCCTCAGAGTGACCAAAATTGCCATTTTTACTGAGTTTTGCTTACACAAAAGCTTCAATTTTGACCAATTTCAGGCACATAAATGACTTTAAACACACTTATTTTAGTTGAAAAAGACTTAATTCACATTCAACAGTCGTTTGGAGTCAAAAGATTAAATGTTAAAATTTCATCGATATGGACCATTTTGGGGACGTTCGACAGGTCCGGAGTCATCGTTTTTCATCAGAAAATGAATTTTTCGGACTGTACCAAAAATGATTCAAAATGTCAAATGGATCGTGCCTCATGTTGAATAACCACTTTTTAACCCCTCAGAGTGACCAAAATTGCCATTTTTACTGAGTTTTGCTTACACAAAAGCTTCAATTTTGACCAATTTCAGGCACATAAATGACTTTAAACTCACTTATTTTAGTTGAAAAAGACTTAATTCACATCCAACAGTGGTTTGGAGTCAAAAGATTAAATGTTAAAATTTCATCGATATGGACCATTTTGGGGACGTTCGACAGGTCCGGAGTCATCGTTTTTCATCAGAAAATGAATTTTTCGGACTGTACCAAAAATGATTCAAAATGTCAAATGGATCGTGCCTCATGTTGAATAACCACTTTTTAACCCCTCAGAGTGACCAAAATTGCCATTTTTACTGAGTTTTGCTTACACAAAAGCTTCAATTTTGACCAATTTCAGGCACATAAATGACTTTAAACACACTTATTTTAGTTGAAAAAGACTTAATTCACATTCAACAGTCGTTTGGAGTCAAAAGATTAAATTTTAAAATTTCATCGATATGGACCATTTTGGGGACGTTCGACAGGTCCGGAGTCATCGTTTTTCATCAGAAAATGAATTTTTCGGACTGTACCAAAAATGATTCAAAATGTCAAATGGATCGTGCCTCATGTTGAATAACCACTTTTTAACCCCTCAGAGTGACCAAAATTGCCATTTTTACAGAGTTTTGCTTACTCAAAAGCTTCAATTTTGACCAATTTCAGGCACATAAATGACTTTAATCACACTTATTTTAGTTGAAAAAGTCCTAATTCACATCCAACAGTCGTTTGGAGTCAAAAGATTAAATGTTAAAATTTCATCGATATGGACCATTTTGGGGACGTTCGACAGGTCCGGAGTCATCGTTTTTCATCAGAAAATGAATTTTTCGGACTATATCAAAAATGATTCAAAATGCCAAAGTGATCGTGCCTCATGTTGAATAACGACTTTTTAACCCCTCAGAGTGACCAAAATTGCCATTTTTACAGAGTTTTGCTTACTCAAAAGCTTCAATTTTGACCAATTTCAGGCACATAAATGACTTTAAACACACGTATTTTAGTTGAAAAAGACTTAATTCGCATCCAACAGTCGTTTGGAGTCAAAATATTAAATGTTAAAATTTCATCGATATGGACCATTTTGGGGACATTCGACAGGTCCGGAGTCATCGTTTTTCATCAGAAAATTAATTTTTCAGACTATACCAAAAATGATTCAAAATGTCAAATGGATCGTGCCTCATGTTGAATAACGACTTTTTAACCCCTCAGAGTGACCAAAAATGCCATTTTTACAGAGTTTTGCTTACTCAAAAGCTTCAATTTTGACCAATTTCAGGCACATAAATGACTTTAAACACACTTATTTTAGTTGAAAAAGTCCTAATTCACATCCAACAGTCGTTTGGAGTCAAAAGATTAAATGTTAAAATTTCATCGATATGGACCATTTTGGGGACGTTCGACAGGTCCGGAGTCATCGTTTTTCATCAGAAAATGAATTTTTCGGACTATACCAAAAATGATTCAAAATGTCAAATAGATTGTGCCTCATGTTGAATAACCACTTTTTAACCCCTCAGAGTGACCAAAATTGCAATTTTTATAGAGTTTTGCTTACACAAAAGCTTCAATTTTGACCAATTTCAGGCACATAAATGACTTTAAACACACTTATTTTAGTTGAAAAAGACTTAATTCATATCCAACAGTCGTTTGGAGTCAAAAGATTAAATGTTAAAATTTCATCGATATGGACCATTTTGGGGACGTTCGACAGGTCCGGAGTCATCGTTTTTCATCAGAAAATGAATTTTTCGGACTGTACCAAAAATGATTCAAAATGTCAAATGGATCGTGCCTCATGTTGAATAACCACTTTTTAACCCCTCAGAGTGACCAAAATTGCCATTTTTACTGAGTTTTGCTTACACAAAAGCTTCAATTTTGACCAATTTCAGGCACATAAATGACTTTAAACACACTTATTTTAGTTGAAAAAGACTTAATTCACATTCAACAGTCGTTTGGAGTCAAAAGATTAAATTTTAAAATTTCATCGATATGGACCATTTTGGGGACGTTCGACAGGTCCGGAGTCATCGTTTTTCATCAGAAAATGAATTTTTCGGACTATACCAAAAATGATTCAAAATGTCAAATAGATTGTGCCTCATGTTGAATAACCACTTTTTAACCCCTCAGAGTGACCAAAATTGCCATTTTTACAGAGTTTTGCTTACACAAAAGCTTCAATTTTGACCAATTTCAGGCACATAAATGACTTTAAACACACTTATTTTAGTTGAAAAAGACTTAATTTACATCCAACAGTCGTTTGGAGTCAAAAGATTAAATGTTAAAATTTCAGCGATATGGACCATTTTGGGGACGTTCGACAGGTCCGGAGTCATCGTTTTTCATCAGAAAATGAATTTTTCGGACTATACCAAAAATGATTCAAAATGTGAAATGGATCGTGCCTCATGTTGAATAACCACTTTTTAACCCCTCAGAGTGACCAAAATTGCCATTTTTACAGAGTTTTGCTTACACAAAAGCTTCAATTTTGACCAATTTCAGGCACATAAATGACTTTAAACACACGTATTTTAGTTGAAAAAGACTTAATTCGCATCCAACCAGTCGTTTGGAGTCAAAATATTAAATGTTAAAATTTCATCGATATGGACCATTTTGGGGACATTCGACAGGTCCGGAGTCATCGTTTTTCATCAGAAAATTAATTTTTCAGACTATACCAAAAATGATTCAAAATGTCAAATGGATCGTGCCTCATGTTGAATAACCACTTTTTAACCCCTCAGAGTGACCAAAATTGCCATTTTTACAGAGTTTTGCTTACACAAAAGCTTCAATTTTGACCAATTTCAGGCACATAAATGACTTTAAACACACTTATTTTAGTTGAAAAAGACTTAATTCATATCCAACAGTCGTTTGGAGTCAAAAGATTAAATGTTAAAATTTCATCGATATGGACCATTTTGGGGACGTTCGACATGTCCGGAGTCATCGTTTTTCATCAGAAAATGAATTTTTCGGACTGTACCAAAAATGATTCAAAATGTAAAATGGATCGTGCCTCATGTTGAATAACCACTTTTTAACCCCTCAGAGTGACCAAAATTGCCATTTTTACACAGTATTGCTTACACAAAAGCTTCAATTTTGACCAATTTCAGGCACATAAATGACTTTAAACTCACTTATTTTAGTTGAAAAAGACTTAATTCACATTCAACAGTCGTTTGGAGTCAAAAGATTAAATGTTAAAATTTCATCGATATGGACCATTTTGGGGACGTTCGACAGGAGTCATCGTTTTTCATCAGAAAATGAATTTTTCGGACTGTACCAAAAATGATTCAAAATGTCAAATGGATCGTGCCTCATGTTGAATAACCACTTTTTAACCCTACAGAGTGACCAAAATTGCCATTTTTACAGAGTTTTGCTTACACAAAAGCTTCAATTTTGACCAATTTCAGGCACATAAATGACTTTAAACACACTTATTTTAGTTGAAAAAGACTTAATTCACATCCAACAGTCGTTTGGAGTCAAAAGATTAAATGTTAAAATTTCATCGATATGGACCATTTTGGGGACGTTCGACAGGTCCGGAGTCATCGTTTTTCATCAGAAAATGAATTTTTCGGACTATATCAAAAATGATTCAAAATGCCAAAGTGATCGTGCCTCATGTTGAATAACGACTTTTTAACCCCTCAGAGTGACCAAAATTGCCATTTTTACAGAGTTTTGCTTACTCAAAAGCTTCAATTTTGACCAATTTCAGGCACATAAATGACTTTAAACACACTTATTTTAGTTGAAAAAGTCCTAATTCACATCCAACAGTCGTTTGGAGTCAAAAGATTAAATGTTAAAATTTCATCGATATGGACCATTTTGGGGACGTTCGACAGGTCCGGAGTCATCGTTTTTCATCAGAAAATGAATTTTTCGGACTATACCAAAAATGATTCAAAATGTCAAATAGATTGTGCCTCATGTTGAATAACCACTTTTTAACCCCTCAGAGTGACCAAAATTGCCATTTTTACAGAGTTTTGCTTACACAAAAGCTTCAATTTTGACCAATTTCAGGCACATAAATGACTTTAAACACACGTATTTTAGTTGAAAAAGACTTAATTCGCATCCAACAGTCGTTTGGAGTCAAAATATTAAATGTTAAAATTTCATCGATATGGACCATTTTGGGGACATTCGACAGGTCCGGAGTCATCGTTTTTCATCAGAAAATTAATTTTTCAGACTATACCAAAAATGATTCAAAATGTCAAATGGATCGTGCCTCATGTTGAATAACGACTTTTTAACCCCTCAGAGTGACCAAAAATGCAATTTTTACAGAGTTTTGCTTACTCAAAAGCTTCAATTTTGACCAATTTCAGGCACATAAATGACTTTAAACACACTTATTTTCGTTGAAAAAGTCCTAATTCACATCCAACAGTCGTTTGGAGTCAAAAGATTAAATGTTAAAATTTCATCGATATGGACCATTTTGGGGACGTTCGACAGGTCCGGAGTCATCGTTTTTCATCAGAAAATGAATTTTTCGGACTATACCAAAAATGATTCAAAATGTCAAATAGATTGTGCCTCATGTTGAATAACCACTTTTTAACCCCTCAGAGTGACCAAAATTGCCATTTTTACAGAGTTTTGCTTACACAAAAGCTTCAATTTTGACCAATTTCAGGCACATAAATGACTTTAAACACACTTATTTTAGTTGAAAAAGACTTAATTCATATCCAACAGTCGTTTGGAGTCAAAAGATTAAATGTTAAAATTTCATCGATATGGACCATTTTGGGGACGTTCGACATGTCCGGAGTCATCGTTTTTCATCAGAAAATGAATTTTTCGGACTGTACCAAAAATGATTCAAAATGTCAAATGGATCGTGCCTCATGTTGAATAACCACTTTTTAACCCCTCAGAGTGACCAAAATTGCCATTTTTACACAGTATTGCTTACACAAAAGCTTCAATTTTGACCAATTTCAGGCACATAAATGACTTTAAACTCACTTATTTTAGTTGAAAAAGACTTAATTCACATTCAACAGTCGTTTGGAGTCAAAAGATTAAATGTTAAAATTTCATCGATATGGACCATTTTGGGGACGTTCGACAGGTCCGGAGTCATCGTTTTTCATCAGAAAATGAATTTTTCGGACTGTACCAAAAATCATTCAAAATGTCAAATGGATCGTGCCTCATGTTGAATAACCACTTTTTAACCCTACAGAGTGACCAAAATTGCCATTTTTACAGAGTTTTGCTTACACAAAAGCTTCAATTTTGACCAATTTCAGGCACATAAATGACTTTAAACACACTTATTTTAGTTGAAAAAGACTTAAATCACATCCAACAGTCGTTTGGAGTCAAAAGATTAAATGTTAAAATTTCATCGATATGGACCATTTTGGGGACGTTCGACAGGTCCGGAGTCATCGTTTTTCATCAGAAAATGAATTTTTCGGACTATATCAAAAATGATTCAAAATGCCAAAGTGATCGTGCCTCATGTTGAATAACGACTTTTTAACCCCTCAGAGTGACCAAAATTGCCATTTTTACAGAGTTTTGCTTACTCAAAAGCTTCAATTTTGACCAATTTCAGGCACATAAATGACTTTAAACACACTTATTTTAGTTGAAAAAGACTTAATTCACATCCAACAGTCGTTTGGAGTCAAAAGATTAAATGTTAAAATTTCAGCGATATGGACCATTTTGGGGGCGTTCGACAGGTCCGGAGTCATCGTTTTTCATCAGAAAATGAATTCTTCGGACTATACCAAAAATGATTCAAAATGTGAAATGGATCGTGCCTCATGTTGAATAACCACTTTTTAACCCCTCAGAGTGACCAAAATTGCCATTTTTACAGAGTTTTGCTTACACAAAAGCTTCAATTTTGACCAATTTCAGGCACATAAATGACTTTAAACACACGTATTTTAGTTGAAAAAGACTTAATTCGCATCCAACAGTCGTTTGGAGTCAAAATATTAAATGTTAAAATTTCATCGATATGGACCATTTTGGGGACATTCGACAGGTCCGGAGTCATCGTTTTTCATCAGAAAATTAATTTTTCAGACTATACCAAAAATGATTCAAAATGTCAAATGGATCGTGCCTCATGTTGAATAACGACTTTTTAACCCCTCAGAGTGACCAAAAATGCCATTTTTACAGAGTTTTGCTTACTCAAAAGCTTCAATTTTGACCAATTTCAGGCACATAAATGACTTTAAACACACTTATTTTAGTTGAAAAAGTCCTAATTCACATCCAACAGTCGTTTGGAGTCAAAAGATTAAATGTTAAAATTTCATCGATATGGACCATTTTGGGGACGTTCGACAGGTCCGGAGTCATCGTTTTTCATCAGAAAATGAATTTTTCGGACTATACCAAAAATGATTCAAAATGTCAAATAGATTGTGCCTCATGTTGAATAACCACTTTTTAACCCCTCAGAGTGACCAAAATTGCCATTTTTATAGAGTTTTGCTTACACAAAAGCTTCAATTTTGACCAATTTCAGGCACATAAATGACTTTAAACACACTTATTTTAGTTGAAAAAGACTTAATTCATATCCAACAGTCGTTTGGAGTCAAAAGATTAAATGTTAAAATTTCATCGATATGGACCATTTTGGGGACGTTCGACATGTCCGGAGTCATCGTTTTTCATCAGAAAATGAATTTTTCTGACTATACCAAAAATGATTCAAAATGTCAAATTGATCGTGCCTCATGTTGAATAACCACTTTTTAACCCCTCAGAGTGACCAAAATTGCAATTTTTACAGAGTTTTGCTTACTCAAAAGTTTAAATTTTGAACAATTTCAGGCACATAAATGACTTTAAACACACTTATTTTAGTTGAAAAAGACTTAATTCACATCCAACAGTGGTTTGGAGTCAAAAGATTAAATGTTAAAATTTCATCGATATGGACCATTTTGGGGACGTTCGACAGGTCCGGAGTCATCGTTTTTCATCAGAAAATGAATTTTTCGGACTGTACCAAAAATGATTCAAAATGTCAAATGGATTGTGCCTCATGTTGAATAACCACTTTTTAACCCCTCAGAGTGACCAAAATTGCCATTTTTACTGAGTTTTGCTTACACAAAAGCTTCAATTTTGACCAATTTCAGGCACATAAATGACTTTAAACACACTTATTTTAGTTGAAAAAGACTTAATTCACATTCAACAGTCGTTTGGAGTCAAAAGATTAAATTTTAAAATTTCATCGATATGGACCATTTTGGGGACGTTCGACAGGTCCGGAGTCATCGTTTTTCATCAGAAAATGAATTTTTCGGACTGTACCAAAAATGATTCAAAATGTCAAATGGATCGTGCCTCATGTTGAATAACCACTTTTTAACCCCTCAGAGTGACCAAAATTGCCATTTTTACAGAGTTTTGCTTACTCAAAAGCTTCAATTTTGACCAATTTCAGGCACATAAATGACTTTAATCACACTTATTTTAGTTGAAAAAGTCCTAATTCACATCCAACAGTCGTTTGGAGTCAAAAGATTAAATGTTAAAATTTCATCGATATGGACCATTTTGGGGACGTTCGACAGGTCCGGAGTCATCGTTTTTCATCAGAAAATGAATTTTTCGGACTATATCAAAAATGATTCAAAATGCCAAAGTGATCGTGCCTCATGTTGAATAACGACTTTTTAACCCCTCAGAGTGACCAAAATTGCCATTTTTACAGAGTTTTGCTTACTCAAAAGCTTCAATTTTGACCAATTTCAGGCACATAAATGACTTTAAACACACTTATTTTAGTTGAAAAAGACTTAATTCACATCCAACAGTCGTTTGGAGTCAAAAGATTAAATGTTAAAATTTCAGCGATATGGACCATTTTGGGGACGTTCGACAGGTCCGGAGTCATCGTTTTTCATCAGAAAATGAATTCTTCGGACTATACCAAAAATGATTCAAAATGTGAAATGGATCGTGCCTCATGTTGAATAACCACTTTTTAACCCCTCAGAGTGACCAAAATTGCCATTTTTACAGAGTTTTGCTTACACAAAAGCTTCAATTTTGACCAATTTCAGGCACATAAATGACTTTAAACACACGTATTTTAGTTGAAAAAGACTTAATTCGCATCCAACAGTCGTTTGGAGTCAAAATATTAAATGTTAAAATTTCATCGATATGGACCATTTTGGGGACATTCGACAGGTCCGGAGTCATCGTTTTTCATCAGAAAATTAATTTTTCAGACTATACCAAAAATGATTCAAAATGTCAAATGGATCGTGCCTCATGTTGAATAACGACTTTTTAACCCCTCAGAGTGACCAAAAATGCCATTTTTACAGAGTTTTGCTTACTCAAAAGCTTCAATTTTGACCAATTTCAGGCACATAAATGACTTTAAACACACTTATTTTAGTTGAAAAAGTCCTAATTCACATCCAACAGTCGTTTGGAGTCAAAAGATTAAATGTTAAAATTTCATCGATATGGACCATTTTGGGGACGTTCGACAGGTCCGGAGTCATCGTTTTTCATCAGAAAATGAATTTTTCGGACTATACCAAAAATGATTCAAAATGTCAAATAGATTGTGCCTCATGTTGAATAACCACTTTTTAACCCCTCAGAGTGACCAAAATTGCAATTTTTATAGAGTTTTGCTTACACAAAAGCTTCAATTTTGACCAATTTCAGGCACATAAATGACTTTAAACACACTTATTTTAGTTGAAAAAGACTTAATTCATATCCAACTGTCGTTTGGAGTCAAAAGATTAAATGTTAAAATTTCATCGATATGGACCATTTTGGGGACGTTCGACAGGTCCGGAGTCATCGTTTTTCATCAGAAAATGAATTTTTCGGACTGTACCAAAAATGATTCAAAATGTCAAATGGATCGTGCCTCATGTTGAATAACCACTTTTTAACCCCTCAGAGTGACCAAAATTGCCATTTTTACTGAGTTTTGCTTACACAAAAGCTTCAATTTTGACCAATTTCAGGCACATAAATGACTTTAAACACACTTATTTTAGTTGAAAAAGACTTAATTCACATTCAACAGTCGTTTGGAGTCAAAAGATTAAATTTTAAAATTTCATCGATATGGACCATTTTGGGGACGTTCGACAGGTCCGGAGTCATCGTTTTTCATCAGAAAATGAATTTTTCGGACTGTACCAAAAATGATTCAAAATGTCAAATGGATCGTGCCTCATGTTGAATAACCACTTTTTAACCCCTCAGAGTGACCAAAATTGCCATTTTTACAGAGTTTTGCTTACTCAAAAGCTTCAATTTTGACCAATTTCAGGCACATAAATGACTTTAAACACACTTATTTTAGTTGAAAAAGACTTAATTCACATCCAACAGTGGTTTGGAGTCAAAAGATTAAATGTTAAAATTTCATCGATATGGACCATTTTGGGGACGTTCGACAGGTCCGGAGTCATCGTTTTTCATCAGAAAATGAATTTTTCGGACTGTACCAAAAATGATTCAAAATGTCAAATGGATCGTGCCTCATGTTGAATAACCACTTTTTAACCCCTCAGAGTGACCAAAATTGCCATTTTTACTGAGTTTTGCTTACACAAAAGCTTCAATTTTGACCAATTTCAGGCACATAAATGACTTTAAACACACTTATTTTAGTTGAAAAAGACTTAATTCACATTCAACAGTCGTTTGGAGTCAAAAGATTAAATTTTAAAATTTCATCGATATGGACCATTTTGGGGACGTTCGACAGGTCCGGAGTCATCGTTTTTCATCAGAAAATGAATTTTTCGGACTGTACCAAAAATGATTCAAAATGTCAAATGGATCGTGCCTCATGTTGAATAACCACTTTTTAACCCCTCAGAGTGACCAAAATTGCCATTTTTACAGAGTTTTGCTTACTCAAAAGCTTCAATTTTGACCAATTTCAGGCACATAAATGACTTTAATCACACTTATTTTAGTTGAAAAAGTCCTAATTCACATCCAACAGTCGTTTGGAGTCAAAAGATTAAATGTTAAAATTTCATCGATATGGACCATTTTGGGGACGTTCGACAGGTCCGGAGTCATCGTTTTTCATCAGAAAATGAATTTTTCGGACTATATCAAAAATGATTCAAAATGCCAAAGTGATCGTGCCTCATGTTGAATAACGACTTTTTAACCCCTCAGAGTGACCAAAATTGCCATTTTTACAGAGTTTTGCTTACTCAAAAGCTTCAATTTTGACCAATTTCAGGCACATAAATGACTTTAAACACACGTATTTTAGTTGAAAAAGACTTAATTCGCATCCAACAGTCGTTTGGAGTCAAAATATTAAATGTTAAAATTTCATCGATATGGACCATTTTGGGGACATTCGACAGGTCCGGAGTCATCGTTTTTCATCAGAAAATTAATTTTTCAGACTATACCAAAAATGATTCAAAATGTCAAATGGATCGTGCCTCATGTTGAATAACGACTTTTTAACCCCTCAGAGTGACCAAAAATGCCATTTTTACAGAGTTTTGCTTACTCAAAAGCTTCAATTTTGACCAATTTCAGGCACATAAATGACTTTAAACACACTTATTTTAGTTGAAAAAGTCCTAATTCACATCCAACAGTCGTTTGGAGTCAAAAGATTAAATGTTAAAATTTCATCGATATGGACCATTTTGGGGACGTTCGACAGGTCCGGAGTCATCGTTTTTCATCAGAAAATGAATTTTTCGGACTATACCAAAAATGATTCAAAATGTCAAATAGATTGTGCCTCATGTTGAATAACGACTTTTTAACCCCTCAGAGTGACCAAAATTGCAATTTTTATAGAGTTTTGCTTACACAAAAGCTTCAATTTTGACCAATTTCAGGCACATAAATGACTTTAAACACACTTATTTTAGTTGAAAAAGACTTAATTCATATCCAACAGTCGTTTGGAGTCAAAAGATTAAATGTTAAAATTTCATCGATATGGACCATTTTGGGGACGTTCGACATGTCCGGAGTCATCGTTTTTCATCAGAAAATGAATTTTTCTGACTATACCAAAAATGATTCAAAATGTCAAATTGATCGTGCCTCATGTTGAATAACCACTTTTTAACCCCTCAGAGTGACCAAAATTGCAATTTTTACAGAGTTTTGCTTACTCAAAAGTTTAAATTTTGACCAATTTCAGGCACATAAATGACTTTAAACACACTTATTTTAGTTGAAAAAGACTTAATTCACATCCAACAGTGGTTTGGAGTCAAAAGATTAAATGTTAAAATTTCATCGATATGGACCATTTTGGGGACGTTCGACAGGTCCGGAGTCATCGTTTTTCATCAGAAAATGAATTTTTCGGACTGTACCAAAAATGATTCAAAATGTCAAATGGATCGTGCCTCATGTTGAATAACCACTTTTTAACCCCTCAGAGTGACCAAAATTGCCATTTTTACTGAGTTTTGCTTACACAAAAGCTTCAATTTTGACCAATTTCAGGCACATAAATGACTTTAAACACACTTATTTTAGTTGAAAAAGACTTAATTCACATTCAACAGTCGTTTGGAGTCAAAAGATTAAATTTTAAAATTTCATCGATATGGACCATTTTGGGGACGTTCGACAGGTCCGGAGTCATCGTTTTTCATCAGAAAATGAATTTTTCGGACTGTACCAAAAATGATTCAAAATGTCAAATAGATTGTGCCTCATGTTGAATAACCACTTTTTAACCCCTCAGAGTGACCAAAATTGCCATTTTTACAGAGTTTTGCTTACACAAAAGCTTCAATTTTGACCAATTTCAGGCACATAAATGACTTTAAACACACTTATTTTAGTTGAAAAAGACTTAATTCACATCCAACAGTCGTTTGGAGTCAAAAGATTAAATGTTGAAATTTCATCGATATGGACCATTTTGGGGACGTTCGACAGGTCCGGAGTCATCGTTTTTCATCAGAAAATGAATTCTTCGGACTATACCAAAAATGATTCAAAATGTGAAATGGATCGTGCCTCATGTTGAATAACCACTTTTTAACCCCTCAGAGTGACCAAAATTGCCATTTTTACAGAGTTTTGCTTACTCAAAAGCTTCAATTTTGACCAATTTCAGGCACGTAAATGACTTTAAACACACTTATTTCAGTTGAAAAAGACTTAATTCGCATCCAACAGTCGTTTGGAGTCAAAATATTAAATGTTACAATTTCATCGATATGGACCATTTTGGGGACATTCGACAGGTCCGGAGTCAACGTTTTTCATCAGAAAATTAATTTTTCAGACTATACCAAAAATGATTCAAAATGTCAAATGGATCGTGCCTCATGTTGAATAACCACTTTTTAACCCCTCAGAGTGACCAAAATTGCCATTTTTACAGAGTTTTGCTTACACAAAAGCTTCAATTTTGACCAATTTCAGGCACATAAATGACTTTAAACACACTTATTTTAGTTGAAAAAGACTTAATTCACATCCAACAGTCGTTTGGAGTCAAAAGATTAAATGTTAAAATTTAATCGATATGGACCATTTTGGGGATGTTCGACAGGTCCGGAGTCATCGTTTTTCATCAGAAAATGAATTTTTCGGACTATATCAAAAATGATTCAAAATGCCAAAGTGATCGTGCCTCATGTTGAATAACGACTTTTTAACCCCTCAGAGTGACCAAAATTGCCATTTTTACAGAGTTTTGCTTACACAAAAGCTTCAATTTTGACCAATTTCAGGCACATAAATGACTTTAAACACACTTATTTTAGTTGAAAAAGACTTAATTCACATCCAACAGTCGTTTGGAGTCAAAAGATTAAATGTTAAAATTTCAGCGATATGGACCATTTTGGGGACGTTCGACAGGTCCGGAGTCATCGTTTTTCATCAGAAAATGAATTCTTCGGACTATACCAAAAATGATTCAAAATGTGAAATGGATCGTGCCTCATGTTGAATAACCACTTTTTAACCCCTCAGAGTGACCAAAATTGCCATTTTTACAGAGTTTTGCTTACACAAAAGCTTCAATTTTGACCAATTTCAGGCACATAAATGACTTTAAACACACGTATTTTAGTTGAAAAAGACTTAATTCGCATCCAACAGTCGTTTGGAGTCAAAATATTAAATGTTAAAATTTCATCGATATGGACCATTTTGGGGACATTCGACAGGTCCGGAGTCATCGTTTTTCATCAGAAAATTAATTTTTCAGACTATACCAAAAATGATTCAAAATGTCAAATGGATCGTGCCTCATGTTGAATAACGACTTTTTAACCCCTCAGAGTGACCAAAAATGCAATTTTTACAGAGTTTTGCTTACTCAAAAGCTTCAATTTTGACCAATTTCAGGCACATAAATGACTTTAAACACACTTATTTTAGTTGAAAAAGTCCTAATTCACATCCAACAGTCGTTTGGAGTCAAAAGATTAAATGTTAAAATTTCATCGATATGGACCATTTTGGGGACGTTCGACAGGTCCGGAGTCATCGTTTTTCATCAGAAAATGAATTTTTCTGACTATACCAAAAATGATTCAAAATGTCAAATAGATTGTGCCTCATGTTGAATAACCACTTTTTAACCCCTCAGAGTGACCAAAATTGCCATTTTTACAGAGTTTTGCTTACACAAAAGCTTCAATTTTGACCAATTTCAGGCTCATAAATGACTTTAAACACACTTATTTTAGTTGAAAAAGACTTAATTCATATCCAACAGTCGTTTGGAGTCAAAAGATTAAATGTTAAAATTTCATCGATATGGACCATTTTGGGGACGTTCGACATGTCCGGAGTCATCGTTTTTCATCAGAAAATGAATTTTTCGGACTGTACCAAAAATGATTCAAAATGTCAAATGGATCGTGCCTCATGTTGAATAACCACTTTTTAACCCCTCAGAGTGACCAAAATTGCCATTTTTACACAGTATTGCTTACACAAAAGCTTCAATTTTGACCAATTTCAGGCACATAAATGACTTTAAACTCACTTATTTTAGTTGAAAAAGACTTAATTCACATTCAACAGTCGTTTGGAGTCAAAAGATTAAATGTTAAAATTTCATCGATATGGACCATTTTGGGGACGTTCGACAGGTCCGGAGTCATCGTTTTTCATCAGAAAATGAATTTTTCGGACTGTACCAAAAATGATTCAAAATGTCAAATGGATCGTGCCTCATGTTGAATAACCACTTTTTAACCCTACAGAGTGACCAAAATTGCCATTTTTACAGAGTTTTGCTTACACAAAAGCTTCAATTTTGACCAATTTCAGGCACATAAATGACTTTAAACACACTTATTTTAGTTGAAAAAGACTTAATTCACATCCAACAGTCGTTTGGAGTCAAAAGATTAAATGTTAAAATTTCATCGATATGGACCATTTTGGGGACGTTCGACAGGTCCGGAGTCATCGTTTTTCATCAGAAAATGAATTTTTCGGACTATATCAAAAATGATTCAAAATGCCAAAGTGATCGTGCCTCATGTTGAATAACGACTTTTTAACCCCTCAGAGTGACCAAAATTGCCATTTTTACAGAGTTTTGCTTACTCAAAAGCTTCAATTTTGACCAATTTCAGGCACATAAATGACTTTAAACACACTTATTTTAGTTGAAAAAGTCCTAATTCACATCCAACAGTCGTTTGGAGTCAAAAGATTAAATGTTAAAATTTCATCGATATGGACCATTTTGGGGACGTTCGACAGGTCCGGAGTCATCGTTTTTCATCAGAAAATGAATTTTTCGGACTATACCAAAAATGATTCAAAATGTCAAATAGATTGTGCCTCATGTTGAATAACCACTTTTTAACCCCTCAGAGTGACCAAAATTGCCATTTTTACAGAGTTTTGCTTACACAAAAGCTTCAATTTTGACCAATTTCAGGCACATAAATGACTTTAAACACACGTATTTTAGTTGAAAAAGACTTAATTCGCATCCAACAGTCGTTTGGAGTCAAAAGATTAAATGTTAAAATTTCAGCGATATGGACCATTTTGGGGACGTTCGACAGGTCCGGAGTCATCGTTTTTCATCAGAAAATGAATTCTTCGGACTATACCAAAAATGATTCAAAATGTGAAATGGATCGTGCCTCATGTTGAATAACCACTTTTTAACCCCTCAGAGTGACCAAAATTGCCATTTTTACAGAGTTTTGCTTACACAAAAGCTTCAATTTTGACCAATTTCAGGCACATAAATGACTTTAAACACACGTATTTTAGTTGAAAAAGACTTAATTCGCATCCAACAGTCGTTTGGAGTCAAAATATTAAATGTTAAAATTTCATCGATATGGACCATTTTGGGGACATTCGACAGGTCCGGAGTCATCGTTTTTCATCAGAAAATTAATTTTTCAGACTATACCAAAAATGATTCAAAATGTCAAATGGATCGTGCCTCATGTTGAATAACGACTTTTTAACCCCTCAGAGTGACCAAAAATGCAATTTTTACAGAGTTTTGCTTACTCAAAAGCTTCAATTTTGACCAATTTCAGGCACATAAATGACTTTAAACACACTTATTTTAGTTGAAAAAGTCCTAATTCACATCCAACAGTCGTTTGGAGTCAAAAGATTAAATGTTAAAATTTCATCGATATGGACCATTTTGGGGACGTTCGACAGGCCCGGAGTCATCGTTTTTCATCAGAAAATGAATTTTTCGGACTATACCAAAAATGATTCAAAATGTCAAATAGATTGTGCCTCATGTTGAATAACCACTTTTTAACCCCTCAGAGTGACCAAAATTGCCATTTTTACAGAGTTTTGCTTACACAAAAGCTTCAATTTTGACCAATTTCAGGCTCATAAATGACTTTAAACACACTTATTTTAGTTGAAAAAGACTTAATTCATATCCAACAGTCGTTTGGAGTCAAAAGATTAAATGTTAAAATTTCATCGATATGGACCATTTTGGGGACGTTCGACATGTCCGGAGTCATCGTTTTTCATCAGAAAATGAATTTTTCGGACTGTACCAAAAATGATTCAAAATGTCAAATGGATCGTGCCTCATGTTGAATAACCACTTTTTAACCCCTCAGAGTGACCAAAATTGCCATTTTTACACAGTTTTGCTTACACAAAAGCTTCAATTTTGACCAATTTCAGGCACATAAATGACTTTAAACACACTTATTTTAGTTGAAAAAGTCATAATTCACATCCAACAGTCGTTTGGAGTCAAAAGATTAAATGTTAAAATTTCAACGATATGGACCATTTTGGGGACGTTCGACAGGTCCGGAGTCATCGTTTTTCATCAGAAAATGAATTTTTCGGACTATACCAAAAATGATTCAAAATGTCAAATAGATTGTGCCTCATGTTGAATAACCACTTTTTAACCCCTCAGAGTGACCAAAATTGCCATTTTTACAGAGTTTTGCTTACACAAAAGCTTCAATTTTGACCAATTTCAGGCTCATAAATGACTTTAAACACACTTATTTTAGTTGAAAAAGACTTAATTCACATCCAACAGTCGTTTGGAGTCAAAAGATTAAATGTTGAAATTTCATCGATATGGACCATTTTGGGGACGTTCGACAGGTCCGGAGTCATCGTTTTTCATCAGAAAATGAATTCTTCGGACTATACCAAAAATGATTCAAAATGTGAAATGGATCGTGCCTCATGTTGAATAACCACTTTTTAACCCCTCAGAGTGACCAAAATTGCCATTTTTACAGAGTTTTGCTTACTCAAAAGCTTCAATTTTGACCAATTTCAGGCACGTAAATGACTTTAAACACACTTATTTCAGTTGAAAAAGACTTAATTCGCATCCAACAGTCGTTTGGAGTCAAAATATTAAATGTTACAATTTCATCGATATGGACCATTTTGGGGACATTCGACAGGTCCGGAGTCAACGTTTTTCATCAGAAAATTAATTTTTCAGACTATACCAAAAATGATTCAAAATGTCAAATGGATCGTGCCTCATGTTGAATAACCACTTTTTAACCCCTCAGAGTGACCAAAATTGCCATTTTTACAGAGTTTTGCTTACACAAAAGCTTCAATTTTGACCAATTTCAGGCACATAAATGACTTTAAACACACTTATTTTAGTTGAAAAAGACTTAATTCACATCCAACAGTCGTTTGGAGTCAAAAGATTAAATGTTAAAATTTAATCGATATGGACCATTTTGGGGATGTTCGACAGGTCCGGAGTCATCGTTTTTCATCAGAAAATGAATTTTTCGGACTATATCAAAAATGATTCAAAATGCCAAAGTGATCGTGCCTCATGTTGAATAACGACTTTTTAACCCCTCAGAGTGACCAAAATTGCCATTTTTACAGAGTTTTGCTTACACAAAAGCTTCAATTTTGACCAATTTCAGGCACATAAATGACTTTAAACACACTTATTTTAGTTGAAAAAGACTTAATTCACATCCAACAGTCGTTTGGAGTCAAAAGATTAAATGTTAAAATTTCAGCGATATGGACCATTTTGGGGACGTTCGACAGGTCCGGAGTCATCGTTTTTCATCAGAAAATGAATTCTTCGGACTATACCAAAAATGATTCAAAATGTGAAATGGATCGTGCCTCATGTTGAATAACCACTTTTTAACCCCTCAGAGTGACCAAAATTGCCATTTTTACAGAGTTTTGCTTACACAAAAGCTTCAATTTTGACCAATTTCAGGCACATAAATGACTTTAAACACACGTATTTTAGTTGAAAAAGACTTAATTCGCATCCAACAGTCGTTTGGAGTCAAAATATTAAATGTTAAAATTTCATCGATATGGACCATTTTGGGGACATTCGACAGGTCCGGAGTCATCGTTTTTCATCAGAAAATTAATTTTTCAGACTATACCAAAAATGATTCAAAATGTCAAATGGATCGTGCCTCATGTTGAATAACGACTTTTTAACCCCTCAGAGTGACCAAAAATGCAATTTTTACAGAGTTTTGCTTACTCAAAAGCTTCAATTTTGACCAATTTCAGGCACATAAATGACTTTAAACACACTTATTTTAGTTGAAAAAGTCCTAATTCACATCCAACAGTCGTTTGGAGTCAAAAGATTAAATGTTAAAATTTCATCGATATGGACCATTTTGGGGACGTTCGACAGGTCCGGAGTCATCGTTTTTCATCAGAAAATGAATTTTTCTGACTATACCAAAAATGATTCAAAATGTCAAATAGATTGTGCCTCATGTTGAATAACCACTTTTTAACCCCTCAGAGTGACCAAAATTGCCATTTTTACAGAGTTTTGCTTACACAAAAGCTTCAATTTTGACCAATTTCAGGCTCATAAATGACTTTAAACACACTTATTTTAGTTGAAAAAGACTTAATTCATATCCAACAGTCGTTTGGAGTCAAAAGATTAAATGTTAAAATTTCATCGATATGGACCATTTTGGGGACGTTCGACATGTCCGGAGTCATCGTTTTTCATCAGAAAATGAATTTTTCGGACTGTACCAAAAATGATTCAAAATGTCAAATGGATCGTGCCTCATGTTGAATAACCACTTTTTAACCCCTCAGAGTGACCAAAATTGCCATTTTTACACAGTATTGCTTACACAAAAGCTTCAATTTTGACCAATTTCAGGCACATAAATGACTTTAAACTCACTTATTTTAGTTGAAAAAGACTTAATTCACATTCAACAGTCGTTTGGAGTCAAAAGATTAAATGTTAAAATTTCATCGATATGGACCATTTTGGGGACGTTCGACAGGTCCGGAGTCATCGTTTTTCATCAGAAAATGAATTTTTCGGACTGTACCAAAAATGATTCAAAATGTCAAATGGATCGTGCCTCATGTTGAATAACCACTTTTTAACCCTACAGAGTGACCAAAATTGCCATTTTTACAGAGTTTTGCTTACACAAAAGCTTCAATTTTGACCAATTTCAGGCACATAAATGACTTTAAACACACTTATTTTAGTTGAAAAAGACTTAATTCACATCCAACAGTCGTTTGGAGTCAAAAGATTAAATGTTAAAATTTCATCGATATGGACCATTTTGGGGACGTTCGACAGGTCCGGAGTCATCGTTTTTCATCAGAAAATGAATTTTTCGGACTATATCAAAAATGATTCAAAATGCCAAAGTGATCGTGCCTCATGTTGAATAACGACTTTTTAACCCCTCAGAGTGACCAAAATTGCCATTTTTACAGAGTTTTGCTTACTCAAAAGCTTCAATTTTGACCAATTTCAGGCACATAAATGACTTTAAACACACTTATTTTAGTTGAAAAAGTCCTAATTCACATCCAACAGTCGTTTGGAGTCAAAAGATTAAATGTTAAAATTTCATCGATATGGACCATTTTGGGGACGTTCGACAGGTCCGGAGTCATCGTTTTTCATCAGAAAATGAATTTTTCGGACTATACCAAAAATGATTCAAAATGTCAAATAGATTGTGCCTCATGTTGAATAACCACTTTTTAACCCCTCAGAGTGACCAAAATTGCCATTTTTACAGAGTTTTGCTTACACAAAAGCTTCAATTTTGACCAATTTCAGGCACATAAATGACTTTAAACACACGTATTTTAGTTGAAAAAGACTTAATTCGCATCCAACAGTCGTTTGGAGTCAAAAGATTAAATGTTAAAATTTCAGCGATATGGACCATTTTGGGGACGTTCGACAGGTCCGGAGTCATCGTTTTTCATCAGAAAATGAATTCTTCGGACTATACCAAAAATGATTCAAAATGTGAAATGGATCGTGCCTCATGTTGAATAACCACTTTTTAACCCCTCAGAGTGACCAAAATTGCCATTTTTACAGAGTTTTGCTTACACAAAAGCTTCAATTTTGACCAATTTCAGGCACATAAATGACTTTAAACACACGTATTTTAGTTGAAAAAGACTTAATTCGCATCCAACAGTCGTTTGGAGTCAAAATATTAAATGTTAAAATTTCATCGATATGGACCATTTTGGGGACATTCGACAGGTCCGGAGTCATCGTTTTTCATCAGAAAATTAATTTTTCAGACTATACCAAAAATGATTCAAAATGTCAAATGGATCGTGCCTCATGTTGAATAACGACTTTTTAACCCCTCAGAGTGACCAAAAATGCAATTTTTACAGAGTTTTGCTTACTCAAAAGCTTCAATTTTGACCAATTTCAGGCACATAAATGACTTTAAACACACTTATTTTAGTTGAAAAAGTCCTAATTCACATCCAACAGTCGTTTGGAGTCAAAAGATTAAATGTTAAAATTTCATCGATATGGACCATTTTGGGGACGTTCGACAGGCCCGGAGTCATCGTTTTTCATCAGAAAATGAATTTTTCGGACTATACCAAAAATGATTCAAAATGTCAAATAGATTGTGCCTCATGTTGAATAACCACTTTTTAACCCCTCAGAGTGACCAAAATTGCCATTTTTACAGAGTTTTGCTTACACAAAAGCTTCAATTTTGACCAATTTCAGGCTCATAAATGACTTTAAACACACTTATTTTAGTTGAAAAAGACTTAATTCATATCCAACAGTCGTTTGGAGTCAAAAGATTAAATGTTAAAATTTCATCGATATGGACCATTTTGGGGACGTTCGACATGTCCGGAGTCATCGTTTTTCATCAGAAAATGAATTTTTCGGACTGTACCAAAAATGATTCAAAATGTCAAATGGATCGTGCCTCATGTTGAATAACCACTTTTTAACCCCTCAGAGTGACCAAAATTGCCATTTTTACACAGTTTTGCTTACACAAAAGCTTCAATTTTGACCAATTTCAGGCACATAAATGACTTTAAACACACTTATTTTAGTTGAAAAAGTCATAATTCACATCCAACAGTCGTTTGGAGTCAAAAGATTAAATGTTAAAATTTCAACGATATGGACCATTTTGGGGACGTTCGACAGGTCCGGAGTCATCGTTTTTCATCAGAAAATGAATTTTTCGGACTATACCAAAAATGATTCAAGATGTCAAATAGATTGTGCCTCATGTTGAATAACCACTTTTTAACCCCTCAGAGTGACCAAAATTGCCATTTTTACAGAGTTTTGCTTACACAAAAGCTTCAATTTTGACCAATTTCAGGCTCATAAATGACTTTAAACACACTTATTTTAGTTGAAAAAGACTTAATTCATATCCAACAGTCGTTTGGAGTCAAAAGATTAAATGTTAAAATTTCATCGATATGGACCATTTTGGGGACGTTCGACATGTCCGGAGTCATCGTTTTTCATCAGAAAATGAATTTTTCGGACTGTACCAAAAATGATTCAAAATGTCAAATGGATCGTGCCTCATGTTGAATAACCACTTTTTAACCCCTCAGAGTGACCAAAATTGCCATTTTTACACAGTATTGCTTACACAAAAGCTTCAATTTTGACCAATTTCAGGCACATAAATGACTTTAAACTCACTTATTTTAGTTGAAAAAGACTTAATTCACATTCAACAGTCGTTTGGAGTGAAAAGATTAAATGTTAAAATTTCATCGATATGGACCATTTTGGGGACGTTCGACAGGTCCGGAGTCATCGTTTTTCATCAGAAAATGAATTTTTCGGACTGTACCAAAAATGATTCAAAATGTCAAATGGATCGTGCCTCATGTTGAATAACCACTTTTTAACCCTACAGAGTGACCAAAATTGCCATTTTTACAGAGTTTTGCTTACACAAAAGCTTCAATTTTGACCAATTTCAGGCACATAAATGACTTTAAACACACTTATTTTAGTTGAAAAAGACTTAATTCACATCCAACAGTCGTTTGGAGTCAAAATATTAAATGTTAAAATTTCATCGATATGGACCATTTTGGGGACATTCGACAGGTCCGGAGTCATCGTTTTTCATCAGAAAATTAATTTTTCAGACTATACCAAAAATGATTCAAAATGTCAAATGGATCGTGCCTCATGTTGAATAACGACTTTTTAACCCCTCAGAGTGACCAAAAATGCCATTTTTACAGAGTTTTGCTTACTCAAAAGCTTCAATTTTGACCAATTTCAGGCACATAAATGACTTTAAACACACTTATTTTAGTTGAAAAAGTCCTAATTCACATCCAACAGTCGTTTGGAGTCAAAAGAATAAATGTTAAAATTTCATCGATATGGACCATTTTGGGGACGTTCGACAGGTCCGGAGTCATCGTTTTTCATCAGAAAATGAATTTTTCGGACTATACCAAAAATGATTCAAAATGTCAAATAGATTGTGCCTCATGTTGAATAACCACTTTTTAACCCCTCAGAGTGACCAAAATTGCCATTTTTATAGAGTTTTGCTTACACAAAAGCTTCAATTTTGACCAATTTCAGGCACATAAATGACTTTAAACACACTTATTTTAGTTGAAAAAGACTTAATTCATATCCAACAGTCGTTTGGAGTCAAAAGATTAAATGTTAAAATTTCATCGATATGGACCATTTTGGGGACGTTCGACATGTCCGGAGTCATCGTTTTTCATCAGAAAATGAATTTTTCTGACTATACCAAAAATGATTCAAAATGTCAAATTGATCGTGCCTCATGTTGAATAACCACTTTTTAACCCCTCAGAGTGACCAAAATTGCAATTTTTACAGAGTTTTGCTTACTCAAAAGTTTAAATTTTGACCAATTTCAGGCACCTAAATGACTTTAAACACACTTATTTTAGTTGAAAAAGACTTAATTCACATCCAACAGTGGTTTGGAGTCAAAAGATTAAATGTTAAAATTTCATCGATATGGACCATTTTGGGGACGTTCGACAGGTCCGGAGTCATCGTTTTTCATCAGAAAATGAATTTTTCGGACTGTACCAAAAATGATTCAAAATGTCAAATGGATCGTGCCTCATGTTGAATAACCACTTTTTAACCCCTCAGAGTGACCAAAATTGCCATTTTTACTGAGTTTTTCTTACACAAAAGCTTCAATTTTGACCAATTTCAGGCACATAAATGACTTTAAACACACTTATTTTAGTTGAAAAAGACTTAATTCACATTCAACAGTCGTTTGGAGTCAAAAGATTAAATTTTAAAATTTCATCGATATGGACCATTTTGGGGACGTTCGACAGGTCCGGAGTCATCGTTTTTCATCAGAAAATGAATTTTTCGGACTGTACCAAAAATGATTCAAAATGTCAAATGGATCGTGCCTCATGTTGAATAACCACTTTTTAACCCCTCAGAGTGACCAAAATTGCCATTTTTACAGAGTTTTGCTTACTCAAAAGCTTCAATTTTGACCAATTTCAGGCACATAAATGACTTTAATCACACTTATTTTAGTTGAAAAAGTCCTAATTCACATCCAACAGTCGTTTGGAGTCAAAAGATTAAATGTTAAAATTTCATCGATATGGACCATTTTGGGGACGTTCGACAGGTCCGGAGTCATCGTTTTTCATCAGAAAATGAATTTTTCGGACTATATCAAAAATGATTCAAAATGCCAAAGTGATCGTGCCTCATGTTGAATAACGACTTTTTAACCCCTCAGAGTGACCAAAATTGCCATTTTTACAGAGTTTTGCTTACTCAAAAGCTTCAATTTTGACCAATTTCAGGCACATAAATGACTTTAAACACACTTATTTTAGTTGAAAAAGTCCTAATTCACATCCAACAGTCGTTTGGAGTCAAAAGATTAAATGTTAAAATTTCATCGATATGGACCATATTGGGGACGTTCGACAGGTCCGGAGTCATCGTTTTTCATCAGAAAATGAATTTTTCGGACTATACCAAAAATGATTCAAAATGTCAAATAGATTGTGCCTCATGTTGAATAACCACTTTTTAACCCCTCAGAGTGACCAAAATTGCCATTTTTATAGAGTTTTGCTTACACAAAAGCTTCAATTTTGACCAATTTCAGGCACATAAATGACTTTAAACACACTTATTTTAGTTGAAAAAGACTTAATTCATATCCAACAGTCGTTTGGAGTCAAAAGATTAAATGTTAAAATTTCATCGATATGGACCATTTTGGGGACGTTCGACATGTCCGGAGTCATCGTTTTTCATCAGAAAATGAATTTTTCTGACTATACCAAAAATGATTCAAAATGTCAAATTGATCGTGCCTCATGTTGAATAACCACTTTTTAACCCCTCAGAGTGACCAAAATTGCAATTTTTACAGAGTTTTGCTTACTCAAAAGTTTAAATTTTGACCAATTTCAGGCACATAAATGACTTTAAACACACTTATTTTAGTTGAAAAAGACTTAATTCACATCCAACAGTGGTTTGGAGTCAAAAGATTAAATGTTAAAATTTCATCGATATGGACCATTTTGGGGACGTTCGACAGGTCCGGAGTCATCGTTTTTCATCAGAAAATGAATTTTTCGGACTGTACCAAAAATGATTCAAAATGTCAAATGGATCGTGCCTCATGTTGAATAACCACTTTTTAACCCCTCAGAGTGACCAAAATTGCCATTTTTACTGAGTTTTGCTTACACAAAAGCTTCAATTTTGACCAATTTCAGGCACATAAATGACTTTAAACACACTTATTTTAGTTGAAAAAGACTTAATTCACATTCAACAGTCGTTTGGAGTCAAAAGATTAAATTTTAAAATTTCATCGATATGGACCATTTTGGGGACGTTCGACAGGTCCGGAGTCATCGTTTTTCATCAGAAAATGAATTTTTCGGACTGTACCAAAAATGATTCAAAATGTCAAATGGATCGTGCCTCATGTTGAATAACCACTTTTTAACCCCTCAGAGTGACCAAAATTGCCATTTTTACAGAGTTTTGCTTACTCAAAAGCTTCAATTTTGACCAATTTCAGGCACATAAATGACTTTAAACACACTTATTTTAGTTGAAAAAGTCCTAATTCACATCCAACAGTCGTTTGGAGTCAAAAGATTAAATGTTAAAATTTCATCGATATGGACCATTTTGGGGACGTTCGACAGGTCCGGAGTCATCGTTTTTCATCAGAAAATGAATTTTTCGGACTATACCAAAAATGATTCAAAATGTCAAATAGATTGTGCCTCATGTTGAATAACCACTTTTTAACCCCTCAGAGTGACCAAAATTGCCATTTTTACAGAGTTTTGCTTACACAAAAGCTTCAATTTTGACCAATTTCAGGCACATAAATGACTTTAAACACACTTATTTTAGTTGAAAAAGACTTAATTCACATCCAACAGTCGTTTGGAGTCAAAAGATTAAATGTTGAAATTTCATCGATATGGACCATTTTGGGGACGTTCGACAGGTCCGGAGTCATCGTTTTTCATCAGAAAATGAATTCTTCGGACTATACCAAAAATGATTCAAAATGTGAAATGGATCGTGCCTCATGTTGAATAACCACTTTTTAACCCCTCAGAGTGACCAAAATTGCCATTTTTACAGAGTTTTGCTTACTCAAAAGCTTCAATTTTGACCAATTTCAGGCACGTAAATGACTTTAAACACACTTATTTCAGTTGAAAAAGACTTAATTCGCATCCAACAGTCGTTTGGAGTCAAAATATTAAATGTTACAATTTCATCGATATGGACCATTTTGGGGACATTCGACAGGTCCGGAGTCAACGTTTTTCATCAGAAAATTAATTTTTCAGACTATACCAAAAATGATTCAAAATGTCAAATGGATCGTGCCTCATGTTGAATAACCACTTTTTAACCCCTCAGAGTGACCAAAATTGCCATTTTTACAGAGTTTTGCTTACACAAAAGCTTCAATTTTGACCAATTTCAGGCACATAAATGACTTTAAACACACTTATTTTAGTTGAAAAAGACTTAATTCACATCCAACAGTCGTTTGGAGTCAAAAGATTAAATGTTAAAATTTAATCGATATGGACCATTTTGGGGATGTTCGACAGGTCCGGAGTCATCGTTTTTCATCAGAAAATGAATTTTTCGGACTATATCAAAAATGATTCAAAATGCCAAAGTGATCGTGCCTCATGTTGAATAACGACTTTTTAACCCCTCAGAGTGACCAAAATTGCCATTTTTACAGAGTTTTGCTTACACAAAAGCTTCAATTTTGACCAATTTCAGGCACATAAATGACTTTAAACACACTTATTTTAGTTGAAAAAGACTTAATTCACATCCAACAGTCGTTTGGAGTCAAAAGATTAAATGTTAAAATTTCAGCGATATGGACCATTTTGGGGACGTTCGACAGGTCCGGAGTCATCGTTTTTCATCAGAAAATGAATTCTTCGGACTATACCAAAAATGATTCAAAATGTGAAATGGATCGTGCCTCATGTTGAATAACCACTTTTTAACCCCTCAGAGTGACCAAAATTGCCATTTTTACAGAGTTTTGCTTACACAAAAGCTTCAATTTTGACCAATTTCAGGCACATAAATGACTTTAAACACACGTATTTTAGTTGAAAAAGACTTAATTCGCATCCAACAGTCGTTTGGAGTCAAAATATTAAATGTTAAAATTTCATCGATATGGACCATTTTGGGGACATTCGACAGGTCCGGAGTCATCGTTTTTCATCAGAAAATTAATTTTTCAGACTATACCAAAAATGATTCAAAATGTCAAATGGATCGTGCCTCATGTTGAATAACGACTTTTTAACCCCTCAGAGTGACCAAAAATGCAATTTTTACAGAGTTTTGCTTACTCAAAAGCTTCAATTTTGACCAATTTCAGGCACATAAATGACTTTAAACACACTTATTTTAGTTGAAAAAGTCCTAATTCACATCCAACAGTCGTTTGGAGTCAAAAGATTAAATGTTAAAATTTCATCGATATGGACCATTTTGGGGACGTTCGACAGGTCCGGAGTCATCGTTTTTCATCAGAAAATGAATTTTTCTGACTATACCAAAAATGATTCAAAATGTCAAATAGATTGTGCCTCATGTTGAATAACCACTTTTTAACCCCTCAGAGTGACCAAAATTGCCATTTTTACAGAGTTTTGCTTACACAAAAGCTTCAATTTTGACCAATTTCAGGCTCATAAATGACTTTAAACACACTTATTTTAGTTGAAAAAGACTTAATTCATATCCAACAGTCGTTTGGAGTCAAAAGATTAAATGTTAAAATTTCATCGATATGGACCATTTTGGGGACGTTCGACATGTCCGGAGTCATCGTTTTTCATCAGAAAATGAATTTTTCGGACTGTACCAAAAATGATTCAAAATGTCAAATGGATCGTGCCTCATGTTGAATAACCACTTTTTAACCCCTCAGAGTGACCAAAATTGCCATTTTTACACAGTATTGCTTACACAAAAGCTTCAATTTTGACCAATTTCAGGCACATAAATGACTTTAAACTCACTTATTTTAGTTGAAAAAGACTTTATTCACATTCAACAGTCGTTTGGAGTCAAAAGATTAAATGTTAAAATTTCATCGATATGGACCATTTTGGGGACGTTCGACAGGTCCGGAGTCATCGTTTTTCATCAGAAAATGAATTTTTCGGACTGTACCAAAAATGATTCAAAATGTCAAATGGATCGTGCCTCATGTTGAATAACCACTTTTTAACCCTACAGAGTGACCAAAATTGCCATTTTTACAGAGTTTTGCTTACACAAAAGCTTCAATTTTGACCAATTTCAGGCACATAAATGACTTTAAACACACTTATTTTAGTTGAAAAAGACTTAATTCACATCCAACAGTCGTTTGGAGTCAAAAGATTAAATGTTAAAATTTCATCGATATGGACCATTTTGGGGACGTTCGACAGGTCCGGAGTCATCGTTTTTCATCAGAAAATGAATTTTTCGGACTATATCAAAAATGATTCAAAATGCCAAAGTGATCGTGCCTCATGTTGAATAACGACTTTTTAACCCCTCAGAGTGACCAAAATTGCCATTTTTACAGAGTTTTGCTTACTCAAAAGCTTCAATTTTGACCAATTTCAGGCACATAAATGACTTTAAACACACTTATTTTAGTTGAAAAAGTCCTAATTCACATCCAACAGTCGTTTGGAGTCAAAAGATTAAATGTTAAAATTTCATCAATATGGACCATTTTGGGGACGTTCGACAGGTCCGGAGTCATCGTTTTTCATCAGAAAATGAATTTTTCGGACTATACCAAAAATGATTCAAAATGTCAAATAGATTGTGCCTCATGTTGAATAACCACTTTTTAACCCCTCAGAGTGACCAAAATTGCCATTTTTACAGAGTTTTGCTTACACAAAAGCTTCAATTTTGACCAATTTCAGGCACATAAATGACTTTAAACACACGTATTTTAGTTGAAAAAGACTTAATTCGCATCCAACAGTCGTTTGGAGTCAAAAGATTAAATGTTAAAATTTCAGCGATATGGACCATTTTGGG
The DNA here is from genome assembly GCF_964263255.1 of Lissotriton vulgaris. Lineage (NCBI taxonomy): Eukaryota > Metazoa > Chordata > Amphibia > Caudata > Salamandridae > Lissotriton > Lissotriton vulgaris. Next base: position 521,915 of record NW_028240631.1, on the reverse strand, counting down.
GACGTTCGACAGGTCCGGAGTCATCGTTTTTCATCAGAAAATGAATTCTTCGGACTATACCAAAAATGATTCAAAATGTGAAATGGATCGTGCCTCATGTTGAATAACCACTTTTTAACCCCTCAGAGTGACCAAAATTGCCATTTTTACAGAGTTTTGCTTACACAAAAGCTTCAATTTTGACCAATTTCAGGCACATAAATGACTTTAAACACACGTATTTTAGTTGAAAAAGACTTAATTCGCATCCAACAGTCGTTTGGAGTCAAAATATTAAATGTTAAAATTTCATCGATATGGACCATTTTGGGGACATTCGACAGGTCCGGAGTCATCGTTTTTCATCAGAAAATTAATTTTTCAGACTATACCAAAAATGATTCAAAATGTCAAATGGATCGTGCCTCATGTTGAATAACGACTTTTTAACCCCTCAGAGTGACCAAAAATGCAATTTTTACAGAGTTTTGCTTACTCAAAAGCTTCAATTTTGACCAATTTCAGGCACATAAATGACTTTAAACACACTTATTTTAGTTGAAAAAGTCCTAATTCACATCCAACAGTCGTTTGGAGTCAAAAGATTAAATGTTAAAATTTCATCGATATGGACCATTTTGGGGACGTTCGACAGGTCCGGAGTCATCGTTTTTCATCAGAAAATGAATTTTTCGGACTATACCAAAAATGATTCAAAATGTCAAATAGATTGTGCCTCATGTTGAATAACCACTTTTTAACCCCTCAGAGTGACCAAAATTGCCATTTTTACAGAGTTTTGCTTACACAAAAGCTTCAATTTTGACCAATTTCAGGCTCATAAATGACTTTAAACACACTTATTTTAGTTGAAAAAGACTTAATTCATATCCAACAGTCGTTTGGAGTCAAAAGATTAAATGTTAAAATTTCATCGATATGGACCATTTTGGGGACGTTCGACATGTCCGGAGTCATCGTTTTTCATCAGAAAATGAATTTTTCGGACTGTACCAAAAATGATTCAAAATGTCAAATGGATCGTGCCTCATGTTGAATAACCACTTTTTAACCCCTCAGAGTGACCAAAATTGCCATTTTTACACAGTATTGCTTACACAAAAGCTTCAATTTTGACCAATTTCAGGCACATAAATGACTTTAAACTCACTTATTTTAGTTGAAAAAGACTTAATTCACATTCAACAGTCGTTTGGAGTGAAAAGATTAAATGTTAAAATTTCATCGATATGGACCATTTTGGGGACGTTCGACAGGTCCGGAGTCATCGTTTTTCATCAGAAAATGAATTTTTCGGACTGTACCAAAAATGATTCAAAATGTCAAATGGATCGTGCCTCATGTTGAATAACCACTTTTTAACCCTACAGAGTGACCAAAATTGCCATTTTTACAGAGTTTTGCTTACACAAAAGCTTCAATTTTGACCAATTTCAGGCACATAAATGACTTTAAACACACTTATTTTAGTTGAAAAAGACTTAATTCACATCCAACAGTCGTTTGGAGTCAAAATATTAAATGTTAAAATTTCATCGATATGGACCATTTTGGGGACATTCGACAGGTCCGGAGTCATCGTTTTTCATCAGAAAATTAATTTTTCAGACTATACCAAAAATGATTCAAAATGTCAAATGGATCGTGCCTCATGTTGAATAACGACTTTTTAACCCCTCAGAGTGACCAAAAATGCCATTTTTACAGAGTTTTGCTTACTCAAAAGCTTCAATTTTGACCAATTTCAGGCACATAAATGACTTTAAACACACTTATTTTAGTTGAAAAAGTCCTAATTCACATCCAACAGTCGTTTGGAGTCAAAAGAATAAATGTTAAAATTTCATCGATATGGACCATTTTGGGGACGTTCGACATGTCCGGAGTCATCGTTTTTCATCAGAAAATGAATTTTTCTGACTATACCAAAAATGATTCAAAATGTCAAATTGATCGTGCCTCATGTTGAATAACCACTTTTTAACCCCTCAGAGTGACCAAAATTGCAATTTTTACAGAGTTTTGCTTACTCAAAAGTTTAAATTTTGACCAATTTCAGGCACATAAATGACTTTAAACACACTTATTTTAGTTGAAAAAGTCCTAATTCACATCCAACAGTCGTTTGGAGTCAAAAGATTAAATGTTAAAATTTCATCGATATGGACCATATTGGGGACGTTCGACAGGTCCGGAGTCATCGTTTTTCATCAGAAAATGAATTTTTCGGACTATACCAAAAATGATTCAAAATGTCAAATAGATTGTGCCTCATGTTGAATAACCACTTTTTAACCCCTCAGAGTGACCAAAATTGCCATTTTTATAGAGTTTTGCTTACACAAAAGCTTCAATTTTGACCAATTTCAGGCACATAAATGACTTTAAACACACTTATTTTAGTTGAAAAAGACTTAATTCATATCCAACAGTCGTTTGGAGTCAAAAGATTAAATGTTAAAATTTCATCGATATGGACCATTTTGGGGACGTTCGACATGTCCGGAGTCATCGTTTTTCATCAGAAAATGAATTTTTCTGACTATACCAAAAATGATTCAAAATGTCAAATTGATCGTGCCTCATGTTGAATAACCACTTTTTAACCCCTCAGAGTGACCAAAATTGCAATTTTTACAGAGTTTTGCTTACTCAAAAGTTTAAATTTTGACCAATTTCAGGCACATAAATGACTTTAAACACACTTATTTTAGTTGAAAAAGACTTAATTCACATCCAACAGTGGTTTGGAGTCAAAAGATTAAATGTTAAAATTTCATCGATATGGACCATTTTGGGGACGTTCGACAGGTCCGGAGTCATCGTTTTTCATCAGAAAATGAATTTTTCGGACTGTACCAAAAATGATTCAAAATGTCAAATGGATCGTGCCTCATGTTGAATAACCACTTTTTAACCCCTCAGAGTGACCAAAATTGCCATTTTTACTGAGTTTTGCTTACACAAAAGCTTCAATTTTGACCAATTTCAGGCACATAAATGACTTTAAACACACTTATTTTAGTTGAAAAAGACTTAATTCACATTCAACAGTCGTTTGGAGTCAAAAGATTAAATTTTAAAATTTCATCGATATGGACCATTTTGGGGACGTTCGACAGGTCCGGAGTCATCGTTTTTCATCAGAAAATGAATTTTTCGGACTGTACCAAAAATGATTCAAAATGTCAAATGGATCGTGCCTCATGTTGAATAACCACTTTTTAACCCCTCAGAGTGACCAAAATTGCCATTTTTACAGAGTTTTGCTTACTCAAAAGCTTCAATTTTGACCAATTTCAGGCACATAAATGACTTTAAACACACTTATTTTAGTTGAAAAAGTCCTAATTCACATCCAACAGTCGTTTGGAGTCAAAAGATTAAATGTTAAAATTTCATCGATATGGACCATTTTGGGGACGTTCGACAGGTCCGGAGTCATCGTTTTTCATCAGAAAATGAATTTTTCGGACTATACCAAAAATGATTCAAAATGTCAAATAGATTGTGCCTCATGTTGAATAACCACTTTTTAACCCCTCAGAGTGACCAAAATTGCCATTTTTACAGAGTTTTGCTTACACAAAAGCTTCAATTTTGACCAATTTCAGGCACATAAATGACTTTAAACACACTTATTTTAGTTGAAAAAGACTTAATTCACATCCAACAGTCGTTTGGAGTCAAAAGATTAAATGTTGAAATTTCATCGATATGGACCATTTTGGGGACGTTCGACAGGTCCGGAGTCATCGTTTTTCATCAGAAAATGAATTCTTCGGACTATACCAAAAATGATTCAAAATGTGAAATGGATCGTGCCTCATGTTGAATAACCACTTTTTAACCCCTCAGAGTGACCAAAATTGCCATTTTTACAGAGTTTTGCTTACTCAAAAGCTTCAATTTTGACCAATTTCAGGCACGTAAATGACTTTAAACACACTTATTTCAGTTGAAAAAGACTTAATTCGCATCCAACAGTCGTTTGGAGTCAAAATATTAAATGTTACAATTTCATCGATATGGACCATTTTGGGGACATTCGACAGGTCCGGAGTCAACGTTTTTCATCAGAAAATTAATTTTTCAGACTATACCAAAAATGATTCAAAATGTCAAATGGATCGTGCCTCATGTTGAATAACCACTTTTTAACCCCTCAGAGTGACCAAAATTGCCATTTTTACAGAGTTTTGCTTACACAAAAGCTTCAATTTTGACCAATTTCAGGCACATAAATGACTTTAAACACACTTATTTTAGTTGAAAAAGACTTAATTCACATCCAACAGTCGTTTGGAGTCAAAAGATTAAATGTTAAAATTTAATCGATATGGACCATTTTGGGGATGTTCGACAGGTCCGGAGTCATCGTTTTTCATCAGAAAATGAATTTTTCGGACTATATCAAAAATGATTCAAAATGCCAAAGTGATCGTGCCTCATGTTGAATAACGACTTTTTAACCCCTCAGAGTGACCAAAATTGCCATTTTTACAGAGTTTTGCTTACACAAAAGCTTCAATTTTGACCAATTTCAGGCACATAAATGACTTTAAACACACTTATTTTAGTTGAAAAAGACTTAATTCACATCCAACAGTCGTTTGGAGTCAAAAGATTAAATGTTAAAATTTCAGCGATATGGACCATTTTGGGGACGTTCGACAGGTCCGGAGTCATCGTTTTTCATCAGAAAATGAATTCTTCGGACTATACCAAAAATGATTCAAAATGTGAAATGGATCGTGCCTCATGTTGAATAACCACTTTTTAACCCCTCAGAGTGACCAAAATTGCCATTTTTACAGAGTTTTGCTTACACAAAAGCTTCAATTTTGACCAATTTCAGGCACATAAATGACTTTAAACACACGTATTTTAGTTGAAAAAGACTTAATTCGCATCCAACAGTCGTTTGGAGTCAAAATATTAAATGTTAAAATTTCATCGATATGGACCATTTTGGGGACATTCGACAGGTCCGGAGTCATCGTTTTTCATCAGAAAATTAATTTTTCAGACTATACCAAAAATGATTCAAAATGTCAAATGGATCGTGCCTCATGTTGAATAACGACTTTTTAACCCCTCAGAGTGACCAAAAATGCAATTTTTACAGAGTTTTGCTTACTCAAAAGCTTCAATTTTGACCAATTTCAGGCACATAAATGACTTTAAACACACTTATTTTAGTTGAAAAAGTCCTAATTCACATCCAACAGTCGTTTGGAGTCAAAAGATTAAATGTTAAAATTTCATCGATATGGACCATTTTGGGGACGTTCGACAGGTCCGGAGTCATCGTTTTTCATCAGAAAATGAATTTTTCTGACTATACCAAAAATGATTCAAAATGTCAAATAGATTGTGCCTCATGTTGAATAACCACTTTTTAACCCCTCAGAGTGACCAAAATTGCCATTTTTACAGAGTTTTGCTTACACAAAAGCTTCAATTTTGACCAATTTCAGGCTCATAAATGACTTTAAACACACTTATTTTAGTTGAAAAAGACTTAATTCATATCCAACAGTCGTTTGGAGTCAAAAGATTAAATGTTAAAATTTCATCGATATGGACCATTTTGGGGACGTTCGACATGTCCGGAGTCATCGTTTTTCATCAGAAAATGAATTTTTCGGACTGTACCAAAAATGATTCAAAATGTCAAATGGATCGTGCCTCATGTTGAATAACCACTTTTTAACCCCTCAGAGTGACCAAAATTGCCATTTTTACACAGTATTGCTTACACAAAAGCTTCAATTTTGACCAATTTCAGGCACATAAATGACTTTAAACTCACTTATTTTAGTTGAAAAAGACTTAATTCACATTCAACAGTCGTTTGGAGTCAAAAGATTAAATGTTAAAATTTCATCGATATGGACCATTTTGGGGACGTTCGACAGGTCCGGAGTCATCGTTTTTCATCAGAAAATGAATTTTTCGGACTGTACCAAAAATGATTCAAAATGTCAAATGGATCGTGCCTCATGTTGAATAACCACTTTTTAACCCTACAGAGTGACCAAAATTGCCATTTTTACAGAGTTTTGCTTACACAAAAGCTTCAATTTTGACCAATTTCAGGCACATAAATGACTTTAAACACACTTATTTTAGTTGAAAAAGACTTAATTCACATCCAACAGTCGTTTGGAGTCAAAAGATTAAATGTTAAAATTTCATCGATATGGACCATTTTGGGGACGTTCGACAGGTCCGGAGTCATCGTTTTTCATCAGAAAATGAATTTTTCGGACTATATCAAAAATGATTCAAAATGCCAAAGTGATCGTGCCTCATGTTGAATAACGACTTTTTAACCCCTCAGAGTGACCAAAATTGCCATTTTTACAGAGTTTTGCTTACTCAAAAGCTTCAATTTTGACCAATTTCAGGCACATAAATGACTTTAAACACACTTATTTTAGTTGAAAAAGTCCTAATTCACATCCAACAGTCGTTTGGAGTCAAAAGATTAAATGTTAAAATTTCATCGATATGGACCATTTTGGGGACGTTCGACAGGTCCGGAGTCATCGTTTTTCATCAGAAAATGAATTTTTCGGACTATACCAAAAATGATTCAAAATGTCAAATAGATTGTGCCTCATGTTGAATAACCACTTTTTAACCCCTCAGAGTGACCAAAATTGCCATTTTTACAGAGTTTTGCTTACACAAAAGCTTCAATTTTGACCAATTTCAGGCACATAAATGACTTTAAACACACGTATTTTAGTTGAAAAAGACTTAATTCGCATCCAACAGTCGTTTGGAGTCAAAAGATTAAATGTTAAAATTTCAGCGATATGGACCATTTTGGGGACGTTCGACAGGTCCGGAGTCATCGTTTTTCATCAGAAAATGAATTCTTCGGACTATACCAAAAATGATTCAAAATGTGAAATGGATCGTGCCTCATGTTGAATAACCACTTTTTAACCCCTCAGAGTGACCAAAATTGCCATTTTTACAGAGTTTTGCTTACACAAAAGCTTCAATTTTGACCAATTTCAGGCACATAAATGACTTTAAACACACGTATTTTAGTTGAAAAAGACTTAATTCGCATCCAACAGTTGTTTGGAGTCAAAATATTAAATGTTAAAATTTCATCGATATGGACCATTTTGGGGACATTCGACAGGTCCGGAGTCATCGTTTTTCATCAGAAAATTAATTTTTCAGACTATACCAAAAATGATTCAAAATGTCAAATGGATCGTGCCTCATGTTGAATAACGACTTTTTAACCCCTCAGAGTGACCAAAAATGCAATTTTTACAGAGTTTTGCTTACTCAAAAGCTTCAATTTTGACCAATTTCAGGCACATAAATGACTTTAAACACACTTATTTTAGTTGAAAAAGTCCTAATTCACATCCAACAGTCGTTTGGAGTCAAAAGATTAAATGTTAAAATTTCATCGATATGGACCATTTTGGGGACGTTCGACAGGTCCGGAGTCATCGTTTTTCATCAGAAAATGAATTTTTCGGACTATACCAAAAATGATTCAAAATGTCAAATAGATTGTGCCTCATGTTGAATAACCACTTTTTAACCCCTCAGAGTGACCAAAATTGCCATTTTTACAGAGTTTTGCTTACACAAAAGCTTCAATTTTGACCAATTTCAGGCTCATAAATGACTTTAAACACACTTATTTTAGTTGAAAAAGACTTAATTCATATCCAACAGTCGTTTGGAGTCAAAAGATTAAATGTTAAAATTTCATCGATATGGACCATTTTGGGGACGTTCGACATGTCCGGAGTCATCGTTTTTCATCAGAAAATGAATTTTTCGGACTGTACCAAAAATGATTCAAAATGTCAAATGGATCGTGCCTCATGTTGAATAACCACTTTTTAACCCCTCAGAGTGACCAAAATTGCCATTTTTACACAGTATTGCTTACACAAAAGCTTCAATTTTGACCAATTTCAGGCACATAAATGACTTTAAACTCACTTATTTTAGTTGAAAAAGACTTAATTCACATTCAACAGTCGTTTGGAGTGAAAAGATTAAATGTTAAAATTTCATCGATATGGACCATTTTGGGGACGTTCGACAGGTCCGGAGTCATCGTTTTTCATCAGAAAATGAATTTTTCGGACTGTACCAAAAATGATTCAAAATGTCAAATGGATCGTGCCTCATGTTGAATAACCACTTTTTAACCCTACAGAGTGACCAAAAAAGCCATTTTTACAGAGTTTTGCTTACACAAAAGCTTCAATTTTGACCAATTTCAGGCACATAAATGACTTTAAACACACTTATTTTAGTTGAAAAAGACTTAATTCACATCCAACAGTCGTTTGGAGTCAAAATATTAAATGTTAAAATTTCATCGATATGGACCATTTTGGGGACATTCGACAGGTCCGGAGTCATCGTTTTTCATCAGAAAATTAATTTTTCAGACTATACCAAAAATGATTCAAAATGTCAAATGGATCGTGCCTCATGTTGAATAACGACTTTTTAACCCCTCAGAGTGACCAAAAATGCCATTTTTACAGAGTTTTGCTTACTCAAAAGCTTCAATTTTGACCAATTTCAGGCACATAAATGACTTTAAACACACTTATTTTAGTTGAAAAAGACTTAATTCATATCCAACAGTCGTTTGGAGTCAAAAGATTAAATGTTAAAATTTCATCGATATGGACCATTTTGGGGACGTTCGACATGTCCGGAGTCATCGTTTTTCATCAGAAAATGAATTTTTCTGACTATACCAAAAATGATTCAAAATGTCAAATTGATCGTGCCTCATGTTGAATAACCACTTTTTAACCCCTCAGAGTGACCAAAATTGCAATTTTTACAGAGTTTTGCTTACTCAAAAGTTTAAATTTTGACCAATTTCAGGCACATAAATGACTTTAAACACACTTATTTTAGTTGAAAAAGACTTAATTCACATCCAACAGTGGTTTGGAGTCAAAAGATTAAATGTTAAAATTTCATCGATATGGTCCATTTTGGGGACGTTCGACAGGTCCGGAGTCATCGTTTTTCATCAGAAAATGAATTTTTCGGACTGTACCAAAAATGATTCAAAATGTCAAATGGATCGTGCCTCATGTTGAATAACCACTTTTTAACCCCTCAGAGTGACCAAAATTGCCATTTTTACTGAGTTTTTCTTACACAAAAGCTTCAATTTTGACCAATTTCAGGCACATAAATGACTTTAAACACACTTATTTTAGTTGAAAAAGACTTAATTCACATTCAACAGTCGTTTGGAGTCAAAAGATTAAATTTTAAAATTTCATCGATATGGACCATTTTGGGGACGTTCGACAGGTCCGGAGTCATCGTTTTTCATCAGAAAATGAATTTTTCGGACTGTACCAAAAATTATTCAAAATGTCAAATGGATCGTGCCTCATGTTGAATAACCACTTTTTAACCCCTCAGAGTGACCAAAATTGCCATTTTTACAGAGTTTTGCTTACTCAAAAGCTTCAATTTTGACCAATTTCAGGCACATAAATGACTTTAATCACACTTATTTTAGTTGAAAAAGTCCTAATTCACATCCAACAGTCGTTTGGAGTCAAAAGATTAAATGTTAAAATTTCATCGATATGGACCATTTTGGGGACGTTCGACAGGTCCGGAGTCATCGTTTTTCATCAGAAAATGAATTTTTCGGACTATATCAAAAATGATTCAAAATGCCAAAGTGATCGTGCCTCATGTTGAATAACGACTTTTTAACCCCTCAGAGTGACCAAAATTGCCATTTTTACAGAGTTTTGCTTACACAAAAGCTTCAATTTTGACCAATTTCAGGCACATAAATGACTTTAAACACACGTATTTTAGTTGAAAAAGACTTAATTCGCATCCAACAGTCGTTTGGAGTCAAAATATTAAATGTTAAAATTTCATCGATATGGACCATTTTGGGGACATTCGACAGGTCCGGAGTCATCGTTTTTCATCAGAAAATTAATTTTTCAGACTATACCAAAAATGATTCAAAATGTCAAATGGATCGTGCCTCATGTTGAATAACGACTTTTTAACCCCTCAGAGTGACCAAAAATGCCATTTTTACAGAGTTTTGCTTACTCAAAAGCTTCAATTTTGACCAATTTCAGGCACATAAATGACTTTAAACACACTTATTTTAGTTGAAAAAGTCCTAATTCACATCCAACAGTCGTTTGGAGTCAAAAGATTAAATGTTAAAATTTCATCGATATGGACCATATTGGGGACGTTCGACAGGTCCGGAGTCATCGTTTTTCATCAGAAAATGAATTTTTCGGACTATACCAAAAATGATTCAAAATGTCAAATAGATTGTGCCTCATGTTGAATAACCACTTTTTAACCCCTCAGAGTGACCAAAATTGCCATTTTTATAGAGTTTTGCTTACACAAAAGCTTCAATTTTGACCAATTTCAGGCACATAAATGACTTTAAACACACTTATTTTAGTTGAAAAAGACTTAATTCATATCCAACAGTCGTTTGGAGTCAAAAGATTAAATGTTAAAATTTCATCGATATGGACCATTTTGGGGACGTTCGACATGTCCGGAGTCATCGTTTTTCATCAGAAAATGAATTTTTCTGACTATACCAAAAATGATTCAAAATGTCAAATTGATCGTGCCTCATGTTGAATAACCACTTTTTAACCCCTCAGAGTGACCAAAATTGCAATTTTTACAGAGTTTTGCTTACTCAAAAGTTTAAATTTTGACCAATTTCAGGCACATAAATGACTTTAAACACACTTATTTTAGTTGAAAAAGACTTAATTCACATCCAACAGTGGTTTGGAGTCAAAAGATTAAATGTTAAAATTTCATCGATATGGACCATTTTGGGGACGTTCGACAGGTCCGGAGTCATCGTTTTTCATCAGAAAATGAATTTTTCGGACTGTACCAAAAATGATTCAAAATGTCAAATGGATCGTGCCTCATGTTGAATAACCACTTTTTAACCCCTCAGAGTGACCAAAATTGCCATTTTTACTGAGTTTTGCTTACACAAAAGCTTCAATTTTGACCAATTTCAGGCACATAAATGACTTTAAACACACTTATTTTAGTTGAAAAAGTCCTAATTCACATCCAACAGTCGTTTGGAGTCAAAAGATTAAATGTTAAAATTTCATCGATATGGACCATTTTGGGGACGTTCGACAGGTCCGGAGTCATCGTTTTTCATCAGAAAATGAATTTTTCGGACTATACCAAAAATGATTCAAAATGTCAAATAGATTGTGCCTCATGTTGAATAACCACTTTTTAACCCCTCAGAGTGACCAAAATTGCCATTTTTACAGAGTTTTGCTTACACAAAAGCTTCAATTTTGACCAATTTCAGGCACATAAATGACTTTAAACACACTTATTTTAGTTGAAAAAGACTTAATTCACATCCAACAGTCGTTTGGAGTCAAAAGATTAAATGTTGAAATTTCATCGATATGGACCATTTTGGGGACGTTCGACAGGTCCGGAGTCATCGTTTTTCATCAGAAAATGAATTCTTCGGACTATACCAAAAATGATTCAAAATGTGAAATGGATCGTGCCTCATGTTGAATAACCACTTTTTAACCCCTCAGAGTGACCAAAATTGCCATTTTTACAGAGTTTTGCTTACTCAAAAGCTTCAATTTTGACCAATTTCAGGCACGTAAATGACTTTAAACACACTTATTTCAGTTGAAAAAGACTTAATTCGCATCCAACAGTCGTTTGGAGTCAAAATATTAAATGTTACAATTTCATCGATATGGACCATTTTGGGGACATTCGACAGGTCCGGAGTCAACGTTTTTCATCAGAAAATTAATTTTTCAGACTATACCAAAAATGATTCAAAATGTCAAATGGATCGTGCCTCATGTTGAATAACCACTTTTTAACCCCTCAGAGTGACCAAAATTGCCATTTTTACAGAGTTTTGCTTACACAAAAGCTTCAATTTTGACCAATTTCAGGCACATAAATGACTTTAAACACACTTATTTTAGTTGAAAAAGACTTAATTCACATCCAACAGTCGTTTGGAGTCAAAAGATTAAATGTTAAAATTTAATCGATATGGACCATTTTGGGGATGTTCGACAGGTCCGGAGTCATCGTTTTTCATCAGAAAATGAATTTTTCGGACTATATCAAAAATGATTCAAAATGCCAAAGTGATCGTGCCTCATGTTGAATAACGACTTTTTAACCCCTCAGAGTGACCAAAATTGCCATTTTTACAGAGTTTTGCTTACACAAAAGCTTCAATTTTGACCAATTTCAGGCACATAAATGACTTTAAACACACTTATTTTAGTTGAAAAAGACTTAATTCACATCCAACAGTCGTTTGGAGTCAAAAGATTAAATGTTAAAATTTCAGCGATATGAACCATTTTGGGGACGTTCGACAGGTCCGGAGTCATCGTTTTTCATCAGAAAATGAATTCTTCGGACTATACCAAAAATGATTCAAAATGTGAAATGGATCGTGCCTCATGTTGAATAACCACTTTTTAACCCCTCAGAGTGACCAAAATTGCCATTTTTACAGAGTTTTGCTTACACAAAAGCTTCAATTTTGACCAATTTCAGGCACATAAATGACTTTAAACACACGTATTTTAGTTGAAAAAGACTTAATTCGCATCCAACAGTCGTTTGGAGTCAAAATATTAAATGTTAAAATTTCATCGATATGGACCATTTTGGGGACATTCGACAGGTCCGGAGTCATCGTTTTTCATCAGAAAATTAATTTTTCAGACTATACCAAAAATGATTCAAAATGTCAAATGGATCGTGCCTCATGTTGAATAACGACTTTTTAACCCCTCAGAGTGACCAAAAATGCAATTTTTACAGAGTTTTGCTTACTCAAAAGCTTCAATTTTGACCAATTTCAGGCACATAAATGACTTTAAACACACTTATTTTAGTTGAAAAAGTCCTAATTCACATCCAACAGTCGTTTGGAGTCAAAAGATTAAATGTTAAAATTTCATCGATATGGACCATTTTGGGGACGTTCGACAGGTCCGGAGTCATCGTTTTTCATCAGAAAATGAATTTTTCTGACTATACCAAAAATGATTCAAAATGTCAAATAGATTGTGCCTCATGTTGAATAACCACTTTTTAACCCCTCAGAGTGACCAAAATTGCCATTTTTACAGAGTTTTGCTTACACAAAAGCTTCAATTTTGACCAATTTCAGGCTCATAAATGACTTTAAACACACTTATTTTAGTTGAAAAAGACTTAATTCATATCCAACAGTCGTTTGGAGTCAAAAGATTAAATGTTAAAATTTCATCGATATGGACCATTTTGGGGACGTTCGACATGTCCGGAGTCATCGTTTTTCATCAGAAAATGAATTTTTCGGACTGTACCAAAAATGATTCAAAATGTCAAATGGATCGTGCCTCATGTTGAATAACCACTTTTTAACCCCTCAGAGTGACCAAAATTGCCATTTTTACACAGTATTGCTTACACAAAAGCTTCAATTTTGACCAATTTCAGGCACATAAATGACTTTAAACTCACTTATTTTAGTTGAAAAAGACTTAATTCACATTCAACAGTCGTTTGGAGTCAAAAGATTAAATGTTAAAATTTCATCGATATGGACCATTTTGGGGACGTTCGACAGGTCCGGAGTCATCGTTTTTCATCAGAAAATGAATTTTTCGGACTGTACCAAAAATGATTCAAAATGTCAAATGGATCGTGCCTCATGTTGAATAACCACTTTTTAACCCTACAGAGTGACCAAAATTGCCATTTTTACAGAGTTTTGCTTACACAAAAGCTTCAATTTTGACCAATTTCAGGCACATAAATGACTTTAAACACACTTATTTTAGTTGAAAAAGACTTAATTCACATCCAACAGTCGTTTGGAGTCAAAAGATTAAATGTTAAAATTTCATCGATATGGACCATTTTGGGGACGTTCGACAGGTCCGGAGTCATCGTTTTTCATCAGAAAATGAATTTTTCGGACTATATCAAAAATGATTCAAAATGCCAAAGTGATCGTGCCTCATGTTGAATAACGACTTTTTAACCCCTCAGAGTGACCAAAATTGCCATTTTTACAGAGTTTTGCTTACTCAAAAGCTTCAATTTTGACCAATTTCAGGCACATAAATGACTTTAAACACACTTATTTTAGTTGAAAAAGTCCTAATTCACATCCAACAGTCGTTTGGAGTCAAAAGATTAAATGTTAAAATTTCATCGATATGGACCATTTTGGGGACGTTCGACAGGTCCGGAGTCATCGTTTTTCATCAGAAAATGAATTTTTCGGACTATACCAAAAATGATTCAAAATGTCAAATAGATTGTGCCTCATGTTGAATAACCACTTTTTAACCCCTCAGAGTGACCAAAATTGCCATTTTTACAGAGTTTTGCTTACACAAAAGCTTCAATTTTGACCAATTTCAGGCACATAAATGACTTTAAACACACGTATTTTAGTTGAAAAAGACTTAATTCGCATCCAACAGTCGCTTGGAGTCAAAAGATTAAATGTTAAAATTTCAGCGATATGGACCATTTTGGGGACGTTCGACAGGTCCGGAGTCATCGTTTTTCATCAGAAAATGAATTCTTCGGACTATACCAAAAATGATTCAAAATGTGAAATGGATCGTGCCTCATGTTGAATAACCACTTTTTAACCCCTCAGAGTGACCAAAATTGCCATTTTTACAGAGTTTTGCTTACACAAAAGCTTCAATTTTGACCAATTTCAGGCACATAAATGACTTTAAACACACGTATTTTAGTTGAAAAAGACTTAATTCGCATCCAACAGTCGTTTGGAGTCAAAATATTAAATGTTAAAATTTCATCGATATGGACCATTTTGGGGACATTCGACAGGTCCGGAGTCATCGTTTTTCATCAGAAAATTAATTTTTCAGACTATACCAAAAATGATTCAAAATGTCAAATGGATCGTGCCTCATGTTGAATAACCACTTTTTAACCCCTCAGAGTGACCAAAATTGCCATTTTTACAGAGTTTTGCTTACACAAAAGCTTCAATTTTGACCAATTTCAGGCACATAAATGACTTTAAACACACTTATTTTAGTTGAAAAAGTCCTAATTCACATCCAACAGTCGTTTGGAGTCAAAAGATTAAATGTTAAAATTTCATCGATATGGACCATTTTGGGGACGTTCGACATGTCCGGAGTCATCGTTTTTCATCAGAAAATGAATTTTTCGGACTGTACCAAAAATGATTCAAAATGTCAAATGGATCGTGCCTCATGTTGAATAACCACTTTTTAACCCCTCAGAGTGACCAAAATTGCCATTTTTACACAGTATTGCTTACACAAAAGCTTCAATTTTGACCAATTTCAGGCACATAAATGACTTTAAACTCACTTATTTTAGTTGAAAAAGACTTAATTCACATTCAACAGTCGTTTGGAGTGAAAAGATTAAATGTTAAAATTTCATCGATATGGACCATTTTGGGGACGTTCGACAGGTCCGGAGTCATCGTTTTTCATCAGAAAATGAATTTTTCGGACTGTACCAAAAATGATTCAAAATGTCAAATGGATCGTGCCTCATGTTGAATAACCACTTTTTAACCCTACAGAGTGACCAAAATTGCCATTTTTACAGAGTTTTGCTTACACAAAAGCTTCAATTTTGACCAATTTCAGGCACATAAATGACTTTAAACACACTTATTTTAGTTGAAAAAGACTTAATTCACATCCAACAGTCGTTTGGAGTCAAAAGATTAAATGTTAAAATTTCATCGATATGGACCATTTTGGGGACGTTCGACAGGTCCGGAGTCATCGTTTTTCATCAGAAAATGAATTTTTCGGACTATATCAAAAATGATTCAAAATGCCAAAGTGATCGTGCCTCATGTTGAATAACGACTTTTTAACCCCTCAGAGTGACCAAAATTGCCATTTTTACAGAGTTTTGCTTACTCAAAAGCTTCAATTTTGACCAATTTCAGGCACATAAATGACTTTAAACACACTTATTTTAGTTGAAAAAGTCCTAATTCACATCCAACAGTCGTTTGGAGTCAAAAGATTAAATGTTAAAATTTCATCGATATGGACCATTTTGGGGACGTTCGACAGGTCCGGAGTCATCGTTTTTCATCAGAAAATGAATTTTTCGGACTATACCAAAAATGATTCAAAATGTCAAATAGATTGTGCCTCATGTTGAATAACCACTTTTTAACCCCTCAGAGTGACCAAAATTGCCATTTTTACAGAGTTTTGCTTACACAAAAGCTTCAATTTTGACCAATTTCAGGCACATAAATGACTTTAAACACACGTATTTTAGTTGAAAAAGACTTAATTCGCATCCAACAGTCGTTTGGAGTCAAAATATTAAATGTTAAAATTTCATCGATATGGACCATTTTGGGGACATTCGACAGGTCCGGAGTCATCGTTTTTCATCAGAAAATTAATTTTTCAGACTATACCAAAAATGATTCAAAATGTCAAATGGATCGTGCCTCATGTTGAATAACGACTTTTTAACCCCTCAGAGTGACCAAAATTGCCATTTTTACAGAGTTTTGCTTACTCAAAAGCTTCAATTTTGACCAATTTCAGGCACATAAATGACTTTAAACACACTTATTTTAGTTGAAAAAGTCCTAATTCACATCCAACAGTCGTTTGGAGTCAAAAGATTAAATGTTAAAATTTCATCGATATGGACCATTTTGGGGACGTTCGACAGGTCCGGAGTCATCGTTTTTCATCAGAAAATGAATTTTTCGGACTGTACCAAAAATGATTCAAAATGTCAAATGGATCGTGCCTCATGTTGAATAACCACTTTTTAACCCTACAGAGTGACCAAAATTGCCATTTTTACAGAGTTTTGCTTACACAAAAGCTTCAATTTTGACCAATTTCAGGCACATAAATGACTTTAAACACACTTATTTTAGTTGAAAAAGACTTAATTCACATCCAACAGTCGTTTGGAGTCAAAAGATTAAATGTTAAAATGTCATCGATATGGACCATTTTGGGGACGTTCGACAGGTCCGGAGTCATCGTTTTTCATCAGAAAATGAATTTTTCGGACTATATCAAAAATGATTCAAAATGCCAAAGTGATCGTGCCTCATGTTGAATAACGACTTTTTAACCCCTCAGAGTGACCAAAATTGCCATTTTTACAGAGTTTTGCTTACTCAAAAGCTTCAATTTTGACCAATTTCAGGCACATAAATGACTTTAAACACACTTATTTTAGTTGAAAAAGTCCTAATTCACATCCAACAGTCGTTTGGAGTCAAAAGATTAAATGTTAAAATTTCATCGATATGGACCATTTTGGGGACGTTCGACAGGTCCGGAGTCATCGTTTTTCATCAGAAAATGAATTTTTCGGACTATACCAAAAATGATTCAAAATGTCAAATAGATTGTGCCTCATGTTGAATAACCACTTTTTAACCCCTCAGAGTGACCAAAATTGCCATTTTTACAGAGTTTTGCTTACACAAAAGCTTCAATTTTGACCAATTTCAGGCACATAAATGACTTTAAACACACGTATTTTAGTTGAAAAAGACTTAATTCGCATCCAACAGTCGTTTGGAGTCAAAATATTAAATGTTAAAATTTCATCGATATGGACCATTTTGGGGACGTTCGACAGGTCCGGAGTCATCGTTTTTCATCAGAAAATGAATTTTTCGGACTGTACCAAAAATGATTCAAAATGTCAAATGGATCGTGCCTCATGTTGAATAACCACTTTTTAACCCTACAGAGTGACCAAAATTGCCATTTTTACAGAGTTTTGCTTACACAAAAGCTTCAATTCTGACCAATTTCAGGCACATAAATGACTTTAAACACACTTATTTTAGTTGAAAAAGACTTAATTCACATCCAACAGTCGTTTGGAGTCAAAAGATTAAATGTTAAAATTTCATCGATATGGACCATTTTGGAGACGTTCGACAGGTCCGGAGTCATCGTTTTTCATCAGAAAATGAATTTTTCGGACTATATCAAAAATGATTCAAAATGCCAAAGTGATCGTGCCTCATGTTGAATAACGACTTTTTAACCCCTCAGAGTGACCAAAATTGCCATTTTTACAGAGTTTTGCTTACTCAAAAGCTTCAATTTTGACCAATTTCAGGCACATAAATGACTTTAAACACACTTATTTTAGTTGAAAAAGTCCTAATTCACATCCAACAGTCGTTTGGAGTCAAAAGATTAAATGTTAAAATTTCATCGATATGGACCATTTTGGGGACGTTCGACAGGTCCGGAGTCATCGTTTTTCATCAGAAAATGAATTTTTCGGACTATACCAAAAATGATTCAAAATGTCAAATAGATTGTGCCTCATGTTGAATAACCACTTTTTAACCCCTCAGAGTGACCAAAATTGCCATTTTTACAGAGTTTTGCTTACACAAAAGCTTCAATTTTGACCAATTTCAGGCACATAAATGACTTTAAACACACGTATTTTAGTTGAAAAAGACTTAATTCGCATCCAACAGTCGTTTGGAGTCAAAATATTAAATGTTAAAATTTCATCGATATGGACCATTTTGGGGACATTCGACAGGTCCGGAGTCATCGTTTTTCATCAGAAAATTAATTTTTCAGACTATACCAAAAATGATTCAAAATGTCAAATGGATCGTGCCTCATGTTGAATAACGACTTTTTAACCCCTCAGAGTGACCAAAATTGCCATTTTTACAGAGTTTTGCTTACTCAAAAGCTTCAATTTTGACCAATTTCAGGCACATAAATGACTTTAAACACACTTATTTTAGTTGAAAAAGTCCTAATTCACATCCAACAGTCGTTTGGAGTCAAAAGATTAAATGTTAAAATTTCATCGATATGGACCATTTTGGGGACGTTCGACAGGTCCGGAGTCATCGTTTTTCATCAGAAAATGAATTTTTCGGACTGTACCAAAAATGATTCAAAATGTCAAATGGATCGTGCCTCATGTTGAATAACCACTTTTTAACCCTACAGAGTGACCAAAATTGCCATTTTTACAGAGTTTTGCTTACACAAAAGCTTCAATTTTGACCAATTTCAGGCACATAAATGACTTTAAACACACTTATTTTAGTTGAAAAAGACTTAATTCACATCCAACAGTCGTTTGGAGTCAAAAGATTAAATGTTAAAATTTCATCGATATGGACCATTTTGGGGACGTTCGACAGGTCCGGAGTCATCGTTTTTCATCAGAAAATGAATTTTTCGGACTATATCAAAAATGATTCAAAATGCCAAAGTGATCGTGCCTCATGTTGAATAACGACTTTTTAACCCCTCAGAGTGACCAAAATTGCCATTTTTACAGAGTTTTGCTTACTCAAAAGCTTCAATTTTGACCAATTTCAGGCACATAAATGACTTTAAACACACTTATTTTAGTTGAAAAAGTCCTAATTCACATCCAACAGTCGTTTGGAGTCAAAAGATTAAATGTTAAAATTTCATCGATATGGACCATTTTGGGGACGTTCGACAGGTCCGGAGTCATCGTTTTTCATCAGAAAATGAATTTTTCGGACTATACCAAAAATGATTCAAAATGTCAAATAGATTGTGCCTCATGTTGAATAACCACTTTTTAACCCCTCAGAGTGACCAAAATTGCCATTTTTACAGAGTTTTGCTTACTCAAAAGCTTCAATTTTGACCAATTTCACGCACATAAATGACTTTAAACACACTTATTTTAGTTGAAAAAGTCCTAATTCACATCCAACAGTCGTTTGGAGTCAAAAGATTAAATGTTAAAATTTCATCGATATGGACCATTTTGGGGACGTTCGACAGGTCCGGAGTCATCGTTTTTCATCAGAAAATGAATTTTTCGGACTATACCAAAAATGATTCAAAATGTCAAATAGATTGTGCCTCATGTTGAATAACCACTTTTTAACCCCTCAGAGTGACCAAAATTGCCATTTTTACAGAGTTTTGCTTACACAAAAGCTTCAATTTTGACCAATTTCAGGCACATAAATGACTTTAAACACACGTATTTTAGTTGAAAAAGACTTAATTCGCATCCAACAGTCGTTTGGAGTCAAAAGATTAAATGTTAAAATTTCAGCGATATGGACCATTTTGGGGACGTTCGACAGGTCCGGAGTCATCGTTTTTCATCAGAAAATGAATTTTTCTGACTATACCAAAAATGATTCAAAATGTCAAATAGATTGTGCCTCATGTTGAATAACCACTTTTTAACCCCTCAGAGTGACCAAAATTGCCATTTTTACAGAGTTTTGCTTACACAAAAGCTTCAATTTTGACCAATTTCAGGCTCATAAATGACTTTAAACACACTTATTTTAGTTGAAAAAGACTTAATTCATATCCAACAGTCGTTTGGAGTCAAAAGATTAAATGTTAAAATTTCATCGATATGGACCATTTTGGGGACGTTCGACATGTCCGGAGTCATCGTTTTTCATCAGAAAATGAATTTTTCGGACTGTACCAAAAATGATTCAAAATGTCAAATGGATCGTGCCTCATGTTGAATAACCACTTTTTAACCCCTCAGAGTGACCAAAATTGCCATTTTTACACAGTATTGCTTACACAAAAGCTTCAATTTTGACCAATTTCAGGCACATAAATGACTTTAAACACACTTATTTTAGTTGAAAAAGTCCTAATTCACATCCAACAGTCGTTTGGAGTCAAAAGATTAAATGTTAAAATTTCATCTATATGGACCATTTTGGGGACGTTCGACAGGTCCGGAGTCATCGTTTTTCATCAGAAAATGAATTTTTCGGACTATACTAAAAATGATTCAAAATGTCAAATAGATTGTGCCTCATGTTGAATAACCACTTTTTAACCCCTCAGAGTGACCAAAATTGCCATTTTTACAGAGTTTTGCTTACACAAAAGCTTCAATTTTGACCAATTTCAGGCACATAAATGACTTTAAACACACGTATTTTAGTTGAAAAAGACTTAATTCGCATCCAACAGTCGTTTGGAGTCAAAAGATTAAATGTTAAAATTTCAGCGATATGGACCATTTTGGGGACGTTCGACAGGTCCGGAGTCATCGTTTTTCATCAGAAAATGAAATCTTCGGACTATACCAAAAATGATTCAAAATGTGAAATGGATCGTGCCTCATGTTGAATAACCACTTTTTAACCCCTCAGAGTGACCAAAATTGCCATTTTTACAGAGTTTTGCTTACACAAAAGCTTCAATTTTGACCAATTTCAGGCACATAAATGACTTTAAACACACGTATTTTAGTTGAAAAAGACTTAATTCGCATCCAACAGTCGTTTGGAGTCAAAATATTAAATGTTAAAATTTCATCGATATGGACCATTTTGGGGACATTCGACAGGTCCGGAGTCATCGTTTTTCATCAGAAAATTAATTTTTCAGACTATACCAAAAATGATTCAAAATGTCAAATGGATCGTGCCTCATGTTGAATAACGACTTTTTAACCCCTCAGAGTGACCAAAAATGCAATTTTTACAGAGTTTTGCTTACTCAAAAGCTTCAATTTTGACCAATTTCAGGCACATAAATGACTTTAAACACACTTATTTTAGTTGAAAAAGTCCTAATTCACATCCAACAGTCGTTTGGAGTCAAAAGATTAAATGTTAAAATTTCATCGATATGGACCATTTTGGGGACGTTCGACAGGTCCGGAGTCATCGTTTTTCATCAGAAAATGAATTTTTCGGACTATACCAAAAATGATTCAAAATGTCAAATAGATTGTGCCTCATGTTGAATAACCACTTTTTAACCCCTCAGAGTGACCAAAATTGCCATTTTTACAGAGTTTTGCTTACACAAAAGCTTCAATTTTGACCAATTTCAGGCTCATAAATGACTTTAAACACACTTATTTTAGTTGAAAAAGACTTAATTCATATCCAACAGTCGTTTGGAGTCAAAAGATTAAATGTTAAAATTTCATCGATATGGACCATTTTGGGGACGTTCGACATGTCCGGAGTCATCGTTTTTCATCAGAAAATGAATTTTTCGGACTGTACCAAAAATGATTCAAAATGTCAAATGGATCGTGCCTCATGTTGAATAACCACTTTTTAACCCCTCAGAGTGACCAAAATTGCCATTTTTACACAGTATTGCTTACACAAAAGCTTCAATTTTGACCAATTTCAGGCACATAAATGACTTTAAACTCACTTATTTTAGTTGAAAAAGACTTAATTCACATTCAACAGTCGTTTGGAGTGAAAAGATTAAATGTTAAAATTTCATCGATATGGACCATTTTGGGGACGTTCGACAGGTCCGGAGTCATCGTTTTTCATCAGAAAATGAATTTTTCGGACTGTACCAAAAATGATTCAAAATGTCAAATGGATCGTGCCTCATGTTGAATAACCACTTTTTAACCCTACAGAGTGACCAAAATTGCCATTTTTACAGAGTTTTGCTTACACAAAAGCTTCAATTTTGACCAATTTCAGGCACATAAATGACTTTAAACACACTTATTTTAGTTGAAAAAGACTTAATTCACATCCAACAGTCGTTTGGAGTCAAAATATTAAATGTTAAAATTTCATCGATATGGACCATTTTGGGGACATTCGACAGGTCCGGAGTCATCGTTTTTCATCAGAAAATTAATTTTTCAGACTATACCAAAAATGATTCAAAATGTCAAATGGATCGTGCCTCATGTTGAATAACGACTTTTTAACCCCTCAGAGTGACCAAAAATGCAATTTTTACAGAGTTTTGCTTACACAAAAGCTTCAATTTTGACCAATTTCAGGCACATAAATGACTTTAAACACACGTATTTTAGTTGAAAAAGACTTAATTCGCATCCAACAGTCGTTTGGAGTCAAAATATTAAATGTTAAAATTTCATCGATATGGACCATTTTGGGGACATTCGACAGGTCCGGAGTCATCGTTTTTCATCAGAAAATTAATTTTTCAGACTATACCAAAAATGATTCAAAATGTCAAATGGATCGTGCCTCATGTTGAATAACGACTTTTTAACCCCTCAGAGTGATCAAAAATGCCATTTTTACAGAGTTTTGCTTACTCAAAAGCTTCAATTTTGACCAATTTCAGGCACATAAATGACTTTAAACACACTTATTTTAGTTGAAAAAGTCCTAATTCACATCCAACAGTCGTTTGGAGTCAAAAGATTAAATGTTAAAATTTCATCGATATGGACCATATTGGGGACGTTCGACAGGTCCGGAGTCATCGTTTTTCATCAGAAAATGAATTTTTCGGACTATACCAAAAATGATTCAAAATGTCAAATAGATTGTGCCTCATGTTGAATAACCACTTTTTAACCCCTCAGAGTGACCAAAATTGCCATTTTTATAGAGTTTTGCTTACACAAAAGCTTCAATTTTGACCAATTTCAGGCACATAAATGACTTTAAACACACTTATTTTAGTTGAAAAAGACTTAATTCATATCCAACAGTCGTTTGGAGTCAAAAGATTAAATGTTAAAATTTCATCGATATGGACCATTTTGGGGACGTTCGACATGTCCGGAGTCATCGTTTTTCATCAGAAAATGAATTTTTCTGACTATACCAAAAATGATTCAAAATGTCAAATTGATCGTGCCTCATGTTGAATAACCACTTTTTAACCCCTCAGAGTGACCAAAATTGCAATTTTTACAGAGTTTTGCTTACTCAAAAGTTTAAATTTTGACCAATTTCAGGCACATAAATGACTTTAAACACACTTATTTTAGTTGAAAAAGACTTAATTCACATCCAACAGTGGTTTGGAGTCAAAAGATTAAATGTTAAAATTTCATCGATATGGACCATTTTGGGGACGTTCGACAGGTCCGGAGTCATCGTTTTTCATCAGAAAATGAATTTTTCGGACTGTACCAAAAATGATTCAAAATGTCAAATGGATCGTGCCTCATGTTGAATAACCACTTTTTAACCCCTCAGAGTGACCAAAATTGCCATTTTTACTGAGTTTTGCTTACACAAAAGCTTCAATTTTGACCAATTTCAGGCACATAAATGACTTTAAACACACTTATTTTAGTTGAAAAAGACTTAATTCACATTCAACAGTCGTTTGGAGTCAAAAGATTAAATTTTAAAATTTCATCGATATGGACCATTTTGGGGACGTTCGACAGGTCCGGAGTCATCGTTTTTCATCAGAAAATGAATTTTTCGGACTGTACCAAAAATGATTCAAAATGTCAAATGGATCGTGCCTCATGTTGAATAACCACTTTTTAACCCCTCAGAGTGACCAAAATTGCCATTTTTACAGAGTTTTGCTTACTCAAAAGCTTCAATTTTGACCAATTTCAGGCACATAAATGACTTTAAACACACTTATTTTAGTTGAAAAAGTCCTAATTCACATCCAACAGTCGTTTGGAGTCAAAAGATTAAATGTTAAAATTTCATCGATATGGACCATTTTGGGGACGTTCGACAGGTCCGGAGTCATCGTTTTTCATCAGAAAATGAATTTTTCGGACTATACCAAAAATGATTCAAAATGTCAAATAGATTGTGCCTCATGTTGAATAACCACTTTTTAACCCCTCAGAGTGACCAAAATTGCCATTTTTACAGAGTTTTGCTTACACAAAAGCTTCAATTTTGACCAATTTCAGGCACATAAATGACTTTAAACACACTTATTTTAGTTGAAAAAGACTTAATTCACATCCAACAGTCGTTTGGAGTCAAAAGATTAAATGTTGAAATTTCATCGATATGGACCATTTTGGGGACGTTCGACAGGTCCGGAGTCATCGTTTTTCATCAGAAAATGAATTCTTCGGACTATACCAAAAATGATTCAAAATGTGAAATGGATCGTGCCTCATGTTGAATAACCACTTTTTAACCCCTCAGAGTGACCAAAATTGCCATTTTTACAGAGTTTTGCTTACTCAAAAGCTTCAATTTTGACCAATTTCAGGCACGTAAATGACTTTAAACACACTTATTTCAGTTGAAAAAGACTTAATTCGCATCCAACAGTCGTTTGGAGTCAAAATATTAAATGTTACAATTTCATCGATATGGACCATTTTGGGGACATTCGACAGGTCCGGAGTCAACGTTTTTCATCAGAAAATTAATTTTTCAGACTATACCAAAAATGATTCAAAATGTCAAATGGATCGTGCCTCATGTTGAATAACCACTTTTTAACCCCTCAGAGTGACCAAAATTGCCATTTTTACAGAGTTTTGCTTACACAAAAGCTTCAATTTTGACCAATTTCAGGCACATAAATGACTTTAAACACACTTATTTTAGTTGAAAAAGACTTAATTCACATCCAACAGTCGTTTGGAGTCAAAAGATTAAATGTTAAAATTTAATCGATATGGACCATTTTGGGGATGTTCGACAGGTCCGGAGTCATCGTTTTTCATCAGAAAATGAATTTTTCGGACTATATCAAAAATGATTCAAAATGCCAAAGTGATCGTGCCTCATGTTGAATAACGACTTTTTAACCCCTCAGAGTGACCAAAATTGCCATTTTTACAGAGTTTTGCTTACACAAAAGCTTCAATTTTGACCAATTTCAGGCACATAAATGACTTTAAACACACTTATTTTAGTTGAAAAAGACTTAATTCACATCCAACAGTTGTTTGGAGTCAAAAGATTAAATGTTAAAATTTCAGCGATATGGACCATTTTGGGGACGTTCGACAGGTCCGGAGTCATCGTTTTTCATCAGAAAATGAATTCTTCGGACTATACCAAAAATGATTCAAAATGTGAAATGGATCGTGCCTCATGTTGAATAACCACTTTTTAACCCCTCAGAGTGACCAAAATTGCCATTTTTACAGAGTTTTGCTTACACAAAAGCTTCAATTTTGACCAATTTCAGGCACATAAATGACTTTAAACACACGTATTTTAGTTGAAAAAGACTTAATTCGCATCCAACAGTCGTTTGGAGTCAAAATATTAAATGTTAAAATTTCATCGATATGGACCATTTTGGGGACATTCGACAGGTCCGGAGTCATCGTTTTTCATCAGAAAATTAATTTTTCAGACTATACCAAAAATGATTCAAAATGTCAAATGGATCGTGCCTCATGTTGAATAACGACTTTTTAACCCCTCAGAGTGACCAAAAATGCAATTTTTACAGAGTTTTGCTTACTCAAAAGCTTCAATTTTGACCAATTTCAGGCACATAAATGACTTTAAACACACTTATTTTAGTTGAAAAAGTCCTAATTCACATCCAACAGTCGTTTGGAGTCAAAAGATTAAATGTTAAAATTTCATCGATATGGACCATTTTGGGGACGTTCGACAGGTCCGGAGTCATCGTTTTTCATCAGAAAATGAATTTTTCTGACTATACCAAAAATGATTCAAAATGTCAAATAGATTGTGCCTCATGTTGAATAACCACTTTTTAACCCCTCAGAGTGACCAAAATTGCCATTTTTACAGAGTTTTGCTTACACAAAAGCTTCAATTTTGACCAATTTCAGGCTCATAAATGACTTTAAACACACTTATTTTAGTTGAAAAAGACTTAATTCATATCCAACAGTCGTTTGGAGACAAAAGATTAAATGTTAAAATTTCATCGATATGGACCATTTTGGGGACGTTCGACATGTCCGGAGTCATCGTTTTTCATCAGAAAATGAATTTTTCGGACTGTACCAAAAATGATTCAAAATGTCAAATGGATCGTGCCTCATGTTGAATAACCACTTTTTAACCCCTCAGAGTGACCAAAATTGCCATTTTTACACAGTATTGCTTACACAAAAGCTTCAATTTTGACCAATTTCAGGCACATAAATGACTTTAAACTCACTTATTTTAGTTGAAAAAGACTTAATTCACATTCAACAGTCGTTTGGAGTCAAAAGATTAAATGTTAAAATTTCATCGATATGGACCATTTTGGGGACGTTCGACAGGTCCGGAGTCATCGTTTTTCATCAGAAAATGAATTTTTCGGACTGTACCAAAAATGATTCAAAATGTCAAATGGATCGTGCCTCATGTTGAATAACCACTTTTTAACCCTACAGAGTGACCAAAATTGCCATTTTTACAGAGTTTTGCTTACACAAAAGCTTCAATTTTGACCAATTTCAGGCACATAAATGACTTTAAACACACTTATTTTAGTTGAAAAAGTCCTAATTCACATCCAACAGTCGTTTGGAGTCAAAAGATTAAATGTTAAAATTTCATCGATATGGACCATTTTGGGGACGTTCGACAGGTCCGGAGTCATCGTTTTTCATCAGAAAATGAATTTTTCGGACTATACCAAAAATGATTCAAAATGTCAAATAGATTGTGCCTCATGTTGAATAACCACTTTTTAACCCCTCAGAGTGACCAAAATTGCCATTTTTACAGAGTTTTGCTTACACAAAAGCTTCAATTTTGACCAATTTCAGGCACATAAATGACTTTAAACACACGTATTTTAGTTGAAAAAGACTTAATTCGCATCCAACAGTCGTTTGGAGTCAAAAGATTAAATGTTAAAATTTCAGCGATATGGACCATTTTGGGGACGTTCGACAGGTCCGGAGTCATCGTTTTTCATCAGAAAATGAATTCTTCGGACTATACCAAAAATGATTCAAAATGTGAAATGGATCGTGCCTCATGTTGAATAACCACTTTTTAACCCCTCAGAGTGACCAAAATTGCCATTTTTACAGAGTTTTGCTTACACAAAAGCTTCAATTTTGACCAATTTCAGGCACATAAATGACTTTAAACACACGTATTTTAGTTGAAAAAGACTTAATTCGCATCCAACAGTCGTTTGGAGTCAAAATATTAAATGTTAAAATTTCATCGATATGGACCATTTTGGGGACATTCGACAGGTCCGGAGTCATCGTTTTTCATCAGAAAATTAATTTTTCAGACTATACCAAAAATGATTCAAAATGTCAAATGGATCGTGCCTCATGTTGAATAACCACTTTTTAACCCCTCAGAGTGACCAAAATTGCCATTTTTACAGAGTTTTGCTTACACAAAAGCTTCAATTTTGACCAATTTCAGGCACATAAATGACTTTAAACACACTTATTTTAGTTGAAAAAGTCCTAATTCACATCCAACAGTCGTTTGGAGTCAAAAGATTAAATGTTAAAATTTCATCGATATGGACCATTTTGGGGACGTTCGACATGTCCGGAGTCATCGTTTTTCATCAGAAAATGAATTTTTCGGACTGTACCAAAAATGATTCAAAATGTCAAATGGATCGTGCCTCATGTTGAATAACCACTTTTTAACCCCTCAGAGTGACCAAAATTGCCATTTTTACACAGTATTGCTTACACAAAAGCTTCAATTTTGACCAATTTCAGGCACATAAATGACTTTAAACTCACTTATTTTAGTTGAAAAAGACTTAATTCACATTCAACAGTCGTTTGGAGTGAAAAGATTAAATGTTAAAATTTCATCGATATGGACCATTTTGGGGACGTTCGACAGGTCCGGAGTCATCGTTTTTCATCAGAAAATGAATTTTTCGGACTGTACCAAAAATGATTCAAAATGTCAAATGGATCGTGCCTCATGTTGAATAACCACTTTTTAACCCTACAGAGTGACCAAAATTGCCATTTTTACAGAGTTTTGCTTACACAAAAGCTTCAATTTTGACCAATTTCAGGCACATAAATGACTTTAAACACACTTATTTTAGTTGAAAAAGACTTAATTCACATCCAACAGTCGTTTGGAGTCAAAAGATTAAATGTTAAAATTTCATCGATATGGACCATTTTGGGGACGTTCGACAGGTCCGGAGTCATCGTTTTTCATCAGAAAATGAATTTTTCGGACTATATCAAAAATGATTCAAAATGCCAAAGTGATCGTGCCTCATGTTGAATAACGACTTTTTAACCCCTCAGAGTGACCAAAATTGCCATTTTTACAGAGTTTTGCTTACTCAAAAGCTTCAATTTTGACCAATTTCAGGCACATAAATGACTTTAAACACACTTATTTTAGTTGAAAAAGTCCTAATTCACATCCAACAGTCGTTTGGAGTCAAAAGATTAAATGTTAAAATTTCATCGATATGGACCATTTTGGGGACGTTCGACAGGTCCGGAGTCATCGTTTTTCATCAGAAAATGAATTTTTCGGACTATACCAAAAATGATTCAAAATGTCAAATAGATTGTGCCTCATGTTGAATAACCACTTTTTAACCCCTCAGAGTGACCAAAATTGCCATTTTTACAGAGTTTTGCTTACACAAAAGCTTCAATTTTGACCAATTTCAGGCACATAAATGACTTTAAACACACGTATTTTAGTTGAAAAAGACTTAATTCGCATCCAACAGTCGTTTGGAGTCAAAATATTAAATGTTAAAATTTCATCGATATGGACCATTTTGGGGACATTCGACAGGTCCGGAGTCATCGTTTTTCATCAGAAAATTAATTTTTCAGACTATACCAAAAATGATTCAAAATGTCAAATGGATCGTGCCTCATGTTGAATAACGACTTTTTAACCCCTCAGAGTGACCAAAATTGCCATTTTTACAGAGTTTTGCTTACTCAAAAGCTTCAATTTTGACCAATTTCAGGCACATAAATGACTTTAAACACACTTATTTTAGTTGAAAAAGTCCTAATTCACATCCAACAGTCGTTTGGAGTCAAAAGATTAAATGTTAAAATTTCATCGATATGGACCATTTTGGGGACGTTCGACAGGTCCGGAGTCATCGTTTTTCATCAGAAAATGAATTTTTCGGACTGTACCAAAAATGATTCAAAATGTCAAATGGATCGTGCCTCATGTTGAATAACCACTTTTTAACCCTACAGAGTGACCAAAATTGCCATTTTTACAGAGTTTTGCTTACACAAAAGCTTCAATTTTGACCAATTTCAGGCACATAAATGACTTTAAACACACTTATTTTAGTTGAAAAAGACTTAATTCACATCCAACAGTCGTTTGGAGTCAAAAGATTAAATGTTAAAATTTCATCGATATGGACCATTTTGGGGACGTTCGACAGGTCCGGAGTCATCGTTTTTCATCAGAAAATGAATTTTTCGGACTATATCAAAAATGATTCAAAATGCCAAAGTGATCGTGCCTCATGTTGAATAACGACTTTTTAACCCCTCAGAGTGACCAAAATTGCCATTTTTACAGAGTTTTGCTTACTCAAAAGCTTCAATTTTGACCAATTTCAGGCACATAAATGACTTTAAACACACTTATTTTAGTTGAAAAAGTCCTAATTCACATCCAACAGTCGTTTGGAGTCAAAAGATTAAATGTTAAAATTTCATCGATATGGACCATTTTGGGGACGTTCGACAGGTCCGGAGTCATCGTTTTTCATCAGAAAATGAATTTTTCGGACTATACCAAAAATGATTCAAAATGTCAAATAGATTGTGCCTCATGTTGAATAAACACTTTTTAACCCCTCAGAGTGACCAAAATTGCCATTTTTACAGAGTTTTGCTTACACAAAAGCTTCAATTTTGACCAATTTCAGGCACATAAATGACTTTAAACACACGTATTTTAGTTGAAAAAGACTTAATTCGCATCCAACAGTCGTTTGGAGTCAAAATATTAAATGTTAAAATTTCATCGATATGGACCATTTTGGGGACATTCGACAGGTCCGGAGTCATCGTTTTTCATCAGAAAATTAATTTTTCAGACTATACCAAAAATGATTCAAAATGTCAAATGGATCGTGCCTCATGTTGAATAACGACTTTTTAACCCCTCAGAGTGACCAAAATTGCCATTTTTACAGAGTTTTGCTTACTCAAAAGCTTCAATTTTGACCAATTTCAGGCACATAAATGACTTTAAACACACTTATTTTAGTTGAAAAAGTCCTAATTCACATCCAACAGTCGTTTGGAGTCAAAAGATTAAATGTTAAAATTTCATCGATATGGACCATTTTGGGGACGTTCGACAGGTCCGGAGTCATCGTTTTTCATCAGAAAATGAATTTTTCGGACTATACCAAAAATGATTCAAAATGTCAAATAGATTGTGCCTCATGTTGAATAACCACTTTTTAACCCCTCAGAGTGACCAAAATTGCCATTTTTACAGAGTTTTGCTTACACAAAAGCTTCAATTTTGACCAATTTCAGGCACATAAATGACTTTAAACACACTTATTTTAGTTGAAAAAGACTTAATTCACATCCAACAGTCGTTTGGAGTCAAAAGATTAAATGTTAAAATTTCAGCGATATGGACCATTTTGGGGACGTTCGACAGGTCCGGAGTCATCGTTTTTCATCAGAAAATGAATTCTTCGGACTATACCAAAAATGATTCAAAATGTGAAATGGATCGTGCCTCATGTTGAATAACCACTTTTTAACCCCTCAGAGTGACCAAAATTGCCATTTTTACAGAGTTTTGCTTACACAAAAGCTTCAATTTTGACCAATTTCAGGCACATAAATGACTTTAAACACACGTATTTTAGTTGAAAAAGACTTAATTCGCATCCAACAGTCGTTTGGAGTCAAAATATTAAATGTTAAAATTTCATCGATATGGACCATTTTGGGGACATTCGACTGGTCCGGAGTCATCGTTTTTCATCAGAAAATTAATTTTTCAGACTATACCAAAAATGATTCAAAATGTCAAATGGATCGTGCCTCATGTTGAATAACGACTTTTTAACCCCTCAGAGTGACCAAAAATGCCATTTTTACAGAGTTTTGCTTACTCAAAAGCTTCAATTTTGACCAATTTCAGGCACATAAATGACTTTAAACACACTTATTTTAGTTGAAAAAGTCCTAATTCACATCCAACAGTCGTTTGGAGTCAAAAGATTAAATGTTAAAATTTCATCGATATGGACCATTTTGGGGACGTTCGACAGGTCCGGAGTCATCGTTTTTCATCAGAAAATGAATTTTTCGGACTATACCAAAAATGATTCAAAATGTCAAATAGATTGTGCCTCATGTTGAATAACCACTTTTTAACCCCTCAGAGTGACCAAAATTGCCATTTTTACAGAGTTTTGCTTACACAAAAGCTTCAATTTTGACCAATTTCAGGCACATAAATGACTTTAAACACACTTATTTTAGTTGAAAAAGACTTAATTCATATCCAACAGTCGTTTGGAGTCAAAAGATTAAATGTTAAAATTTCATCGATATGGACCATTTTGGGGACGTTCGACATGTCCGGAGTCATCGTTTTTCATCAGAAAATGAATTTTTCTGACTATACCAAAAATGATTCAAAATGTCAAATTGATCGTGCCTCATGTTGAATAACCACTTTTTAACCCCTCAGAGTGACCAAAATTGCAATTTTTACAGAGTTTTGCTTACTCAAAAGTTTAAATTTTGACCAATTTCAGGCACATAAATGACTTTAAACACACTTATTTTAGTTGAAAAAGACTTAATTCACATCCAACAGTGGTTTGGAGTCAAAAGATTAAATGTTAAAATTTCATCGATATGGACCATTTTGGGGACGTTCGACAGGTCCGGAGTCATCGTTTTCATCAGAAAATGAATTTTTCGGACTGTACCAAAAATGATTCAAAATGTCAAATGGATCGTGCCTCATGTTGAATAACCACTTTTTAACCCCTCAGAGTGACCAAAATTGCCATTTTTACTGAGTTTTGCTTACACAAAAGCTTCAATTTTGACCAATTTCAGGCACATAAATGACTTTAAACACACTTATTTTAGTTGAAAAAGACTTAATTCACATTCAACAGTCGTTTGGAGTCAAAAGATTAAATTTTAAAATTTCATCGATATGGACCATTTTGGGGACGTTCGACAGGTCCGGAGTCATCGTTTTTCATCAGAAAATGAATTTTTCGGACTGTACCAAAAATGATTCAAAATGTCAAAT
Source organism: Lissotriton vulgaris (assembly GCF_964263255.1). NCBI lineage: Eukaryota > Metazoa > Chordata > Amphibia > Caudata > Salamandridae > Lissotriton > Lissotriton vulgaris. The sequence goes on along the minus strand of NW_028240631.1, from coordinate 488,866 downwards.
GGATCGTGCCTCATGTTGAATAACCACTTTTTAACCCCTCAGAGTGACCAAAATTGCCATTTTTACAGAGTTTTGCTTACACAAAAGCTTCAATTTTGACCAATTTCAGGCACATAAATGACTTTAAACACACTTATTTTAGTTGAAAAAGACTTAATTCACATTCAACAGTCGTTTGGAGTCAAAAGATTAAATGTTAAAATTTCATCGATATGGACCATTTTGGGGACGTTCGACAGGTCCGGAGTCATCGTTTTTCATCAGAAAATGAATTTTTCGGACTGTACATAAAATGATTCAAAATGTCAAATGGATCGTGCCTCATGTTGAATAACCACTTTTTAACCCCTCAGAGTGACCAAAATTGCCATTTTTACAGAGTTTTGCTTACTCAAAAGCTTCAATTTTGACCAATTTCAGGCACATAAATGACTTTAAACACACTTATTTTAGTTGAAAAAGACTTAATTCGCATCCAACAGTCGTTTGGAGTCAAAATATTAAATGTTAAAATTTCATCGATATGGACCATTTTGGGGACATTCGACAGGTCCGGAGTCATCGTTTTTCATCAGAAAATTAATTTTTCAGACTATACCAAAAATGATTCAAAATGTCAAATGGATCGTGCCTCATGTTGAATAACCACTTTTTAACCCCTCAGAGTGACCAAAATTGCCATTTTTACAGAGTTTTGCTTACACAAAAGCTTCAATTTTGACCAATTTCAGGCTCATAAATGACTTTAAACACACGTATTTTAGTTGAAAAAGACTTAATTCGCATCCAACAGTCGTTTGGAGTCAAAAGATTAAATGTTAAAATTTCATCGATATGGACCATTTTGGGGACATTCGACAGGTCCGGAGTCATCGTTTTTCATCAGAAAATTAATTTTTCAGACTATACCAAAAATGATTCAAAATGTCAAATGGATCGTGCCTCATGTTGAATAACGACTTTTTAACCCCTCAGAGTGACCAAAATTGCCATTTTTACAGAGTTTTGCTTACTCAAAAGCTTCAATTTTGACCAATTTCAGGCACATAAATGACTTTAAACACACTTATTTTAGTTGAAAAAGTCCTAATTCACATCCAACAGTCGTTTGGAGTCAAAAGATTAAATGTTAAAATTTCATCGATATGGACCATTTTGGGGACGTTCGACAGGTCCGGAGTCATCGTTTTTCATCAGAAAATGAATTTTTCGGACTGTACCAAAAATGATTCAAAATGTCAAATGGATCGTGCCTCATGTTGAATAACCACTTTTTAACCCTACAGAGTGACCAAAATTGCCATTTTTACAGAGTTTTGCTTACACAAAAGCTTCAATTTTGACCAATTTCAGGCACATAAATGACTTTAAACACACTTATTTTAGTTGAAAAAGACTTAATTCACATCCAACAGTCGTTTGGAGTCAAAAGATTAAATGTTAAAATTTCATCGATATGGACCATTTTGGGGACGTTCGACAGGTCCGGAGTCATCGTTTTTCATCAGAAAATGAATTTTTCGGACTATATCAAAAATGATTCAAAATGCCAAAGTGATCGTGCCTCATGTTGAATAACGACTTTTTAACCCCTCAGAGTGACCAAAATTGCCATTTTTACAGAGTTTTGCTTACTCAAAAGCTTCAATTTTGACCAATTTCAGGCACATAAATGACTTTAAACACACTTATTTTAGTTGAAAAAGTCCTAATTCACATCCAACAGTCGTTTGGAGTCAAAAGATTAAATGTTAAAATTTCATCGATATGGACCATTTTGGGGACGTTCGACAGGTCCGGAGTCATCGTTTTTCATCAGAAAATGAATTTTTCGGACTATACCAAAAATGATTCAAAATGTCAAATAGATTGTGCCTCATGTTGAATAAACACTTTTTAACCCCTCAGAGTGACCAAAATTGCCATTTTTACAGAGTTTTGCTTACACAAAAGCTTCAATTTTGACCAATTTCAGGCACATAAATGACTTTAAACACACATATTTTAGTTGAAAAAGACTTAATTCGCATCCAACAGTCGTTTGGAGTCAAAATATTAAATGTTAAAATTTCATCGATATGGACCATTTTGGGGACATTCGACAGGTCCGGAGTCATCGTTTTTCATCAGAAAATTAATTTTTCAGACTATACCAAAAATGATTCAAAATGTCAAATGGATCGTGCCTCATGTTGAATAACGACTTTTTAACCCCTCAAAGTGACCAAAATTGCCATTTTTACAGAGTTTTGCTTACTCAAAAGCTTCAATTTTGACCAATTTCAGGCACATAAATGACTTTAAACACACTTATTTTAGTTGAAAAAGTCCTAATTCACATCCAACAGTCGTTTGGAGTCAAAAGATTAAATGTTAAAATTTCATCGATATGGACCATTTTGGGGACGTTCGACAGGCCCGGAGTCATCGTTTTTCATCAGAAAATGAATTTTTCGGACTATACCAAAAATGATTCAAAATGTCAAATAGATTGTGCCTCATGTTGAATAACCACTTTTTAACCCCTCAGAGTGACCAAAATTGCCATTTTTACAGAGTTTTGCTTACACAAAAGCTTCAATTTTGACCAATTTCAGGCACATAAATGACTTTAAACACACTTATTTTAGTTGAAAAAGACTTAATTCACATCCAACAGTCGTTTGGAGTCAAAAGATTAAATGTTAAAATTTCAGCGATATGGACCATTTTGGGGACGTTCGACAGGTCCGGAGTCATCGTTTTTCATCAGAAAATGAATTCTTCGGACTATACCAAAAATGATTCAAAATGTGAAATGGATCGTGCCTCATGTTGAATAACCACTTTTTAACCCCTCAGAGTGACCAAAATTGCCATTTTTACAGAGTTTTGCTTACACAAAAGCTTCAATTTTGACCAATTTCAGGCACATAAATGACTTTAAACACACGTATTTTAGTTGAAAAAGACTTAATTCGCATCCAACAGTCGTTTGGAGTCAAAATATTAAATGTTAAAATTTCATCGATATGGACCATTTTGGGGACATTCGACTGGTCCGGAGTCATCGTTTTTCATCAGAAAATTAATTTTTCAGACTATACCAAAAATGATTCAAAATGTCAAATGGATCGTGCCTCATGTTGAATAACGACTTTTTAACCCCTCAGAGTGACCAAAAATGCCATTTTTACAGAGTTTTGCTTACTCAAAAGCTTCAATTTTGACCAATTTCAGGCACATAAATGACTTTAAACACACTTATTTTAGTTGAAAAAGTCCTAATTCACATCCAACAGTCGTTTGGAGTCAAAAGATTAAATGTTAAAATTTCATCGATATGGACCATTTTGGGGACGTTCGACAGGTCCGGAGTCATCGTTTTTCATCAGAAAATGAATTTTTCGGACTATACCAAAAATGATTCAAAATGTCAAATAGATTGTGCCTCATGTTGAATAACCACTTTTTAACCCCTCAGAGTGACCAAAATTGCCATTTTTACAGAGTTTTGCTTACACAAAAGCTTCAATTTTGACCAATTTCAGGCACATAAATGACTTTAAACACACTTATTTTAGTTGAAAAAGACTTAATTCATATCCAACAGTCGTTTGGAGTCAAAAGATTAAATGTTAAAATTTCATCGATATGGACCATTTTGGGGACGTTCGACATGTCCGGAGTCATCGTTTTTCATCAGAAAATGAATTTTTCTGACTATACCAAAAATGATTCAAAATGTCAAATTGATCGTGCCTCATGTTGAATAACCACTTTTTAACCCCTCAGAGTGACCAAAATTGCAATTTTTACAGAGTTTTGCTTACTCAAAAGTTTAAATTTTGACCAATTTCAGGCACATAAATGACTTTAAACACACTTATTTTAGTTGAAAAAGACTTAATTCACATCCAACAGTGGTTTGGAGTCAAAAGATTAAATGTTAAAATTTCATCGATATGGACCATTTTGGGGACGTTCGACAGGTCCGGAGTCATCGTTTTCATCAGAAAATGAATTTTTCGGACTGTACCAAAAATGATTCAAAATGTCAAATGGATCGTGCCTCATGTTGAATAACCACTTTTTAACCCCTCAGAGTGACCAAAATTGCCATTTTTACTGAGTTTTGCTTACACAAAAGCTTCAATTTTGACCAATTTCAGGCACATAAATGACTTTAAACACACTTATTTTAGTTGAAAAAGACTTAATTCACATTCAACAGTCGTTTGGAGTCAAAAGATTAAATTTTAAAATTTCATCGATATGGACCATTTTGGGGACGTTCGACAGGTCCGGAGTCATCGTTTTTCATCAGAAAATGAATTTTTCGGACTGTACCAAAAATGATTCAAAATGTCAAATGGATCGTGCCTCATGTTGAATAACCACTTTTTAACCCCTCAGAGTGACCAAAATTGCCATTTTTACAGAGTTTTGCTTACACAAAAGCTTCAATTTTGACCAATTTCAGGCACATAAATGACTTTAAACACACTTATTTTAGTTGAAAAAGACTTAATTCACATTCAACAGTCGTTTGGAGTCAAAAGATTAAATGTTAAAATTTCATCGATATGGACCATTTTGGGGACGTTCGACAGGTCCGGAGTCATCGTTTTTCATCAGAAAATGAATTTTTCGGACTGTACATAAAATGATTCAAAATGTCAAATGGATCGTGCCTCATGTTGAATAACCACTTTTTAACCCCTCAGAGTGACCAAAATTGCCATTTTTACAGAGTTTTGCTTACTCAAAAGCTTCAATTTTGACCAATTTCAGGCACATAAATGACTTTAAACACACTTATTTTAGTTGAAAAAGACTTAATTCACATTCAACAGTCGTTTGGAGTCAAAAGATTAAATGTTAAAATTTCATCGATATGGACCATTTTGGGGACGTTCGACAGGTCCGGAGTCATCGTTTTTCATCAGAAAATGAATTTTTCGGACTGTACATAAAATGATTCAAAATGTCAAATGGATCGTGCCTCATGTTGAATAACCACTTTTTAACCCCTCAGAGTGACCAAAATTGCCATTTTTACAGAGTTTTGCTTACTCAAAAGCTTCAATTTTGACCAATTTCAGGCACATAAATGACTTTAAACACACTTATTTTAGTTGAAAAAGACTTAATTCGCATCCAACATTCGTTTGGAGTCAAAATATTAAATGTTAAAATTTCATCGATATGGACCATTTTGGGGACATTCGACAGGTCCGGAGTCATCGTTTTTCATCAGAAAATTAATTTTTCAGACTATACCAAAAATGATTCAAAATGTCAAATGGATCGTGCCTCATGTTGAATAACCACTTTTTAACCCCTCAGAGTGACCAAAATTGCCATTTTTACAGAGTTTTGCTTACTCAAAAGCTTCAATTTTGACCAATTTCAGGCACATAAATGACTTTAAACACACTTATTTTAGTTGAAAAAGACTTAATTCACATCCAACAGTCGTTTGGAGTCAAAAGATTAAATGTTAAAATTTCATCGATATGGACCATTTTGGGGACGTTCGACAGGTCCGGAGTCATCGTTTTTCATCAGAAAATGAATTTTTCGGAGTATATCAAAAATGATTCAAAATGCCAAAGTGATCGTGCCTCATGTTGAATAACGACTTTTTAACCCCTCAGAGTGACCAAAATTGCCATTTTTACAGAGTTTTGCTTACTCAAAAGCTTCAATTTTGACCAATTTCAGGCACATAAATGACTTTAAACACACTTATTTTAGTTGAAAAAGTCCTAATTCACATCCAACAGTCGTTTGGAGTCAAAAGATTAAATGTTAAAATTTCATCGATATGGACCATTTTGGGGACGTTCGACAGGTCCGGAGTCATCGTTTTTCATCAGAAAATGAATTTTTCGGACTATACCAAAAATGATTCAAAATGTCAAATAGATTGTGCCTCATGTTGAATAACCACTTTTTAACCCCTCAGAGTGACCAAAATTGCCATTTTTACAGAGTTTTGCTTACACAAAAGCTTCAATTTTGACCAATTTCAGGCACATGAATGACTTTAAACACACTTATTTTAGTTGAAAAAGACTTAATTCACATCCAACAGTCGTTTGGAGTCAAAAGATTAAATGTTAAAATTTCATCGATATGGACCATTTTGGGGACGTTCGACAGGTCCGGAGTCATCGTTTTTCATCAGAAAATGAATTCTTCGGACTATACCAAAAATGATTCAAAATGTGAAATGGATCGTGCCTCATGTTGAATAACCACTTTTTAACCCCTCAGAGTGACCAAAATTGCCATTTTTACAGAGTTTTGCTTACTCAAAAGCTTCAATTTTGACCAATTTCAGGCACGTAAATGACTTTAAACACACTTATTTCAGTTGAAAAAGACTTAATTCGCATCCAACAGTCGTTTGGAGTCAAAATATTAAATGTTACAATTTCATCGATATGGACCATTTTGGGGACATTCGACAGGTCCGGAGTCAACGTTTTTCATCAGAAAATTAATTTTTCAGACTATACCAAAAATGATTCAAAATGTCAAATGGATCGTGCCTCATGTTGAATAACCACTTTTTAACCCCTCAGAGTGACCAAAATTGCCATTTTTACAGAGTTTTGCTTACACAAAAGCTTCAATTTTGACCAATTTCAGGCACATAAATGACTTTAAACACACTTATTTTAGTTGAAAAAGACTTAATTCACATCCAACAGTCGTTTGGAGTCAAAAGATTAAATGTTAAAATTTCATCGATATGGACCATTTTGGGGACGTTCGACAGGTCCGGAGTCATCGTTTTTCATCAGAAAATGAATTTTTCGGACTATATCAAAAATGATTCAAAATGCCAAAGTGATCGTGCCTCATGTTGAATAACGACTTTTTAACCCCTCAGAGTGACCAAAATTGCCATTTTTACAGAGTTTTGCTTACTCAAAAGCTTCAATTTTGACCAATTTCAGGCACATAAATGACTTTAAACACACTTATTTTAGTTGAAAAAGTCCTAATTCACATCCAACAGTCGTTTGGAGTCAAAAGATTAAATGTTAAAATTTCATCGATATGGACCATTTTGGGGACGTTCGACAGGTCCGGAGTCATCGTTTTTCATCAGAAAATGAATTCTTCGGACTATACCAAAAATGATTCAAAATGTGAAATGGATCGTGCCTCATGTTGAATAACCACTTTTTAACCCCTCAGAGTGACCAAAATTGCCATTTTTACAGAGTTTTGCTTACTCAAAAGCTTCAATTTTGACCAATTTCAGGCACGTAAATGACTTTAAACACACTTATTTCAGTTGAAAAAGACTTAATTCGCATCCAACAGTCGTTTGGAGTCAAAATATTAAATGTTACAATTTCATCGATATGGACCATTTTGGGGACATTCGACAGGTCCGGAGTCAACGTTTTTCATCAGAAAATTAATTTTTCAGACTATACCAAAAATGATTCAAAATGTCAAATGGATCGTGCCTCATGTTGAATAACCACTTTTTAACCCCTCAGAGTGACCAAAATTGCCATTTTTACAGAGTTTTGCTTACACAAAAGCTTCAATTTTGACCAATTTCAGGCACATAAATGACTTTAAACACACTTATTTTAGTTGAAAAAGACTTAATTCACATCCAACAGTCGTTTGGAGTCAAAAGATTAAATGTTAAAATTTCATCGATATGGACCATTTTGGGGACGTTCGACAGGTCCGGAGTCATCGTTTTTCATCAGAAAATGAATTCTTCGGACTATACCAAAAATGATTCAAAATGTGAAATGGATCGTGCCTCATGTTGAATAACCACTTTTTAACCCCTCAGAGTGACCAAAATTGCCATTTTTACAGAGTTTTGCTTACTCAAAAGCTTCAATTTTGACCAATTTCAGGCACGTAAATGACTTTAAACACACTTATTTCAGTTGAAAAAGACTTAATTCGCATCCAACAGTCGTTTGGAGTCAAAATATTAAATGTTACAATTTCATCGATATGGACCATTTTGGGGACATTCGACAGGTCCGGAGTCAACGTTTTTCATCAGAAAATTAATTTTTCAGACTATACCAAAAATGATTCAAAATGTCAAATGGATCGTGCCTCATGTTGAATAACCACTTTTTAACCCCTCAGAGTGACCAAAATTGCCATTTTTACAGAGTTTTGCTTACACAAAAGCTTCAATTTTGACCAATTTCAGGCACATAAATGACTTTAAACACACTTATTTTAGTTGAAAAAGACTTAATTCACATCCAACAGTCGTTTGGAGTCAAAAGAAAAAATGTTAAAATTTAATCGATATGGACCATTTTGGGGACGTTCGACAGGTCCGGAGTCATCGTTTTTCATCAGAAAATGAATTTTTCGGACTATATCAAAAATGATTCAAAATGCCAAAGTGATCGTGCCTCATGTTGAATAACGACTTTTTAACCCCTCAGAGTGACGAAAATTGCCATTTTTACAGAGTTTTGCTTACACAAAAGCTTCAATTTTGACCAATTTCAGGCACATAAATGACTTTAAACACACTTATTTTAGTTGAAAAAGACTTAATTCACATCCAACAGTCGTTTGGAGTCAAAAGATTAAACGTTAAAATTTCAGCGATATGGACCATTTTGGGGACGTTCGACAGGTCCGGAGTCATCGTTTTTCATCAGAAAATGAATTCTTCGGACTATACCAAAAATGATTCAAAATGTGAAATGGATCGTGCCTCATGTTGAATAACCACTTTTTAACCCCTCAGAGTGACCAAAATTGCCATTTTTACAGAGTTTTGCTTACACAAAAGCTTCAATTTTGACCAATTTCAGGCACATAAATGACTTTAAACACACGTATTTTAGTTGAAAAAACTTAATTCGCATCCAACAGTCGTTTGGAGTCAAAATATTAAATGTTAAAATTTCATCGATATGGACCATTTTGGGGACATTCGACAGGTCCGGAGTCATCGTTTTTCATCAGAAAATTAATTTTTCAGACTATACCAAAAATGATTCAAAATGTCAAATGGATCGTGCCTCATGTTGAATAACGACTTTTTAACCCCTCAGAGTGACCAAAAATGCAATTTTTACAGAGTTTTGCTTACTCAAAAGCTTCAATTTTGACCAATTTCAGGCACATAAATGACTTTAAACACACTTATTTTAGTTGAAAAAGTCCTAATTCACATCCAACAGTCGTTTGGAGTCAAAAGATTAAATGTTAAAATTTCATCGATATGGACCATTTTGGGGACGTTCGACAGGTCCGGAGTCATCGTTTTTCATCAGAAAATGAATTTTTCTGACTATACCAAAAATGATTCAAAATGTCAAATAGATTGTGCCTCATGTTGAATAACCACTTTTTAACCCCTCAGAGTGACCAAAATTGCCATTTTTACAGAGTTTTGCTTACACAAAAGCTTCAATTTTGACCAATTTCAGGCTCATAAATGACTTTAAACACACTTATTTGAGTTGAAAAAGACTTAATTCATATCCAACAGTCGTTTGGAGTCAAAAGATTAAATGTTAAAATTTCATCGATATGGACCATTTTGGGGACGTTCGACATGTCCGGAGTCATCGTTTTTCATCAGAAAATGAATTTTTCGGACTGTACCAAAAATGATTCAAAATGTCAAATGGATCGTGCAACATGTTGAATAACCACTTTTTAACCCCTCAGAGTGACCAAAATTGCCATTTTTACAGAGTTTTGCTTACTCAAAAGCTTCAATTTTGACCAATTTCAGGCACATAAATGACTTTAAACACACTTATTTTAGTTGAAAAAGTCCTAATTCACATCCAACAGTCGTTTGGAGTCAAAAGATTAAATGTTAAAATTTCATCGATATGGCCCATTTTGGGGACGTTCGACAGGTCCGGAGTCATCGTTTTTCATCAGAAAATGAATTTTTCGGACTATACCAAAAATGATTCAAAATGTCAAATAGATTGTGCCTCATGTTGAATAACCACTTTTTAACCCCTCAGAGTGAGCAAAATTGCCATTTTTACAGAGTTTTGCTTACACAAAAGCTTCAATTTTGACCAATTTCAGGCACATAAATGACTTTAAACACACTTATTTTAGTTGAAAAAGTCCTAATTCACATCCAACAGTCGTTTGGAGTCAAAAGATTAAATGTTAAAATTTCATCGATATGGACCATTTTGGGGACATTCGACAGGTCCGGAGTCATCGTTTTTCATCAGAAAATTAATTTTTCAGACTATACCAAAAATGATTCAAAATGTCAAATGGATCGTGCCTCATGTTGAATAACGACTTTTTAACCCCTCAGAGTGACCAAAAATGCCATTTTTACAGAGTTTTGCTTACTCAAAAGCTTCAATTTTGACCAATTTCAGGCACATAAATGACTTTAAACACACTTATTTTAGTTGAAAAAGTCCTAATTCACATCCAACAGTCGTTTGGAGTCAAAAGATTAAATGTTAAAATTTCATCGATATGGACCATTTTGGGGACGTTCGACAGGTCCGGAGTCATCGTTTTTCATCAGAAAATGAATTTTTCGAACTATACCAAAAATGATTCAAAATGTCAAATAGATTGTGCCTCATGTTGAATAACCACTTTTTAACCCCTCAGAGTGACCAAAATTGCCATTTTTACAGAGTTTTGCTTACACAAAAGCTTCAATTTTGACCAATTTCAGGCACATAAATGACTTTAAACACACTTATTTTAGTTGAAAAAGACTTAATTCACATCCAACAGTCGTTTGGAGTCAAAAGATTAAATGTTAAAATTTCATCGATATGGACCATGTTGGGGACGTTCGACAGGTCCGGAGTCATCGTTTTTCATCAGAAAATGAATTCTTCGGACTATACCAAAAATGATTCAAAATGTGAAATGGATCGTGCCTCATGTTGAATAACCACTTTTTAACCCCTCAGAGTGACCAAAATTGCCATTTTTACAGAGTTTTGCTTACTCAAAAGCTTCAAGTTTGACCAATTTCAGGCACGTAAATGACTTTAAACACACTTATTTTAGTTGAAAAAGACTTAATTCGCATCCAACAGTCGTTTGGAGTCAAAATATTAAATGTTAAAATTTCATCGATATGGACCATTTTGGGGACATTCGACAGGTCCGGAGTCATCGTTTTTCATCAGAAAATTAATTTTTCAGACTATACCAAAAATGATTCAAAATGTCAAATGGATCGTGCCTCATGTTGAATAACCACTTTTTAACCCCTCAGAGTGACCAAAATTGCCATTTTTACAGAGTTTTGCTTACACAAAAGCTTCAATTTTGACCAATTTCAGGCACATAAATGACTTTAAACACACTTATTTTAGTTGAAAAAGACTTAATTCACATCCAACAGTGGTTTGGAGTCAAAAGATTAAATGTTAAAATTTCATCGATATGGACCATTTTGGGGACGTTCGACAGGTCCGGAGTCATCGTTTTTCATCAGAAAATGAATTTTTCGGACTATATCAAAAATGATTCAAAATGCCAAAGTGATCGGGCCTCATGTTGAATAACGACTTTTTAACCCCTCAGAGTGACCAAAATTGCCATTTTTACAGAGTTTTGCTTACTCAAAAGCTTCAATTTTGACCAATTTCAGGCACATAAATGACTTTAAACACACTTATTTTAGTTGAAAAAGTCCTAATTCACATCCAACAGTCGTTTGGAGTCAAAAGATTAAATGTTAAAATTTCATTGATATGGACCATTTTGGGCACGTTCGACAGGTCCGAAGTCATCGTTTTTCATCAGAAAATGAATTTTTCGGACTATACCAAAAATGATTCAAAATGTCAAATTGATTGTGCCTCATGTTGAATAACCACTTTTTAACCCCTCAGAGTGACCAAAATTGCCATTTTTACAGAGTTTTGCTTACACAAAAGCTTCAATTTTGACCAATTTCAGGCACATAAATGACTTTAAACACACTTATTTTAGTTGAAAAAGACTTAATTCACATCCAACAGTCGTTTGGAGTCAAAAGATTAAATGTTAAAATTTCAGCGATATGGACCATTTTGGGGACGTTCGACAGGTCCGGAGTCATCGTTTTTCATCAGAAAATGAATTCTTCGGACTATACCAAAAATGATTCAAAATGTGAAATGGATCGTGCCTCATGTTGAATAACCACTTTTTAACCCCTCAGAGTGACCAAAATTGCCATTTTTACAGAGTTTTGCTTACACAAAAGCTTCAATTTTGACCAATTTCAGGCACATAAATGACTTTAAACACACGTATTTTAGTTGAAAAAGACTTAATTCGCATCCAACAGTCGTTTGGAGTCAAAATATTAAATGTTAAAATTTCATCGATATGGACCATTTTGGGGACATTCGACAGGTCCGGAGTCATCGTTTTTCATCAGAAAATTAATTTTTCAGACTATACCAAAAATGATTCAAAATGTCAAATGGATCGTGCCTCATGTTGAATAACGACTTTTTAACCCCTCAGAGTGACCAAAAATGCCATTTTTACAGAGTTTTGCTTACTCAAAAGCTTCAATTTTGACCAATTTCAGGCACATAAATGACTTTAAACACACTTATTTTAGTTGAAAAAGTCCTAATTCACATCCAACAGTCGTTTGGAGTCAAAAGATTAAATGTTAAAATTTCATCGATATGGACCATTTTGGGGACGTTCGACAGGTCCGGAGTCATCGTTTTTCATCAGAAAATGAATTTTTCGGACTATACCAAAAATGATTCAAAATGTCAAATAGATTGTGCCTCATGTTGAATAACCACTTTTTAACCCCTCAGAGTGACCAAAATTGCCATTTTTACAGAGTTTTGCTTACACAAAAGCTTCAATTTTGACCAATTTCAGGCACATAAATGACTTTAAACACACTTATTTTAGTTGAAAAAGACTTAATTCATATGCAACAGTCGTTTGGAGTCAAAAGATTAAATGTTAAAATTTCATCGATATGGACCATTTTGGGGACGTTCGACATGTCCGGAGTCATCGTTTTTCATCAGAAAATGAATTTTTCTGACTAGACCAAAAATGATTCAAAATGTCAAATTGATCGTGCCTCATGTTGAATAACCACTTTTTAACCCCTCAGAGTGACCAAAATTGCAATTTTTACAGAGTTTTGCTTACTCAAAAGTTTAAATTTTGACCAATTTCAGGCACATAAATGACTTTAAACACACTTATTTTAGTTGAAAAAGACTTAATTCACATCCAACAGTGGTTTGGAGTCAAAAGATTAAATGTTAAAATTTCATCGATATGGACCATTTTGGGGACGTTCGACAGGTCCGGAGTCATCGTTTTCATCAGAAAATGAATTTTTCGGACTGTACCAAAAATGATTCAAAATGTCAAATGGATCGTGCCTCATGTTGAATAACCACTTTTTAACCCCTCAGAGTGACCAAAATTGCCATTTTTACTGAGTTTTGCTTACACAAAAGCTTCAATTTTGACCAATTTCAGGCACATAAATGACTTTAAACACACTTATTTTAGTTGAAAAAGACTTAATTCACATTCAACAGTCGTTTGGAGTCAAAAGATTAAATTTTTAAATTTCATCGATATGGACCATTTTGGGGACGTTCGACAGGTCCGGAGTCATCGTTTTTCATCAGAAAATGAATTTTTTGGACTGTACCAAAAATGATTCAAAATGTCAAATGGATCGTGCCTCATGTTGAATAACCACTTTTTAACCCCTCAGAGTGACCAAAATTGCCATTTTTACAGAGTTTTGCTTACACAAAAGCTTCAATTTTGACCAATTTCAGGCACATAAATGACTTTAAACACACTTATTTTAGTTGAAAAAGACTTAATTCACATCCAACAGTGGTTTGGAGTCAAAAGATTAAATGTTAAAATTTCATCGATATGGACCATTTTGGGGACGTTCGACAGGTCCGGAGTCATCGTTTTTCATCAGAAAATGAATTTTTCGGACTGTACCAAAAATGATTCAAAATGTCAAATGGATCGTGCCTCATGTTGAATAACCACTTTTTAACCCCTCAGAGTGACCAAAATTGCCATTTTTACAGAGTTTTGCTTACACAAAAGCTTCAATTTTGACCAATTTCAGGCACATAAATGACTTTAAACACACTTATTTTAGTTGAAAAAGACTTAATTCACATTCAACAGTCGTTTGGAGTCAAAAGATTAAATGTTAAAATTTCATCGATATGGACCATTTTGGGGACGTTCGACAGGTCCGGAGTCATCGTTTTTCATCAGAAAATGAATTTTTCGGACTGTACATAAAATGATTCAAAATGTCAAATGGATCGTGCCTCATGTTGAATAACCACTTTTTAACCCCTCAGAGTGACCAAAATTGCCATTTTTACAGAGTTTTGCTTACTCAAAAGCTTCAATTTTGACCAATTTCAGGCACATAAATGACTTTAAACACACTTATTTTAGTTGAAAAAGACTTAATTCGCATCCAACATTCGTTTGGAGTCAAAATATTAAATGTTAAAATTTCATCGATATGGACCATTTTGGGGACATTCGACAGGTCCGGAGTCATCGTTTTTCATCAGAAAATTAATTTTTCAGACTATACCAAAAATGATTCAAAATGTCAAATGGATCGTGCCTCATGTTGAATAACCACTTTTTAACCCCTCAGAGTGACCAAAATTGCCATTTTTACAGAGTTTTGCTTACTCAAAAGCTTCAATTTTGACAAATTTCAGGCACATAAATGACTTTAAACACACTTATTTTAGTTGAAAAAGACTTAATTCACATCCAACAGTCGTTTGGAGTCAAAAGATTAAATGTTAAAATTTCATCGATATGGACCATTTTGGGGACGTTCGACAGGTCCGGAGTCATCGTTTTTCATCAGAAAATGAATTTTTCGGAGTATATCAAAAATGATTCAAAATGCCAAAGTGATCGTGCCTCATGTTGAATAACGACTTTTTAACCCCTCAGAGTGACCAAAATTGCCATTTTTACAGAGTTTTGCTTACTCAAAAGCTTCAATTTTGACCAATTTCAGGCACATAAATGACTTTAAACACACTTATTTTAGTTGAAAAAGTCCTAATTCACATCCAACAGTCGTTTGGAGTCAAAAGATTAAATGTTAAAATTTCATCGATATGGACCATTTTGGGGACGTTCGACAGGTCCGGAGTCATCGTTTTTCATCAGAAAATGAATTTTTCGGACTATACCAAAAATGATTCAAAATGTCAAATAGATTGTGCCTCATGTTGAATAACCACTTTTTAACCCCTCAGAGTGACCAAAATTGCCATTTTTACAGAGTTTTGCTTACACAAAAGCTTCAATTTTGACCAATTTCAGGCACATGAATGACTTTAAACACACTTATTTTAGTTGAAAAAGACTTAATTCACATCCAACAGTCGTTTGGAGTCAAAAGATTAAATGTTAAAATTTCATCGATATGGACCATTTTGGGGACGTTCGACAGGTCCGGAGTCATCGTTTTTCATCAGAAAATGAATTCTTCGGACTATACCAAAAATGATTCAAAATGTGAAATGGATCGTGCCTCATGTTGAATAACCACTTTTTAACCCCTCAGAGTGACCAAAATTGCCATTTTTACAGAGTTTTGCTTACTCAAAAGCTTCAATTTTGACCAATTTCAGGCACGTAAATGACTTTAAACACACTTATTTCAGTTGAAAAAGACTTAATTCGCATCCAACAGTCGTTTGGAGTCAAAATATTAAATGTTACAATTTCATCGATATGGACCATTTTGGGGACATTCGACAGGTCCGGAGTCAACGTTTTTCATCAGAAAATTAATTTTTCAGACTATACCAAAAATGATTCAAAATGTCAAATGGATCGTGCCTCATGTTGAATAACCACTTTTTAACCCCTCAGAGTGACCAAAATTGCCATTTTTACAGAGTTTTGCTTACACAAAAGCTTCAATTTTGACCAATTTCAGGCACATAAATGACTTTAAACACACTTATTTTAGTTGAAAAAGACTTAATTCACATCCAACAGTCGTTTGGAGTCAAAAGATTAAATGTTAAAATTTCATCGATATGGACCATTTTGGGGACGTTCGACAGGTCCGGAGTCATCGTTTTTCATCAGAAAATGAATTTTTCGGACTATATCAAAAATGATTCAAAATGCCAAAGTGATCGTGCCTCATGTTGAATAACGACTTTTTAACCCCTCAGAGTGACCAAAATTGCCATTTTTACAGAGTTTTGCTTACTCAAAAGCTTCAATTTTGACCAATTTCAGGCACATAAATGACTTTAAACACACTTATTTTAGTTGAAAAAGTCCTAATTCACATCCAACAGTCGTTTGGAGTCAAAAGATTAAATGTTAAAATTTCATCGATATGGACCATTTTGGGGACGTTCGACAGGTCCGGAGTCATCGTTTTTCATCAGAAAATGAATTCTTCGGACTATACCAAAAATGATTCAAAATGTGAAATGGATCGTGCCTCATGTTGAATAACCACTTTTTAACCCCTCAGAGTGACCAAAATTGCCATTTTTACAGAGTTTTGCTTACTCAAAAGCTTCAATTTTGACCAATTTCAGGCACGTAAATGACTTTAAACACACTTATTTCAGTTGAAAAAGACTTAATTCGCATCCAACAGTCGTTTGGAGTCAAAATATTAAATGTTACAATTTCATCGATATGGACCATTTTGGGGACATTCGACAGGTCCGGAGTCAACGTTTTTCATCAGAAAATTAATTTTTCAGACTATACCAAAAATGATTCAAAATGTCAAATGGATCGTGCCTCATGTTGAATAACCACTTTTTAACCCCTCAGAGTGACCAAAATTGCCATTTTTACAGAGTTTTGCTTACACAAAAGCTTCAATTTTGACCAATTTCAGGCACATAAATGACTTTAAACACACTTATTTTAGTTGAAAAAGACTTAATTCACATCCAACAGTCGTTTGGAGTCAAAAGATTAAATGTTAAAATTTCATCGATTTGGACCATTTTGGGGACGTTCGACAGGTCCGGAGTCATCGTTTTTCATCAGAAAATGAATTCTTCGGACTATACCAAAAATGATTCAAAATGTGAAATGGATCGTGCCTCATGTTGAATAACCACTTTTTAACCCCTCAGAGTGACCAAAATTGCCATTTTTACAGAGTTTTGCTTACTCAAAAGCTTCAATTTTGACCAATTTCAGGCACGTAAATGACTTTAAACACACTTATTTCAGTTGAAAAAGACTTAATTCGCATCCAACAGTCGTTTGGAGTCAAAATATTAAATGTTACAATTTCATCGATATGGACCATTTTGGGGACATTCGACAGGTCCGGAGTCAACGTTTTTCATCAGAAAATTAATTTTTCAGACTATACCAAAAATGATTCAAAATGTCAAATGGATCGTGCCTCATGTTGAATAACCACTTTTTAACCCCTCAGAGTGACCAAAATTGCCATTTTTACAGAGTTTTGCTTACACAAAAGCTTCAATTTTGACCAATTTCAGGCACATAAATGACTTTAAACACACTTATTTTAGTTGAAAAAGACTTAATTCACATCCAACAGTCGTTTGGAGTCAAAAGAAAAAATGTTAAAATTTAATCGATATGGACCATTTTGGGGACGTTCGACAGGTCCGGAGTCATCGTTTTTCATCAGAAAATGAATTTTTCGGACTATATCAAAAATGATTCAAAATGCCAAAGTGATCGTGCCTCATGTTGAATAACGACTTTTTAACCCCTCAGAGTGACGAAAATTGCCATTTTTACAGAGTTTTGCTTACACAAAAGCTTCAATTTTGACCAATTTCAGGCACATAAATGACTTTAAACACACTTATTTTAGTTGAAAAAGACTTAATTCACATCCAACAGTCGTTTGGAGTCAAAAGATTAAACGTTAAAATTTCAGCGATATGGACCATTTTGGGGACGTTCGACAGGTCCGGAGTCATCGTTTTTCATCAGAAAATGAATTCTTCGGACTATACCAAAAATGATTCAAAATGTGAAATGGATCGTGCCTCATGTTGAATAACCACTTTTTAACCCCTCAGAGTGACCAAAATTGCCATTTTTACAGAGTTTTGCTTACACAAAAGCTTCAATTTTGACCAATTTCAGGCACATAAATGACTTTAAACACACGTATTTTAGTTGAAAAAACTTAATTCGCATCCAACAGTCGTTTGGAGTCAAAATATTAAATGTTAAAATTTCATCGATATGGACCATTTTGGGGACATTCGACAGGTCCGGAGTCATCGTTTTTCATCAGAAAATTAATTTTTCAGACTATACCAAAAATGATTCAAAATGTCAAATGGATCGTGCCTCATGTTGAATAACGACTTTTTAACCCCTCAGAGTGACCAAAAATGCAATTTTTACAGAGTTTTGCTTACTCAAAAGCTTCAATTTTGACCAATTTCAGGCACATAAATGACTTTAAACACACTTATTTTAGTTGAAAAAGTCCTAATTCACATCCAACAGTCGTTTGGAGTCAAAAGATTAAATGTTAAAATTTCATCGATATGGACCATTTTGGGGACGTTCGACAGGTCCGGAGTCATCGTTTTTCATCAGAAAATGAATTTTTCTGACTATACCAAAAATGATTCAAAATGTCAAATAGATTGTGCCTCATGTTGAATAACCACTTTTTAACCCCTCAGAGTGACCAAAATTGCCATTTTTACAGAGTTTTGCTTACACAAAAGCTTCAATTTTGACCAATTTCAGGCTCATAAATGACTTTAAACACACTTATTTGAGTTGAAAAAGACTTAATTCATATCCAACAGTCGTTTGGAGTCAAAAGATTAAATGTTAAAATTTCATCGATATGGACCATTTTGGGGACGTTCGACATGTCCGGAGTCATCGTTTTTCATCAGAAAATGAATTTTTCGGACTGTACCAAAAATGATTCAAAATGTCAAATGGATCGTGCAACATGTTGAATAACCACTTTTTAACCCCTCAGAGTGACCAAAATTGCCATTTTTACAGAGTTTTGCTTACTCAAAAGCTTCAATTTTGACCAATTTCAGGCACATAAATGACTTTAAACACACTTATTTTAGTTGAAAAAGTCCTAATTCACATCCAACAGTCGTTTGGAGTCAAAAGATTAAATGTTAAAATTTCATCGATATGGCCCATTTTGGGGACGTTCGACAGGTCCGGAGTCATCGTTTTTCATCAGAAAATGAATTTTTCGGACTATACCAAAAATGATTCAAAATGTCAAATAGATTGTGCCTCATGTTGAATAACCACTTTTTAACCCCTCAGAGTGAGCAAAATTGCCATTTTTACAGAGTTTTGCTTACACAAAAGCTTCAATTTTGACCAATTTCAGGCACATAAATGACTTTAAACACACTTATTTTAGTTGAAAAAGTCCTAATTCACATCCAACAGTCGTTTGGAGTCAAAAGATTAAATGTTAAAATTTCATCGATATGGACCATTTTGGGGACATTCGACAGGTCCGGAGTCATCGTTTTTCATCAGAAAATTAATTTTTCAGACTATACCAAAAATGATTCAAAATGTCAAATGGATCGTGCCTCATGTTGAATAACGACTTTTTAACCCCTCAGAGTGACCAAAAATGCCATTTTTACAGAGTTTTGCTTACTCAAAAGCTTCAATTTTGACCAATTTCAGGCACATAAATGACTTTAAACACACTTATTTTAGTTGAAAAAGTCCTAATTCACATCCAACAGTCGTTTGGAGTCAAAAGATTAAATGTTAAAATTTCATCGATATGGACCATTTTGGGGACGTTCGACAGGTCCGGAGTCATCGTTTTTCATCAGAAAATGAATTTTTCGAACTATACCAAAAATGATTCAAAATGTCAAATAGATTGTGCCTCATGTTGAATAACCACTTTTTAACCCCTCAGAGTGACCAAAATTGCCATTTTTACAGAGTTTTGCTTACACAAAAGCTTCAATTTTGACCAATTTCAGGCACATAAATGACTTTAAACACACTTATTTTAGTTGAAAAAGACTTAATTCACATCCAACAGTCGTTTGGAGTCAAAAGATTAAATGTTAAAATTTCATCGATATGGACCATGTTGGGGACGTTCGACAGGTCCGGAGTCATCGTTTTTCATCAGAAAATGAATTCTTCGGACTATACCAAAAATGATTCAAAATGTGAAATGGATCGTGCCTCATGTTGAATAACCACTTTTTAACCCCTCAGAGTGACCAAAATTGCCATTTTTACAGAGTTTTGCTTACTCAAAAGCTTCAAGTTTGACCAATTTCAGGCACGTAAATGACTTTAAACACACTTATTTTAGTTGAAAAAGACTTAATTCGCATCCAACAGTCGTTTGGAGTCAAAATATTAAATGTTAAAATTTCATCGATATGGACCATTTTGGGGACATTCGACAGGTCCGGAGTCATCGTTTTTCATCAGAAAATTAATTTTTCAGACTATACCAAAAATGATTCAAAATGTCAAATGGATCGTGCCTCATGTTGAATAACCACTTTTTAACCCCTCAGAGTGACCAAAATTGCCATTTTTACAGAGTTTTGCTTACACAAAAGCTTCAATTTTGACCAATTTCAGGCACATAAATGACTTTAAACACACTTATTTTAGTTGAAAAAGACTTAATTCACATCCAACAGTGGTTTGGAGTCAAAAGATTAAATGTTAAAATTTCATCGATATGGACCATTTTGGGGACGTTCGACAGGTCCGGAGTCATCGTTTTTCATCAGAAAATGAATTTTTCGGACTATATCAAAAATGATTCAAAATGCCAAAGTGATCGGGCCTCATGTTGAATAACGACTTTTTAACCCCTCAGAGTGACCAAAATTGCCATTTTTACAGAGTTTTGCTTACTCAAAAGCTTCAATTTTGACCAATTTCAGGCACATAAATGACTTTAAACACACTTATTTTAGTTGAAAAAGTCCTAATTCACATCCAACAGTCGTTTGGAGTCAAAAGATTAAATGTTAAAATTTCATTGATATGGACCATTTTGGGCACGTTCGACAGGTCCGAAGTCATCGTTTTTCATCAGAAAATGAATTTTTCGGACTATACCAAAAATGATTCAAAATGTCAAATTGATTGTGCCTCATGTTGAATAACCACTTTTTAACCCCTCAGAGTGACCAAAATTGCCATTTTTACAGAGTTTTGCTTACACAAAAGCTTCAATTTTGACCAATTTCAGGCACATAAATGACTTTAAACACACTTATTTTAGTTGAAAAAGACTTAATTCACATCCAACAGTCGTTTGGAGTCAAAAGATTAAATGTTAAAATTTCAGCGATATGGACCATTTTGGGGACGTTCGACAGGTCCGGAGTCATCGTTTTTCATCAGAAAATGAATTCTTCGGACTATACCAAAAATGATTCAAAATGTGAAATGGATCGTGCCTCATGTTGAATAACCACTTTTTAACCCCTCAGAGTGACCAAAATTGCCATTTTTACAGAGTTTTGCTTACACAAAAGCTTCAATTTTGACCAATTTCAGGCACATAAATGACTTTAAACACACGTATTTTAGTTGAAAAAGACTTAATTCGCATCCAACAGTCGTTTGGAGTCAAAATATTAAATGTTAAAATTTCATCGATATGGACCATTTTGGGGACATTCGACAGGTCCGGAGTCATCGTTTTTCATCAGAAAATTAATTTTTCAGACTATACCAAAAATGATTCAAAATGTCAAATGGATCGTGCCTCATGTTGAATAACGACTTTTTAACCCCTCAGAGTGACCAAAAATGCCATTTTTACAGAGTTTTGCTTACTCAAAAGCTTCAATTTTGACCAATTTCAGGCACATAAATGACTTTAAACACACTTATTTTAGTTGAAAAAGTCCTAATTCACATCCAACAGTCGTTTGGAGTCAAAAGATTAAATGTTAAAATTTCATCGATATGGACCATTTTGGGGACGTTCGACAGGTCCGGAGTCATCGTTTTTCATCAGAAAATGAATTTTTCGAACTATACCAAAAATGATTCAAAATGTCAAATAGATTGTGCCTCATGTTGAACGACTTTTTAACCCCTCAGAGTGACCAAAATTGCCATTTTTACAGAGTTTTGCTTACACAAAAGCTTCAATTTTGACCAATTTCAGGCACATAAATGACTTTAAACACACTTATTTTAGTTGAAAAAGACTTAATTCATATCCAACAGTCGTTTGGAGTCAAAAGATTAAATGTTAAAATTTCATCGATATGGACCATTTTGGGGACGTTCGACATGTCCGGAGTCATCGTTTTTCATCAGAAAATGAATTTTTCGGACTATACCAAAAATGATTCAAAATGTCAAATTGATCGTGCCTCATGTTGAATAACCACTTTTTAACCCCTCAGAGTGACCAAAATTGCAATTTTTACAGAGTTTTGCTTACTCAAAAGTTTAAATTTTGACCAATTTCAGGCACATAAATGACTTTAAACACACTTATTTTAGTTGAAAAAGTCATAATTCACATCCAACAGTCGTTTGGAGTCAAAAGATTAAATGTTAAAATTTCATCGATATGGACCATTTTCGGGACGTTCGACAGGTCCGGAGTTATCGTTTTTCATCAGAAAATGAATTTTTCGGACTATACCAAAAATGATTCAAAATGTCAAATAGATCGTGCCTCATGTTGAATAACCACTTTTTAACCCCTCAGAGTGACCAAAATTGCAATTTTTACAGAGTTTTGCTTACTCAAAAGCTTCAATTTTGACCAATTTCAGGAACGTAAATGACTTTAAACACACTTATTTTAGTTGAAAAAGACGTAATTCACATCCAACAGTGGTTTGGAGTCAAAAGATTAAATGTTAAAATTTCATCGATATGGACCATTTTGGGGACGTTCGACAGGTCCGGAGTCATCGTTTTTCATCAGAAAATGAATTTTTCGGACTGTACCAAAAATGATTCAAAATGTCAAATGGATCGTGCCTCATGTTGAATAACCACTTTTTAACCCCTCAGAGTGACCAAAATTGCCATTTTTACAGAGTTTTGCTTACACAAAAGCTTCAATTTTGACCAATTTCAGGCACATAAATGACTTTAAACACACTTATTTTAGTTGAAAAACACTTAATTCACATTCAACAGTCGTTTGGAGTCAAAAGATTAAATGTTAAAATTTCATCGATATGGACCATTTTGGGGACGTTCGACAGGTCCGGAGTCATCGTTTTTCATCAGAAAATGAATTTTTCGGACTGTACATAAAATGATTCAAAATGTCAAATGGATCGTGCCTCATGTTGAATAACCACTTTTTAACCCCTCAGAGTGACCAAAATTGCCATTTTTACAGAGTTTTGCTTACTCAAAAGCTTCAATTTTGACCAATTTCAGGCACGTAAATGACTTTAAACACACTTATTTTAGTTGAAAAAGTCATAATTCACATCCAACAGTCGTTTGGAGTCAAAAGATTAAATGTTAAAATTTCATCGATATGGACCATTTTCGGGACGTTCGACAGGTCCGGAGTTATCGTTTTTCATCAGAAAATGAATTTTTCGGACTATACCAAAAATGATTCAAAATGTCAAATAGATCGTGCCTCATGTTGAATAACCACTTTTTAACCCCTCAGAGTGACCAAAATTGCAATTTTTACAGAGTTTTGCTTACTCAAAAGCTTCAATTTTGACCAATTTCAGGCACGTAAATGACTTTAAACACACTTATTTTAGTTGAAAAAGACGTAATTCACATCCAACAGTGGTTTGGAGTCAAAAGATTAAATGTTAAAATTTCATCGATATGGACCATTTTGTGGACGTTCGACAGGTCCGGAGTCATCGTTTTTCATCAGAAAATGAATTTTTCGGACTGTACATAAAATGATTCAAAATGTCAAATGGATCGTGCCTCATGTTGAATAACCACTTTTTAACCCCTCAGAGTGACCAAAATTGCCATTTTTACAGAGTTTTGCTTACTCAAAAGCTTCAATTTTGACCAATTTCAGGCACGTAAATGACTTTAAACACAATTATTTTAGTTGAAAAATACTTAATTCGCATCCAACAGTCGTTTGGAGTCAAAATATTAAATGTTAAAATTTCATCGATATGGACCATTTTGGGGACATTCGACAGGTCCGGAGTCATCGTTTTTCATCAGAAAATTAATTTTTCAGACTATACCAAAAATGATTCAAAATGTCAAATGGATCGTGCCTCATGTTGAATAACCACTTTTTAACCCCTCAGAGTGACCAAAATTGCCATTTTTACAGAGTTTTGCTTACACAAAAGCTTCAATTTTGACCAATTTCAGGCACATAAATGACTTTAAACACACTTATTTTAGTTGAAAAAGACTTAATTCACATCCAACAGTCGTTTGGAGTCAAAAGATTAAATGTTAAAATTTCATCGATATGGACCATTTTGGGGACGTTCGACAGGTCCGGAGTCATCGTTTTCCATCAGAAAATGAATTTTTCGGACTATATCAAAAATGATTCAAAATGCCAATGTGATCGTGCCTCATGTTGAATAACGACTTTTTAACCCCTCAGAGTGACCAAAATTGCCATTTTTACAGAGTTTTGCTTACTCAAAAGCTTCAATTTTGACCAATTTCAGGCACATAAATGACTTTAAACACACTTATTTTAGTTGAAAAAGTCCTAATTCACATCCAACAGTCGTTTGGAGTCAAAAGATTAAATGTTAAAATTTCATCGATATGGACCATTTTGGGGACGTTCGGCAGGTCCGGAGTCATCGTTTTTCATCAGAAAATGAATTTTTCGGACTATACCAAAAATGATTCAAAATGTCAAATTGATCGTGCCTCATGTTGAATAACCACTTTTTAACCCCTCAGAGTGACCAAAATTGCAATTTTTACAGAGTTTTGCTTACTCAAAAGTTTAAATTTTGTCCAATTTCAGGCACATAAATGACTTTAAACACACTTATTTTAGTTGAAAAAGTCATAATTCACATCCAACAGTCGTTTGGAGTCAAAAGATTAAATGTTAAAATTTCATCGATATGGACCATTTTGGGGACGTTCGACAGGTCCGGAGTCATCGTTTTTCATCAGAAAATGAATTTTTCGGACTATACCAAAAATGATTCAAAATGTCAAATTGATCGTGCCTCATGTTGAATAACCACCTTTTAACCCCTCAGAGTGACCAAAATTGCAATTTTTACAGAGTTTTGCTTACTCAAAAGCTTCAATTTTTACCAATTTCAGGCACGTAAATGACTTTAAACACACTTATTTTAGTTGAAAAAGACGTAATTCACATCCAACAGTGGTTTGGAGTCAAAAGATTAAATGTTAAAATTTCATCGATATGGACCATTTTGGGGACGTTCGACAGGTCCGGAGTCATCGTTTTTCATCAGAAAATGAATTTTTCGGACTGTACCAAAAATGATTCAAAATGTCAAATGGATCGTGCCTCATGTTGAATAACCACTTTTTAACCCCTCAGAGTGACCAAAATTGCCATTTTTACAGAGTTTTGCTTACACAAAAGCTTCAATTTTGACCAATTTCAGGCACATTAATGACTTTAAACACACTTATTTTAGTTGAAAAAGACTTAATTCACATTCAACAGTCGTTTGGAGTCAAAAGATTAAATGTTAAAATTTCATCGATATGGACCATTTTGGGGACGTTCGACAGGTCCGGAGTCATCGTTTTTCATCAGAAAATGAATTTTTCGGACTGTACATAAAATGATTCAAAATGTCAAATGGATCGTGCCTCATGTTGAATAACCACTTTTTAACCCCTCAGAGTGACCAAAATTGCCATTTTTACAGAGTTTTGCTTACACAAAAGCTTCAATTTTGACCAATTTCAGGCACATAAATGACTTTAAACACACTTATTTTAGTTGAAAAAGACTTAATTCATATCCAACAGTCGTTTGGAGTCAAAAAATTAAATGTTAAAATTTCATCGATATGGACCATTTTGGGGACGTTCGACATGTCTGGAGTCATCGTTTTTCATCAGAAAATGAATTTTTCGGACTATACCAAAAATGATTCAAAATGTCAAATTGATCGTGCCTCATGTTGAAAAACCACTTTTTAACCCCTCAGAGTGACCAAAATTGCAATTTTTACAGAGTTTTGCTTACTCAAAAGTTTAAATTTTGACCAATTTCAGGCACATAAATGACTTTAAACACACTTATTTTAGTTGAAAAAGTCATAATTCACATCCAACAGTCGTTTGGAGTCAAAAGATTAAATGTTAAAATTTCATCGATATGGACCATTTTGGGGACGTTCGACAGGTCCGGAGTTATCGTTTTTCATCAGAAAATGAATTTTTCGGACTATACCAAAAATGATTCAAAATGTCAAATAGATCGTGCCTCATGTTGAATAACCACTTTTTAACCCCTCAGAGTGACCAAAATTGCAATTTTTACAGAGTTTTGCTTACTCAAAAGCTTCAATTTTGACCAATTTCAGGCACGTAAATGACTTTAAACACACTTATTTTAGTTGAAAAAGACTTAATTCACATCCAACAGTCGTTTGGAGTCAAAAGATTAAATGTTAAAATTTCATCGATATGGACCATTTTGGGGACGTTCGACATGTCCGGAGTCATCGTTTTTCATCAGAAAATGAATTTTTCGGACTATACCAAAAATGATTCAAAATGCCAAATAGATCTTGCCTCATGTTGAATAACCCCTTTTTAACCCCTCAGAGTGACCAAAATTGCCATTTTTACAGAGTTTTGCTTACTCAAAAGCTTCAATTTTGACCAATTTCAGGCACGTAAATGACTTAAAACACACTTATTTTAGTTGAAAAAGACTTAATTCACATCCAACAGTGGTTTGGAGTCAAAAGATTAAATGTTAAAATTTCATCGATATGGACCATTTTGGGGACGTTCGACAGGTCCGGAGTCATCGTTTTTCATCAGAAAATGAATTTTTCGGACTGTACCAAAAATGATTCAAAATGTCAAATGGATCGTGCCTCATGTTGAATAACCACTTTTTAACCCCTCAGAGTGACCAAAATTGCCATTTTTACAGAGTTTTGCTCACACAAAAGCTTCAATTTTGACCAATTTCAGGCACATAAATGACTTTAAACACACTTATTTTAGTTGAAAAAGACTTAATTCACATTCAACAGTCGTTTGGAGTCAAAAGATTAAATGTTAAAATTTCATCGATATGGACCATTCTGGGGACGTTCGACAGGTCCGGAGTCATCGTTTTTCATCAGAAAATGAATTTTTCGGACTATATCAAAAATGATTCAAAATGCCAAAGTGATCGTGCCTCATGTTGAATAACGACTTTTTAATCCCTCAGAGTGACCAAAATTGCCATTTTTACAGAGTTTTGCTTACTCAAAAGCTTCAATTTTGACCAATTTCAGGCACATAAAGGACTTTAAACACACTTATTTTAGTTGAGAAAGTCATAATTCACATCCAACAGTCGTTTGGAGTCAAAAGATTAAATGTTAAAATTTCATCGATATGGACCATTTTGGGGACGTTCGACAGGTCCGGAGTCATCGTTTTTCATCAGAAAATGAATTTTTCGGACTGTACCAAAAATGATTCAAAATGTCAAATGGATCGTGCCTCATGTTGAATAACCACTTTTTAACCCCTCAGAGTGACCAAAATTGCCATTTTTACAGAGTTTTGCTTACACAAAAGCTTCAATTTTGACCAATTTCAGGCACATAAATGACTTTAAACACACTTATTTTAGTTGAAAAAGACTTAATTCACATTCATCAGTCGTTTGGAGTCAAAAGATTAAATGTTAAAATTTCATCGATATGGACCATTTTGGGGACGTTCGACAGGTCCGGAGTCATCGTTTTTCATCAGAAAATGAATTTTTCGGACTGTACATAAAATGATTCAAAATGTCAAATGGATCGTGCCTCATGTTGAATAACCACTTTTTAACCCCTCAGAGTGACCAAAATTGCCATTTTTACAGAGTTTTGCTTACTCAAAAGCTTCAATTTTGACCAATTTCAGGCACGTAAATGACTTAAAACACACTTATTTTAGTTGAAAAAGACTTAATTCACATCCAACAGTGGTTTGGAGTCAAAAGATTAAATGTTAAAATTTCATCGATATGGACCATTTTGGGGACGTTCGACAGGTCCGGAGTCATCGTTTTTCATCAGAAAATGAATTTTTCGGACTGTACCAAAAATGATTCAAAATGTCAAATGGATCGTGCCTCATGTTGAATAACCACTTTTTAACCCCTCAGAGTGACCAAAATTGCCATTTTTACAGAGTTTTGCTCACACAAAAGCTTCAATTTTGACCAATTTCAGGCACATAAATGACTTTAAACACACTTATTTTAGTTGAAAAAGACTTAATTCACATTCA
The DNA here is from genome assembly GCF_964263255.1 of Lissotriton vulgaris. Taxonomy (NCBI): domain Eukaryota; kingdom Metazoa; phylum Chordata; class Amphibia; order Caudata; family Salamandridae; genus Lissotriton; species Lissotriton vulgaris. Next base: position 460,405 of record NW_028240631.1, on the reverse strand, counting down.
ACAGTCGTTTGGAGTCAAAAGATTAAATGTTAAAATTTCATCGATATGGACCATTCTGGGGACGTTCGACAGGTCCGGAGTCATCGTTTTTCATCAGAAAATGAATTTTTCGGACTATATCAAAAATGATTCAAAATGCCAAAGTGATCGTGCCTCATGTTGAATAACGACTTTTTAATCCCTCAGAGTGACCAAAATTGCCATTTTTACAGAGTTTTGCTTACTCAAAAGCTTCAATTTTGACCAATTTCAGGCACATAAAGGACTTTAAACACACTTATTTTAGTTGAGAAAGTCATAATTCACATCCAACAGTCGTTTGGAGTCAAAAGATTAAATGTTAAAATTTCATCGATATGGACCATTTTGGGGACGTTCGACAGGTCCGGAGTCATCGTTTTTCATCAGAAAATGAATTTTTCGGACTGTACCAAAAATGATTCAAAATGTCAAATGGATCGTGCCTCATGTTGAATAACCACTTTTTAACCCCTCAGAGTGACCAAAATTGCCATTTTTACAGAGTTTTGCTTACACAAAAGCTTCAATTTTGACCAATTTCAGGCACATAAATGACTTTAAACACACTTATTTTAGTTGAAAAAGACTTAATTCACATTCATCAGTCGTTTGGAGTCAAAAGATTAAATGTTAAAATTTCATCGATATGGACCATTTTGGGGACGTTCGACAGGTCCGGAGTCATCGTTTTTCATCAGAAAATGAATTTTTCGGACTGTACATAAAATGATTCAAAATGTCAAATGGATCGTGCCTCATGTTGAATAACCACTTTTTAACCCCTCAGAGTGACCAAAATTGCCATTTTTACAGAGTTTTGCTTACACAAAAGCTTCAATTTTGACCAATTTCAGGCACATAAATGACTTTAAACACACTTATTTTAGTTGAAAAAGACTTAATTCATATCCAACAGTCGTTTGGAGTCAAAAGATTAAATGTTAAAATTTCATCGATATGGACCATTTTGGGGACGTTCGACATGTCCGGAGTCATCGTTTTTCAACAGAAAATGAATTTTTCGGACTATACCAAAAATGATTCAAAATGTCAAATTGATCGTGCCTCATGTTGAATAACCACTTTTTAACCCCTCAGAGTGACCAAAATTGCAATTTTTACAGAGTTTTGCTTACTCAAAAGCTTCAATTTTGACCAATTTCAGGCACATAAATGACTTTAAACACACTTATTTTAGTTGAAAAAGACTTAATTCACATCCAACAGTCGTTTGGAGTCAAAAGATTAAATGTTAAAATTTCATCGATATGGACCATTTTGGGGACGTTCGACAGGTCCGGAGTCATCGTTTTTCATCAGAAAATGAATTCTTCGGACTATACCAAAAATGATTCAAAATGTGAAATAGATTGTGCCTCATGTTGAATAACCACTTTTTAACCCCTCAGAGTGACCAAAATTGCCATTTTTACAGAGTTTTGCTTACACAAAAGCTTCAATTTTGACCAATTTCAGGCACATAAATGACTTTAAACACACGTATTTTAGTTGAAAAAGACTTAATTCGCATCCAACAGTCGTTTGGAGTCAAAAGATTAAATGTTAAAATTTCATCGATATGGACCATTTTGGGGACGTTCGACAGGTCCGGAGTCATCGTTTTTCATCAGAAAATGAATTTTTCGGACTGTACCAAAAATGATTCAAAATGTCAAATGGATCGTGCCTCATGTTGAATAACCACTTTTTAACCCCTCAGAGTGACCAAAATTGCCATTTTTACTGAGTTTTGCTTACACAAAAGCTTCAATTTTGACCAATTTCAGCCACATAAATGACTTTAAACACACTTATTTTAGTTGAAAAAGACTTAATTCACATTCAACAGTCGTTTGGAGTCAAAAGATTAAATTTTAAAATTTCATCAATATGGACCATTTTGGGGACGTTCGACAGGTCCGGAGTCATCGTTTTTCATCAGAAAATGAATTTTTCGGACTGTACCAAAAATGATTCAAAATGTGAAATGGATCGTGCCTCATGTTGAATAACCACTTTTTAACCCCTCAGAGTGACCAAAATTGCCATTTTTACAGAGTTTTGCTTACTCAAAAGCTTCAATTTTGACCAATTTCAGGCACGTAAATGACTTTAAACACACTTATTTTAGTTGAAAAAGACTTAATGCGCATCCAACAGTCGTTTGGAGTCAAAATATTAAATGTTAAAATTTCATCGATATGGACCATTTTGGGGACATTCGACAGGTCCGGAGTCATCGTTTTTCATCAGAAAATTAATTTTTCAGACTATACCAAAAATGATTCAAAATGTCAAATGGATCGTGCCTCATGTTGAATAACCACTTTTTAACCCCTCAGAGTGACCAAAATTGCCATTTTTACAGAGTTTTGCTTACACAAAAGCTTCAATTTTGACCAATTTCAGGCACATAAATGACTTTAAACACACTTATTTTAGTTGAAAAAGACTTAATTCACATCCAACAGTCGTTTGGAGTCAAAAGATTAAATGTTAAAATTTCATCGATATGGACCATTTTGGGGACGTTCGACAGGTCCGGAGTCATCGTTTTTCATCAGAAAATGAATTTTTCGGACTATATCAAAAATGATTCAAAATGCCAAAGTGATCGGGCCTCATGTTGAATAACGACTTTTTAACCCCTCAGAGTGACCAAAATTGCCATTTTTACAGAGTTTTGCTTACTCAAAAGCTTCAATTTTGACCAATTTCAGGCACGTAAATGACTTAAAACACACTTATTTTAGTTGAAAAAGACTTAATTCACATCCAACAGTGGTTTGGAGTCAAAAGATTAAATGTTAAAATTTCATCGATATGGACCATTTTGGGGACGTTCGACAGGTCCGGAGTCATCGTTTTTCATCAAAAAATGAATTTTTCGGACTGTACCAAAAATGATTCAAAATGTCAAATGGATCGTGCCTCATGTTGAATAACCACTTTTTAACCCCTCAGAGTGACCAAAATTGCCATTTTTACAGAGTTTTGCTCACACAAAAGCTTCAATTTTGACCAATTTCAGGCACATAAATGACTTTAAACACACTTATTTTAGTTGAAAAAGACTTAATTCACATTCAACAGTCGTTTGGAGTCAAAAGATTAAATGTTAAAATTTCATCGATATGGACCATTCTGGGGACGTTCGACAGGTCCGGAGTCATCGTTTTTCATCAGAAAATGAATTTTTCGGACTATATCAAAAATGATTCAAAATGCCAAAGTGATCGTGCCTCATGTTGAATAACGACTTTTTAATCCCTCAGAGTGACCAAAATTGCCATTTTTACAGAGTTTTGCTTACTCAAAAGCTTCAATTTTGACCAATTTCAGGCACATAAAGGACTTTAAACACACTTATTTTAGTTGAGAAAGTCATAATTCACATCCAACAGTCGTTTGGAGTCAAAAGATTAAATGTTAAAATTTCATCGATATGGACCATTTTGGGGACGTTCGACAGGTCCGGAGTCATCGTTTTTCATCAGAAAATGAATTTTTCGGACTGTACCAAAAATGATTCAAAATGTCAAATGGATCGTGCCTCATGTTGAATAACCACTTTTTAACCCCTCAGAGTGACCAAAATTGCCATTTTTACAGAGTTTTGCTTACACAAAAGCTTCAATTTTGACCAATTTCAGGCACATAAATGACTTTAAACACACTTATTTTAGTTGAAAAAGACTTAATTCACATTCATCAGTCGTTTGGAGTCAAAAGATTAAATGTTAAAATTTCATCGATATGGACCATTTTGGGGACGTTCGACAGGTCCGGAGTCATCGTTTTTCATCAGAAAATGAATTTTTCGGACTGTACATAAAATGATTCAAAATGTCAAATGGATCGTGCCTCATGTTGAATAACCACTTTTTAACCCCTCAGAGTGACCAAAATTGCCATTTTTACAGAGTTTTGCTTACTCAAAAGCTTCAATTTTGACCAATTTCAGGCACGTAAATGACTTAAAACACACTTATTTTAGTTGAAAAAGACTTAATTCACATCCAACAGTGGTTTGGAGTCAAAAGATTAAATGTTAAAATTTCATCGATATGGACCATTTTGGGGACGTTCGACAGGTCCGGAGTCATCGTTTTTCATCAGAAAATGAATTTTTCGGACTGTACCAAAAATGATTCAAAATGTCAAATGGATCGTGCCTCATGTTGAATAACCACTTTTTAACCCCTCAGAGTGACCAAAATTGCCATTTTTACAGAGTTTTGCTCACACAAAAGCTTCAATTTTGACCAATTTCAGGCACATAAATGACTTTAAACACACTTATTTTAGTTGAAAAAGACTTAATTCACATTCAACAGTCGTTTGGAGTCAAAAGATTAAATGTTAAAATTTCATCGATATGGACCATTCTGGGGACGTTCGACAGGTCCGGAGTCATCGTTTTTCATCAGAAAATGAATTTTTCGGACTATATCAAAAATGATTCAAAATGCCAAAGTGATCGTGCCTCATGTTGAATAACGACTTTTTAATCCCTCAGAGTGACCAAAATTGCCATTTTTACAGAGTTTTGCTTACTCAAAAGCTTCAATTTTGACCAATTTCAGGCACATAAAGGACTTTAAACACACTTATTTTAGTTGAGAAAGTCATAATTCACATCCAACAGTCGTTTGGAGTCAAAAGATTAAATGTTAAAATTTCATCGATATGGACCATTTTGGGGACGTTCGACAGGTCCGGAGTCATCGTTTTTCATCAGAAAATGAATTTTTCGGACTGTACCAAAAATGATTCAAAATGTCAAATGGATCGTGCCTCATGTTGAATAACCACTTTTTAACCCCTCAGAGTGACCAAAATTGCCATTTTTACAGAGTTTTGCTTACACAAAAGCTTCAATTTTGACCAATTTCAGGCACATAAATGACTTTAAACACACTTATTTTAGTTGAAAAAGACTTAATTCACATTCATCAGTCGTTTGGAGTCAAAAGATTAAATGTTAAAATTTCATCGATATGGACCATTTTGGGGACGTTCGACAGGTCCGGAGTCATCGTTTTTCATCAGAAAATGAATTTTTCGGACTGTACATAAAATGATTCAAAATGTCAAATGGATCGTGCCTCATGTTGAATAACCACTTTTTAACCCCTCAGAGTGACCAAAATTGCCATTTTTACAGAGTTTTGCTTACACAAAAGCTTCAATTTTGACCAATTTCAGGCACATAAATGACTTTAAACACACTTATTTTAGTTGAAAAAGACTTAATTCATATCCAACAGTCGTTTGGAGTCAAAAGATTAAATGTTAAAATTTCATCGATATGGACCATTTTGGGGACGTTCGACATGTCCGGAGTCATCGTTTTTCAACAGAAAATGAATTTTTCGGACTATACCAAAAATGATTCAAAATGTCAAATTGATCGTGCCTCATGTTGAATAACCACTTTTTAACCCCTCAGAGTGACCAAAATTGCAATTTTTACAGAGTTTTGCTTACTCAAAAGCTTCAATTTTGACCAATTTCAGGCACATAAATGACTTTAAACACACTTATTTTAGTTGAAAAAGACTTAATTCACATCCAACAGTCGTTTGGAGTCAAAAGATTAAATGTTAAAATTTCATCGATATGGACCATTTTGGGGACGTTCGACAGGTCCGGAGTCATCGTTTTTCATCAGAAAATGAATTCTTCGGACTATACCAAAAATGATTCAAAATGTGAAATAGATTGTGCCTCATGTTGAATAACCACTTTTTAACCCCTCAGAGTGACCAAAATTGCCATTTTTACAGAGTTTTGCTTACACAAAAGCTTCAATTTTGACCAATTTCAGGCACATAAATGACTTTAAACACAAAATTAGTTGAAAAAGACTTAATTCGCATCCAACAGTCGTTTGGAGTCAAAAGATTAAATGTTAAAATTTCATCGATATGGACCATTTTGGGGACGTTCGACAGGTCCGGAGTCATCGTTTTTCATCAGAAAATGAATTTTTCGGACTGTACCAAAAATGATTCAAAATGTCAAATGGATCGTGCCTCATGTTGAATAACCACTTTTTAACCCCTCAGAGTGACCAAAATTGCCATTTTTACTGAGTTTTGCTTACACAAAAGCTTCAATTTTGACCAATTTCAGCCACATAAATGACTTTAAACACACTTATTTTAGTTGAAAAAGACTTAATTCACATTCAACAGTCGTTTGGAGTCAAAAGATTAAATTTTAAAATTTCATCAATATGGACCATTTTGGGGACGTTCGACAGGTCCGGAGTCATCGTTTTTCATCAGAAAATGAATTTTTCGGACTGTACCAAAAATGATTCAAAATGTGAAATGGATCGTGCCTCATGTTGAATAACCACTTTTTAACCCCTCAGAGTGACCAAAATTGCCATTTTTACAGAGTTTTGCTTACTCAAAAGCTTCAATTTTGACCAATTTCAGGCACGTAAATGACTTTAAACACACTTATTTTAGTTGAAAAAGACTTAATGCGCATCCAACAGTCGTTTGGAGTCAAAATATTAAATGTTAAAATTTCATCGATATGGACCATTTTGGGGACATTCGACAGGTCCGGAGTCATCGTTTTTCATCAGAAAATTAATTTTTCAGACTATACCAAAAATGATTCAAAATGTCAAATGGATCGTGCCTCATGTTGAATAACCACTTTTTAACCCCTCAGAGTGACCAAAATTGCCATTTTTACAGAGTTTTGCTTACACAAAAGCTTCAATTTTGACCAATTTCAGGCACATAAATGACTTTAAACACACTTATTTTAGTTGAAAAAGACTTAATTCACATCCAACAGTCGTTTGGAGTCAAAAGATTAAATGTTAAAATTTCATCGATATGGACCATTTTGGGGACGTTCGACAGGTCCGGAGTCATCGTTTTTCATCAGAAAATGAATTTTTCGGACTATATCAAAAATGATTCAAAATGCCAAAGTGATCGGGCCTCATGTTGAATAACGACTTTTTAACCCCTCAGAGTGACCAAAATTGCCATTTTTACAGAGTTTTGCTTACTCAAAAGCTTCAATTTTGACCAATTTCAGGCACATAAATGACTTTAAACACACTTATTTTAGTTGAAAAAGTCCTAATTCACATCCAACAGTCGTTTGAAGTCAAAAGATTAAATGTTAAAATTTCATCGATATGGACCATTTTGGGGACGTCCGACAGGTCCGGAGTCATCGTTTTTCATCAGAAAATGAATTTTTCGGACTATACCAAAAATGATTCAAAATGTCAAATAGATTGTGCCTCATGTTGAATAACCACTTTTTAACCCCTCAGAGTGACCAAAATTGCCATTTTTACAGAGTTTTGCTTACACAAAAGCTTCAATTTTGACCAATTTCAGGCACATAAATGACTTTAAACACACTTATTTTAGTTGAAAAAGACTTAATTCACATCCAACAGTGGTTTGGAGTCAAAAGATTAAATGTTAAAATTTCATCGATATGGACCATTTTGGGGACGTTCGACAGGTCCGGAGTCATCGTTTTTCATCAGAAAATGAATTTTTCGGACTGTACCAAAAATGATTCAAAATGTCAAATGGATCGTGCCTCATGTTGAATAACCACTTTTTAACCCCTCAGAGTGACCAAAATTGCCATTTTTACAGAGTTTTGCTCACACAAAAGCTTCAATTTTGACCAATTTCAGGCACATAAATGACTTTAAACACACTTATTTTAGTTGAAAAAGACTTAATTCACATTCAACAGTCGTTTGGAGTCAAAAGATTAAATGTTAAAATTTCATCGATATGGACCATTCTGGGGACGTTCGACAGGTCCGGAGTCATCGTTTTTCATCAGAAAATGAATTTTTCGGACTATATCAAAAATGATTCAAAATGCCAAAGTGATCGTGCCTCATGTTGAATAACGACTTTTTAATCCCTCAGAGTGACCAAAATTGCCATTTTTACAGAGTTTTGCTTACTCAAAAGCTTCAATTTTGACCAATTTCAGGCACATAAAGGACTTTAAACACACTTATTTTAGTTGAGAAAGTCATAATTCACATCCAACAGTCGTTTGGAGTCAAAAGATTAAATGTTAAAATTTCATCGATATGGACCATTTTGGGGACGTTCGACAGGTCCGGAGTCATCGTTTTTCATCAGAAAATGAATTTTTCGGACTGTACCAAAAATGATTCAAAATGTCAAATGGATCGTGCCTCATGTTGAATAACCACTTTTTAACCCCTCAGAGTGACCAAAATTGCCATTTTTACAGAGTTTTGCTTACACAAAAGCTTCAATTTTGACCAATTTCAGGCACATAAATGACTTTAAACACACTTATTTTAGTTGAAAAAGACTTAATTCACATTCATCAGTCGTTTGGAGTCAAAAGATTAAATGTTAAAATTTCATCGATATGGACCATTTTGGGGACGTTCGACAGGTCCGGAGTCATCGTTTTTCATCAGAAAATGAATTTTTCGGACTGTACATAAAATGATTCAAAATGTCAAATGGATCGTGCCTCATGTTGAATAACCACTTTTTAACCCCTCAGAGTGACCAAAATTGCCATTTTTACAGAGTTTTGCTTACACAAAAGCTTCAATTTTGACCAATTTCAGGCACATAAATGACTTTAAACACACTTATTTTAGTTGAAAAAGACTTAATTCATATCCAACAGTCGTTTGGAGTCAAAAGATTAAATGTTAAAATTTCATCGATATGGACCATTTTGGGGACGTTCGACATGTCCGGAGTCATCGTTTTTCAACAGAAAATGAATTTTTCGGACTATACCAAAAATGATTCAAAATGTCAAATTGATCGTGCCTCATGTTGAATAACCACTTTTTAACCCCTCAGAGTGACCAAAATTGCAATTTTTACAGAGTTTTGCTTACTCAAAAGCTTCAATTTTGACCAATTTCAGGCACATAAATGACTTTAAACACACTTATTTTAGTTGAAAAAGACTTAATTCACATCCAACAGTCGTTTGGAGTCAAAAGATTAAATGTTAAAATTTCATCGATATGGACCATTTTGGGGACGTTCGACAGGTCCGGAGTCATCGTTTTTCATCAGAAAATGAATTCTTTGGACTATACCAAAAATGATTCAAAATGTGAAATAGATTGTGCCTCATGTTGAATAACCACTTTTTAACCCCTCAGAGTGACCAAAATTGCCATTTTTACAGAGTTTTGCTTACACAAAAGCTTCAATTTTGACCAATTTCAGGCACATAAATGACTTTAAACACACGTATTTTAGTTGAAAAAGACTTAATTCGCATCCAACAGTCGTTTGGAGTCAAAAGATTAAATGTTAAAATTTCATCGATATGGACCATTTTGGGGACGTTCGACAGGTCCGGAGTCATCGTTTTTCATCAGAAAATGAATTTTTCGGACTGTACCAAAAATGATTCAAAATGTCAAATGGATCGTGCCTCATGTTGAATAACCACTTTTTAACCCCTCAGAGTGACCAAAATTGCCATTTTTACTGAGTTTTGCTTACACAAAAGCTTCAATTTTGACCAATTTCAGCAACATAAATGACTTTAAACACACTTATTTTAGTTGAAAAAGACTTAATTCACATTCAACAGTCGTTTGGAGTCAAAAGATTAAATTTTAAAATTTCATCAATATGGACCATTTTGGGGACGTTCGACAGGTCCGGAGTCATCGTTTTTCATCAGAAAATGAATTTTTCGGACTGTACCAAAAATGATTCAAAATGTGAAATGGATCGTGCCTCATGTTGAATAACCACTTTTTAACCCCTCAGAGTGACCAAAATTGCCATTTTTACAGAGTTTTGCTTACTCAAAAGCTTCAATTTTGACCAATTTCAGGCACGTAAATGACTTTAAACACACTTATTTTAGTTGAAAAAGACTTAATGCGCATCCAACAGTCGTTTGGAGTCAAAATATTAAATGTTAAAATTTCATCGATATGGACCATTTTGGGGACATTCGACAGGTCCGGAGTCATCGTTTTTCATCAGAAAATTAATTTTTCAGACTATACCAAAAATGATTCAAAATGTCAAATGGATCGTGCCTCATGTTGAATAACCACTTTTTAACCCCTCAGAGTGACCAAAATTGCCATTTTTACAGAGTTTTGCTTACACAAAAGCTTCAATTTTGACCAATTTCAGGCACATAAATGACTTTAAACACACTTATTTTAGTTGAAAAAGACTTAATTCACATCCAACAGTCGTTTGGAGTCAAAAGATTAAATGTTAAAATTTCATCGATATGGACCATTTTGGGGACGTTCGACAGGTCCGGAGTCATCGTTTTTCATCAGAAAATGAATTTTTCGGACTATATCAAAAATGATTCAAAATGCCAAAGTGATCGGGCCTCATGTTGAATAACAACTTTTTAACCCCTCAGAGTGACCAAAATTGCCATTTTTACAGAGTTTTGCTTACTCAAAAGCTTCAATTTTGACCAATTTCAGGCACATAAATGACTTTAAACACACTTATTTTAGTTGAAAAAGTCCTAATTCACATCCAACAGTCGTTTGGAGTCAAAAGATTAAATGTTAAAATTTCATCGATATGGACCATTTTGGGGACGTCCGACAGGTCCGGAGTCATCGTTTTTCATCAGAAAATGAATTTTTCGGACTATACCAAAAATTTTTCAAAATGTCAAATAGATTGTGCCTCATGTTGAATAACCACTTTTTAACCCCTCAGAGTGACCAAAATTGCCATTTTTACAGAGTTTTGCTTACACAAAAGCTTCAATTTTGACCAATTTCAGGCACATAAATGACTTTAAACACACTTATTTTAGTTGAAAAAGACTTAATTCACATCCAACAGTGGTTTGGAGTCAAAAGATTAAATGTTAAAATTTCATCGATATGGACCATTTTGGGGACGTTCGACAGGTCCGGAGTCATCGTTTTTCATCAGAAAATGAATTTTTCGGACTGTACCAAAAATGATTCAAAATGTCAAATGGATCGTGCCTCATGTTGAATAACCACTTTTTAACCCCTCAGAGTGACCAAAATTGCCATTTTTACAGAGTTTTGCTCACACAAAAGCTTCAATTTTGACCAATTTCAGGCACATAAATGACTTTAAACACACTTATTTTAGTTGAAAAAGACTTAATTCACATTCAACAGTCGTTTGGAGTCAAAAGATTAAATGTTAAAATTTCATCGATATGGACCATTCTGGGGACGTTCGACAGGTCCGGAGTCATCGTTTTTCATCAGAAAATGAATTTTTCGGACTATATCAAAAATGATTCAAAATGCCAAAGTGATCGTGCCTCATGTTGAATAACGACTTTTTAATCCCTCAGAGTGACCAAAATTGCCATTTTTACAGAGTTTTGCTTACTCAAAAGCTTCAATTTTGACCAATTTCAGGCACATAAAGGACTTTAAACACACTTATTTTAGTTGAGAAAGTCATAATTCACATCCAACAGTCGTTTGGAGTCAAAAGATTAAATGTTAAAATTTCATCGATATGGACCATTTTGGGGACGTTCGACAGGTCCGGAGTCATCGTTTTTCATCAGAAAATGAATTTTTCGGACTGTACCAAAAATGATTCAAAATGTCAAATGGATCGTGCCTCATGTTGAATAACCACTTTTTAACCCCTCAGAGTGACCAAAATTGCCATTTTTACAGAGTTTTGCTTACACAAAAGCTTCAATTTTGACCAATTTCAGGCACATAAATGACTTTAAACACACTTATTTTAGTTGAAAAAGACTTAATTCACATTCATCAGTCGTTTGGAGTCAAAAGATTAAATGTTAAAATTTCATCGATATGGACCATTTTGGGGACGTTCGACAGGTCCGGAGTCATCGTTTTTCATCAGAAAATGAATTTTTCGGACTGTACATAAAATGATTCAAAATGTCAAATGGATCGTGCCTCATGTTGAATAACCACTTTTTAACCCCTCAGAGTGACCAAAATTGCCATTTTTACAGAGTTTTGCTTACACAAAAGCTTCAATTTTGACCAATTTCAGGCACATAAATGACTTTAAACACACTTATTTTAGTTGAAAAAGACTTAATTCATATCCAACAGTCGTTTGGAGTCAAAAGATTAAATGTTAAAATTTCATCGATATGGACCATTTTGGGGACGTTTGACATGTCCGGAGTCATCGTTTTTCAACAGAAAATGAATTTTTCGGACTATACCAAAAATGATTCAAAATGTCAAATTGATCGTGCCTCATGTTGAATAACCACTTTTTAACCCCTCAGAGTGACCAAAATTGCAATTTTTACAGAGTTTTGCTTACTCAAAAGCTTCAATTTTGACCAATTTCAGGCACATAAATGACTTTAAACACACTTATTTTAGTTGAAAAAGACTTAATTCACATCCAACAGTCGTTTGGAGTCAAAAGATTAAATGTTAAAATTTCATCGATATGGACCATTTTGGGGACGTTCGACAGGTCCGGAGTCATCGTTTTTCATCAGAAAATGAATTCTTCGGACTATACCAAAAATGATTCAAAATGTGAAATAGATTGTGCCTCATGTTGAATAACCACTTTTTAACCCCTCAGAGTGACCAAAATTGCCATTTTTACAGAGTTTTGCTTACACAAAAGCTTCAATTTTGACCAATTTCAGGCACATAAATGACTTTAAACACACGTATTTTAGTTGAAAAAGACTTAATTCGCATCCAACAGTCGTTTGGAGTCAAAAGATTAAATGTTAAAATTTCATCGATATGGACCATTTTGGGGACGTTCGACAGGTCCGGAGTCATCGTTTTTCATCAGAAAATGAATTTTTCGGACTGTACCAAAAATGATTCAAAATGTCAAATGGATCGTGCCTCATGTTGAATAACCACTTTTTAACCCCTCAGAGTGACCAAAATTGCCATTTTTACTGAGTTTTGCTTACACAAAAGCTTCAATTTTGACCAATTTCAGCCACATAAATGACTTTAAACACACTTATTTTAGTTGAAAAAGACTTAATTCACATTCAACAGTCGTTTGGAGTCAAAAGATTAAATTTTAAAATTTCATCAATATGGACCATTTTGGGGACGTTCGACAGGTCCGGAGTCATCGTTTTTCATCAGAAAATGAATTTTTCGGACTGTACCAAAAATGATTCAAAATGTGAAATGGATCGTGCCTCATGTTGAATAACCACTTTTTAACCCCTCAGAGTGACCAAAATTGCCATTTTTACAGAGTTTTGCTTACTCAAAAGCTTCAATTTTGACCAATTTCAGGCACGTAAATGACTTTAAACACACTTATTTTAGTTGAAAAAGACTTAATGCGCATCCAACAGTCGTTTGGAGTCAAAATATTAAATGTTAAAATTTCATCGATATGGACCATTTTGGGGACATTCGACAGGTCCGGAGTCATCGTTTTTCATCAGAAAATTAATTTTTCAGACTATACCAAAAATGATTCAAAATGTCAAATGGATCGTGCCTCATGTTGAATAACCACTTTTTAACCCCTCAGAGTGACCAAAATTGCCCTTTTTACAGAGTTTTGCTTACACAAAAGCTTCAATTTTGACCAATTTCAGGCACATAAATGACTTTAAACACACTTATTTTAGTTGAAAAAGACTTAATTCACATCCAACAGTCGTTTGGAGTCAAAAGATTAAATGTTAAAATTTCATCGATATGGACCATTTTGGGGACGTTCGACAGGTCCGGAGTCATCGTTTTTCATCAGAAAATGAATTTTTCGGACTATATCAAAAATGATTCAAAATGCCAAAGTGATCGGGCCTCATGTTGAATAACGACTTTTTAACCCCTCAGAGTGACCAAAATTGCCATTTTTACAGAGTTTTGCTTACTCAAAAGCTTCAATTTTGACCAATTTCAGGCACATAAATGACTTTAAACACACTTATTTTAGTTGAAAAAGTCCTAATTCACATCCAACAGTCGTTTGGAGTCAAAAGATTAAATGTTAAAATTTCAGCGATATGGACCATTTTGGGGACGTTCGACAGTTCCGGAGTCATCGTTTTTCATCAGAAAATGAATTCTTCGGACTATACCAAAAATGATTCAAAATGTGAAATGGATCGTGCCTCATGTTGAATAACCACCTTTTAACCCCTCAGAGTGACCAAAATTGCAATTTTTACAGAGTTTTGCTTACTCAAAAGCTTCAATTTTTACCAATTTCAGGCACGTAAATGACTTTAAACACACTTATTTTAGTTGAAAAAGACGTAATTCACATCCAACAGTGGTTTGGAGTCAAAAGATTAAATGTTAAAATTTCATCGATATGGACCATTTTGGGGACGTTCGACAGGTCCGGAGTCATCGTTTTTCATCAGAAAATGAATTTTTCGGACTGTACCAAAAATGATTCAAAATGTCAAATGGATCGTGCCTCATGTTGAATAACCACTTTTTAACCCCTCAGAGTGACCAAAATTGCAATTTTTACAGAGTTTTGCTTACTCAAAAGCTTCAATTTTTACCAATTTCAGGCACGTAAATGACTTTAAACACACTTATTTTAGTTGAAAAAGACTTAATTCACATTCAACAGTCGTTTGGAGTCAAAAGATTAAATGTTAAAATTTCATCGATATGGACCATTTTGGGGACGTTCGACAGGTCCGGAGTTATCGTTTTTCATCAGAAAATGAATTTTTCGGACTATACCAAAAATGATTCAAAATGTCAAATAGATCGTGCCTCATGTTGAATAACCACTTTTTAACCCCTCAGAGTGACCAAAATTGCAATTTTTACAGAGTTTTGCTTACTCAAAAGCTTCAATTTTGACCAATTTCAGGCACGTAAATGACTTTAAACACACTTATTTTAGTTGAAAAAGACTTAATTCACATCCAACAGTCGTTTGGAGTCAAAAGATTAAATGTTAAAATTTCATCGATATGGACCATTTTGGGGACGTTCGACATGTCCGGAGTCATCGTTTTTCATCAGAAAATGAATTTTTCGGACTATACCAAAAATGATTCAAAATGTCAAATAGATCTTGCCTCATGTTGAATAACCACTTTTTAACCCCTCAGAGTGACCAAAATTGCCATTTTTACAGAGTTTTGCTTACTCAAAAGCTTCAATTTTGACCAATTTCAGGCACGTAAATGACTTAAAACACACTTATTTTAGTTGAAAAAGACTTAATTCACATCCAACAGTGGTTTGGAGTCAAAAGATTAAATGTTAAAATTTCATCGATATGGACCATTTTGGGGACGTTCGACAGGTCCGGAGTCATCGTTTTTCATCAGAAAATGAATTTTTCGGACTGTACCAAAAATGATTCAAAATGTCAAATGGATCGTGCCTCATGTTGAATAACCACTTTTTAACCCCTCAGAGTGACCAAAATTGCCATTTTTACAGAGTTTTGCTCACACAAAAGCTTCAATTTTGACCAATTTCAGGCACATAAATGACTTTAAACACACTTATTTTAGTTGAAAAAGACTTAATTCACATTCAACAGTCGTTTGGAGTCAAAAGATTAAATGTTAAAATTTCATCGATATGGACCATTCTGGGGACGTTCGACAGGTCCGGAGTCATCGTTTTCCATCAGAAAATGAATTTTTCGGACTATATCAAAAATGATTCAAAATGCCAATGTGATCGTGCCTCATGTTGAATAACGACTTTTTAACCCCTCAGAGTGACCAAAATTGCAATTTTTACAGAGTTTTGCTTACTCAAAAGCTTCAATTTTGACCAATTTCAGGCACATAAATGACTTTAAACACACTTATTTTAGTTGAAAAAGTCCTAATTCACATCCGACAGTCGTTTGGAGTCAAAAGATTAAATGTTAAAATTTCATCGATATGGACCATTTTGGGGACGTTCGACAGGTCCGGAGTCATCGTTTTTCATCAGAAAATGAATTTTTCGGACTATACCAAAAATGATTCAAAATGTCAAATTGATCGTGCCTCATGTTGAATAACCACTTTTTAACCCCTCAGAGTGACCAAAATTGCAATTTTTACAGAGTTTTGCTTACTCAAAAGTTTAAATTTTGTCCAATTTCAGGCACATAAATGACTTTAAACACACTTATTTTAGTTGAAAAAGTCATAATTCACATCCAACAGTCGTTTGGAGTCAAAAGATTAAATGTTAAAATTTCATCGATATGGACCATTTTGGGGACATTCGACAGGTCCGGAGTCATCGTTTTTCATCAGAAAATGAATTCTTCGGACTATACCAAAAATGATTCAAAATGTGAAATGGATCGTGCCTCATGTTGAATAACCACTTTTTAACCCCTCAGAGTGACCAAAATTGCCATTTTTACAGAGTTTTGCTTACTCAAAAGCTTCAATTTTGACCAATTTCAGGCACGTAAATGACTTTAAACACACTTATTTTAGTTGAAAAAGACTTAATTCGCATCCAACAGTCGTTTGGAGTCAAAATATTAAATGTTAAAATTTCATCGATATGGACCATTTTGGGGACATTCGACAGGTCCGGAGTCATCGTTTTTCATCAGAAAATTAATTTTTCAGACTATACCAAAAATGATTCAAAATGTGAAATGGATCGTGCCTCATGTTGAATAACCACTTTTTAACCCCTCAGAGTGACCAAAATTGCCATTTTTACAGAGTTTTGCTTACACAAAAGCTTCAATTTTGACCAATTTCAGGCACATAAATGACTTTAAACACACTTATTTTAGTTGAAAAAGACTTAATTCACATCCAACAGTCGTTTGGAGTCAAAAGATTAAATGTTAAAATTTCATCGATATGGACCATTTTGGGGACGTTCGACATGTCCGGAGTCATCGTTTTTCAACAGAAAATGAATTTTTCGGACTATACCAAAAATGATTCAAAATGTCAAATTGATCGTGCCTCATGTTGAATAACCACTTTTTAACCCCTCAGAGTGACCAAAATTGCAATTTTTACAGAGTTTTGCTTACTCAAAAGCTTCAATTTTGACCAATTTCAGGCACATAAATGACTTTAAACACACTTATTTTAGTTGAAAAAGACTTAATTCACATCCAACAGTCGTTTGGAGTCAAAAGATTAAATGTTAAAATTTCATCGATATGGACCATTTTGGGGACGTTCGACAGGTCCGGAGTCATCGTTTTTCATCAGAAAATGAATTCTTCGGACTATACCAAAAATAATTCAAAATGTGAAATAGATTGTGCCTCATGTTGAATAACCACTTTTTAACCCCTCAGAGTGACCAAAATTGCCATTTTTACAGAGTTTTGCTTACACAAAAGCTTCAATTTTGACCAATTTCAGGCACATAAATGACTTTAAACACACGTATTTTAGTTGAAAAAGACTTAATTCGCATCCAACAGTCGTTTGGAGTCAAAAGATTAAATGTTAAAATTTCATCGATATGGACCATTTTGGGGACGTTCGACAGGTCCGGAGTCATCGTTTTTCATCAGAAAATGAATTTTTCGGACTGTACCAAAAATGATTCAAAATGTCAAATGGATCGTGCCTCATGTTGAATAACCACTTTTTAACCCCTCAGAGTGACCAAAATTGCCATTTTTACTGAGTTTTGCTTACACAAAAGCTTCAATTTTGACCAATTTCAGCAACATAAATGACTTTAAACACACTTATTTTAGTTGAAAAAGACTTAATTCACATTCAACAGTCGTTTGGAGTCAAAAGATTAAATTTTAAAATTTCATCAATATGGACCATTTTGGGGACGTTCGACAGGTCCGGAGTCATCGTTTTTCATCAGAAAATGAATTTTTCGGACTGTACCAAAAATGATTCAAAATGTGAAATGGATCGTGCCTCATGTTGAATAACCACTTTTTAACCCCTCAGAGTGACCAAAATTGCCATTTTTACAGAGTTTTGCTTACTCAAAAGCTTCAATTTTGACCAATTTCAGGCACGTAAATGACTTTAAACACACTTATTTTAGTTGAAAAAGACTTAATGCTCATCCAACAGTCGTTTGGAGTCAAAATATTAAATGTTAAAATTTCATCGATATGGACCATTTTGGGGACATTCGACAGGTCCGGAGTCATCGTTTTTCATCAGAAAATTAATTTTTCAGACTATACCAAAAATGATTCAAAATGTCAAATGGATCGTGCCTCATGTTGAATAACCACTTTTTAACCCCTCAGAGTGACCAAAATTGCCATTTTTACAGAGTTTTGCTTACACAAAAGCTTCAATTTTGACCAATTTCAGGCACATAAATGACTTTAAACACACTTATTTTAGTTGAAAAAGACTTAATTCACATCCAACAGTCGTTTGGAGTCAAAAGATTAAATGTTAAAATTTCATCGATATGGACCATTTTGGGGACGTTCGACAGGTCCGGAGTCATCGTTTTTCATCAGAAAATGAATTTTTCGGACTATATCAAAAATGATTCAAAATGCCAAAGTGATCGGGCCTCATGTTGAATAACAACTTTTTAACCCCTCAGAGTGACCAAAATTGCCATTTTTACAGAGTTTTGCTTACTCAAAAGCTTCAATTTTGACCAATTTCAGGCACATAAATGACTTTAAACACACTTATTTTAGTTGAAAAAGTCCTAATTCACATCCAACAGTCGTTTGGAGTCAAAAGATTAAATGTTAAAATTTCATCGATATGGACCATTTTGGGGACGTCCGACAGGTCCGGAGTCATCGTTTTTCATCAGAAAATGAATTTTTCGGACTATACCAAAAATGATTCAAAATGTCAAATAGATTGTGCCTCATGTTGAATAACCACTTTTTAACCCCTCAGAGTGACCAAAATTGCCATTTTTACAGAGTTTTGCTTACACAAAAGCTTCAATTTTGACCAATTTCAGGCACATAAATGACTTTAAACACACTTATTTTAGTTGAAAAAGACTTAATTCACATCCAACAGTGGTTTGGAGTCAAAAGATTAAATGTTAAAATTTCATCGATATGGACCATTTTGGGGACGTTCGACAGGTCCGGAGTTATCGTTTTTCATCAGAAAATGAATTTTTCGGACTATACCAAAAATGATTCAAAATGTCAAATAGATCGTGCCTCATGTTGAATAACCACTTTTTAACCCCTCAGAGTGACCAAAATTGCAATTTTTACAGAGTTTTGCTTACTCAAAAGCTTCAATTTTGACCAATTTCAGGCACGTAAATGACTTTAAACACACTTATTTTAGTTGAAAAAGACTTAATTCACATCCAACAGTCGTTTGGAGTCAAAAGATTAAATGTTAAAATTTCATCGATATGGACCATTTTGGGGACGTTCGACATGTCCGGAGTCATCGTTTTTCATCAGAAAATGAATTTTTCGGACTATACCAAAAATGATTCAAAATGTCAAATAGATCTTGCCTCATGTTGAATAACCACTTTTTAACCCCTCAGAGTGACCAAAATTGCCATTTTTACAGAGTTTTGCTTACTCAAAAGCTTCAATTTTGACCAATTTCAGGCACGTAAATGACTTAAAACACACTTATTTTAGTTGAAAAAGACTTAATTCACATCCAACAGTGGTTTGGAGTCAAAAGATTAAATGTTAAAATTTCATCGATATGGACCATTTTGGGGACGTTCGACAGGTCCGGAGTCATCGTTTTTCATCAGAAAATGAATTTTTCGGACTGTACCAAAAATGATTCAAAATGTCAAATGGATCGTGCCTCATGTTGAATAACCACTTTTTAACCCCTCAGAGTGACCAAAATTGCCATTTTTACAGAGTTTTGCTCACACAAAAGCTTCAATTTTGACCAATTTCAGGCACATAAATGACTTTAAACACACTTATTTTAGTTGAAAAAGACTTAATTCACATTCAACAGTCGTTTGGAGTCAAAAGATTAAATGTTAAAATTTCATCGATATGGACCATTCTGGGGACGTTCGACAGGTCCGGAGTCATCGTTTTCCATCAGAAAATGAATTTTTCGGACTATATCAAAAATGATTCAAAATGCCAATGTGATCGTGCCTCATGTTGAATAACGACTTTTTAACCCCTCAGAGTGACCAAAATTGCCATTTTTACAGAGTTTTGCTTACTCAAAAGCTTCAATTTTGACCAATTTCAGGCACATAAATGACTTTAAACACACTTATTTTAGTTGAAAAAGTCCTAATTCACATCCGACAGTCGTTTGGAGTCAAAAGATTAAATGTTAAAATTTCATCGATATGGACCATTTTGGGGACGTTCGACAGGTCCGGAGTCATCGTTTTTCATCAGAAAATGAATTTTTCGGACTATACCAAAAATGATTCAAAATGTCAAATTGATCGTGCCTCATGTTGAATAACCACTTTTTAACCCCTCAGAGTGACCAAAATTGCAATTTTTACAGAGTTTTGCTTACTCAAAAGTTTAAATTTTGTCCAATTTCAGGCACATAAATGACTTTAAACACACTTATTTTAGTTGAAAAAGTCATAATTCACATCCAACAGTCGTTTGGAGTCAAAAGATTAAATGTTAAAATTTCATCGATATGGACCATTTTGGGGACATTCGACAGGTCCGGAGTCATCGTTTTTCATCAGAAAATGAATTCTTCGGACTATACCAAAAATGATTCAAAATGTGAAATGGATCGTGCCTCATGTTGAATAACCACTTTTTAACCCCTCAGAGTGACCAAAATTGCCATTTTTACAGAGTTTTGCTTACTCAAAAGCTTCAATTTTGACCAATTTCAGGCACGTAAATGACTTTAAACACACTTATTTTAGTTGAAAAAGACTTAATTCGCATCCAACAGTCGTTTGGAGTCAAAATATTAAATGTTAAAATTTCATCGATATGGACCATTTTGGGGACATTCGACAGGTCCGGAGTCATCGTTTTTCATCAGAAAATTAATTTTTCAGACTATACCAAAAATGATTCAAAATGTGAAATGGATCGTGCCTCATGTTGAATAACCACTTTTTAACCCCTCAGAGTGACCAAAATTGCCATTTTTACAGAGTTTTGCTTACACAAAAGCTTCAATTTTGACCAATTTCAGGCACATAAATGACTTTAAACACACTTATTTTAGTTGAAAAAGACTTAATTCACATCCAACAGTCGTTTGGAGTCAAAAGATTAAATGTTAAAATTTCATCGATATGGACCATTTTGGGGACGTTCGACATGTCCGGAGTCATCGTTTTTCAACAGAAAATGAATTTTTCGGACTATACCAAAAATGATTCAAAATGTCAAATTGATCGTGCCTCATGTTGAATAACCACTTTTTAACCCCTCAGAGTGACCAAAATTGCAATTTTTACAGAGTTTTGCTTACTCAAAAGCTTCAATTTTGACCAATTTCAGGCACATAAATGACTTTAAACACACTTATTTTAGTTGAAAAAGACTTAATTCACATCCAACAGTCGTTTGGAGTCAAAAGATTAAATGTTAAAATTTCATCGATATGGACCATTTTGGGGACGTTCGACAGGTCCGGAGTCATCGTTTTTCATCAGAAAATGAATTCTTCGGACTATACCAAAAATGATTCAAAATGTGAAATAGATTGTGCCTCATGTTGAATAACCACTTTTTAACCCCTCAGAGTGACCAAAATTGCCATTTTTACAGAGTTTTGCTTACACAAAAGCTTCAATTTTGACCAATTTCAGGCACATAAATGACTTTAAACACACGTATTTTAGTTGAAAAAGACTTAATTCGCATCCAACAGTCGTTTGGAGTCAAAAGATTAAATGTTAAAATTTCATCGATATGGACCATTTTGGGGACGTTCGACAGGTCCGGAGTCATCGTTTTTCATCAGAAAATGAATTTTTCGGACTGTACCAAAAATGATTCAAAATGTCAAATGGATCGTGCCTCATGTTGAATAACCACTTTTTAACCCCTCAGAGTGACCAAAATTGCCATTTTTACTGAGTTTTGCTTACACAAAAGCTTCAATTTTGACCAATTTCAGCAACATAAATGACTTTAAACACACTTATTTTAGTTGAAAAAGACTTAATTCACATTCAACAGTCGTTTGGAGTCAAAAGATTAAATTTTAAAATTTCATCAATATGGACCATTTTGGGGACGTTCGACAGGTCCGGAGTCATCGTTTTTCATCAGAAAATGAATTTTTCGGACTGTACCAAAAATGATTCAAAATGTGAAATGGATCGTGCCTCATGTTGAATAACCACTTTTTAACCCCTCAGAGTGACCAAAATTGCCATTTTTACAGAGTTTTGCTTACTCAAAAGCTTCAATTTTGACCAATTTCAGGCACGTAAATGACTTTAAACACACTTATTTTAGTTGAAAAAGACTTAATGCGCATCCAACAGTCGTTTGGAGTCAAAATATTAAATGTTAAAATTTCATCGATATGGACCATTTTGGGGACATTCGACAGGTCCGGAGTCATCGTTTTTCATCAGAAAATTAATTTTTCAGACTATACCAAAAATGATTCAAAATGTCAAATGGATCGTGCCTCATGTTGAATAACCACTTTTTAACCCCTCAGAGTGACCAAAATTGCCATTTTTACAGAGTTTTGCTTACACAAAAGCTTCAATTTTGACCAATTTCAGGCACATAAATGACTTTAAACACACTTATTTTAGTTGAAAAAGACTTAATTCACATCCAACAGTCGTTTGGAGTCAAAAGATTAAATGTTAAAATTTCATCGATATGGACCATTTTGGGGACGTTCGACAGGTCCGGAGTCATCGTTTTTCATCAGAAAATGAATTTTTCGGACTATATCAAAAATGATTCAAAATGCCAAAGTGATCGGGCCTCATGTTGAATAACAACTTTTTAACCCCTCAGAGTGACCAAAATTGCCATTTTTACAGAGTTTTGCTTACTCAAAAGCTTCAATTTTGACCAATTTCAGGCACATAAATGACTTTAAACACACTTATTTTAGTTGAAAAAGTCCTAATTCACATCCAACAGTCGTTTGGAGTCAAAAGATTAAATGTTAAAATTTCATCGATATGGACCATTTTGGGGACGTCCGACAGGTCCGGAGTCATCGTTTTTCATCAGAAAATGAATTTTTCGGACTATACCAAAAATGATTCAAAATGTCAAATAGATTGTGCCTCATGTTGAATAACCACTTTTTAACCCCTCAGAGTGACCAAAATTGCCATTTTTACAGAGTTTTGCTTACACAAAAGCTTCAATTTTGACCAATTTCAGGCACATAAATGACTTTAAACACACTTATTTTAGTTGAAAAAGACTTAATTCACATCCAACAGTGGTTTGGAGTCAAAAGATTAAATGTTAAAATTTCATCGATATGGACCATTTTGGGGACGTTCGACAGGTCCGGAGTCATCGTTTTTCATCAGAAAATGAATTTTTCGGACTGTACCAAAAATGATTCAAAATGTCAAATGGATCGTGCCTCATGTTGAATAACCACTTTTTAACCCCTCAGAGTGACCAAAATTGCCATTTTTACAGAGTTTTGCTCACACAAAAGCTTCAATTTTGACCAATTTCAGGCACATAAATGACTTTAAACACACTTATTTTAGTTGAAAAAGACTTAATTCACATTCAACAGTCGTTTGGAGTCAAAAGATTAAATGTTAAAATTTCATCGATATGGACCATTCTGGGGACGTTCGACAGGTCCGGAGTCATCGTTTTTCATCAGAAAATGAATTTTTCGGACTATATCAAAAATGATTCAAAATGCCAAAGTGATCGTGCCTCATGTTGAATAACGACTTTTTAATCCCTCAGAGTGACCAAAATTGCCATTTTTACAGAGTTTTGCTTACTCAAAAGCTTCAATTTTGACCAATTTCAGGCACATAAAGGACTTTAAACACACTTATTTTAGTTGAGAAAGTCATAATTCACATCCAACAGTCGTTTGGAGTCAAAAGATTAAATGTTAAAATTTCATCGATATGGACCATTTTGGGGACGTTTGACATGTCCGGAGTCATCGTTTTTCAACAGAAAATGAATTTTTCGGACTATACCAAAAATGATTCAAAATGTCAAATTGATCGTGCCTCATGTTGAATAACCACTTTTTAACCCCTCAGAGTGACCAAAATTGCAATTTTTACAGAGTTTTGCTTACTCAAAAGCTTCAATTTTGACCAATTTCAGGCACATAAATGACTTTAAACACACTTATTTTAGTTGAAAAAGACTTAATTCGCATCCAACAGTCGTTTGGAGTCAAAAGATTAAATGTTAAAATTTCATCGATATGGACCATTTTGGGGACGTTCGACAGGTCCGGAGTCATCGTTTTCATCAGAAAATGAATTTTTCGGACTGTACCAAAAATGATTCAAAATGTCAAATGGATCGTGCCTCATGTTGAATAACCACTTTTTAACCCCTCAGAGTGACCAAAATTGCCATTTTTACTGAGTTTTGCTTACACAAAAGCTTCAATTTTGACCAATTTCAGCCACATAAATGACTTTAAACACACTTATTTTAGTTGAAAAAGACTTAATTCACATCCAACAGTGGTTTGGAGTCAAAAGATTAAATGTTAAAATTTCATCGATATGGACCATTTTGGGGACGTTCGACAGGTCCGGAGTCATCGTTTTTCATCAGAAAATGAATTTTTCGGACTATACCAAAAATGATTCAAAATGTCAAATAGATTGTGCCTCATGTTGAATAACCACTTTTTAACCCCTCAGTGTGACCAAAATTGCCATTTTTACAGAGTTTTGCTTACACAAAAGCTTCAATTTTGACCAATTTCAGGCACATAAATGACTTTAAACACACTTATTTTAGTTGAAAAAGACGTAATTCACATCCAACAGTCGTTTGGAGTCAAAAGATTAAATGTTAAAATTTCATCGATATGGACCATTTTGGGGACGTTCGACATGTCCGGAGTCATCGTTTTTCATCAGAAAATGAATTTTTCGGACTGTACCAAAAATGATTCAAAATGTCAAATGGATCGTGCCTCATGTTGAATAACCACTTTTTAACCCCTCAGAGTGACCAAAATTGCCATTTTTACAGAGTTTTGCTTACACAAAAGCTTCAATTTTGACCAATTTCAGGCACATAAATGACTTTAAACACACTTATTTTAGTTGAAAAAGACTTAATTCACATCCAACAGTCGTTTGGAGTCAAAAGATTAAATGTTAAAATTTCATCGATATGGACCATTTTGGGGACGTTCGACAGGTCCGGAGTTATCGTTTTTCATCAGAAAATGAATTTTTCGGACTATACCAAAAATGATTCAAAATGTCAAATAGATCGTGCCTCATGTTGAATAACCACTTTTTAACCCCTCAGAGTGACCAAAATTGCAATTTTTACAGAGTTTTGCTTACTCAAAAGCTTCAATTTTGACCAATTTCAGGCACGTAAATGACTTTAAACACACTTATTTTAGTTGAAAAAGACTTAATTCACATCCAACAGTGGTTTGGAGTCAAAAGATTAAATGTTAAAATTTCATCGATATGGACCATTTTGGGGACGTTCGACAGGTCCGGAGTCATCGTTTTTCATCAGAAAATGAATTTTTCGGACTGTACCAAAAATGATTCAAAATGTCAAATGGATCGTGCCTCATGTTGAATAACCACTTTTTAACCCCTCAGAGTGACCAAAATTGCCATTTTTACAGAGTTTTGCTTACACAAAAGCTTCAATTTTGACCAATTTCAGGCACCTAAATGACTTTAAACACACTTATTTTAGTTGAAAAAGACTTAATTCACATCCAACAGTCGTTTGGAGTCAAAAGATTAAATGTTAAAATTTCATCGATATGGACCATTTTGGGGACGTTCGACAGGTCCGGAGTCATCGGTTTTTCATCAGAAAATGAATTTTTCGGACTTTATCAAAAATGATTCAAAATGCCAAAGTGATCGTGCCTCATGTTGAATAACGACTTTTTAACCCCTCAGAGTGACCAAAATTGCCATTTTTACAGAGTTTTGCTTACACAAAAGCTTCAATTTTGACCAATTTCAGGCACATAAATGACTTTAAACACACTTATTTTAGTTGAAAAATTCATAATTCACATCCAACAGTCGTTTGGAGTCAAAAGATTAAATGTTAAAATTTCATCGATATGGACCATTTTGGGGACGTTCGACAGGTCCGGAGTTATCGTTTTTCATCAGAAAATGAATTTTTCGGACTATACCAAAAATGATTCAAAATGTCAAATAGATCGTGCCTCATGTTGAATAACCACTTTTTAACCCCTCAGAGAGACCAAAATTGCCATTTTTACAGAGTTTTGCTTACACAAAAGCTTCAATTTTGAACAATTTCAGGCACGTAAATGACTTTAAACACACTTATGTTAGTTGAAAAAGACTTAATTCACATCCAACAGTGGTTTGGAGTCAAAAGATTAAATGTTAAAATTTCATCGATATGGACCATTTTGGGGACGTTCGACAGGTCCGGAGTCATCGTTTTTCATCAGAAAATGAATTTTTCGAACTGTACCAAAAATTATTCAAAATGTCAAATTGATCGTGCCTCATGTTGAATAACCACTTTTTAACCCCTCAGAGTGACCAAAATTGCCATTTTTACCGAGTTTTGCTTACACAAAAGCTTCAATTTTGACCAATTTCAGGCACATAAATGACTTTAAACACACTTATTTTAGTTGAAAAAGACTTAATTCACATCCAACAGTCGTTTGGAGTCAAAAGATTAAATGTTAAAATTTCATCGATATGGACCATTTTGGGGACGTTCGACAGGTCCGGAGTCATCGTTTTTCATCAGAAAATGAATTTTTCGGACTATATCAAAAATGATTCAAAATGCCAAAGTGATCGTGCCTCATGTTGAATAACCACTTGTTAACCCCTCAGAGTGACCAAAATTGCCATTTTTACAGAGTTTTGCTTACACAAAAGCTTCAATTTTGACCAATTTCAGGCACATAAATGACTTTAAACACACTTATTTTAGTTGAAAAAGACTTAATTCACATTCAACAGTCGTTTGGAGTCAAAAGATTAAATGTTAAAATTTCATCGATATGGACCATTTTGGGGACGTTCGACAGGTCCGGAGTCATCGTTTTTCATCAGAAAATGAATTTTTCGGACTGTACCAAAAATGATTCAAAATTTCAAATGGATCGTGCCTCATGTTGAATAACCACTTTTTAACCCCTCAGAGTGACCAAAATTGCCATTTTTACAGAGTTTTGCTTACACAAAAGCTTCAATTTTGACCAATTTCAGGCACATAAATGACTTTAAACACACTTATTTTAGTTGAAAAAGACTTAATTCACATCCAACAGTCGTTTGGAGTCAAAAGATTAAATGTTAAAATTTCATCGATATGGACCATTTTGGGGACGTTCGACAGGTCCGGAGTTATCGTTTTTCATCAGAAAATGAATTTTTCGGACTATACCAAAAATGATTCAAAATGTCAAATAGATCGTGCCTCATGTCGAATAACCACTTTTTAACCCCTCAGAGTGACCAAAATTGCCATTTTTACAGAGTTTTGCTTACTCAAAAGCTTCAATTTTGACCAATTTCAGGCACGTAAATGACTTTAAACACACTTATTTTAGTTGAAAAAGACTTAATTCACATCCAACAGTGGTTTGGAGTCAAAAGATTAAATGTTAAAATTTCATCGATATGGACCATTTTGGGGACGTTCGACAGGTCCGGAGTCATCGTTTTTCATCAGAAAATGAATTTTTCGGACTGTACCAAAAATGATTCAAAATGTCAAATGGATCGTGCCTCATGTTGAATAACCACTTTTTAACCCCTCAGAGTGACCAAAATTGCCATTTTTACAGAGTTTTGCTTACACAAAAGCTTCAATTTTGACCAATTTCAGGCACATAAATGACTTTAAACACACTTATTTTAGTTGAAAAAGACTTAATTCACATTCAACAGTCGTTTGGAGTCAAAAGATTAAATGTTAAAATTTCATCGATATGGACCATTTTGGGGACGTTCGACAGGTCCGGAGTCATCGTTTTTCATCAGAAAATGAATTTTTCGGACTGTACCAAAAATGATTCAAAATGTCAAATGGATCGTGCCTCATGTTGAATAACCACTTTTTAACCCCTCAGAGTGACCAAAATTGCCATTTTTACAGAGTTTTGCTTACACAAAAGCTTCAATTTTGACCAATTTCAGGCACATAAATGACTTTAAACACACTTATTTTAGTTGAAAAAGACTTAATTCACATCCAACAGTCGTTTGGAGTCAAAAGATTAAATGTTAAAATTTCATCGATATGGACCATTTTGGGGACGTTCGACAGGTCCGGAGTTATCGTTTTTCATCAGAAAATGAATTTTTCGGACTATACCAAAAATGATTCAAAATGTCAAATAGATCGTGCCTCATGTCGAATAACCACTTATTAACCCCTCAGAGTGACCAAAATTGCCATTTTTACAGAGTTTTGCTTACTCAAAAGCTTCAATTTTGACCAATTTCAGGCACGTAAATGACTTTAAACACACTTATTTTAGTTGAAAAAGACTTAATTCACATCCAACAGTGGTTTGGAGTCAAAAGATTAAATGTTAAAATTTCATCGATATGGACCATTTTGGGGACGTTCGACAGGTCCGGAGTCATCGTTTTTCATCAGAAAATGAATTTTTCGGACTGTACCAAAAATGATTCAAAATGTCAAATGGATCGTGCCTCATGTTGAATAACCACTTTTTAACCCCTCAGAGTGACCAAAATTGCCATTTTTACAGAGTTTTGCTTACACAAAAGCTTCAATTTTGACCAATTTCAGGCACATAAATGACTTTAAACACACTTATTTTAGTTGAAAAAGACTTAATTCACATCCAACAGTCGTTTGGAGTCAAAAGATTAAATGTTAAAATTTCATCGATATGGACCATTTTGGGGACGTTCGACAGGTCCGGAGTCATCGTTTTTCATCAGAAAATGAATTTTTCGGACTATACCAAAAATGATTCAAAATGTCAAATAGATTGTGCCTCATGTTGAATAACCACTTTTTAACCCCTCAGTGTGACCAAAATTGCCATTTTTACAGAGTTTTGCTTACACAAAAGCTTCAATTTTGACCAATTTCAGGCACATAAATGACTTTAAACACACTTATTTTAGTTGAAAAAGACGTAATTCACATCCAACAGTCGTTTGGAGTCAAAAGATTAAATGTTAAAATTTCATCGATATGGACCATTTTGGGGACGTTCGACATGTCCGGAGTCATCGTTTTTCATCAGAAAATGAATTTTCGGACTATACCAAAAATGATTCAAAATGTCAAATAGATCGTGCCTCATGTTGAATAACCACTTTTTAACCCCTCAGAGTGACCAAAATTGCCATTTTTACAGAGTTTTGCTTACTCAAAAGCTTCAATTTTGACCAATTTCAGGCACGTAAATGACTTTAAACACACTTATTTTAGTTGAAAAAGACTTAATTCACATCCAACAGTGGTTTGGAGTCAAAAGATTAAATGTTAAAATTTCATCGATATGGACCATTTTGGGGACGTTCGACAGGTCCGGAGTCATCGTTTTTCATCAGAAAATGAATTTTTCGGACTGTACCAAAAATGATTCAAAATGTCAAATGGATCGTGCCTCATGTTGAATAACCACTTGTTAACCCCTCAGAGTGACCAAAATTGCCATTTTTACAGAGTTTTGCTTACACAAAAGCTTCAATTTTGACCAATTTCAGGCACATAAATGACTTTAAACATACTTATTTTAGTTGAAAAAGACTTAATTCACATCCAACAGTCGTTTGGAGTCAAAAGATTAAATGTTAAAATTTCATCGATATGGACCATTTTGGGGACGTTCGACAGGTCCGGAGTCATCGTTTTTCATCAGAAAATGAATTTTTCGGACTGTACCAAAAATGATTCAAAATGTCAAATGGATCGTGCCTCATGTTGAATAACCACTTGTTAACCCCTCAGAGTGACCAAAATTGCCATTTTTACAGAGTTTTGCTTACACAAAAGCTTCAATTTTGACCAATTTCAGGCACATAAATGACTTTAAACACACTTATTTTAGTTGAAAAAGACTTAATTTACATTCAACAGTCGTTTGGAGTCAAAAGATTAAATGTTAAAATTTCATCGATATGGACCATTTTGGGGACGTTCGACAGGTCCGGAGTCATCGTTTTTCATCAGAAAATGAATTTTTCGGACTGTACCAAAAATGATTCAAAATGTCAAATGGATCGTGCCTCATGTTGAATAACCACTTTTTAACCCCTCAGAGTGACCAAAATTGCCATTTTTACAGAGTTTTGCTTACACAAAAGCTTCAATTTTGACCAATTTCAGGCACATAAATGACTTTAAACACACTTATTTTTGTTGAAAAAGACTTAATTCACATCCAACAGTCGTTTGGAGTCAAAAGATTAAATGTTAAAATTTCATCGATATGGACCATTTTGGGGACGTTCGACAGGTCCGGAGTTATCGTTTTTCATCAGAAAATGAATTTTTCGGACTATACCAAAAATGATTCAAAATGTCAAATAGATCGTGCCTCATGTCGAATAACCACTTATTAACCCCTCAGAGTGACCAAAATTGCCATTTTTACAGAGTTTTGCTTACTCAAAAGCTTCAATTTTGACCAATTTCAGGCACGTAAATGACTTTAAACACACTTATTTTAGTTGAAAAAGACTTAATTCACATCCAACAGTGGTTTGGAGTCAAAAGATTAAATGTTAAAATTTCATCGATATGGACCATTTTGGGGACGTTCGACAGGTCCGGAGTCATCGTTTTTCATCAGAAAATGAATTTTTCGGACTGTACCAAAAATGATTCAAAATGTGAAATGGATCGTGCCTCATGTTGAATAACCACTTTTTAACCCCTCAGAGTGACCAAAATTGCCATTTTTACAGAGTTTTGCTTACTCAAAAGCTTCAATTTTGACCAATTTCAGGCACGTAAATGACTTTAAACACACTTATTTTAGTTGAAAAAGACTTAATGCGCATCCAACAGTCGTTTGGAGTCAAAATATTAAATGTTAAAATTTCATCGATATGGACCATTTTGGGGACATTCGACAGGCCCGGAGTCATCGTTTTTCATCAGAAAATTAATTTTTCAGACTATACCAAAAATGATTCAAAATGTCAAATGGATCGTGCCTCATGTTGAATAACCACTTTTTAACCCCTCAGAGTGACCAAAATTGCCATTTTTACAGAGTTTTGCTTACACAAAAGCTTCAATTTTGACCAATTTCAGGCACATAAATGACTTTAAACACACTTATTTTAGTTGAAAAAGACTTAATTCACATCCAACAGTCGTTTGGAGTCAAAAGATTAAATGTTAAAATTTCATCGATATGGACCATTTTGGGGACGTTCGACAGGTCCTGAGTCATCGTTTTTCATCAGAAAATGAATTTTTCGGACTATATCAAAAATGATTCAAAATGCCAAAGTGATCGGGCCTCATGTTGAATAACGACTTTTTAACCCCTCAGAGTGACCAAAATTGCCATTTTTACAGAGTTTTGCTTACTCAAAAGCTTCAATTTTGACCAATTTCAGGCACATAAATGACTTTAAACACACTTATTTTAGTTGAAAAAGTCCTAATTCACATCCAACAGTCGTTTGGAGTCAAAAGATTAAATGTTAAAATTTCATCGATATGGACCATTTTGGGGACGTCCGACAGGTCCGGAGTCATCGTTTTTCATCAGAAAATGAATTTTTCGGACTATACCAAAAATGATTCAAAATGTCAAATAGATTGTGCCTCATGTTGAATAACCACTTTTTAACCCCTCAGAGTGACCAAAATTGCCATTTTTACAGAGTTTTGCTTACACAAAAGCTTCAATTTTGACCAATTTCAGGCACATAAATGACTTTAAACACACTTATTTTAGTTGAAAAAGACTTAATTCACATCCAACAGTCGTTTGGAGTCAAAAGATTAAATGTTAAAATTTCAGCGATATGGACCATTTTGGGGACGTTCGACAGTTCCGGAGTCATCGTTTTTCATCAGAAAATGAATTCTTCGGACTATACCAAAAATGATTCAAAATGTGAAATGGATCGTGCCTCATGTTGAATAACCACCTTTTAACCCCTCAGAGTGACCAAAATTGCAATTTTTACAGAGTTTTGCTTACTCAAAAGCTTCAATTTTTACCAATTTCAGGCACGTAAATGACTTTAAACACACTTATTTTAGTTGAAAAAGACGTAATTCACATCCAACAGTGGTTTGGAGTCAAAAGATTAAATGTTAAAATTTCATCGATATGGACCATTTTGGGGACGTTCGACAGGTCCGGAGTCATCGTTTTTCATCAGAAAATGAATTTTTCGGACTGTACCAAAAATGATTCAAAATGTCAAATGGATCGTGCCTCATGTTGAATAACCACTTTTTAACCCCTCAGAGTGACCAAAATTGCCATTTTTACAGAGTTTTGCTTACACAAAAGCTTCAATTTTGACCAATTTCAGGCACATAAATGACTTTAAACACACTTATTTTAGTTGAAAAAGACTTAATTCACATTCAACAGTCGTTTGGAGTCAAAAGATTAAATGTTAAAATTTCATCGATATGGACCATTTTGGGGACGTTCGACAGGTCCGGAGTTATCGTTTTTCATCAGAAAATGAATTTTTCGGACTATACCAAAAATGATTCAAAATGTCAAATAGATCGTGCCTCATGTTGAATAACCACTTTTTAACCCCTCAGAGTGACCAAAATTGCAATTTTTACAGAGTTTTGCTTACTCAAAAGCTTCAATTTTGACCAATTTCAGGCACGTAAATGACTTTAAACACACTTATTTTAGTTGAAAAAGACTTAATTCACATCCAACAGTCGTTTGGAGTCAAAAGATTAAATGTTAAAATTTCATCGATATGGACCATTTTGGGGACGTTCGACATGTCCGGAGTCATCGTTTTTCATCAGAAAATGAATTTTTCGGACTATACCAAAAATGATTCAAAATGTCAAATAGATCTTGCCTCATGTTGAATAACCACTTTTTAACCCCTCAGAGTGACCAAAATTGCCATTTTTACAGAGTTTTGCTTACTCAAAAGCTTCAATTTTGACCAATTTCAGGCACGTAAATGACTTAAAACACACTTATTTTAGTTGAAAAAGACTTAATTCACATCCAACAGTGGTTTGGAGTCAAAAGATTAAATGTTAAAATTTCATCGATATGGACCATTTTGGGGACGTTCGACAGGTCCGGAGTCATCGTTTTTCATCAGAAAATGAATTTTTCGGACTGTACCAAAAATGATTCAAAATGTCAAATGGATCGTGCCTCATGTTGAATAACCACTTTTTAACCCCTCAGAGTGACCAAAATTGCCATTTTTACAGAGTTTTGCTCACACAAAAGCTTCAATTTTGACCAATTTCAGGCACATAAATGACTTTAAACACACTTATTTTAGTTGAAAAAGACTTAATTCACATTCAACAGTCGTTTGGAGTCAAAAGATTAAATGTTAAAATTTCATCGATATGGACCATTCTGGGGACGTTCGACAGGTCCGGAGTCATCGTTTTCCATCAGAAAATGAATTTTTCGGACTATATCAAAAATGATTCAAAATGCCAATGTGATCGTGCCTCATGTTGAATAACGACTTTTTAACCCCTCAGAGTGACCAAAATTGCCATTTTTACAGAGTTTTGCTTACTCAAAAGCTTCAATTTTGACCAATTTCAGGCACATAAATGACTTTAAACACACTTATTTTAGTTGAAAAAGTCCTAATTCACATCCGACAGTCGTTTGGAGTCAAAAGATTAAATGTTAAAATTTCATCGATATGGACCATTTTGGGGACGTTCGACAGGTCCGGAGTCATCGTTTTTCATCAGAAAATGAATTTTTCGGACTATACCAAAAATGATTCAAAATGTCAAATTGATCGTGCCTCATGTTGAATAACCACTTTTTAACCCCTCAGAGTGACCAAAATTGCAATTTTTACAGAGTTTTGCTTACTCAAAAGTTTAAATTTTGTCCAATTTCAGGCACATAAATGACTTTAAACACACTTATTTTAGTTGAAAAAGTCATAATTCACATCCAACAGTCGTTTGGAGTCAAAAGATTAAATGTTAAAATTTCATCGATATGGACCATTTTGGGGACATTCGACAGGTCCGGAGTCATCGTTTTTCATCAGAAAATGAATTCTTCGGACTATACCAAAAATGATTCAAAATGTGAAATGGATCGTGCCTCATGTTGAATAACCACTTTTTAACCCCTCAGAGTGACCAAAATTGCCATTTTTACAGAGTTTTGCTTACTCAAAAGCTTCAATTTTGACCAATTTCAGGCACGTAAATGACTTTAAACACACTTATTTTAGTTGAAAAAGACTTAATTCGCATCCAACAGTCGTTTGGAGTCAAAATATTAAATGTTAAAATTTCATCGATATGGACCATTTTGGGGACATTCGACAGGTCCGGAGTCATCGTTTTTCATCAGAAAATTAATTTTTCAGACTATACCAAAAATGATTCAAAATGTGAAATGGATCGTGCCTCATGTTGAATAACCACTTTTTAACCCCTCAGAGTGACCAAAATTGCCATTTTTACAGAGTTTTGCTTACACAAAAGCTTCAATTTTGACCAATTTCAGGCACATAAATGACTTTAAACACACTTATTTTAGTTGAAAAAGACTTAATTCACATCCAACAGTCGTTTGGAGTCAAAAGATTAAATGTTAAAATTTCATCGATATGGACCATTTTGGGGACGTTCGACATGTCCGGAGTCATCGTTTTTCAACAGAAAATGAATTTTTCGGACTATACCAAAAATGATTCAAAATGTCAAATTGATCGTGCCTCATGTTGAATAACCACTTTTTAACCCCTCAGAGTGACCAAAATTGCAATTTTTACAGAGTTTTGCTTACTCAAAAGCTTCAATTTTGACCAATTTCATGCACATAAATGACTTTAAACACACTTATTTTAGTTGAAAAAGACTTAATTCACATCCAACAGTCGTTTGGAGTCAAAAGATTAAATGTTAAAATTTCATCGATATGGACCATTTTGGGGACGTTCGACAGGTCCGGAGTCATCGTTTTTCATCAGAAAATGAATTCTTCGGACTATACCAAAAATGATTCAAAATGTGAAATAGATTGTGCCTCATGTTGAATAACCACTTTTTAACCCCTCAGAGTGACCAAAATTGCCATTTTTACAGAGTTTTGCTTACACAAAAGCTTCAATTTTGACCAATTTCAGGCACATAAATGACTTTAAACACACGTATTTTAGTTGAAAAAGACTTAATTCGCATCCAACAGTCGTTTGGAGTCAAAAGATTAAATGTTAAAATTTCATCGATATGGACCATTTTGGGGACGTTCGACAGGTCCGGAGTCACCGTTTTTCATCAGAAAATGAATTTTTCGGACTGTACCAAAAATGATTCAAAATGTCAAATGGATCGTGCCTCATGTTGAATAACCACTTTTTAACCCCTCAGAGTGACCAAAATTGCCATTTTTACTGAGTTTTGCTTACACAAAAGCTTCAATTTTGACCAATTTCAGCAACATAAATGACTTTAAACACACTTATTTTAGTTGAAAAAGACTTAATTCACATTCAACAGTCGTTTGGAGTCAAAAGATTAAATTTTAAAATTTCATCAATATGGACCATTTTGGGGACGTTCGACAGGTCCGGAGTCATCGTTTTTCATCAGAAAATGAATTTTTCGGACTGTACCAAAAATGATTCAAAATGTGAAATGGATCGTGCCTCATGTTGAATAACCACTTTTTAACCCCTCAGAGTGACCAAAATTGCCATTTTTACAGAGTTTTGCTTACTCAAAAGCTTCAATTTTGACCAATTTCAGGCACGTAAATGACTTTAAACACACTTATTTTAGTTGAAAAAGACTTAATGCGCATCCAACAGTCGTTTGGAGTCAAAATATTAAATGTTAAAATTTCATCGATATGGACCATTTTGGGGACATTCGACAGGTCCGGAGTCATCGTTTTTCATCAGAAAATTAATTTTTCAGACTATACCAAAAATGATTCAAAATGTCAAATGGATCGTGCCTCATGTTGAATAACCACTTTTTAACCCCTCAGAGTGACCAAAATTGCCATTTTTACAGAGTTTTGCTTACACAAAAGCTTCAATTTTGACCAATTTCAGGCACATAAATGACTTTAAACACACTTATTTTAGTTGAAAAAGACTTAATTCACATCCAACAGTCGTTTGGAGTCAAAAGATTAAATGTTAAAATTTCATCGATATGGACCATTTTGGGGACGTTCGACAGGTCCGGAGTCATCGTTTTTCATCAGAAAATGAATTTTTCGGACTATATCAAAAATGATTCAAAATGCCAAAGTGATCGGGCCTCATGTTGAATAACAACTTTTTAACCCCTCAGAGTGACCAAAATTGCCATTTTTACAGAGTTTTGCTTACTCAAAAGCTTCAATTTTGACCAATTTCAGGCACATAAATGACTTTAAACACACTTATTTTAGTTGAAAAAGTCCTAATTCACATCCAACAGTCGTTTGGAGTCAAAAGATTAAATGTTAAAATTTCATCGATATGGACCATTTTGGGGACGTCCGACAGGTCCGGAGTCATCGTTTTTCATCAGAAAATGAATTTTTCGGACTATACCAAAAATGATTCAAAATGTCAAATAGATTGTGCCTCATGTTGAATAACCACTTTTTAACCCCTCAGAGTGACCAAAATTGCCATTTTTACAGAGTTTTGCTTACACAAAAGCTTCAATTTTGACCAATTTCAGGCACATAAATGACTTTAAACACACTTATTTTAGTTGAAAAAGACTTAATTCACATCCAACAGTGGTTTGGAGTCAAAAGATTAAATGTTAAAATTTCATCGATATGGACCATTTTGGGGACGTTCGACAGGTCCGGAGTCATCGTTTTTCATCAGAAAATGAATTTTTCGGACTGTACCAAAAATGATTCAAAATGTCAAATGGATCGTGCCTCATGTTGAATAACCACTTTTTAACCCCTCAGAGTGACCAAAATTGCCATTTTTACAGAGTTTTGCTCACACAAAAGCTTCAATTTTGACCAATTTCAGGCACATAAATGACTTTAAACACACTTATTTTAGTTGAAAAAGACTTAATTCACATTCAACAGTCGTTTGGAGTCAAAAGATTAAATGTTAAAATTTCATCGATATGGACCATTCTGGGGACGTTCGACAGGTCCGGAGTCATCGTTTTTCATCAGAAAATGAATTTTTCGGACTATATCAAAAATGATTCAAAATGCCAAAGTGATCGTGCCTCATGTTGAATAACGACTTTTTAATCCCTCAGAGTGACCAAAATTGCCATTTTTACAGAGTTTTGCTTACTCAAAAGCTTCAATTTTGACCAATTTCAGGCACATAAAGGACTTTAAACACACTTATTTTAGTTGAGAAAGTCATAATTCACATCCAACAGTCGTTTGGAGTCAAAAGATTAAATGTTAAAATTTCATCGATATGGACCATTTTGGGGACGTTTGACATGTCCGGAGTCATCATTTTTCAACAGAAAATGAATTTTTCGGACTATACCAAAAATGATTCAAAATGTCAAATTGATCGTGCCTCATGTTGAATAACCACTTTTTAACCCCTCAGAGTGACCAAAATTGCAATTTTTACAGAGTTTTGCTTACTCAAAAGCTTCAATTTTGACCAATTTCAGGCACATAAATGACTTTAAACACACTTATTTTAGTTGAAAAAGACTTAATTCACATCCAACAGTCGTTTGGAGTCAAAAGATTAAATGTTAAAATTTCATCGATATGGACCATTTTGGGGACGTTCGACAGGTCCGGAGTCATCGTTTTTCATCAGAAAATGAATTCTTCGGACTATACCAAAAATGATTCAAAATGTGAAATAGATTGTGCCTCATGTTGAATAACCACTTTTTAACCCCTCAGAGTGACCAAAATTGCCATTTTTACAGAGTTTTGCTTACACAAAAGCTTCAATTTTGACCAATTTCAGGCACATAAATGACTTTAAACACACGTATTTTAGTTGAAAAAGACTTAATTCGCATCCAACAGTCGTTTGGAGTCAAAAGATTAAATGTTAAAATTTCATCGATATGGACCATTTTGGGGACGTTCGACAGGTCCGGAGTCATCGTTTTTCATCAGAAAATGAATTTTTTGGACTGTACCAAAAATGATTCAAAATGTCAAATGGATCGTGCCTCATGTTGAATAACCACTTTTTAACCCCTCAGAGTGACCAAAATTGCCATTTTTACTGAGTTTTGCTTACACAAAAGCTTCAATTTTGACCAATTTCAGCCACATAAATGACTTTAAACACACTTATTTTAGTTGAAAAAGACTTAATTCACATTCAACAGTCGTTTGGAGTCAAAAGATTAAATTTTAAAATTTCATCAATATGGACCATTTTGGGGACGTTCGACAGGTCCGGAGTCATCGTTTTTCATCAGAAAATGAATTTTTCTGACTGTACCAAAAATGATTCAAAATGTGAAATGGATCGTGCCTCATGTTGAATAACCACTTTTTAACCCCTCAGAGTGACCAAAATTGCCATTTTTACAGAGTTTTGCTTACTCAAAAGCTTCAATTTTGACCAATTTCAGGCACGTAAATGACTTTAAACACACTTATTTTAGTTGAAAAAGACTTAATGCGCATCCAACAGTCGTTTGGAGTCAAAATATTAAATGTTAAAATTTCATCGATATGGACCATTTTGGGGACATTCGACAGGTCCGGAGTCATCGTTTTTCATCAGAAAATTAATTTTTCAGACTATACCAAAAATGATTCAAAATGTCAAATGGATCGTGCCTCATGTTGAATAACCACTTTTTAACCCCTCAGAGTGACCAAAATTGCCATTTTTACAGAGTTTTGCTTACACAAAAGCTTCAATTTTGACCAATTTCAGGCACATAAATGACTTTAAACACACTTATTTTAGTTGAAAAAGACTTAATTCACATCCAACAGTCGTTTGGAGTCAAAAGATTAAATGTTAAAATTTCATCGATATGGACCATTTTGGGGACGTTCGACAGGTCCGGAGTCATCGTTTTTCATCAGAAAATGAATTTTTCGGACTATATCAAAAATGATTCAAAATGCCAAAGTGATCGGGCCTCATGTTGAATAACGACTTTTTAACCCCTCAGAGTGACCAAAATTGCCATTTTTACAGAGTTTTGCTTACTCAAAAGCTTCAATTTTGACCAATTTCAGGCACATAAATGACTTTAAACACACTTATTTTAGTTGAAAAAGTCCTAATTCACATCCAACAGTCGTTTGGAGTCAAAAGATTAAATTTTAAAATTTCATCAATATGGACCATTTTGGGGACGTTCGACAGGTCCGGAGTCATCGTTTTTCATCAGAAAATGAATTTTTCGGACTGTACCAAAAATGATTCAAAATGTCAAATGGATCGTGCCTCATGTTGAATAACCACTTTTTAACCCCTCAGAGTGACCAAAATTGCCATTTTTACAGAGTTTTGCTTACACAAAAGCTTCAATTTTGACCAATTTCAGGCACATAAATGACTTTAAACACACTTATTTTAGTTGAAAAAGACTTAATTCACATCCAACAGTCGTTTGGAGTCAAAAGATTAAATGTTAAAATTTCATCGATATGGACCATTTTGGGGACATTCGACAGGTCCGGAGTCATCGTTTTTCATCAGAAAATGAATTCTTCGGACTATACCAAAAATGATTCAAAATGTGAAATGGATCGTGCCTCATGTTGAATAACCACTTTTTAACCCCTTAGAGTGACCAAAATTGCCATTTTTACAGAGTTTTGCTTACTCAAAAGCTTCAATTTTGACCAATTTCAGGCACGTAAATGACTTTAAACACACTTATTT
Organism: Lissotriton vulgaris; assembly: GCF_964263255.1. Taxonomy (NCBI): domain Eukaryota; kingdom Metazoa; phylum Chordata; class Amphibia; order Caudata; family Salamandridae; genus Lissotriton; species Lissotriton vulgaris. Next base: position 420,318 of record NW_028240631.1, on the reverse strand, counting down.
TAGTTGAAAAAGACTTAATTCGCATCCAACAGTCGTTTGGAGTCAAAATATTAAATGTTAAAATTTCATCGATATGGACCATTTTGGGGACATTCGACAGGTCCGGAGTCATCGTTTTTCATCAGAAAATTAATTTTTCAGACTATACCAAAAATGATTCAAAATGTCAAATGGATCGTGCCTCATGTTGAATAACCACTTTTTAACCCCTCAGAGTGACCAAAATTGCCATTTTTACAGAGTTTTGCTTACACAAAAGCTTCAATTTTGACCAATTTCAGGCACATAAATGACTTTAAACACACTTATTTTAGTTGAAAAAGACTTAATTCACATCCAACAGTCGTTTGGAGTCAAAAGATTAAATGTTAAAATTTCATCGATATGGACCATTTTGGGGACGTTCGACAGGTCCGGAGTCATCGTTTTTCATCAGAAAATGAATTTTTCGGACTATATCAAAAATGATTCAAAATGCCAAAGTGATCGGGCCTCATGTTGAATAACGACTTTTTAACCCCTCAGAGTGACCAAAATTGCCATTTTTACAGAGTTTTGCTTACTCAAAAGCTTCAATTTTGACCAATTTCAGGCACATAAATGACTTTAAACACACTTATTTTAGTTGAAAAAGTCCTAATTCACATCCAACAGTCGTTTGGAGTCAAAAGATTAAATGTTAAAATTTCATCGATATGGACCATTTTGGGGACGTCCGACAGGTCCGGAGTCATCGTTTTTCATCAGAAAATGAATTTTTCGGACTATACCAAAAATGATTCAAAATGTCAAATAGATTGTGCCTCATGTTGAATAACCACTTTTTAACCCCTCAGAGTGACCAAAATTGCCATTTTTACAGAGTTTTGCTTACACAAAAGCTTCAATTTTGACCAATTTCAGGCACATAAATGACTTTAAACACACTTATTTTAGTTGAAAAAGACTTAATTCACATCCAACAGTCGTTTGGAGTCAAAAGATTAAATGTTAAAATTTCATCGATATGGACCATTTTGGGGACGTTCGACAGGTCCGGAGTCATCGTTTTTCATCAGAAAATGAATTTTTCGGACTATATCAAAAATGATTCAAAATGCCAAAGTGATCGGGCCTCATGTTGAATAACGACTTTTTAACCCCTCAGAGTGACCAAAATTGCCATTTTTACAGAGTTTTGCTTACTCAAAAGCTTCAATTTTGACCAATTTCAGGCACATAAATGACTTTAAACACACTTATTTTAGTTGAAAAAGTCCTAATTCACATCCAACAGTCGTTTGGAGTCAAAAGATTAAATTTTAAAATTTCATCAATATGGACCATTTTGGGGACGTTCGACAGGTCCGGAGTCATCGTTTTTCATCAGAAAATGAATTTTTCGGACTGTACCAAAAATGATTCAAAATGTCAAATGGATCGTGCCTCATGTTGAATAACCACTTTTTAACCCCTCAGAGTGACCAAAATTGCCATTTTTACAGAGTTTTGCTTACACAAAAGCTTCAATTTTGACCAATTTCTGGCACATAAATGACTTTAAACACACTTATTTTAGTTGAAAAAGACTTAATTCACATCCAACAGTCGTTTGGAGTCAAAAGATTAAATGTTAAAATTTCATCGATATGGACCATTTTGGGGACATTCGACAGGTCCGGAGTCATCGTTTTTCATCAGAAAATGAATTCTTCGGACTATACCAAAAATGATTCAAAATGTCAAATGGATCGTGCCTCATGTTGAATAACCACTTTTTAACCCCTCAGAGTGACCAAAATTGCCATTTTTACAGAGTTTTGCTTACACAAAAGCTTCAATTTTGACCAATTTCAGGCACATAAATGACTTTAAACACACTTATTTTAGTTGAAAAAGACTTAATTCACATCCAACAGTCGTTTGGAGTCAAAAGATTAAATGTTAAAATTTCATCGATATGGACCATTTTGGGGACGTTCGACAGGTCCGGAGTCATCGTTTTTCATCAGAAAATGAATTTTTCGGACTATATCAAAAATGATTCAAAATGCCAAAGTGATCGGGCCTCATGTTGAATAACGACTTTTTAACCCCTCAGAGTGACCAAAATTGCCATTTTTACAGAGTTTTGCTTACTCAAAAGCTTCAATTTTGACCAATTTCAGGCACATAAATGACTTTAAACACACTTATTTTAGTTGAAAAAGTCCTAATTCACATCCAACAGTCGTTTGGAGTCAAAAGATTAAATGTTAAAATTTCATCGATATGGACCATTTTAGGGACGTCCGACAGGTCCGGAGTCATCGTTTTTCATCAGAAAATGAATTTTTCGGACTATACCAAAAATGATTCAAAATGTCAAATAGATTGTGCCTCATGTTGAACAACCACTTTTTAACCCCTCAGAGTGACCAAAATTGCCATTTTTACAGAGTTTTGCTTACACAAAAGCTTCAATTTTGACCAATTTCAGGCACATAAATGACTTTAAACACACTTATTTTAGTTGAAAAAGTCCGAATTCACATCCAACAGTCGTTTGGAGTCAAAAGATTAAATTTTAAAATTTCATCAATATGGACCATTTTGGGGACGTTCGACAGGTCCGGAGTCATCGTTTTTCATCAGAAAATGAATTTTTCGGACTGTACCAAAAATGATTCAAAATGTCAAATGGATCGTGCCTCATGTTGAATAACCACTTTTTAACCCCTCAGAGTGACCAAAATTGCCATTTTTACAGAGTTTTGCTTACACAAAAGCTTCAATTTTGACCAATTTCAGGCACATAAATGACTTTAAACACACTTATTTTAGTTGAAAAAGACTTAATTCACATCCAACAGTCGTTTGGAGTCAAAAGATTAAATGTTAAAATTTCATCGATATGGACCATTTTGGGGACATTCGACAGGTCCGGAGTCATCGTTTTTCATCAGAAAATGAATTCTTCGGACTATACCAAAAATGATTCAAAATGTGAAATGGATCGTGCCTCATGTTGAATAACCACTTTTTAACCCCTTGGAGTGACCAAAATTGCCATTTTTACAGAGTTTTGCTTACTCAAAAGCTTCAATTTTGACCAATTTCAGGCACGTAAATGACTTTAAACACACTTATTTTAGTTGAAAAAGACTTAATTCGCATCCAACAGTCGTTTGGAGTCAAAATATTAAATGTTAAAATTTCATCGATATGGACCATTTTGGGGACATTCGACAGGTCCGGAGTCATCGTTTTTCATCAGAAAATTAATTTTTCAGACTATACCAAAAATGATTCAAAATGTCAAATGGATCGTGCCTCATGTTGAATAACCACTTTTTAACCCCTCAGAGTGACCAAAATTGCCATTTTTACAGAGTTTTGCTTACACAAAAGCTTCAATTTTGACCAATTTCAGGCACATAAATGACTTTAAACACACTTATTTTAGTTGAAAAAGACTTAATTCACATCCAACAGTCGTTTGGAGTCAAAAGATTAAATGTTAAAATTTCATCGATATGGACCATTTTGGGGACGTTCAACAGGTCCGGAGTCATCGTTTTTCATCAGAAAATGAATTTTTCGGACTATATCAAAAATGATTCAAAATGCCAAAGTGATCGGGCCTCATGTTGAATAACGACTTTTTAACCCCTCAGAGTGACCAAAATTGCCATTTTTACAGAGTTTTGCTTACTCAAAAGCTTCAATTTTGACCAATTTCAGGCACATAAATGACTTTAAACACACTTATTTTAGTTGAAAAAGTCCTAATTCACATCCAACAGTCGTTTGGAGTCAAAAGATTAAATGTTAAAATTTCATCGATATGGACCATTTTGGGGACGTCCGACAGGTCCGGAGTCATCGTTTTTCATCAGAAAATGAATTTTTCGGACTATACCAAAAATGATTCAAAATGTCAAATAGATTGTGCCTCATGTTGAATAACCACTTTTTAACCCCTCAGAGTGACCAAAATTGCCATTTTTACAGAGTTTTGCTTACACAAAAGCTTCAATTTTGACCAATTTCAGGCACATAAATGACTTTAAACACACTTATTTTAGTTGAAAAAGACTTAATTCACATCCAACAGTCGTTTGGAGTCAAAAGATTAAATGTTAAAATTTCAGCGATATGGACCATTTTGGGGACGTTCGACAGTTCCGGAGTCATCGTTTTTCATCAGAAAATGAATTCTTCGGACTATACCAAAAATGATTCAAAATGTGAAATGGATCGTGCCTCATGTTGAATAACCACTTTTTAACCCCTCAGAGTGACCAAAATTGCCATTTTTACAGAGTTTTGCTTACACAAAAGCTTCAATTTTGACCAATTTCAGGCACATAAATGACTTTAAACACACTTATTTTAGTTGAAAAAGACTTAATTCACATCCAACAGTCGTTTGGAGTCAAAAGATTAAATGTTAAAATTTCATCGATATGGACCATTTTGGGGACGTTCGACAGGTCCGGAGTCATCGTTTTTCATCAGAAAATGAATTTTTCGGACTATATCAAAAATGATTCAAAATGCCAAAGTGATCGGGCCTCATGTTGAATAACGACTTTTTAACCCCTCAGAGTGACCAAAATTGCCATTTTTACAGAGTTTTGCTTACTCAAAAGCTTCAATTTTGACCAATTTCAGGCACATAAATGACTTTAAACACACTTATTTTAGTTGAAAAAGTCCTAATTCACATCCAACAGTCGTTTGGAGTCAAAAGATTAAATTTTAAAATTTCATCAATATGGACCATTTTGGGGACGTTCGACAGGTCCGGAGTCATCGTTTTTCATCAGAAAATGAATTTTTCGGACTGTACCAAAAATGATTCAAAATGTCAAATGGATCGTGCCTCATGTTGAATAACCACTTTTTAACCCCTCAGAGTGACCAAAATTGCCATTTTTACAGAGTTTTGCTTACACAAAAGCTTCAATTTTGACCAATTTCAGGCACATAAATGACTTTAAACACACTTATTTTAGTTGAAAAAGACTTAATTCACATCCAACAGTCGTTTGGAGTCAAAAGATTAAATGTTAAAATTTCATCGATATGGACCATTTTGGGGACATTCGACAGGTCCGGAGTCATCGTTTTTCATCAGAAAATGAATTCTTCAGACTATACCAAAAATGATTCAAAATGTGAAATGGATCGTGCCTCATGTTGAATAACCACTTTTTAACCCCTTAGAGTGACCAAAATTGCCATTTTTACGGAGTTTTGCTTACTCAAAAGCTTCAATTTTGACCAATTTCAGGCACGTAAATGACTTTAAACACACTTATTTTAGTTGAAAAAGACTTAATTCGCATCCAACAGTCGTTTGGAGTCAAAATATTAAATGTTAAAATTTCATCGATATGGACCATTTTGGGGACATTCGACAGGTCCGGAGTCATCGTTTTTCATCAGAAAATTAATTTTTCAGACTATACCAAAAATGATTCAAAATGTCAAATGGATCGTGCCTCATGTTGAATAACCACTTTTTAACCCCTCAGAGTGACCAAAATTGCCATTTTTACAGAGTTTTGCTTACACAAAAGCTTCAATTTTGACCAATTTCAGGCACATAAATGACTTTAAACACACTTATTTTAGTTGAAAAAGACTTAATTCACATCCAACAGTCGTTTGGAGTCAAAAGATTAAATGTTAAAATTTCATCGATATGGACCATTTTGGGGACGTTCGACAGGTCCGGAGTCATCGTTTTTCATCAGAAAATGAATTTTTCGGACTATATCAAAAATGATTCAAAATGCCAAAGTGATCGGGCCTCATGTTGAATAACGACTTTTTAACCCCTCAGAGTGACCAAAATTGCCATTTTTACAGAGTTTTGCTTACTCAAAAGCTTCAATTTTGACCAATTTCAGGCACATAAATGACTTTAAACACACTTATTTTAGTTGAAAAAGTCCTAATTCACATCCAACAGTCGTTTGGAGTCAAAAGATTAAATGTTAAAATTTCATCGATATGGACCATTTTGGGGACGTCCGACAGGTCCGGAGTCATCGTTTTTCATCAGAAAATGAATTTTTCGGACTATACCAAAAATGATTCAAAATGTCAAATAGATTGTGCCTCATGTTGAATAACCACTTTTTAACCCCTCAGAGTGACCAAAATTGCCATTTTTACAGAGTTTTGCTTACACAAAAGCTTCAATTTTGACCAATTTCAGGCACATAAATGACTTTAAACACACTTATTTTAGTTGAAAAAGACTTAATTCACATCCAACAGTCGTTTGGAGTCAAAAGATTAAATGTTAAAATTTCAGCGATATGGACCATTTTGGGGACGTTCGACAGTTCCGGAGTCATCGTTTTTCATCAGAAAATGAATTCTTCGGACTATACCAAAAATGATTCAAAATGTGAAATGGATCGTGCCTCATGTTGAATAACCACTTTTTAACCCCTCAGAGTGACCAAAATTGCCATTTTTACAGAGTTTTGCTTACACAAAAGCTTCAATTTTGACCAATTTCAGGCACATAAATGACTTTAAACACACTTATTTTAGTTGAAAAAGACTTAATTCACATCCAACAGTCGTTTGGAGTCAAAAGATTAAATGTTAAAATTTCATCGATATGGACCATTTTGGGGACGTTCGACAGGTCCGGAGTCATCGTTTTTCATCAGAAAATGAATTTTTCGGACTATATCAAAAATGATTCAAAATGCCAAAGTGATCGGGCCTCATGTTGAATAACGACTTTTTAACCCCTCAGAGTGACCAAAATTGCCATTTTTACAGAGTTTTGCTTACTCAAAAGCTTCAATTTTGACCAATTTCAGGCACATAAATGACTTTAAACACACTTATTTTAGTTGAAAAAGTCCTAATTCACATCCAACAGTCGTTTGGAGTCAAAAGATTAAATGTTAAAATTTCATCGATATGGACCATTTTGGGGACGTTCGACAGGTCCGGAGTCATCGTTTGTCATCAGAAAATGAATTTTTCGGACTATACCAAAAATGATTCAAAATGTCAAATAGATTGTGCCTCATGTTGAATAACCACTTTTTAACCCCTCAGAGTGACCAAAATTGCCATTTTTACAGAGTTTTGCTTACACAAAAGCTTCAATTTTGACCAATTTCAGGCACGTAAATGACTTTAAACACACTTATTTTAGTTGAAAAAGACTTAATTCACATCCAACAGTCGTTTGGAGTCAAAATATTAAATGTTAAAATTTCATAGATATGGACCATTTTGGGGACATTCGACAGGTCCGGAGTCATCGTTTTTCATCAGAAAATTAATTTTTCAGACTATACCAAAAATGATTCAAAATGTCAAATGGATCGTGCCTCATGTTGAATAACCACTTTTTAACCCCTCAGAGTGACCAAAATTGCCATTTTTACAGAGTTTTGCTTACACAAAAGCTTCAATTTTGACCAATTTCAGGCACATAAATGACTTTAAACACACTTATTTTAGTTGAAAAAGACTTAATTCACATCCAACAGTCGTTTGGAGTCAAAAGATTAAATGTTAAAATTTCATCGATATGGACCATTTTGGGGACGTTCGACAGGTCCGGAGTCATCGTTTTTCATCAGAAAATGAATTCTTCGGACTATACCAAAAATGATTCAAAATGTGAAATGGATCGTGCCTCATGTTGAATAACCACTTTTTAACCCCTCAGAGTGACCAAAATTGCCATTTTTACAGAGTTTTGCTTACACAAAAGCTTCAATTTTGACCAATTTCAGGCACATAAATGACTTTAAACACACGTATTTTAGTTGAAAAAGACTTAATTCGCATCCAACAGTCGTTTGGAGTCAAAATATTAAATGTTAAAATTTCATCGATATGGACCATTTTGGGGACATTCGACAGGTCCGGAGTCATCGTTTTTCATCAGAAAATTAATTTTTCAGACTATACCAAAAATGATTCAAAATGTCAAATGGATCGTGCCTCATGTTGAATAACGACTTTTTAACCCCTCAGAGTGACCAAAAATGCCATTTTTACAGAGTTTTGCTTACTCAAAAGCTTCAATTTTGACCAATTTCAGGCACATAAATGACTTTAAACACACTTATTTTAGTTGAAAAAGTCCTAATTCACATCCAACAGTCGTTTGGAGTCAAAAGATTAAATGTTAAAATTTCATCGATATGGACCATTTTGGGGACGTTCGACAGGTCCGGAGTCATCGTTTTTCATCAGAAAATGAATTTTTCGAACTATACCAAAAATGATTCAAAATGTCAAATAGATTGTGCCTCATGTTGAATAACCACTTTTTAACCCCTCAGAGTGACCAAAATTGCCATTTTTACAGAGTTTTGCTTACACAAAAGCTTCAATTTTGACCAATTTCAGGCACATAAATGACTTTAAACACACTTATTTTAGTTGAAAAAGACTTAATTCACATCCAACAGTCGTTTGGAGTCAAAAGATTAAATGTTAAAATTTCATCGATATGGACCATGTTGGGGACGTTCGACAGGTCCGGAGTCATCGTTTTTCATCAGAAAATGAATTCTTCGGACTATACCAAAAATGATTCAAAATGTGAAATGGATCGTGCCTCATGTTGAATAACCACTTTTTAACCCCTCAGAGTGACCAAAATTGCCATTTTTACAGAGTTTTGCTTACTCAAAAGCTTCAAGTTTGACCAATTTCAGGCACGTAAATGACTTTAAACACACTTATTTTAGTTGAAAAAGACTTAATTCGCATCCAACAGTCGTTTGGAGTCAAAATATTAAATGTTAAAATTTCATCGATATGGACCATTTTGGGGACATTCGACAGGTCCGGAGTCATCGTTTTTCATCAGAAAATTAATTTTTCAGACTATACCAAAAATGATTCAAAATGTCAAATGGATCGTGCCTCATGTTGAATAACCACTTTTTAACCCCTCAGAGTGACCAAAATTGCCATTTTTACAGAGTTTTGCTTACACAAAAGCTTCAATTTTGACCAATTTCAGGCACATAAATGACTTTAAACACACTTATTTTAGTTGAAAAAGACTTAATTCACATCCAACAGTGGTTTGGAGTCAAAAGATTAAATGTTAAAATTTCATCGATATGGACCATTTTGGGGACGTTCGACAGGTCCGGAGTCATCGTTTTTCATCAGAAAATGAATTTTTCGGACTATATCAAAAATGATTCAAAATGCCAAAGTGATCGGGCCTCATGTTGAATAACGACTTTTTAACCCCTCAGAGTGACCAAAATTGCCATTTTTACAGAGTTTTGCTTACTCAAAAGCTTCAATTTTGACCAATTTCAGGCACATAAATGACTTTAAACACACTTATTTTAGTTGAAAAAGTCCTAATTCACATCCAACAGTCGTTTGGAGTCAAAAGATTAAATGTTAAAATTTCATCGATATGGACCATTTTGGGCACGTTCGACAGGTCCGAAGTCATCGTTTTTCATCAGAAAATGAATTTTTCGGACTATACCAAAAATGATTCAAAATGTCAAATAGATTGTGCCTCATGTTGAATAACCACTTTTTAACCCCTCAGAGTGACCAAAATTGCCATTTTTACAGAGTTTTGCTTACACAAAAGCTTCAATTTTGACCAATTTCAGGCACATAAATGACTTTAAACACACTTATTTTAGTTGAAAAAGACTTAATTCACATCCAACAGTCGTTTGGAGTCAAAAGATTAAATGTTAAAATTTCAGCGATATGGACCATTTTGGGGACGTTCGACAGGTCCGGAGTCATCGTTTTTCATCAGAAAATGAATTCTTCGGACTATACCAAAAATGATTCAAAATGTGAAATGGATCGTGCCTCATGTTGAATAACCACTTTTTAACCCCTCAGAGTGACCAAAATTGCCATTTTTACAGAGTTTTGCTTACACAAAAGCTTCAATTTTGACCAATTTCAGGCACATAAATGACTTTAAACACACGTATTTTAGTTGAAAAAGACTTAATTCGCATCCAACAGTCGTTTGGAGTCAAAATATTAAATGTTAAAATTTCATCGATATGGACCATTTTGGGGACATTCGACAGGTCCGGAGTCATCGTTTTTCATCAGAAAATTAATTTTTCAGACTATACCAAAAATGATTCAAAATGTCAAATGGATCGTGCCTCATGTTGAATAACGACTTTTTAACCCCTCAGAGTGACCAAAAATGCCATTTTTACAGAGTTTTGCTTACTCAAAAGCTTCAATTTTGACCAATTTCAGGCACATAAATGACTTTAAACACACTTATTTTAGTTGAAAAAGTCCTAATTCACATCCAACAGTCGTTTGGAGTCAAAAGATTAAATGTTAAAATTTCATCGATATGGACCATTTTGGGGACGTTCGACAGGTCCGGAGTCATCGTTTTTCATCAGAAAATGAATTTTTCGAACTATACCAAAAATGATTCAAAATGTCAAATAGATTGTGCCTCATGTTGAACGACTTTTTAACCCCTCAGAGTGACCAAAATTGCCATTTTTACAGAGTTTTGCTTACACAAAAGCTTCAATTTTGACCAATTTCAGGCACATAAATGACTTTAAACACACGTATTTTAGTTGAAAAAGACTTAATTCATATCCAACAGTCGTTTGGAGTCAAAAGATTAAATGTTAAAATTTCATCGATATGGACCATTTTGGGGACGTTCGACATGTCCGGAGTCATCGTTTTTCATCAGAAAATGAATTTTTCGGACTATACCAAAAATGATTCAAAATGTCAAATTGATCGTGCCTCATGTTGAATAACCACTTTTTAACCCCTCAGAGTGACCAAAATTGCAATTTTTACAGAGTTTTGCTTACTCAAAAGTTTAAATTTTGACCAATTTCAGGCACATAAATGACTTTAAACACACTTATTTTAGTTGAAAAAGTCATAATTCACATCCAACAGTCGTTTGGAGTCAAAAGATTAAATGTTAAAATTTCATCGATATGGACCATTTTCGGGACGTTCGACAGGTCCGGAGTTATCGTTTTTCATCAGAAAATGAATTTTTCGGACTATACCAAAAATGATTCAAAATGTCAAATAGATCGTGCCTCATGTTGAATAACCACTTTTTAACCCCTCAGAGTGACCAAAATTGCAATTTTTACAGAGTTTTGCTTTCTCAAAAGCTTCAATTTTGACCAATTTCAGGAACGTAAATGACTTTAAACACACTTATTTTAGTTGAAAAAGACGTAATTCACATCCAACAGTGGTTTGGAGTCAAAAGATTAAATGTTAAAATTTCATCGATATGGACCATTTTGGGGACGTTCGACAGGTCCGGAGTCATCGTTTTTCATCAGAAAATGAATTTTTCGGACTGTACCAAAAATGATTCAAAATGTCAAATGGATCGTGCCTCATGTTGAATAACCACTTTTTAACCCCTCAGAGTGACCAAAATTGCCATTTTTACAGAGTTTTGCTTACACAAAAGCTTCAATTTTGACCAATTTCAGGCACATAAATGACTTTAAACACACTTATTTTAGTTGAAAAACACTTAATTCACATTCAACAGTCATTTGGAGTCAAAAGATTAAATGTTAAAATTTCATCGATATGGACCATTTTGGGGACGTTCGACAGGTCCGGAGTCATCGTTTTTCATCAGAAAATGAATTTTTCGGACTGTACATAAAATGATTCAAAATGTCAAATGGATCGTGCCTCATGTTGAATAACCACTTTTTAACCCCTCAGAGTGACCAAAATTGCCATTTTTACAGAGTTTTGCTTACTCAAAAGCTTCAATTTTGACCAATTTCAGGCACGTAAATGACTTTAAACACACTTATTTTAGTTGAAAAAGTCATAATTCACATCCAACAGTCGTTTGGAGTCAAAAGATTAAATGTTAAAATTTCATCGATATGGACCATTTTCGGGACGTTCGACAGGTCCGGAGTTATCGTTTTTCATCAGAAAATGAATTTTTCGGACTGTACCAAAAATGATTCAAAATGTCAAATGGATCGTGCCTCATGTTGAATAACCACTTTTTAACCCCTCAGAGTGACCAAAATTGCCATTTTTACAGAGTTTTGCTTACACAAAAGCTTCAATTTTGACCAATTTCAGGCACATAAATGACTTTAAACACACTTATTTTAGTTGAAAAACACTTAATTCACATTCAACAGTCGTTTGGAGTCAAAAGATTAAATGTTAAAATTTCATCGATATGGACCATTTTGTGGACGTTCGACAGGTCCGGAGTCATCGTTTTTCATCAGAAAATGAATTTTTCGGACTGTACATAAAATGATTCAAAATGTCAAATGGATCGTGCCTCATGTTGAATAACCACTTTTTAACCCCTCAGAGTGACCAAAATTGCCATTTTTACAGAGTTTTGCTTACTCAAAAGCTTCAAGTTTGACCAATTTCAGGCACGTAAATGACTTTAAACACACTTATTTTAGTTGAAAAAGACTTAATTCGCATCCAACAGTCGTTTGGAGTCAAAATATTAAATGTTAAAATTTCATCGATATGGACCATTTTGGGGACATTCGACAGGTCCGGAGTCATCGTTTTTCATCAGAAAATTAATTTTTCAGACTATACCAAAAATGATTCAAAATGTCAAATGGATCGTGCCTCATGTTGAATAACCACTTTTTAACCCCTCAGAGTGACCAAAATTGCCATTTTTACAGAGTTTTGCTTACACAAAAGCTTCAATTTTGACCAATTTCAGGCACATAAATGACTTTAAACACACTTATTTTAGTTGAAAAAGACTTAATTCACATCCAACAGTGGTTTGGAGTCAAAAGATTAAATGTTAAAATTTCATCGATATGGACCATTTTGGGGACGTTCGACAGGTCCGGAGTCATCGTTTTTCATCAGAAAATGAATTTTTCGGACTATATCAAAAATGATTCAAAATGCCAAAGTGATCGGGCCTCATGTTGAATAACGACTTTTTAACCCCTCAGAGTGACCAAAATTGCCATTTTTACAGAGTTTTGCTTACTCAAAAGCTTCAATTTTGACCAATTTCAGGCACATAAATGACTTTAAACACACTTATTTTAGTTGAAAAAGTCCTAATTCACATCCAACAGTCGTTTGGAGTCAAAAGATTAAATGTTAAAATTTCATCGATATGGACCATTTTGGGCACGTTCGACAGGTCCGAAGTCATCGTTTTTCATCAGAAAATGAATTTTTCGGACTATACCAAAAATGATTCAAAATGTCAAATAGATTGTGCCTCATGTTGAATAACCACTTTTTAACCCCTCAGAGTGACCAAAATTGCCATTTTTACAGAGTTTTGCTTACACAAAAGCTTCAATTTTGACCAATTTCAGGCACATAAATGACTTTAAACACACTTATTTTAGTTGAAAAAGACTTAATTCACATCCAACAGTCGTTTGGAGTCAAAAGATTAAATGTTAAAATTTCAGCGATATGGACCATTTTGGGGACGTTCGACAGGTCCGGAGTCATCGTTTTTCATCAGAAAATGAATTCTTCGGACTATACCAAAAATGATTCAAAATGTGAAATGGATCGTGCCTCATGTTGAATAACCACTTTTTAACCCCTCAGAGTGACCAAAATTGCCATTTTTACAGAGTTTTGCTTACACAAAAGCTTCAATTTTGACCAATTTCAGGCACATAAATGACTTTAAACACACGTATTTTAGTTGAAAAAGACTTAATTCGCATCCAACAGTCGTTTGGAGTCAAAATATTAAATGTTAAAATTTCATCGATATGGACCATTTTGGGGACATTCGACAGGTCCGGAGTCATCGTTTTTCATCAGAAAATTAATTTTTCAGACTATACCAAAAATGATTCAAAATGTCAAATGGATCGTGCCTCATGTTGAATAACGACTTTTTAACCCCTCAGAGTGACCAAAAATGCCATTTTTACAGAGTTTTGCTTACTCAAAAGCTTCAATTTTGACCAATTTCAGGCACATAAATGACTTTAAACACACTTATTTTAGTTGAAAAAGTCCTAATTCACATCCAACAGTCGTTTGGAGTCAAAAGATTAAATGTTAAAATTTCATCGATATGGACCATTTTGGGGACGTTCGACAGGTCCGGAGTCATCGTTTTTCATCAGAAAATGAATTTTTCGAACTATACCAAAAATGATTCAAAATGTCAAATAGATTGTGCCTCATGTTGAACGACTTTTTAACCCCTCAGAGTGACCAAAATTGCCATTTTTACAGAGTTTTGCTTACACAAAAGCTTCAATTTTGACCAATTTCAGGCACATAAATGACTTTAAACACACGTATTTTAGTTGAAAAAGACTTAATTCATATCCAACAGTCGTTTGGAGTCAAAAGATTAAATGTTAAAATTTCATCGATATGGACCATTTTGGGGACGTTCGACATGTCCGGAGTCATCGTTTTTCATCAGAAAATGAATTTTTCGGACTATACCAAAAATGATTCAAAATGTCAAATTGATCGTGCCTCATGTTGAATAACCACTTTTTAACCCCTCAGAGTGACCAAAATTGCAATTTTTACAGAGTTTTGCTTACACAAAAGCTTCAATTTTGACCAATTTCAGGCACATAAATGACTTTAAACACACTTATTTTAGTTGAAAAAGACTTAATTCACATCCAACAGTGGTTTGGAGTCAAAAGATTAAATGTTAAAATTTCATCGATATGGACCATTTTGGGGACGTTCGACAGGTCCGGAGTCATCGTTTTTCATCAGAAAATGAATTTTTCGGACTATATCAAAAATGATTCAAAATGCCAAAGTGATCGGGCCTCATGTTGAATAACGACTTTTTAACCCCTCAGAGTGACCAAAATTGCCATTTTTACAGAGTTTTGCTTACTCAAAAGCTTCAATTTTGACCAATTTCAGGCACATAAATGACTTTAAACACACTTATTTTAGTTGAAAAAGTCCTAATTCACATCCAACAGTCGTTTGGAGTCAAAAGATTAAATGTTAAAATTTCATCGATATGGACCATTTTGGGCACGTTCGACAGGTCCGAAGTCATCGTTTTTCATCAGAAAATGAATTTTTCGGACTATACCAAAAATGATTCAAAATGTCAAATAGATTGTGCCTCATGTTGAATAACCACTTTTTAACCCCTCAGAGTGACCAAAATTGCCATTTTTACAGAGTTTTGCTTACACAAAAGCTTCAATTTTGACCAATTTCAGGCACATAAATGACTTTAAACACACGTATTTTAGTTGAAAAAGACTTAATTCGCATCCAACAGTCGTTTGGAGTCAAAAGATTAAATGTTAAAATTTCAGCGATATGGACCATTTTGGGGACGTTCGACAGGTCCGGAGTCATCGTTTTTCATCAGAAAATGAATTCTTCGGACTATACCAAAAATGATTCAAAATGTCAAATGGATCGTGCCTCATGTTGAATAACGACTTTTTAACCCCTCAGAGTGACCAAAAATGCCATTTTTACAGAGTTTTGCTTACTCAAAAGCTTCAATTTTGACCAATTTCAGGCACATAAATGACTTTAAACACACTTATTTTAGTTGAAAAAGTCCTAATTCACATCCAACAGTCGTTTGGAGTCAAAAGATTAAATGTTAAAATTTCATCGATATGGACCATTTTGGGGACGTTCGACAGGTCCGGAGTCATCGTTTTTCATCAGAAAATGAATTTTTCGAACTATACCAAAAATGATTCAAAATGTCAAATAGATTGTGCCTCATGTTGAACGACTTTTTAACCCCTCAGAGTGACCAAAATTGCCATTTTTACAGAGTTTTGCTTACTCAAAAGCTTCAAGTTTGACCAATTTCAGGCACATAAATGACTTTAAACACACGTATTTTAGTTGAAAAAGACTTAATTCGCATCCAACAGTCGTTTGGAGTCAAAATATTAAATGTTAAAATTTCATCGATATGGACCATTTTGGGGACATTCGACAGGTCCGGAGTCATCGTTTTTCATCAGAAAATTAATTTTTCAGACTATACCAAAAATGATTCAAAATGTCAAATGGATCGTGCCTCATGTTGAATAACCACTTTTTAACCCCTCAGAGTGACCAAAATTGCCATTTTTACAGAGTTTTGCTTACACAAAAGCTTCAATTTTGACCAATTTCAGGCACATAAATGACTTTAAACACACTTATTTTAGTTGAAAAAGTCATAATTCACATCCAACAGTCGTTTGGAGTCAAAAGATTAAATGTTAAAATTTCATCGATATGGACCATTTTCGGGACGTTCGACAGGTCCGGAGTTATCGTTTTTCATCAGAAAATGAATTTTTCGGACTATACCAAAAATGATTCAAAATGTCAAATAGATCGTGCCTCATGTTGAATAACCACTTTTTAACCCCTCAGAGTGACCAAAATTGCAATTTTTACAGAGTTTTGCTTTCTCAAAAGCTTCAATTTTGACCAATTTCAGGAACGTAAATGACTTTAAACACACTTATTTTAGTTGAAAAAGACGTAATTCACATCCAACAGTGGTTTGGAGTCAAAAGATTAAATGTTAAAATTTCATCGATATGGACCATTTTGGGGACGTTCGACAGGTCCGGAGTCATCGTTTTTCATCAGAAAATGAATTCTTCGGACTATACCAAAAATGATTCAAAATGTGAAATGGATCGTGCCTCATGTTGAATAACCACTTTTTAACCCCTCAGAGTGACCAAAATTGCCATTTTTACAGAGTTTTGCTTACACAAAAGCTTCAATTTTGACCAATTTCAGGCACATAAATGACTTTAAACACACGTATTTTAGTTGAAAAAGACTTAATTCGCATCCAACAGTCGTTTGGAGTCAAAATATTAAATGTTAAAATTTCATCGATATGGACCATTTTGGGGACATTCGACAGGTCCGGAGTCATCGTTTTTCATCAGAAAATTAATTTTTCAGACTATACCAAAAATGATTCAAAATGTCAAATGGATCGTGCCTCATGTTGAATAACGACTT
The DNA here is from genome assembly GCF_964263255.1 of Lissotriton vulgaris. Classification (NCBI taxonomy): domain Eukaryota; kingdom Metazoa; phylum Chordata; class Amphibia; order Caudata; family Salamandridae; genus Lissotriton; species Lissotriton vulgaris. Next base: position 403,332 of record NW_028240631.1, on the reverse strand, counting down.
TTTAACCCCTCAGAGTGACCAAAAATGCCATTTTTACAGAGTTTTGCTTACTCAAAAGCTTCAATTTTGACCAATTTCAGGCACATAAATGACTTTAAACACACTTATTTTAGTTGAAAAAGTCCTAATTCACATCCAACAGTCGTTTGGAGTCAAAAGATTAAATGTTAAAATTTCATCGATATGGACCATTTTGGGGACGTTCGACAGGTCCGGAGTCATCGTTTTTCATCAGAAAATGAATTTTTCGAACTATACCAAAAATGATTCAAAATGTCAAATAGATTGTGCCTCATGTTGAACGACTTTTTAACCCCTCAGAGTGACCAAAATTGCCATTTTTACAGAGTTTTGCTTACACAAAAGCTTCAATTTTGACCAATTTCAGGCACATAAATGACTTTAAACACACGTATTTTAGTTGAAAAAGACTTAATTCATATCCAACAGTCGTTTGGAGTCAAAAGATTAAATGTTAAAATTTCATCGATATGGACCATTTTGGGGACGTTCGACATGTCCGGAGTCATCGTTTTTCATCAGAAAATGAATTTTTCGGACTATACCAAAAATGATTCAAAATGTCAAATTGATCGTGCCTCATGTTGAATAACCACTTTTTAACCCCTCAGAGTGACCAAAATTGCAATTTTTACAGAGTTTTGCTTACACAAAAGCTTCAATTTTGACCAATTTCAGGCACATAAATGACTTTAAACACACTTATTTTAGTTGAAAAAGACTTAATTCACATCCAACAGTGGTTTGGAGTCAAAAGATTAAATGTTAAAATTTCATCGATATGGACCATTTTGGGGACGTTCGACAGGTCCGGAGTCATCGTTTTTCATCAGAAAATGAATTTTTCGGACTATATCAAAAATGATTCAAAATGCCAAAGTGATCGGGCCTCATGTTGAATAACGACTTTTTAACCCCTCAGAGTGACCAAAATTGCCATTTTTACAGAGTTTTGCTTACTCAAAAGCTTCAATTTTGACCAATTTCAGGCACATAAATGACTTTAAACACACTTATTTTAGTTGAAAAAGTCCTAATTCACATCCAACAGTCGTTTGGAGTCAAAAGATTAAATGTTAAAATTTCATCGATATGGACCATTTTGGGCACGTTCGACAGGTCCGAAGTCATCGTTTTTCATCAGAAAATGAATTTTTCGGACTATACCAAAAATGATTCAAAATGTCAAATAGATTGTGCCTCATGTTGAATAACCACTTTTTAACCCCTCAGAGTGACCAAAATTGCCATTTTTACAGAGTTTTGCTTACACAAAAGCTTCAATTTTGACCAATTTCAGGCACATAAATGACTTTAAACACACGTATTTTAGTTGAAAAAGACTTAATTCGCATCCAACAGTCGTTTGGAGTCAAAAGATTAAATGTTAAAATTTCAGCGATATGGACCATTTTGGGGACGTTCGACAGGTCCGGAGTCATCGTTTTTCATCAGAAAATGAATTCTTCGGACTATACCAAAAATGATTCAAAATGTCAAATGGATCGTGCCTCATGTTGAATAACGACTTTTTAACCCCTCAGAGTGACCAAAAATGCCATTTTTACAGAGTTTTGCTTACTCAAAAGCTTCAATTTTGACCAATTTCAGGCACATAAATGACTTTAAACACACTTATTTTAGTTGAAAAAGTCCTAATTCACATCCAACAGTCGTTTGGAGTCAAAAGATTAAATGTTAAAATTTCATCGATATGGACCATTTTGGGGACGTTCGACAGGTCCGGAGTCATCGTTTTTCATCAGAAAATGAATTTTTCGAACTATACCAAAAATGATTCAAAATGTCAAATAGATTGTGCCTCATGTTGAACGACTTTTTAACCCCTCAGAGTGACCAAAATTGCCATTTTTACAGAGTTTTGCTTACTCAAAAGCTTCAAGTTTGACCAATTTCAGGCACATAAATGACTTTAAACACACGTATTTTAGTTGAAAAAGACTTAATTCGCATCCAACAGTCGTTTGGAGTCAAAATATTAAATGTTAAAATTTCATCGATATGGACCATTTTGGGGACATTCGACAGGTCCGGAGTCATCGTTTTTCATCAGAAAATTAATTTTTCAGACTATACCAAAAATGATTCAAAATGTCAAATGGATCGTGCCTCATGTTGAATAACCACTTTTTAACCCCTCAGAGTGACCAAAATTGCCATTTTTACAGAGTTTTGCTTACACAAAAGCTTCAATTTTGACCAATTTCAGGCACATAAATGACTTTAAACACACTTATTTTAGTTGAAAAAGTCATAATTCACATCCAACAGTCGTTTGGAGTCAAAAGATTAAATGTTAAAATTTCATCGATATGGACCATTTTCGGGACGTTCGACAGGTCCGGAGTTATCGTTTTTCATCAGAAAATGAATTTTTCGGACTATACCAAAAATGATTCAAAATGTCAAATAGATCGTGCCTCATGTTGAATAACCACTTTTTAACCCCTCAGAGTGACCAAAATTGCAATTTTTACAGAGTTTTGCTTTCTCAAAAGCTTCAATTTTGACCAATTTCAGGAACGTAAATGACTTTAAACACACTTATTTTAGTTGAAAAAGACGTAATTCACATCCAACAGTGGTTTGGAGTCAAAAGATTAAATGTTAAAATTTCATCGATATGGACCATTTTGGGGACGTTCGACAGGTCCGGAGTCATCGTTTTTCATCAGAAAATGAATTTTTCGGACTGTACCAAAAATGATTCAAAATGTCAAATGGATCGTGCCTCATGTTGAATAACCACTTTTTAACCCCTCAGAGTGACCAAAATTGCCATTTTTACAGAGTTTTGCTTACACAAAAGCTTCAATTTTGACCAATTTCAGGCACATAAATGACTTTAAACACACTTATTTTAGTTGAAAAACACTTAATTCACATTCAACAGTCATTTGGAGTCAAAAGATTAAATGTTAAAATTTCATCGATATGGACCATTTTGGGGACGTTCGACAGGTCCGGAGTCATCGTTTTTCATCAGAAAATGAATTTTTCGGACTGTACATAAAATGATTCAAAATGTCAAATGGATCGTGCCTCATGTTGAATAACCACTTTTTAACCCCTCAGAGTGACCAAAATTGCCATTTTTACAGAGTTTTGCTTACTCAAAAGCTTCAATTTTGACCAATTTCAGGCACGTAAATGACTTTAAACACACTTATTTTAGTTGAAAAAGTCATAATTCACATCCAACAGTCGTTTGGAGTCAAAAGATTAAATGTTAAAATTTCATCGATATGGACCATTTTCGGGACGTTCGACAGGTCCGGAGTTATCGTTTTTCATCAGAAAATGAATTTTTCGGACTGTACCAAAAATGATTCAAAATGTCAAATGGATCGTGCCTCATGTTGAATAACCACTTTTTAACCCCTCAGAGTGACCAAAATTGCCATTTTTACAGAGTTTTGCTTACACAAAAGCTTCAATTTTGACCAATTTCAGGCACATAAATGACTTTAAACACACTTATTTTAGTTGAAAAACACTTAATTCACATTCAACAGTCGTTTGGAGTCAAAAGATTAAATGTTAAAATTTCATCGATATGGACCATTTTGTGGACGTTCGACAGGTCCGGAGTCATCGTTTTTCATCAGAAAATGAATTTTTCGGACTGTACATAAAATGATTCAAAATGTCAAATGGATCGTGCCTCATGTTGAATAACCACTTTTTAACCCCTCAGAGTGACCAAAATTGCCATTTTTACAGAGTTTTGCTTACTCAAAAGCTTCAATTTTGACCAATTTCAGGCACGTAAATGACTTTAAACACAATTATTTTAGTTGAAAAATACTTAATTCGCATCCAACAGTCGTTTGGAGTCAAAATATTAAATGTTAAAATTTCATCGATATGGACCATTTTGGGGACATTCGACAGGTCCGGAGTCATCGTTTTTCATCAGAAAATTAATTTTTCAGACTATACCAAAAATGATTCAAAATGTCAAATGGATCGTGCCTCATGTTGAATAACCACTTTTTAACCCCTCAGAGTGACCAAAATTGCCATTTTTACAGAGTTTTGCTTACACAAAAGCTTCAATTTTGACCAATTTCAGGCACATAAATGACTTTAAACACACTTATTTTAGTTGAAAAAGACTTAATTCACATCCAACAGTCGTTTGGAGTCAAAAGATTAAATGTTAAAATTTCATCGATATGGACCATTTTGGGGACGTTCGACAGGTCCGGAGTCATCGTTTTCCATCAGAAAATGAATTTTTCGGACTATATCAAAAATGATTCAAAATGCCAATGTGATCGTGCCTCATGTTGAATAACGACTTTTTAACCCCTCAGAGTGACCAAAATTGCCATTTTTACAGAGTTTTGCTTACTCAAAAGCTTCAATTTTGACCAATTTCAGGCACATAAATGACTTTAAACACACTTATTTTAGTTGAAAAAGTCCTAATTCACATCCAACAGTCGTTTGGAGTCAAAAGATTAAATGTTAAAATTTCATCGATATGGACCATTTTGGGGACGTTCGACAGGTCCGGAGTCATCGTTTTTCATCAGAAAATGAATTTTTCGGACTATACCAAAAATGATTCAAAATGTCAAATTGATCGTGCCTCATGTTGAATAACCACTTTTTAACCCCTCAGAGTGACCAAAATTGCAATTTTTACAGAGTTTTGCTTACTCAAAAGTTTAAATTTTGTCCAATTTCAGGCACATAAATGACTTTAAACACACTTATTTTAGTTGAAAAAGTCATAATTCACATCCAACAGTCGTTTGGAGTCAAAAGATTAAATGTTAAAATTTCATCGATATGGACCATTTTGGGGACGTTCGACAGGTCCGGAGTCATCGTTTTTCATCAGAAAATGAATTTTTCGGACTATACCAAAAATGATTCAAAATGTCAAATTGATCGTGCCTCATGTTGAATAACCACCTTTTAACCCCTCAGAGTGACCAAAATTGCAATTTTTACAGAGTTTTGCTTACTCAAAAGCTTCAATTTTTACCAATTTCAGGCACGTAAATGACTTTAAACACACTTATTTTAGTTGAAAAAGACGTAATTCACATCCAACAGTGGTTTGGAGTCAAAAGATTAAATGTTAAAATTTCATCGATATGGACCATTTTGGGGACGTTCGACAGGTCCGGAGTCATCGTTTTTCATCAGAAAATGAATTTTTCGGACTGTACCAAAAATGATTCAAAATGTCAAATGGATCGTGCCTCATGTTGAATAACCACTTTTTAACCCCTCAGAGTGACCAAAATTGCCATTTTTACAGAGTTTTGCTTACACAAAAGCTTCAATTTTGACCAATTTCAGGCACATAAATCACTTTAAACACACTTATTTTAGTTGAAAAAGACTTAATTCACATTCATCAGTCGTTTGGAGTCAAAAGATTAAATGTTAAAATTTCATCGATATGGACCATTTTGGGGACGTTCGACAGGTCCGGAGTCATCGTTTTTCATCAGAAAATGAATTTTTCGGACTGTACATAAAATGATTCAAAATGTCAAATGGATCGTGCCTCATGTTGAATAACCACTTTTTAACCCCTCAGAGTGACCAAAATTGCCATTTTTACAGAGTTTTGCTTACACAAAAGCTTCAATTTTGACCAATTTCAGGCACATAAATGACTTTAAACACACTTATTTTAGTTGAAAAAGACTTAATTCATATCCAACAGTCGTTTGGAGTCAAAAGATTAAATGTTAAAATTTCATCGATATGGACCATTTTGGGGACGTTCGACATGTCCGGAGTCATCGTTTTTCATCAGAAAATGAATTTTTCGGACTATACCAAAAATGATTCAAAATGTCAAATTGATCGTGCCTCATGTTGAATAACCACTTTTTAACCCCTCAGAGTGACCAAAATTGCAATTTTTACAGAGTTTTGCTTACACAAAAGCTTCAATTTTGACCAATTTCAGGCACATAAATGACTTTAAACACACTTATTTTAGTTGAAAAAGACTTAATTCACATCCAACAGTGGTTTGGAGTCAAAAGATTAAATGTTAAAATTTCATCGATATGGACCATTTTGGGGACGTTCGACAGGTCCGGAGTCATCGTTTTTCATCAGAAAATGAATTTTTCGGACTATATCAAAAATGATTCAAAATGCCAAAGTGATCGGGCCTCATGTTGAATAACGACTTTTTAACCCCTCAGAGTGACCAAAATTGCCATTTTTACAGAGTTTTGCTTACTCAAAAGCTTCAATTTTGACCAATTTCAGGCACATAAATGACTTTAAACACACTTATTTTAGTTGAAAAAGTCCTAATTCACATCCAACAGTCGTTTGGAGTCATATGGCTGAGATACCCGCCACCCCCTCTCAACACAATCCCCAAAAGGAAGGGAAACCGGAAACAGTTCTTGAAGTTTTTGGATGTGGGGAGGGAGTGACCCTCCCCCGGCCGTATTTATTAAAACAAAAAATTAAACATTAAACGTTTCATTTTATGTACAATTTCATTATCACATTGCGATGTTTGGCTCACCTTAACATATTCTCTAATACAGAGTTTCTCCTAGCCGAACTAGCATCCAACAAAAACATTCTCTAGAAACACTGAAATTGTACATCCTAACGTTTAAGGGCCAACGGCAAGGTCATAACCGGTGTCAAGATCCCTAACCAGACTTACCCCTCCCACTTGTGAGGGGCGACAGCACAGAGGCTTACCTCAAGTGCAACTACTAACAATTTCCCTTGACTTGACGGGGGCACTTAAGACTCGACGCCATTTAAAGGTCGTTCGAAGACTTGTGTGTGGTATCTAGAAGGTATCGTGGACCTCCCCCCATCCCACACAACTTACCGCATCTGCCGTCGCAGATGACCCTGGCCCCGGGAAATTCCCCAGGAGGGGGCTGTAACCCCTCCTACAACGGAAGGGGCCTTGACCGCCTTTCCTTTACTTCCGGCGACCCGCCCTTAGACGGGACCGCCTCCCCACTGAGGGGCCAATGGCCACCTCTCCCGAGCGCTCCCATCCGTGTTGGGTGACGCCCACTCATAGGGATCTACCAATTAGTGCTCACCGATCATGACCTTACCGCCTACCAAAAAATAAATACGACAATTTTATTCCACCTACAAAAAACATTGGTCGCTACGACCGAAGGAACATGCTAAAAATACAACACTACATCAAATCATTTTAATCGAAACACTACACAATATTCACCATACTTTATTATGATCAACAACAAACTGATACTTTCGCAGCCTGTAAACGGAATGGAAAAACGAACTTATAAATTCACTTTATTGCACAACAACTTGCTGTCCTCAGGGGCTGGTGGGTGGGTCAAAATTGGCTCTTCGTTCTGTCCCGAGCTCACGTGTAGCGAGGAGGTGCAGCTTCGGAGCACAAGAACAAGAGGACGTCTTCTGGTCTTGCGTCTCTTTTTATCCGTCTTCAGGGCGGGCGAGAACCCGCCCCTGCCCGCCCCTAGGGCGGGGCTGGCTACGTCGGTGTCTAGGCCAGCCCACTCCAGGGCGGGAAAAAGCGCGCCCCGGCTACGCCGCTTCGGGCATACCAGCCGAGACACGCCTCCCGCCCAAAAATGGCTTCCCGGGGGGATCGAGGCACTCCACCATACGTTCGGGGGGACCGAGTGGTCGCCCCTTTCCATATGGCTGAGATACCCGCCACCCCCTCTCAACACAATCCCCAAAAGGAAGGGAAACCGGAAACAGTTCTTGAAGTTTTTGGATGTGGGGAGGGAGTGACCCTCCCCCGGCCGTATTTATTAAAACAAAAAATTAAACATTAAACGTTTCATTTTATGTACAATTTCATTATCACATTGCGATGTTTGGCTCACCTTAACATATTCTCTAATACAGAGTTTCTCCTAGCCGAACTAGCATCCAACAAAAACATTCTCTAGAAACACTGAAATTGTACATCCTAACGTTTAAGGGCCAACGGCAAGGTCATAACCGGTGTCAAGATCCCTAACCAGACTTACCCCTCCCACTTGTGAGGGGCGACAGCACAGAGGCTTACCTCAAGTGCAACTACTAACAATTTCCCTTGACTTGACGGGGGCACTTAAGACTCGACGCCATTTAAAGGTCGTTCGAAGACTTGTGTGTGGTATCTAGAAGGTATCGTGGACCTCCCCCCATCCCACACAACTTACCGCATCTGCCGTCGCAGATGACCCTGGCCCCGGGAAATTCCCCAGGAGGGGGCTGTAACCCCTCCTACAACGGAAGGGGCCTTGACCGCCTTTCCTTTACTTCCGGCGACCCGCCCTTAGACGGGACCGCCTCCCCACTGAGGGGCCAATGGCCACCTCTCCCGAGCGCTCCCATCCGTGTTGGGTGACGCCCACTCATAGGGATCTACCAATTAGTGCTCACCGATCATGACCTTACCGCCACAGGTCCGGATAGTTGACCGGCTATCCGGACCCCCCACAAAAACTCCTACCTAAAGGTCATGTCTTAAATGATTTTAACCAGGCTAAGAAGTCTCCTATGAGTAACTCATTCCCCACCCTCGACAAATGCACACCATCCCCCAGATACATACTGTCATCATTAATACAACTATGCGAGATCGAATGCAATGTCTTGGAACGGAACAACCTACTCACTTTGTTATTCAGTTTTCTAACAGAATGATTTAAAGCAGGGATCGAGATAGCCCCCCGCCATACTTTTCGTGGGATCATATGAGACCACGCAATTATGCACCCCGGAACTCTCCTTGCTAACCAACTTACCGTGGAAAGCATCGTCTCCAGGAGAAGTCGTCTACCGGTAGTGACCAAATCATTACCCCCTAAATGCACTATGACTATGGACGGCGGTGACCTCATCCGCTCTAACAAACCCTCAAAAAATTCCTGAAACTGGTCAATACAGAGACCGCCCCTTCCGTAGAAGGACACTCTGTACCCGTATTCCCCAGGTACGTGAACCATGTCACCTGCTTTGAATACGTCCGCGGCCCGTCTCACGTATGAGTGGCCCACGACCCACACCTCCTTCCTTACAGCCTGTGATGTGCAACCGCTGGCCTGGTGTTGGGTCGACTGCACAGTCCGCCCTGCCTCGTAGGCTTGCGCAACTGAAAACAAACAAAGACAAGAGGCGTGAGTACATGATTACAGCTTCACAACATGTGCAATCGCACGTACCTCTTATAACAATTGGAGGACCAACGCCCCACACGTTTTACTTGTTCTACATTAAGACCCCTGGCTGTAGCTTCAGTGGCAGCCCCTATCCGAAAGGAATGGGTCCCAAATTCGCCCGGGTCCAAGCCCGTTGCGGCAATGGCCATTGCAAGCACCCGCTGAAACTGAAACCTCGTCAGTGGGGTGGCGTCTGCATGCCTCAACAATGTCCCCCCCCATGATGCCACCCTTCGTGCTAGGTAGTCTTCTAAGCACTGTACCGGACACATGGAGGACCCGGGGGTCCGGCGAATGATCGTGCAGTCCCCCCTCCCGTCTTGGTCGGACTTGGACCTGAGAAAGGAGACAATCATCGCATCGCCCCTGATCCGGACATGTTCCCTGCACAAGCCCCCCGACACATCCTGTTTGTTCTTTGCAACCAGCTCACTAACTCTCATAGCCCCGTGAAATGCCAGCGTAAATGCAGTCCGGAACAAACAGGTCTCGAAAGGGGACGAGCACGTGTTAGGGAGTGAGGCCAGTAACTGGGCCAACCTATCCAGACCTATCGGTCGTCTTACGTCCACTCTGCGACCCTCTAGGCGTTGCCACCCACGCAGCGCTTTTTGTACCGTAAAAGACGCTGTCGGGTCCTGGATGCCGTGGGCCTTGGCAACAAAGGAAATGGCGGCACGATGCCTTTGGGCCGTAGCCACCGATTTCCCAGCCCTACGTAAAGACATCAGAAAAAGTACTACACACTCTTCCTGCCCCCACAGTCCCCCTCTCTCTTCCCCCAAAAAGGCTAAATAGGCCTGAAACGCCCCTTCATATGCCTTCCTTGTCCTGGGTGCTAGACTCTCTCCCACGAGGTGACGAAGTTCGGGGCACCGAGAGACCAGAGAGCTTCGGGGAAGGGTGCCGGCTCTGGGTCCGCTGAAGGAAGGAAACCCGAGAAAGCCTGCATGTGAAAACGAGACAGTGCATCAGCAGCCTGATTCATCACCCCTGGGACATGTTTTGCTCTGAATATCACGTTCAGTTGCATACACAGTAAGACAATTTCTTTGAGCAGCCTCAAAATCAATTTACAACGGGCTGCCTGACTATTGATGCATTCTACCACGGTCATATTGTCGGACCAGAACACGACAGAATGATCTCTGAACCCGCCTGGCCATGTTCTCAGGGCCACCAGAATGGGAAATAGTTCAAGGAAAGCTATATTACCCGTCAGCCCCTTCTCGTGCCACCATAAGGGCCACTTTTGTGCAGACCATTTTGTGCCGAAGATGGCGCCAAAACCTATACTTCCTGCTGAATCTGTCCATAGCCCAAGCTCTTCGGAGGACACGGCTGGCTTGTTCCAGACGACTCGGCCATTGAAGTCCGCCAAAAATGCTAACCAAATCCGCATGTCCTGGCGGACTTCGGCCGATAATCTCGTGCGATGATGCCCCTCTCTTAAGCCAACCATTGATTGGGCAATCGAGCGGGAAAACGGGCGAGCCATTGGGATCACCCTCAAGGCAAAGTTCAACTTTCCCACTAATTGTTGCAACTGGTGCAGTGTAACCTTAGGTGCATTTAAACATACTTGGAGGGCTGTCCTGAATGTCAACACTTTGCTAGCTGGTAAACGGAAACACCCCTCCCTTGAGTCCAACTCGATCCCCAAAAACTCGAGGCAAGTCGTGGGACCCATAGTCTTACCCGTTGCCAATGGCACACCAAAATGACCCATCAACACACAGAATTCATCTAAGGCCTGGGCACATTCGGGACTTCCGGCGGAGCCCAGGAACAAAAAGTCGTCAAGGTAGTGCATTACATTTCGAAAACCCGTTTTCTTAGTAAACACCCATTGCAGGAAAGTACTGAATTGCTCAAAATAAGCACATGATATAGAGCAACCCATTGGCATACACCTATCCATGTAAAATGACCCCTGGAACCCGAATCCCAAAAGACGCTGATCGTCTGGGTGTACCGGGAGCAACCGGAACGCTGACTCGATATCAGATTTCGCCATCAACGTCCCGGGCCCCAGGCGATTCAAGATGGCTACTGCCTCATCAAACGATGCGTATCGCACCGAACAAACTTCCGGATCAATTGCGTTGTTCACCGAAAGACCATGTGGAGCAGACAGATTATGGATCAAACGGAACTCACCTGGGTCCCTCTTGGGGACCACCCCTAACGGAGAACACACAAAATTCGGTACCGGGGGTACACTAAACGGGCCGGCAACCCGACCCCGGCTAACCTCTTTCTGAATTTTCTCATGCACCACAGATGTATGTTGTAACACGGAAAGTTGATTTTTGCACATCCCTACCCCCTGAAAGTCCCCCACCGGGATGCGGAAACCATGTGAAAAACCGTTCCGCAGCACCCCGGCAGAAATACGATCCGGGTATTCGCTGAGCCAAGGAATCATTGCCAAGGTATCAATCGGGGTTGGTAACGGCGCCCCTCGGCCAAGCTTAGACCTGTTTGGCGCCCCCCTTACCCCCATTCTCACCCGTTCTGGCTCTGCACGATGACTCAGGATGGGACGACCCACACGTACTACATTCGTGCTTGAATTTACACAATCCCGGAGGCCTGGTACATTTCCCTTTGTTAAAATTAAAACAGAAACCCTTTCTCCCTGTATTGCCTGCGGGCCTCGACTGGTCGTCGGTGCTCGCACTTTGACGAAAGGGCGTCCCCACATTTTGGCGGGAGTAATCAATAACATTGCCCCCAACCAATGGCATTCTTAACATTCCCGATTCTTTCATTTTATCCCATGTTATAGAATCGTAACAATCCCAAGACAAACTCTTGTTATGTTCCTTCTCTTTCCTGAACAGGTTGTCATAACAAAACCAATGGTTACCTTGATACGATGTCGAGTACCCCATAATTCGTGATTGATAAACGGGAAACTCAGGAAGCAACTCGGGCCTACGACCCCCCAAAATCGATGTGAAAATACCCCACGCATTACCCCAGTTGCCAATAGTCTCATTCACCTTAAAGGCGGCCATTTTTGCGCGCCAAACACTCGGATGCATTAAGTCCTTCTGACTTTTAACATGCTCCATATCATAATGGTCAACAAGCAAGGAAAAAATATTCACATACTCCCCAGACCAGATCTTTTCCTTTATAGCCAAAGGCACATGTTGTCCCAGTCTCTCTCTACGAGAGGGTGCTGACTCGTCCCTTGCAATCGGCAATGGCCGCTTACCTGAACCGGACGCGACTTCCGCCGCTTGCGGCTTGTCTTTAGCCGCCTCCCTTTTCTCACGAAGTCCTTTTATCAGCGCCTGTGCCTCGGCAGCCGCGGCGCCATCACTACTATCCCCCAACCATGCTGCTAGCTGTGCTGCCAGCTCGGGGGGCATGTCTCCCTTGGGTGTCGGGGTGACGACAACAGGGATTGGATTCCCCTCGATCGGTACTGGGGTCGGCGCCTCGAGCGGGGCAGAGGGAACCGGGACGTCTCCACCGGCTGGAACCCTTCTCGACCTCTTAGGTCTCCCTCCAGCCGGCGCAGGGCCCGTACCCTCCTCCCCGTCCCGTTCTGCCAACCGTTTCTTTATGTCGGACACTTCTTTGCAAAGGGCCCGCACCATCTGGTCGGTCGTCATTCTCTTCGCGCCTTTCTTGGGCATCTCCCCGAGGAAGTATCTAGAAGACAGAGAAAAGGATCAAAACGCTCAAAATTGGCTCTTCGTTCTGTCCCGAGCTCACGTGTAGCGAGGAGGTGCAGCTTCGGAGCACAAGAACAAGAGGACGTCTTCTGGTCTTGCGTCTCTTTTTATCCGTCTTCAGGGCGGGCGAGAACCCGCCCCTGCCCGCCCCTAGGGCGGGGCTGGCTACGTCGGTGTCTAGGCCAGCCCACTCCAGGGCGGGAAAAAGCGCGCCCCGGCTACGCCGCTTCGGGCATACCAGCCGAGACACGCCTCCCGCCCAAAAATGGCTTCCCGGGGGGATCGAGGCACTCCACCATACGTTCGGGGGGACCGAGTGGTCGCCCCTTTCCAAAAGATTAAATGTTAAAATTTCATCGATATGGACCATTTTGGGCACGTTCGACAGGTCCGAAGTCATCGTTTTTCATCAGAAAATGAATTTTTCGGACTATACCAAAAATGATTCAAAATGTCAAATAGATTGTGCCTCATGTTGAATAACCACTTTTTAACCCCTCAGAGTGACCAAAATTGCCATTTTTACAGAGTTTTGCTTACACAAAAGCTTCAATTTTGACCAATTTCAGGCACATAAATGACTTTAAACACACGTATTTTAGTTGAAAAAGACTTAATTCGCATCCAACAGTCGTTTGGAGTCAAAAGATTAAATGTTAAAATTTCAGCGATATGGACCATTTTGGGGACGTTCGACAGGTCCGGAGTCATCGTTTTTCATCAGAAAATGAATTCTTCGGACTATACCAAAAATGATTCAAAATGTCAAATGGATCGTGCCTCATGTTGAATAACGACTTTTTAACCCCTCAGAGTGACCAAAAATGCCATTTTTACAGAGTTTTGCTTACTCAAAAGCTTCAATTTTGACCAATTTCAGGCACATAAATGACTTTAAACACACTTATTTTAGTTGAAAAAGTCCTAATTCACATCCAACAGTCGTTTGGAGTCAAAAGATTAAATGTTAAAATTTCATCGATATGGACCATTTTGGGGACGTTCGACAGGTCCGGAGTCATCGTTTTTCATCAGAAAATGAATTTTTCGAACTATACCAAAAATGATTCAAAATGTCAAATAGATTGTGCCTCATGTTGAACGACTTTTTAACCCCTCAGAGTGACCAAAATTGCCATTTTTACAGAGTTTTGCTTACTCAAAAGCTTCAAGTTTGACCAATTTCAGGCACATAAATGACTTTAAACACACGTATTTTAGTTGAAAAAGACTTAATTCGCATCCAACAGTCGTTTGGAGTCAAAATATTAAATGTTAAAATTTCATCGATATGGACCATTTTGGGGACATTCGACAGGTCCGGAGTCATCGTTTTTCATCAGAAAATTAATTTTTCAGACTATACCAAAAATGATTCAAAATGTCAAATGGATCGTGCCTCATGTTGAATAACCACTTTTTAACCCCTCAGAGTGACCAAAATTGCCATTTTTACAGAGTTTTGCTTACACAAAAGCTTCAATTTTGACCAATTTCAGGCACATAAATGACTTTAAACACACTTATTTTAGTTGAAAAAGTCATAATTCACATCCAACAGTCGTTTGGAGTCAAAAGATTAAATGTTAAAATTTCATCGATATGGACCATTTTCGGGACGTTCGACAGGTCCGGAGTTATCGTTTTTCATCAGAAAATGAATTTTTCGGACTATACCAAAAATGATTCAAAATGTCAAATAGATCGTGCCTCATGTTGAATAACCACTTTTTAACCCCTCAGAGTGACCAAAATTGCAATTTTTACAGAGTTTTGCTTTCTCAAAAGCTTCAATTTTGACCAATTTCAGGAACGTAAATGACTTTAAACACACTTATTTTAGTTGAAAAAGACGTAATTCACATCCAACAGTGGTTTGGAGTCAAAAGATTAAATGTTAAAATTTCATCGATATGGACCATTTTGGGGACGTTCGACAGGTCCGGAGTCATCGTTTTTCATCAGAAAATGAATTTTTCGGACTGTACCAAAAATGATTCAAAATGTCAAATGGATCGTGCCTCATGTTGAATAACCACTTTTTAACCCCTCAGAGTGACCAAAATTGCCATTTTTACAGAGTTTTGCTTACACAAAAGCTTCAATTTTGACCAATTTCAGGCACATAAATGACTTTAAACACACTTATTTTAGTTGAAAAACACTTAATTCACATTCAACAGTCATTTGGAGTCAAAAGATTAAATGTTAAAATTTCATCGATATGGACCATTTTGGGGACGTTCGACAGGTCCGGAGTCATCGTTTTTCATCAGAAAATGAATTTTTCGGACTGTACATAAAATGATTCAAAATGTCAAATGGATCGTGCCTCATGTTGAATAACCACTTTTTAACCCCTCAGAGTGACCAAAATTGCCATTTTTACAGAGTTTTGCTTACTCAAAAGCTTCAATTTTGACCAATTTCAGGCACGTAAATGACTTTAAACACACTTATTTTAGTTGAAAAAGTCATAATTCACATCCAACAGTCGTTTGGAGTCAAAAGATTAAATGTTAAAATTTCATCGATATGGACCATTTTCGGGACGTTCGACAGGTCCGGAGTTATCGTTTTTCATCAGAAAATGAATTTTTCGGACTGTACCAAAAATGATTCAAAATGTCAAATGGATCGTGCCTCATGTTGAATAACCACTTTTTAACCCCTCAGAGTGACCAAAATTGCCATTTTTACAGAGTTTTGCTTACACAAAAGCTTCAATTTTGACCAATTTCAGGCACATAAATGACTTTAAACACACTTATTTTAGTTGAAAAACACTTAATTCACATTCAACAGTCGTTTGGAGTCAAAAGATTAAATGTTAAAATTTCATCGATATGGACCATTTTGTGGACGTTCGACAGGTCCGGAGTCATCGTTTTTCATCAGAAAATGAATTTTTCGGACTGTACATAAAATGATTCAAAATGTCAAATGGATCGTGCCTCATGTTGAATAACCACTTTTTAACCCCTCAGAGTGACCAAAATTGCCATTTTTACAGAGTTTTGCTTACTCAAAAGCTTCAATTTTGACCAATTTCAGGCACGTAAATGACTTTAAACACAATTATTTTAGTTGAAAAATACTTAATTCGCATCCAACAGTCGTTTGGAGTCAAAATATTAAATGTTAAAATTTCATCGATATGGACCATTTTGGGGACATTCGACAGGTCCGGAGTCATCGTTTTTCATCAGAAAATTAATTTTTCAGACTATACCAAAAATGATTCAAAATGTCAAATGGATCGTGCCTCATGTTGAATAACCACTTTTTAACCCCTCAGAGTGACCAAAATTGCAATTTTTACAGAGTTTTGCTTACACAAAAGCTTCAATTTTGACCAATTTCAGGCACATAAATGACTTTAAACACACTTATTTTAGTTGAAAAAGACTTAATTCACATCCAACAGTCGTTTGGAGTCAAAAGATTAAATGTTAAAATTTCATCGATATGGACCATTTTGGGGACGTTCGACAGGTCCGGAGTCATCGTTTTCCATCAGAAAATGAATTTTTCGGACTATATCAAAAATGATTCAAAATGCCAATGTGATCGTGCCTCATGTTGAATAACGACTTTTTAACCCCTCAGAGTGACCAAAATTGCCATTTTTACAGAGTTTTGCTTACTCAAAAGCTTCAATTTTGACCAATTTCAGGCACATAAATGACTTTAAACACACTTATTTTAGTTGAAAAAGTCCTAATTCACATCCAACAGTCGTTTGGAGTCAAAAGATTAAATGTTAAAATTTCATCGATATGGACCATTTTGGGGACGTTCGACAGGTCCGGAGTCATCGTTTTTCATCAGAAAATGAATTTTTCGGACTATACCAAAAATGATTCAAAATGTCAAATTGATCGTGCCTCATGTTGAATAACCACTTTTTAACCCCTCAGAGTGACCAAAATTGCAATTTTTACAGAGTTTTGCTTACTCAAAAGTTTAAATTTTGTCCAATTTCAGGCACATAAATGACTTTAAACACACTTATTTTAGTTGAAAAAGTCATAATTCACATCCAACAGTCGTTTGGAGTCAAAAGATTAAATGTTAAAATTTCATCGATATGGACCATTTTGGGGACGTTCGACAGGTCCGGAGTCATCGTTTTTCATCAGAAAATGAATTTTTCGGACTATACCAAAAATGATTCAAAATGTCAAATTGATCGTGCCTCATGTTGAATAACCACCTTTTAACCCCTCAGAGTGAATAAAATTGCAATTTTTACAGAGTTTTGCTTACTCAAAAGCTTCAATTTTTACCAATTTCAGGCACGTAAATGACTTTAAACACACTTATTTTAGTTGAAAAAGACGTAATTCACATCCAACAGTGGTTTGGAGTCAAAAGATTAAATGTTAAAATTTCATCGATATGGACCATTTTGGGGACGTTCGACAGGTCCGGAGTCATCGTTTTTCATCAGAAAATGAATTTTTCGGACTGTACATAAAATGATTCAAAATGTCAAATGGATCGTGCCTCATGTTGAATAACCACTTTTTAACCCCTCAGAGTGACCAAAATTGCCATTTTTACAGAGTTTTGCTTACACAAAAGCTTCAATTTTGACCAATTTCAGGCACATAAATGACTTTAAACACACTTATTTTAGTTGAAAAAGACTTAATTCATATCCAACAGTCGTTTGGAGTCAAAAGATTAAATGTTAAAATTTCATCGATATGGACCATTTTGGGGACGTTCGACATGTCCGGAGTCATCGTTTTTCAACAGAAAATGAATTTTTCGGACTATACCAAAAATGATTCAAAATGTCAAATTGATCGTGCCTCATGTTGAATAACCACTTTTTAACCCCTCAGAGTGACCAAAATTGCAATTTTTACAGAGTTTTGCTTACTCAAAAGCTTCAATTTTGACCAATTTCAGGCACATAAATGACTTTAAACACACTTATTTTAGTTGAAAAAGACTTAATTCACATCCAACAGTCGTTTGGAGTCAAAAGATTAAATGTTAAAATTTCATCGATATGGACCATTTTGGGGACGTTCGACAGGTCCGGAGTCATCGTTTTTCATCAGAAAATGAATTCTTCGGACTATACCAAAAATGATTCAAAATGTGAAATAGATTGTGCCTCATGTTGAATAACCACTTTTTAACCCCTCAGAGTGACCAAAATTGCCATTTTTACAGAGTTTTGCTTACACAAAAGCTTCAATTTTGACCAATTTCAGGCACATAAATGACTTTAAACACACGTATTTTAGTTGAAAAAGACTTAATTCGCATCCAACAGTCGTTTGGAGTCAAAAGATTAAATGTTAAAATTTCATCGATATGGACCATTTTGGGGACGTTCGACAGGTCCGGAGTCATCGTTTTTCATCAGAAAATGAATTTTTCGGACTGTACTAAAAATGATTCAAAATGTCAAATGGATCGTGCCTCATGTTGAATAACCACTTTTTAACCCCTCAGAGTGACCAAAATTGCCATTTTTACAGAGTTTTGCTTACACAAAAGCTTCAATTTTGACCAATTTCAGGCACATAAATGACTTTAAACACACTTATTTTAGTTGAAAAACACTTAATTCACATTCAACAGTCGTTTGGAGTCAAAAGATTAAATGTTAAAATTTCATCGATATGGACCATTTTGTGGACGTTCGACAGGTCCGGAGTCATCGTTTTTCATCAGAAAATGAATTTTTCGGACTGTACATAAAATGATTCAAAATGTCAAATGGATCGTGCCTCATGTTGAATAACCACTTTTTAACCCCTCAGAGTGACCAAAATTGCCATTTTTACAGAGTTTTGCTTACTCAAAAGCTTCAATTTTGACCAATTTCAGGCACGTAAATGACTTTAAACACAATTATTTTAGTTGAAAAATACTTAATTCGCATCCAACAGTCGTTTGGAGTCAAAATATTAAATGTTAAAATTTCATCGATATGGACCATTTTGGGGACATTCGACAGGTCCGGAGTCATCGTTTTTCATCAGAAAATTAATTTTTCAGACTATACCAAAAATGATTCAAAATGTCAAATGGATCGTGCCTCATGTTGAATAACCACTTTTTAACCCCTCAGAGTGACCAAAATTGCCATTTTTACAGAGTTTTGCTTACACAAAAGCTTCAATTTTGACCAATTTCAGGCACATAAATGACTTTAAACACACTTATTTTAGTTGAAAAAGACTTAATTCACATCCAACAGTCGTTTGGAGTCAAAAGATTAAATGTTAAAATTTCATCGATATGGACCATTTTGGGGACGTTCGACAGGTCCGGAGTCATCGTTTTCCATCAGAAAATGAATTTTTCGGACTATATCAAAAATGATTCAAAATGCCAATGTGATCGTGCCTCATGTTGAATAACGACTTTTTAACCCCTCAGAGTGACCAAAATTGCCATTTTTACAGAGTTTTGCTTACTCAAAAGCTTCAATTTTGACCAATTTCAGGCACATAAATGACTTTAAACACACTTATTTTAGTTGAAAAAGTCCTAATTCACATCCAACAGTCGTTTGGAGTCAAAAGATTAAATGTTAAAATTTCATCGATATGGACCATTTTGGGGACGTTCGACAGGTCCGGAGTCATCGTTTTTCATCAGAAAATGAATTTTTCGGACTATACCAAAAATGATTCAAAATGTCAAATTGATCGTGCCTCATGTTGAATAACCACTTTTTAACCCCTCAGAGTGACCAAAATTGCAATTTTTACAGAGTTTTGCTTACTCAAAAGTTTAAATTTTGTCCAATTTCAGGCACATAAATGACTTTAAACACACTTATTTTAGTTGAAAAAGTCATAATTCACATCCAACAGTCGTTTGGAGTCAAAAGATTAAATGTTAAAATTTCATCGATATGGACCATTTTGGGGACGTTCGACAGGTCCGGAGTCATCGTTTTTCATCAGAAAATGAATTTTTCGGACTATACCAAAAATGATTCAAAATGTCAAATTGATCGTGCCTCATGTTGAATAACCACCTTTTAACCCCTCAGAGTGACCAAAATTGCAATTTTTACAGAGTTTTGCTTACTCAAAAGCTTCAATTTTTACCAATTTCAGGCACGTAAATGACTTTAAACACACTTATTTTAGTTGAAAAAGACGTAATTCACATCCAACAGTGGTTTGGAGTCAAAAGATTAAATGTTAAAATTTCATCGATATGGACCATTTTGGGGACGTTCGACAGGTCCGGAGTCATCGTTTTTCATCAGAAAATGAATTTTTCGGACTGTACCAAAAATGATTCAAAATGTCAAATGGATCGTGCCTCATGTTGAATAACCACTTTTTAACCCCTCAGAGTGACCAAAATTGCCATTTTTACAGAGTTTTGCTTACACAAAAGCTTCAATTTTGACCAATTTCAGGCACATAAATGACTTTAAACACACTTATTTTAGTTGAAAAAGACTTAATTCACATTCATCAGTCGTTTGGAGTCAAAAGATTAAATGTTAAAATTTCATCGATATGGACCATTTTGGGGACGTTCGACAGGTCCGGAGTCATCGTTTTTCATCAGAAAATGAATTTTTCGGACTGTACATAAAATGATTCAAAATGTCAAATGGATCGTGCCTCATGTTGAATAACCACTTTTTAACCCCTCAGAGTGACCAAAATTGCCATTTTTACAGAGTTTTGCTTACACAAAAGCTTCAATTTTGACCAATTTCAGGCACATAAATGACTTTAAACACACTTATTTTAGTTGAAAAAGACTTAATTCATATCCAACAGTCGTTTGGAGTCAAAAGATTAAATGTTAAAATTTCATCGATATGGACCATTTTGGGGACGTTCGACAGGTCCGGAGTCATCGTTTTTCAACAGAAAATGAATTTTTCGGACTATACCAAAAATGATTCAAAATGTCAAATTGATCGTGCCTCATGTTGAATAACCACTTTTTAACCCCTCAGAGTGACCAAAATTGCAATTTTTACAGAGTTTTGCTTACTCAAAAGCTTCAATTTTGACCAATTTCAGGCACATAAATGACTTTAAACACACTTATTTTAGTTGAAAAAGACTTAATTCACATCCAACAGTCGTTTGGAGTCAAAAGATTAAATGTTAAAATTTCATCGATATGGACCATTTTGGGGACGTTCGACAGGTCCGGAGTCATCGTTTTTCATCAGAAAATGAATTCTTCGGACTATACCAAAAATGATTCAAAATGTGAAATAGATTGTGCCTCATGTTGAATAACCACTTTTTAACCCCTCAGAGTGACCAAAATTGCCATTTTTACAGAGTTTTGCTTACACAAAAGCTTCAATTTTGACCAATTTCAGGCACATAAATGACTTTAAACACACGTATTTTAGTTGAAAAAGACTTAATTCGCATCCAACAGTCGTTTGGAGTCAAAAGATTAAATGTTAAAATTTCATCGATATGGACCATTTTGGGGACGTTCGACAGGTCCGGAGTCATCGTTTTTCATCAGAAAATGAATTTTTCGGACTGTACTAAAAATGATTCAAAATGTCAAATGGATCGTGCCTCATGTTGAATAACCACTTTTTAACCCCTCAGAGTGACCAAAATTGCCATTTTTACAGAGTTTTGCTTACACAAAAGCTTCAATTTTGACCAATTTCAGGCACATAAATGACTTTAAACACACTTATTTTAGTTGAAAAACACTTAATTCACATTCAACAGTCGTTTGGAGTCAAAAGATTAAATGTTAAAATTTCATCGATATGGACCATTTTGTGGACGTTCGACAGGTCCGGAGTCATCGTTTTTCATCAGAAAATGAATTTTTCGGACTGTACATAAAATGATTCAAAATGTCAAATGGATCGTGCCTCATGTTGAATAACCACTTTTTAACCCCTCAGAGTGACCAAAATTGCCATTTTTACAGAGTTTTGCTTACTCAAAAGCTTCAATTTTGACCAATTTCAGGCACGTAAATGACTTTAAACACAATTATTTTAGTTGAAAAATACTTAATTCGCATCCAACAGTCGTTTGGAGTCAAAATATTAAATGTTAAAATTTCATCGATATGGACCATTTTGGGGACATTCGACAGGTCCGGAGTCATCGTTTTTCATCAGAAAATTAATTTTTCAGACTATACCAAAAATGATTCAAAATGTCAAATGGATCGTGCCTCATGTTGAATAACCACTTTTTAACCCCTCAGAGTGACCAAAATTGCCATTTTTACAGAGTTTTGCTTACACAAAAGCTTCAATTTTGACCAATTTCAGGCACATAAATGACTTTAAACACACTTATTTTAGTTGAAAAAGACTTAATTCACATCCAACAGTCGTTTGGAGTCAAAAGATTAAATGTTAAAATTTCATCGATATGGACCATTTTGGGGACGTTCGACAGGTCCGGAGTCATCGTTTTCCATCAGAAAATGAATTTTTCGGACTATATCAAAAATGATTCAAAATGCCAATGTGATCGTGCCTCATGTTGAATAACGACTTTTTAACCCCTCAGAGTGACCAAAATTGCCATTTTTACAGAGTTTTGCTTACTCAAAAGCTTCAATTTTGACCAATTTCAGGCACATAAATGACTTTAAACACACTTATTTTAGTTGAAAAAGTCCTAATTCACATCCAACAGTCGTTTGGAGTCAAAAGATTAAATGTTAAAATTTCATCGATATGGACCATTTTGGGGACGTTCGACAGGTCCGGAGTCATCGTTTTTCATCAGAAAATGAATTTTTCGGACTATACCAAAAATGATTCAAAATGTCAAATTGATCGTGCCTCATGTTGAATAACCACTTTTTAACCCCTCAGAGTGACCAAAATTGCAATTTTTACAGAGTTTTGCTTACTCAAAAGTTTAAATTTTGTCCAATTTCAGGCACATAAATGACTTTAAACACACTTATTTTAGTTGAAAAAGTCATAATTCACATCCAACAGTCGTTTGGAGTCAAAAGATTAAATGTTAAAATTTCATCGATATGGACCATTTTGGGGACGTTCGACAGGTCCGGAGTCATCGTTTTTCATCAGAAAATGAATTTTTCGGACTATACCAAAAATGATTCAAAATGTCAAATTGATCGTGCCTCATGTTGAATAACCACCTTTTAACCCCTCAGAGTGACCAAAATTGCAATTTTTACAGAGTTTTGCTTACTCAAAAGCTTCAATTTTTACCAATTTCAGGCACGTAAATGACTTTAAACACACTTATTTTAGTTGAAAAAGACGTAATTCACATCCAACAGTGGTTTGGAGTCAAAAGATTAAATGTTAAAATTTCATCGATATGGACCATTTTGGGGACGTTCGACAGGTCCGGAGTCATCGTTTTTCATCAGAAAATGAATTTTTCGGACTGTACCAAAAATGATTCAAAATGTCAAATGGATCGTGCCTCATGTTGAATAACCACTTTTTAACCCCTCAGAGTGACCAAATTGCCATTTTTACAGAGTTTTGCTTACACAAAAGCTTCAATTTTGACCAATTTCAGGCACATAAATGACTTTAAACACACTTATTTTAGTTGAAAAAGACTTAATTCACATTCATCAGTCGTTTGGAGTCAAAAGATTAAATGTTAAAATTTCATCGATATGGACCATTTTGGGGACGTTCGACAGGTCCGGAGTCATCGTTTTTCATCAGAAAATGAATTTTTCGGACTGTACATAAAATGATTCAAAATGTCAAATGGATCGTGCCTCATGTTGAATAACCACTTTTTAACCCCTCAGAGTGACCAAAATTGCCATTTTTACAGAGTTTTGCTTACACAAAAGCTTCAATTTTGACCAATTTCAGGCACATAAATGACTTTAAACACACTTATTTTAGTTGAAAAAGACTTAATTCATATCCAACAGTCGTTTGGAGTCAAAAGATTAAATGTTAAAATTTCATCGATATGGACCATTTTGGGGACGTTCGACAGGTCCGGAGTCATCGTTTTTCAACAGAAAATGAATTTTTCGGACTATACCAAAAATGATTCAAAATGTCAAATTGATCGTGCCTCATGTTGAATAACCACTTTTTAACCCCTCAGAGTGACCAAAATTGCAATTTTTACAGAGTTTTGCTTACTCAAAAGCTTCAATTTTGACCAATTTCAGGCACATAAATGACTTTAAACACACTTATTTTAGTTGAAAAAGACTTAATTCACATCCAACAGTCGTTTGGAGTCAAAAGATTAAATGTTAAAATTTCATCGATATGGACCATTTTGGGGACGTTCGACAGGTCCGGAGTCATCGTTTTTCATCAGAAAATGAATTCTTCGGACTATACCAAAAATGATTCAAAATGTGAAATAGATTGTGCCTCATGTTGAATAACCACTTTTTAACCCCTCAGAGTGACCAAAATTGCCATTTTTACAGAGTTTTGCTTACACAAAAGCTTCAATTTTGACCAATTTCAGGCACATAAATGACTTTAAACACACGTATTTTAGTTGAAAAAGACTTAATTCGCATCCAACAGTCGTTTGGAGTCAAAAGATTAAATGTTAAAATTTCATCGATATGGACCATTTTGGGGACGTTCGACAGGTCCGGAGTCATCGTTTTTCATCAGAAAATGAATTTTTCGGACTGTACTAAAAATGATTCAAAATGTCAAATGGATCGTGCCTCATGTTGAATAACCACTTTTTAACCCCTCAGAGTGACCAAAATTGCCATTTTTACAGAGTTTTGCTTACACAAAAGCTTCAATTTTGACCAATTTCAGGCACATAAATGACTTTAAACACACTTATTTTAGTTGAAAAAGACTTAATTCACATCCAACAGTCGTTTGGAGTCAAAAGATTAAATGTTAAAATTTCATCGATATGGACCATTTTGGGGACATTCGACAGGTCCGGAGTCATCGTTTTTCATCAGAAAATGAATTCTTCGGACTATACCAAAAATGATTCAAAATGTGAAATGGATCGTGCCTCATGTTGAATAACCACTTTTTAACCCCTCAGAGTGACCAAAATTGCCATTTTTACAGAGTTTTGCTTACTCAAAAGCTTCAATTTTGACCAATTTCAGGCACGTAAATGACTTTAAACACACTTATTTTAGTTGAAAAAGACTTAATTCGCATCCAACAGTCGTTTGGAGTCAAAATATTAAATGTTAAAATTTCATCGATATGGACCATTTTGGGGACATTCGACAGGTCCGGAGTCATCGTTTTTCATCAGAAAATTAATTTTTCAGACTATACCAAAAATGATTCAAAATGTCAAATGGATCGTGCCTCATGTTGAATAACCACTTTTTAACCCCTCAGAGTGACCAAAATTGCCATTTTTACAGAGTTTTGCTTACACAAAAGCTTCAATTTTGACCAATTTCAGGCACATAAATGACTTTAAACACACTTATTTTAGTTGAAAAAGACTTAATTCACATCCAACAGTCGTTTGGAGTCAAAAGATTAAATGTTAAAATTTCATCGATATGGACCATTTTGGGGACGTTCGACAGGTCCGGAGTCATCGTTTTTCATCAGAAAATGAATTTTTCGGACTATATCAAAAATGATTCAAAATGCCAAAGTGATCGGGCCTCATGTTGAATAACGACTTTTTAACCCCTCAGAGTGACCAAAATTGCCATTTTTACAGAGTTTTGCTTACTCAAAAGCTTCAATTTTCACCAATTTCAGGCACATAAATGACTTTAAACACACTTATTTTAGTTGAAAAAGTCCTAATTCACATCCAACAGTCGTTTGGAGTCAAAAGATTAAATGTTAAAATTTCATCGATATGGACCATTTTGGGGACGTCCGACAGGTCCGGAGTCATCGTTTTTCATCAGAAAATGAATTTTTCGGACTATACCAAAAATGATTCAAAATGTCAAATAGATTGTGCCTCATGTTGAATAACCACTTTTTAACCCCTCAGAGTGACCAAAATTGCCATTTTTACAGAGTTTTGCTTACACAAAAGCTTCAATTTTGACCAATTTCAGGCACATAAATGACTTTAAACACACTTATTTTAGTTGAAAAAGACTTAATTCACATCCAACAGTCGTTTGGAGTCAAAAGATTAAATGTAAAAATTTCAGCGATATGGACCATTTTGGGGACGTTCGACAGTTCCGGAGTCATCGTTTTTCATCAGAAAATGAATTCTTCGGACTATACCAAAAATGATTCAAAATGTGAAATGGATCGTGCCTCATGTTGAATAACCACTTTTTAACCCCTCAGAGTGACCAAAATTGCCATTTTTACAGAGTTTTGCTTACACAAAAGCTTCAATTTTGACCAATTTCAGGCACATAAATGACTTTAAACACACTTATTTTAGTTGAAAAAGACTTAATTCACATCCAACAGTCGTTTGGAGTCAAAAGATTAAATGTTAAAATTTCATCGATATGGACCATTTTGGGGACGTTCGACAGGTCCGGAGTCATCGTTTTTCATCAGAAAATGAATTTTTCGAACTATACCAAAAATGATTAAAAATGTCAAATTGATCGTGCCTCATGTTGAATAACCACCTTTTAACCCCTCAGAGTGACCAAAATTGCAATTTTTACAGAGTTTTGCTTACTCAAAAGCTTCAATTTTTACCAATTTCAGGCACGTAAATGACTTTAAACACACTTATTTTAGTTGAAAAAGACGTAATTCACATCCAACAGTGGTTTGGAGTCAAAAGATTAAATGTTAAAATTTCATCGATATGGACCATTTTGGGGACGTTCGACAGGTCCGGAGTCATCGTTTTTCATCAGAAAATGAATTTTTCGGACTGTACCAAAAATGATTCAAAATGTCAAATGGATCGTGCCTCATGTTGAATAACCACTTTTTAACCCCTCAGAGTGACTAAAATTGCCATTTTTACAGAGTTTTGCTTACACAAAAGCTTCAATTTTGACCAATTTCAGGCACATAAATGACTTTAAACACACTTATTTTAGTTGAAAAAGACTTAATTCACATTCAACAGTCGTTTGGAGTCAAAAGATTAAATGTTAAAATTTCATCGATATGGACCATTTTGGGGACGTTCGACAGTCATCGTTTTTCATCAGAAAATGAATTTTTCGGACTGTACATAAAATGATTCAAAATGTCAAATGGATCGTGCCTCATGTTGAATAACCACTTTTTAACCCCTCAGAGTGACCAAAATTGCCATTTTTACAGAGTTTTGCTTACACAAAAGCTTCAATTTTGACCAATTTCAGGCACATAAATGACTTTAAACACACTTATTTTAGTTGAAAAAGACTTAATTCATATCCAACAGTCGTTTGGAGTCAAAAAATTAAATGTTAAAATTTCATCGATATGGACCATTTTGGGGACGTTCGACATGTCTGGAGTCATCGTTTTTCATCAGAAAATGAATTTTTCGGACTATACCAAAAATGATTCAAAATGTCAAATTGATCGTGCCTCATGTTGAAAAACCACTTTTTAACCCCTCAGAGTGACCAAAATTGCAATTTTTACAGAGTTTTGCTTACTCAAAAGCTTCAATTTTGACCAATTTCAGGCACGTAAATGACTTAAAACACACTTATTTTAGTTGAAAAAGACTTAATTCACATCCAACAGTGGTTTGGAGTCAAAAGATTAAATGTTAAAATTTCATCGATATGGACCATTTTGGGGACGTTCGACAGGTCCGGAGTCATCGTTTTTCATCAGAAAATGAATTTTTCGGACTGTACCAAAAATGATTCAAAATGTCAAATGGATCGTGCCTCATGTTGAATAACCACTTTTTAACCCCTCAGAGTGACCAAAATTGCCATTTTTACAGAGTTTTGCTCACACAAAAGCTTCAATTTTGACCAATTTCAGGCACATAAATGACTTTAAACACACTTATTTTAGTTGAAAAAGACTTAATTCACATTCAACAGTCGTTTGGAGTCAAAAGATTAAATGTTAAAATTTCATCGATATGGACCATTCTGGGGACGTTCGACAGGTCCGGAGTCATCGTTTTCCATCAGAAAATGAATTTTTCGGACTATATCAAAAATGATTCAAAATGCCAATGTGATCGTGCCTCATGTTGAATAACGACTTTTTAACCCCTCAGAGTGACCAAAATTGCCATTTTTACAGAGTTTTGCTTACTCAAAAGCTTCAATTTTGACCAATTTCAGGCACATAAATGACTTTAAACACACTTATTTTAGTTGAAAAAGTCCTAATTCACATCCGACAGTCGTTTGGAGTCAAAAGATTAAATGTTAAAATTTCATCGATATGGACCATTTTGGGGACGTTCGACAGGTCCGGAGTCATCGTTTTTCATCAGAAAATGAATTTTTCGGACTATACCAAAAATGATTCAAAATGTCAAATTGATCGTGCCTCATGTTGAATAACCACTTTTTAACCCCTCAGAGTGACCAAAATTGCAATTTTTACAGAGTTTTGCTTACTCAAAAGTTTAAATTTTGTCCAATTTCAGGCACATAAATGACTTTAAACACACTTATTTTAGTTGAAAAAGTCATAATTCACATCCAACAGTCGTTTGGAGTCAAAAGATTAAATGTTAAAATTTCATCGATATGGACCATTTTGGGGACATTCGACAGGTCCGGAGTCATCGTTTTTCATCAGAAAATGAATTCTTCGGACTATACCAAAAATGATTCAAAATGTGAAATGGATCGTGCCTCATGTTGAATAACCACTTTTTAACCCCTCAGAGTGACCAAAATTGCCATTTTTACAGAGTTTTGCTTACTCAAAAGCTTCAATTTTGACCAATTTCAGGCACGTAAATGACTTTAAACACACTTATTTTAGTTGAAAAAGACTTAATTCGCATCCAACAGTCGTTTGGAGTCAAAATATTAAATGTTAAAATTTCATCGATATGGACCATTTTGGGGACATTCGACAGGTCCGGAGTCATCGTTTTTCATCAGAAAATTAATTTTTCAGACTATACCAAAAATGATTCAAAATGTCAAATGGATCGTGCCTCATGTTGAATAACCACTTTTTAACCCCTCAGAGTGACCAAAATTGCCATTTTTACAGAGTTTTGCTTACACAAAAGCTTCAATTTTGACCAATTTCAGGCACATAAATGACTTTAAACACACTTATTTTAGTTGAAAAAGACTTAATTCACATCCAACAGTCGTTTGGAGTCAAAAGATTAAATGTTAAAATTTCATCGATATGGACCATTTTGGGGACGTTCGACAGGTCCGGAGTCATCGTTTTTCATCAGAAAATGAATTTTTCGGACTATATCAAAAATGATTCAAAATGCCAAAGTGATCGGGCCTCATGTTGAATAACGACTTTTTAACCCCTCAGAGTGACCAAAATTGCCATTTTTACAGAGTTTTGCTTACTCAAAAGCTTCAATTTTCACCAATTTCAGGCACATAAATGACTTTAAACACACTTATTTTAGTTGAAAAAGTCCTAATTCACATCCAACAGTCGTTTGGAGTCAAAAGATTAAATGTTAAAATTTCATCGATATGGACCATTTTGGGGACGTCCGACAGGTCCGGAGTCATCGTTTTTCATCAGAAAATGAATTTTTCGGACTATACCAAAAATGATTCAAAATGTCAAATAGATTGTGCCTCATGTTGAATAACCACTTTTTAACCCCTCAGAGTGACCAAAATTGCCATTTTTACAGAGTTTTGCTTACACAAAAGCTTCAATTTTGACCAATTTCAGGCACATAAATGACTTTAAACACACTTATTTTAGTTGAAAAAGACTTAATTCACATCCAACAGTCGTTTGGAGTCAAAAGATTAAATGTAAAAATTTCAGCGATATGGACCATTTTGGGGACGTTCGACAGTTCCGGAGTCATCGTTTTTCATCAGAAAATGAATTCTTCGGACTATACCAAAAATGATTCAAAATGTGAAATGGATCGTGCCTCATGTTGAATAACCACTTTTTAACCCCTCAGAGTGACCAAAATTGCCATTTTTACAGAGTTTTGCTTACACAAAAGCTTCAATTTTGACCAATTTCAGGCACATAAATGACTTTAAACACACTTATTTTAGTTGAAAAAGACTTAATTCACATCCAACAGTCGTTTGGAGTCAAAAGATTAAATGTTAAAATTTCATCGATATGGACCATTTTGGGGACGTTCGACAGGTCCGGAGTCATCGTTTTTCATCAGAAAATGAATTTTTCGAACTATACCAAAAATGATTAAAAATGTCAAATTGATCGTGCCTCATGTTGAATAACCACCTTTTAACCCCTCAGAGTGACCAAAATTGCAATTTTTACAGAGTTTTGCTTACTCAAAAGCTTCAATTTTTACCAATTTCAGGCACGTAAATGACTTTAAACACACTTATTTTAGTTGAAAAAGACGTAATTCACATCCAACAGTGGTTTGGAGTCAAAAGATTAAATGTTAAAATTTCATCGATATGGACCATTTTGGGGACGTTCGACAGGTCCGGAGTCATCGTTTTTCATCAGAAAATGAATTTTTCGGACTGTACCAAAAATGATTCAAAATGTCAAATGGATCGTGCCTCATGTTGAATAACCACTTTTTAACCCCTCAGAGTGACTAAAATTGCCATTTTTACAGAGTTTTGCTTACACAAAAGCTTCAATTTTGACCAATTTCAGGCACATAAATGACTTTAAACACACTTATTTTAGTTGAAAAAGACTTAATTCACATTCAACAGTCGTTTGGAGTCAAAAGATTAAATGTTAAAATTTCATCGATATGGACCATTTTGGGGACGTTCGACAGTCATCGTTTTTCATCAGAAAATGAATTTTTCGGACTGTACATAAAATGATTCAAAATGTCAAATGGATCGTGCCTCATGTTGAATAACCACTTTTTAACCCCTCAGAGTGACCAAAATTGCCATTTTTACAGAGTTTTGCTTACACAAAAGCTTCAATTTTGACCAATTTCAGGCACATAAATGACTTTAAACACACTTATTTTAGTTGAAAAAGACTTAATTCATATCCAACAGTCGTTTGGAGTCAAAAAATTAAATGTTAAAATTTCATCGATATGGACCATTTTGGGGACGTTCGACATGTCTGGAGTCATCGTTTTTCATCAGAAAATGAATTTTTCGGACTATACCAAAAATGATTCAAAATGTCAAATTGATCGTGCCTCATGTTGAAAAACCACTTTTTAACCCCTCAGAGTGACCAAAATTGCAATTTTTACAGAGTTTTGCTTACTCAAAAGCTTCAATTTTGACCAATTTCAGGCACGTAAATGACTTAAAACACACTTATTTTAGTTGAAAAAGACTTAATTCACATCCAACAGTGGTTTGGAGTCAAAAGATTAAATGTTAAAATTTCATCGATATGGACCATTTTGGGGACGTTCGACAGGTCCGGAGTCATCGTTTTTCATCAGAAAATGAATTTTTCGGACTGTACCAAAAATGATTCAAAATGTCAAATGGATCGTGCCTCATGTTGAATAACCACTTTTTAACCCCTCAGAGTGACCAAAATTGCCATTTTTACAGAGTTTTGCTCACACAAAAGCTTCAATTTTGACCAATTTCAGGCACATAAATGACTTTAAACACACTTATTTTAGTTGAAAAAGACTTAATTCACATTCAACAGTCGTTTGGAGTCAAAAGATTAAATGTTAAAATTTCATCGATATGGACCATTCTGGGGACGTTCGACAGGTCCGGAGTCATCGTTTTCCATCAGAAAATGAATTTTTCGGACTATATCAAAAATGATTCAAAATGCCAATGTGATCGTGCCTCATGTTGAATAACGACTTTTTAACCCCTCAGAGTGACCAAAATTGCCATTTTTACAGAGTTTTGCTTACTCAAAAGCTTCAATTTTGACCAATTTCAGGCACATAAATGACTTTAAACACACTTATTTTAGTTGAAAAAGTCCTAATTCACATCCGACAGTCGTTTGGAGTCAAAAGATTAAATGTTAAAATTTCATCGATATGGACCATTTTGGGGACGTTCGACAGGTCCGGAGTCATCGTTTTTCATCAGAAAATGAATTTTTCGGACTATACCAAAAATGATTCAAAATGTCAAATTGATCGTGCCTCATGTTGAATAACCACTTTTTAACCCCTCAGAGTGACCAAAATTGCAATTTTTACAGAGTTTTGCTTACTCAAAAGTTTAAATTTTGTCCAATTTCAGGCACATAAATGACTTTAAACACACTTATTTTAGTTGAAAAAGTCATAATTCACATCCAACAGTCGTTTGGAGTCAAAAGATTAAATGTTAAAATTTCATCGATATGGACCATTTTGGGGACATTCGACAGGTCCGGAGTCATCGTTTTTCATCAGAAAATGAATTCTTCGGACTATACCAAAAATGATTCAAAATGTGAAATGGATCGTGCCTCATGTTGAATAACCACTTTTTAACCCCTCAGAGTGACCAAAATTGCCATTTTTACAGAGTTTTGCTTACTCAAAAGCTTCAATTTTGACCAATTTCAGGCACGTAAATGACTTTAAACACACTTATTTTAGTTGAAAAAGACTTAATTCGCATCCAACAGTCGTTTGGAGTCAAAATATTAAATGTTAAAATTTCATCGATATGGACCATTTTGGGGACATTCGACAGGTCCGGAGTCATCGTTTTTCATCAGAAAATTAATTTTTCAGACTATACCAAAAATGATTCAAAATGTCAAATGGATCGTGCCTCATGTTGAATAACCACTTTTTAACCCCTCAGAGTGACCAAAATTGCCATTTTTACAGAGTTTTGCTTACACAAAAGCTTCAATTTTGACCAATTTCAGGCACATAAATGACTTTAAACACACTTATTTTAGTTGAAAAAGACTTAATTCACATCCAACAGTCGTTTGGAGTCAAAAGATTAAATGTTAAAATTTCATCGATATGGACCATTTTGGGGACGTTCGACAGGTTCGGAGTCATCGTTTTTCATCAGAAAATGAATTTTTCGGACTATATCAAAAATGATTCAAAATGCCAAAGTGATCGGGCCTCATGTTGAATAACGACTTTTTAACCCCTCAGAGTGACCAAAATTGCCATTTTTACAGAGTTTTGCTTACACAAAAGCTTCAATTTTGACCAATTTCAGGCACATAAATGACTTTAAACACATTTATTTTAGTTGAAAAAGTCCTAATTCACATCCAACAGTCGTTTGGAGTCAAAAGATTAAATGTTAAAATTTCATCGATATGGACCATTTTGGGGACGTCCGACAGGTCCGGAGTCATCGTTTTTCATCAGAAAATGAATTTTTCGGACTATACCAAAAATGATTCAAAATGTCAAATAGATTGTGCCTCATGTTGAATAACCACTTTTTAACCCCTCAGAGTGACCAAAATTGCCATTTTTACAGAGTTTTGCTTACACAAAAGCTTCAATTTTGACCAATTTCAGGCACATAAAGGACTTTAAACACACTTATTTTAGTTGAGAAAGTCATAATTCACATCCAACAGTCGTTTGGAGTCAAAAGATTAAATGTTAAAATTTCATCGATATGGACCATTTTGGGGACGTTCGACAGGTCCGGAGTCATCGTTTTTCATCAGAAAATGAATTTTTCGGACTGTACCAAAAATGATTCAAAATGTCAAATGGATCGTGCCTCATGTTGAATAACCACTTTTTAACCCCTCAGAGTGACCAAAATTGCCATTTTTACAGAGTTTTGCTTACACAAAAGCTTCAATTTTGACCAATTTCAGGCACATAAATGACTTTAAACACACTTATTTTAGTTGAAAAAGACTTAATTCACATTCATCAGTCATTTGGAGTCAAAAGATTAAATGTTAAAATTTCATCGATATGGACCATTTTGGGGACGTTCGACAGGTCCGGAGTCACCGTTTTTCATCAGAAAATGAATTTTTCGGACTGTACATAAAATGATTCAAAATGTCAAATGGATCGTGCCTCATGTTGAATAACCACTTTTTAACCCCTCAGAGTGACCAAAATTGCCATTTTTACAGAGTTTTGCTTACACAAAAGCTTCAATTTTGACCAATTTCAGGCACATAAATGACTTTAAACACACTTATTTTAGTTGAAAAAGACTTAATTCATATCCAACAGTCGTTTGGAGTCAAAAGATTAAATGTTAAAATTTCATCGATATGGACCATTTTGGGGACGTTCGACATGTCCGGAGTCATCGTTTTTCAACAGAAAATGAATTTTTCGGACTATACCAAAAATGATTCAAAATGTCAAATTGATCGTGCCTCATGTTGAATAACCACTTTTTAACCCCTCAGAGTGACCAAAATTGCAATTTTTACAGAGTTTTGCTTACTCAAAAGCTTCAATTTTGACCAATTTCAGGCACATAAATGACTTTAAACACACTTATTTTAGTTGAAAAAGACTTAATTCACATCCAACAGTCGTTTGGAGTCAAAAGATTAAATGTTAAAATTTCATCGATATGGACCATTTTGGGGACGTTCGACAGGTCCGGAGTCATCGTTTTTCATCAGAAAATGAATTCTTCGGACTATACCAAAAATGATTCAAAATGTGAAATAGATTGTGCCTCATGTTGAATAACCACTTTTTAACCCCTCAGAGTGACCAAAATTGCCATTTTTACAGAGTTTTGCTTACACAAAAGCTTCAATTTTGACCAATTTCAGGCACATAAATGACTTTAAACACACGTATTTTAGTTGAAAAAGACTTAATTCGCATCCAACAGTCGTTTGGAGTCAAAAGATTAAATGTTAAAATTTCATCGATATGGACCATTTTGGGGACGTTCGACAGGTCCGGAGTCATCGTTTTTCATCAGAAAATGAATTTTTCGGACTGTACCAAAAATGATTCAAAATGTCAAATGGATCGTGCCTCATGTTGAATAACCACTTTTTAACCCCTCAGAGTGACCAAAATTGCCATTTTTACTGAGTTTTGCTTACACAAAAGCTTCAATTTTGACCAATTTCAGGCACATAAATGACTTTAAACACACTTATTTTAGTTGAAAAAGACTTAATTCACATCCAACAGTCGTTTGGAGTCAAAAGATTAAATGTTAAAATTTCATCGATATGGACCATTTTGGGGACATTCGACAGGTCCGGAGTCATCGTTTTTCATCAGAAAATGAATTCTTCGGACTATACCAAAAATGATTCAAAATGTGAAATGGATCGTGCCTCATGTTGAATAACCACTTTTTAACCCCTCAGAGTGACCAAAATTGCCATTTTTACAGAGTTTTGCTTACTCAAAAGCTTCAATTTTGACCAATTTCAGGCACGTAAATGACTTTAAACACACTTATTTTAGTTGAAAAAGACTTAATTCGCATCCAACAGTCGTTTGGAGTCAAAATATTAAATGTTAAAATTTCATCGATATGGACCATTTTGGGGACATTCGACAGGTCCGGAGTCATCGTTTTTCATCAGAAAATTAATTTTTCAGACTATACCAAAAATGATTCAAAATGTCAAATGGATCGTGCCTCATGTTGAATAACCACTTTTTAACCCCTCAGAGTGACCAAAATTGCCATTTTTACAGAGTTTTGCTTACACAAAAGCTTCAATTTTGACCAATTTCAGGCACATAAATGACTTTAAACACACTTATTTTAGTTGAAAAAGACTTAATTCACATCCAACAGTCGTTTGGAGTCAAAAGATTAAATGTTAAAATTTCATCGATATGGACCATTTTGGGGACGTTCGACAGGTCCGGAGTCATCGTTTTTCATCAGAAAATGAATTTTTCGGACTATATCAAAAATGATTCAAAATGCCAAAGTGATCGGGCCTCATGTTGAATAACGACTTTTTAACCCCTCAGAGTGACCAAAATTGCCATTTTTACAGAGTTTTGCTTACTCAAAAGCTTCAATTTTGACCAATTTCAGGCACATAAATGACTTTAAACACACTTATTTTAGTTGAAAAAGTCCTAATTCACATCCAACAGTCGTTTGGAGTCAAAAGATTAAATGTTAAAATTTCATCGATATGGACCATTTTGGGGACGTCCGACAGGTCCGGAGTCATCGTTTTTCATCAGAAAATGAATTTTTCGGACTATACCAAAAATGATTCAAAATGTCAAATAGATTGTGCCTCATGTTGAATAACCACTTTTTAACCCCTCAGAGTGACCAAAATTGCCATTTTTACAGAGTTTTGCTTACACAAAAGCTTCAATTTTGACCAATTTCAGGCACATAAATGACTTTAAACACACTTATTTTAGTTGAAAAAGACTTAATTCACATCCAACAGTCGTTTGGAGTCAAAAGATTAAATGTTAAAATTTCAGCGATATGGACCATTTTGGGGACGTTCGACAGGTCCGGAGTCATCGTTTTTCATCAGAAAATGAATTTTTCGAACTATACCAAAAATGATTCAAAATGTCAAATAGATTGTGCCTCATGTTGAATAACCACTTTTTAACCCCTCAGAGTGACCAAAATTGGCATTTTTACAGAGTTTTGCTTACACAAAAGCTTCAATTTTGACCAATTTCAGGCACATAAATGACTTTAAACACACTTATTTTAGTTGAAAAAGACTTAATTCACATCCAACAGTCGTTTGGAGTCAAAAGATTAAATGTTAAAATTTCATCGATATGGACCATTTTGGGGACGTTCGACAGGTCCGGAGTCATCGTTTTTCATCAGAAAATGAATTCTTCGGACTATACCAAAAATGATTCAAAATGTGAAATGGATCGTGCCTCATGTTGAATAACCACTTTTTAACCCCTCAGAGTGACCAAAATTGCCATTTTTACAGAGTTTTGCTTACTCAAAAGCTTCAAGTTTGACCAATTTCAGGCACGTAAATGACTTTAAACACACTTATTTTAGTTGAAAAAGACTTAATTCGCATCCAACAGTCGTTTGGAGTCAAAATATTAAATGTTAAAATTTCATCGATATGGACCATTTTGGGGACATTCGACAGGTCCGGAGTCATCGTTTTTCATCAGAAAATAAATTTTTCAGACTATACCAAAAATGATTCAAAATGTCAAATGGATCGTGCCTCATGTTGAATAACCACTTTTTAACCCCTCAGAGTGACCAAAATTGCCATTTTTACAGAGTTTTGCTTACACAAAAGCTTCAATTTTGACCAATTTCAGGCACATAAATGACTTTAAACACACTTATTTTAGTTGAAAAAGACTTAATTCACATCCAACAGTGGTTTGGAGTCAAAAGATTAAATGTTAAAATTTCATCGATATGGACCATTTTGGGGACATTCGACAGGTCCGGAGTCATCGTTTTTCATCAGAAAATTAATTTTTCAGACTATACCAAAAATGATTCAAAATGTCAAATGGATCGTGCCTCATGTTGAATAACGACTTTTTAACCCCTCAGAGTGACCAAAAATGCCATTTTTACAGAGTTTTGCTTACTCAAAAGCTTCAATTTTGACCAATTTCAGGCACATAAATGACTTTAAACACACTTATTTTAGTTGAAAAAGTCCTAATTCACATCCAACAGTCGTTTGGAGTCAAAAGATTAAATGTTAAAATTTCATCGATATGGACCATTTTGGGGACGTTCGACAGGTCCGGAGTCATCGTTTTTCATCAGAAAATGAATTTTTCGGACTGTACATAAAATGATTCAAAATGTCAAATGGATCGTGCCTCATGTTGAATAACCACTTTTTAACCCCTCAGAGTGACCAAAATTGCCATTTTTACAGAGTTTTGCTTACACAAAAGCTTCAATTTTGACCAATTTCAGGCACATAAATGACTTTAAACACACTTATTTTAGTTGAAAAAGACTTAATTCATATCCAACAGTCGTTTGGAGTCAAAAGATTAAATGTTAAAATTTCATCGATATGGACCATTTTGGGGACGTTCGACATGTCCGGAGTCATCGTTTTTCAACAGAAAATGAATTTTTCGGACTATACCAAAAATGATTCAAAATGTCAAATTGATCGTGCCTCATGTTGAATAACCACTTTTTAACCCCTCAGAGTGACCAAAATTGCAATTTTTACAGAGTTTTGCTTACTCAAAAGCTTCAATTTTGACCAATTTCAGGCACATAAATGACTTTAAACACACTTATTTTAGTTGAAAAAGACTTAATTCACATCCAACAGTCGTTTGGAGTCAAAAGATTAAATGTTAAAATTTCATCGATATGGACCATTTTGGGGACGTTCGACAGGTCCGGAGTCATCGTTTTTCATCAGAAAATGAATTCTTCGGACTATACCAAAAATGATTCAAAATGTGAAATAGATTGTGCCTCATGTTGAATAACCACTTTTTAACCCCTCAGAGTGACCAAAATTGCCATTTTTACAGAGTTTTGCTTACACAAAAGCTTCAATTTTGACCAATTTCAGGCACATAAATGACTTTAAACACACGTATTTTAGTTGAAAAAGACTTAATTCGCATCCAACAGTCGTTTGGAGTCAAAATATTAAATGTTAAAATTTCATCGATATGGACCATTTTGGGGACATTCGACAGGTCCGGAGTCATCGTTTTTCATCAGAAAATTAATTTTTCAGACTATACCAAAAATGATTCAAAATGTCAAATGGATCGTGCCTCATGTTGAATAACGACTTTTTAACCCCTCAGAGTGACCAAAAATGCCATTTTTACAGAGTTTTGCTTACTCAAAAGCTTCAATTTTGACCAATTTCAGGCACATAAATGACTCTAAACACACTTATTTTAGTTGAAAAAGTCCTAATTCACATCCAACAGTCGTTTGGAGTCAAAAGATTAAATGTTAAAATTTCATCGATATGGACCATTTTGGGGACGTTCGACAGGTCCGGAGTCATCGTTTTTCATCAGAAAATGAATTTTTCGAACTATACCAAAAATGATTCAAAATGTCAAATAGATTGTGCCTCATGTTGAATAACCACTTTTTAACCCCTCAGAGTGACCAAAATTGCCATTTTTACAGAGTTTTGCTTACACAAAAGCTTCAATTTTGACCAATTTCAGGCACATAAATGACTTTAAACACACTTATTTTAGTTGAAAAAGACTTAATTCACATCCAACAGTCGTTTGGAGTCAAAAAATTAAATGTTAAAATTTCATCGATATGGACCATTTTGGGGACTTTCGACAGGTCCGGAGTCATCGTTTTTCATCAGAAAATGAATTCTTCGGACTATACCAAAAATGATTCAAAATGTGAAATGGATCGTGCCTCATGTTGAATAACCACTTTTTAACCCCTCAGAGTGACCAAAATTGCCATTTTTACAGAGTTTTGCTTACACAAAAGCTTCAATTTTGACCAATTTCAGGCACATAAATGACTTTAAACACACTTATTTTAGTTGAAAAAGACTTAATTCACATCCAACAGTGGTTTGGAGTCAAAAGATTAAATGTTAAAATTTCATCGATATGGACCATTTTGGGGACGTTCGACAGGTCCGGAGTCATCGTTTTTCATCAGAAAATGAATTTTTCGGACTATATCAAAAATGATTCAAAATGCCAAAGTGATCGGGCCTCATGTTGAATAACGACTTTTTAACCCCTCAGAGTGACCAAAATTGCCATTTTTACAGAGTTTTGCTTACTCAAAAGCTTCAATTTTGACCAATTTCAGGCACATAAATGACTTTAAACACACTTATTTTAGTTGAAAAAGTCCTAATTCACATCCAACAGTCGTTTGGAGTCAAAAGATTAAATGTTAAAATTTCATCGATATGGACCATTTTGGGCACGTTCGACAGGTCCGAAGTCATCGTTTTTCATCAGAAAATGAATTTTTCGGACTATACCAAAAATGATTCAAAATGTCAAATAGATTGTGCCTCATGTTGAATAACCACTTTTTAACCCCTCAGAGTGACCAAAATTGCCATTTTTACAGAGTTTTGCTTACACAAAAGCTTCAATTTTGACCAATTTCAGGCACATAAATGACTTTAAACACACTTATTTTAGTTGAAAAAGACTTAATTCACATCCAACAGTCGTTTGGAGTCAAAAGATTAAATGTTAAAATTTCAGCGATATGGACCATTTTGGGGACGTTCGACAGGTCCGGAGTCATCGATTTCATCAGAAAATGAATTCTTCGGACTATACCAAAAATGATTCAAAATGTGAAATGGATCGTGCCTCATGTTGAATAACCACTTTTTAACCCCTCAGAGTGACCAAAATTGCCATTTTTACAGAGTTTTGCTTACACAAAAGCTTCAATTTTGACCAATTTCAGGCACATAAATGACTTTAAACACACGTATTTTAGTTGAAAAAGACTTAATTCGCATCCAACAGTCGTTTGGAGTCAAAATATTAAATGTTAAAATTTCATCGATATGGACCATTTTGGGGACATTCGACAGGTCCGGAGTCATCGTTTTTCATCAGAAAATTAATTTTTCAGACTATACCAAAAATGATTCAAAATGTCAAATGGATCGTGCCTCATGTTGAATAACGACTTTTTAACCCCTCAGAGTGACCAAAAATGCCATTTTTACAGAGTTTTGCTTACTCAAAAGCTTCAATTTTGACCAATTTCAGGCACATAAATGACTTTAAACACACTTATTTTAGTTGAAAAAGTCCTAATTCACATCCAACAGTCGTTTGGAGTCAAAAGATTAAATGTTAAAATTTCATCGATATGGACCATTTTGGGGACGTTCGACAGGTCCGGAGTCATCGTTTTTCATCAGAAAATGAATTTTTCGGACTGTACATAAAATGATTCAAAATGTCAAATGGATCGTGCCTCATGTTGAATAACCACTTTTTAACCCCTCAGAGTGACCAAAATTGCCATTTTTACAGAGTTTTGCTTACACAAAAGCTTCAATTTTGACCAATTTCAGGCACATAAATGACTTTAAACACACTTATTTTAGTTGAAAAAGACTTAATTCATATCCAACAGTCGTTTGGAGTCAAAAGATTAAATGTTAAAATTTCATCGATATGGACCATTTTGGGGACGTTCGACATGTCCGGAGTCATCGTTTTTCAACAGAAAATGAATTTTTCGGACTATACCAAAAATGATTCAAAATGTCAAATTGATCGTGCCTCATGTTGAATAACCACTTTTTAACCCCTCAGAGTGACCAAAATTGCAATTTTTACAGAGTTTTGCTTACTCAAAAGCTTCAATTTTGACCAATTTCAGGCACATAAATGACTTTAAACACACTTATTTTAGTTGAAAAAGACTTAATTCACATCCAACAGTCGTTTGGAGTCAAAAGATTAAATGTTAAAATTTCATCGATATGGACCATTTTGGGGACGTTCGACAGGTCCGGAGTCATCGTTTTTCATCAGAAAATGAATTCTTCGGACTATACCAAAAATGATTCAAAATGTGAAATAGATTGTGCCTCATGTTGAATAACCACTTTTTAACCCCTCAGAGTGACCAAAATTGCCATTTTTACAGAGTTTTGCTTACACAAAAGCTTCAATTTTGACCAATTTCAGGCACATAAATGACTTTAAACACACGTATTTTAGTTGAAAAAGACTTAATTCGCATCCAACAGTCGTTTGGAGTCAAAATATTAAATGTTAAAATTTCATCGATATGGACCATTTTGGGGACATTCGACAGGTCCGGAGTCATCGTTTTTCATCAGAAAATTAATTTTTCAGACTATACCAAAAATGATTCAAAATGTCAAATGGATCGTGCCTCATGTTGAATAACGACTTTTTAACCCCTCAGAGTGACCAAAAATGCCATTTTTACAGAGTTTTGCTTACTCAAAAGCTTCAATTTTGACCAATTTCAGGCACATAAATGACTTTAAACACACTTATTTTAGTTGAAAAAGTCCTAATTCACATCCAACAGTCGTTTGGAGTCAAAAGATTAAATGTTAAAATTTCATCGATATGGACCATTTTGGGGACG
The DNA here is from genome assembly GCF_964263255.1 of Lissotriton vulgaris. Classification (NCBI taxonomy): domain Eukaryota; kingdom Metazoa; phylum Chordata; class Amphibia; order Caudata; family Salamandridae; genus Lissotriton; species Lissotriton vulgaris. Next base: position 361,451 of record NW_028240631.1, on the reverse strand, counting down.
TTCGACAGGTCCGGAGTCATCGTTTTTCATCAGAAAATGAATTTTTCGAACTATACCAAAAATGATTCAAAATGTCAAATAGATTGTGCCTCATGTTGAATAACCACTTTTTAACCCCTCAGAGTGACCAAAATTGCCATTTTTACAGAGTTTTGCTTACACAAAAGCTTCAATTTTGACCAATTTCAGGCACATAAATGACTTTAAACACACTTATTTTAGTTGAAAAAGACTTAATTCATATCCAACAGTCGTTTGGAGTCAAAAGATTAAATGTTAAAATTTCATCGATATGGACCATTTTGGGGACGTTCGACATGTCCGGAGTCATCGTTTTTCAACAGAAAATGAATTTTTCGGACTATACCAAAAATGATTCAAAATGTCAAATTGATCGTGCCTCATGTTGAATAACCACTTTTTAACCCCTCAGAGTGACCAAAATTGCAATTTTTACAGAGTTTTGCTTACTCAAAAGCTTCAATTTTGACCAATTTCAGGCACATAAATGACTTTAAACACACTTATTTTAGTTGAAAAAGACTTAATTCACATCCAACAGTCGTTTGGAGTCAAAAGATTAAATGTTAAAATTTCATCGATATGGACCATTTTGGGGACGTTCGACAGGTCCGGAGTCATCGTTTTTCATCAGAAAATGAATTCTTCGGACTATACCAAAAATGATTCAAAATGTGAAATAGATTGTGCCTCATGTTGAATAACCACTTTTTAACCCCTCAGAGTGACCAAAATTGCCATTTTTACAGAGTTTTGCTTACACAAAAGCTTCAATTTTGACCAATTTCAGGCACATAAATGACTTTAAACGCACGTATTTTAGTTGAAAAAGACTTAATTCGCATCCAACAGTCGTTTGGAGTCAAAATATTAAATGTTAAAATTTCATCGATATGGACCATTTTGGGGACATTCGACAGGTCCGGAGTCATCGTTTTTCATCAGAAAATTAATTTTTCAGACTATACCAAAAATGATTCAAAATGTCAAATGGATCGTGCCTCATGTTGAATAACGACTTTTTAACCCCTCAGAGTGACCAAAAATGCCATTTTTACAGAGTTTTGCTTACTCAAAAGCTTCAATTTTGACCAATTTCAGGCACATAAATGACTCTAAACACACTTATTTTAGTTGAAAAAGTCCTAATTCACATCCAACAGTCGTTTGGAGTCAAAAGATTAAATGTTAAAATTTCATCGATATGGACCATTTTGGGGACGTTCGACAGGTCCGGAGTCATCGTTTTTCATCAGAAAATGAATTTTTCGAACTATACCAAAAATGATTCAAAATGTCAAATAGATTGTGCCTCATGTTGAATAACCACTTTTTAACCCCTCAGAGTGACCAAAATTGCCATTTTTACAGAGTTTTGCTTACACAAAAGCTTCAATTTTGACCAATTTCAGGCACATAAATGACTTTAAACACACTTATTTTAGTTGAAAAAGACTTAATTCACATCCAACAGTCGTTTGGAGTCAAAAAATTAAATGTTAAAATTTCATCGATATGGACCATTTTGGGGACTTTCGACAGGTCCGGAGTCATCGTTTTTCATCAGAAAATGAATTCTTCGGACTATACCAAAAATGATTCAAAATGTGAAATGGATCGTGCCTCATGTTGAATAACCACTTTTTAACCCCTCAGAGTGACCAAAATTGCCATTTTTACAGAGTTTTGCTTACACAAAAGCTTCAATTTTGACCAATTTCAGGCACATAAATGACTTTAAACACACTTATTTTAGTTGAAAAAGACTTAATTCACATCCAACAGTGGTTTGGAGTCAAAAGATTAAATGTTAAAATTTCATCGATATGGACCATTTTGGGGACGTTCGACAGGTCCGGAGTCATCGTTTTTCATCAGAAAATGAATTTTTCGGACTATATCAAAAATGATTCAAAATGCCAAAGTGATCGGGCCTCATGTTGAATAACGACTTTTTAACCCCTCAGAGTGACCAAAATTGCCATTTTTACAGAGTTTTGCTTACTCAAAAGCTTCAATTTTGACCAATTTCAGGCACATAAATGACTTTAAACACACTTATTTTAGTTGAAAAAGTCCTAATTCACATCCAACAGTCGTTTGGAGTCAAAAGATTAAATGTTAAAATTTCATCGATATGGACCATTTTGGGCACGTTCGACAGGTCCGAAGTCATCGTTTTTCATCAGAAAATGAATTTTTCGGACTATACCAAAAATGATTCAAAATGTCAAATAGATTGTGCCTCATGTTGAATAACCACTTTTTAACCCCTCAGAGTGACCAAAATTGCCATTTTTACAGAGTTTTGCTTACACAAAAGCTTCAATTTTGACCAATTTCAGGCACATAAATGACTTTAAACACACTTATTTTAGTTGAAAAAGACTTAATTCACATCCAACAGTCGTTTGGAGTCAAAAGATTAAATGTTAAAATTTCAGCGATATGGACCATTTTGGGGACGTTCGACAGGTCCGGAGTCATCGATTTCATCAGAAAATGAATTCTTCGGACTATACCAAAAATGATTCAAAATGTGAAATGGATCGTGCCTCATGTTGAATAACCACTTTTTAACCCCTCAGAGTGACCAAAATTGCCATTTTTACAGAGTTTTGCTTACACAAAAGCTTCAATTTTGACCAATTTCAGGCACATAAATGACTTTAAACACACGTATTTTAGTTGAAAAAGACTTAATTCGCATCCAACAGTCGTTTGGAGTCAAAATATTAAATGTTAAAATTTCATCGATATGGACCATTTTGGGGACATTCGACAGGTCCGGAGTCATCGTTTTTCATCAGAAAATTAATTTTTCAGACTATACCAAAAATGATTCAAAATGTCAAATGGATCGTGCCTCATGTTGAATAACGACTTTTTAACCCCTCAGAGTGACCAAAAATGCCATTTTTACAGAGTTTTGCTTACTCAAAAGCTTCAATTTTGACCAATTTCAGGCACATAAATGACTTTAAACACACTTATTTTAGTTGAAAAAGTCCTAATTCACATCCAACAGTCGTTTGGAGTCAAAAGATTAAATGTTAAAATTTCATCGATATGGACCATTTTGGGGACGTTCGACAGGTCCGGAGTCATCGTTTTTCATCAGAAAATGAATTTTTCGGACTGTACATAAAATGATTCAAAATGTCAAATGGATCGTGCCTCATGTTGAATAACCACTTTTTAACCCCTCAGAGTGACCAAAATTGCCATTTTTACAGAGTTTTGCTTACACAAAAGCTTCAATTTTGACCAATTTCAGGCACATAAATGACTTTAAACACACTTATTTTAGTTGAAAAAGACTTAATTCATATCCAACAGTCGTTTGGAGTCAAAAGATTAAATGTTAAAATTTCATCGATATGGACCATTTTGGGGACGTTCGACATGTCCGGAGTCATCGTTTTTCAACAGAAAATGAATTTTTCGGACTATACCAAAAATGATTCAAAATGTCAAATTGATCGTGCCTCATGTTGAATAACCACTTTTTAACCCCTCAGAGTGACCAAAATTGCAATTTTTACAGAGTTTTGCTTACTCAAAAGCTTCAATTTTGACCAATTTCAGGCACATAAATGACTTTAAACACACTTATTTTAGTTGAAAAAGACTTAATTCACATCCAACAGTCGTTTGGAGTCAAAAGATTAAATGTTAAAATTTCATCGATATGGACCATTTTGGGGACGTTCGACAGGTCCGGAGTCATCGTTTTTCATCAGAAAATGAATTCTTCGGACTATACCAAAAATGATTCAAAATGTGAAATAGATTGTGCCTCATGTTGAATAACCACTTTTTAACCCCTCAGAGTGACCAAAATTGCCATTTTTACAGAGTTTTGCTTACACAAAAGCTTCAATTTTGACCAATTTCAGGCACATAAATGACTTTAAACACACGTATTTTAGTTGAAAAAGACTTAATTCGCATCCAACAGTCGTTTGGAGTCAAAATATTAAATGTTAAAATTTCATCGATATGGACCATTTTGGGGACATTCGACAGGTCCGGAGTCATCGTTTTTCATCAGAAAATTAATTTTTCAGACTATACCAAAAATGATTCAAAATGTCAAATGGATCGTGCCTCATGTTGAATAACGACTTTTTAACCCCTCAGAGTGACCAAAAATGCCATTTTTACAGAGTTTTGCTTACTCAAAAGCTTCAATTTTGACCAATTTCAGGCACATAAATGACTTTAAACACACTTATTTTAGTTGAAAAAGTCCTAATTCACATCCAACAGTCGTTTGGAGTCAAAAGATTAAATGTTAAAATTTCATCGATATGGACCATTTTGGGGACGTTCGACAGGTCCGGAGTCATCGTTTTTCATCAGAAAATGAATTTTTCGAACTATACCAAAAATGATTCAAAATGTCAAATAGATTGTGCCTCATGTTGAATAACCACTTTTTAACCCCTCAGAGTGACCAAAATTGCCATTTTTACAGAGTTTTGCTTACACAAAAGCTTCAATTTTGACCAATTTCAGGCACATAAATGACTTTAAACACACTTATTTTAGTTGAAAAATACTTAATTCACATCCAACAGTCGTTTGGAGTCAAAAGATTAAATGTTAAAATTTCATCGATATGGACCATTTTGGGGACGTTCGACAGGTCCGGAGTCATCGTTTTTCATCAGAAAATGAATTCTTCGGACTATACCAAAAATGATTCAAAATGTGAAATGGATCGTGCCTCATGTTGAATAACCACTTTTTAACCCCTCAGAGTGACCAAAATTGCCATTTTTACAGAGTTTTGCTTACTCAAAAGCTTCAAGTTTGACCAATTTCAGGCACGTAAATGACTTTAAACACACTTATTTTAGTTGAAAAAGACTTAATTCGCATCCAACAGTCGTTTGGAGTCAAAATATTAAATGTTAAAATTTCATCGATATGGACCATTTTGGGGACATTCGACAGGTCCGGAGTCATCGTTTTTCATCAGAAAATAAATTTTTCAGACTATACCAAAAATGATTCAAAATGTCAAATGGATCGTGCCTCATGTTGAATAACCACTTTTTAACCCCTCAGAGTGACCAAAATTGCCATTTTTACAGAGTTTTGCTTACACAAAAGCTTCAATTTTGACCAATTTCAGGCACATAAATGACTTTAAACACACTTATTTTAGTTGAAAAAGACTTAATTCACATCCAACAGTGGTTTGGAGTCAAAAGATTAAATGTTAAAATTTCATCGATATGGACCATTTTGGGGACGTTCGACAGGTCCGGAGTCATCGTTTTTCATCAGAAAATGAATTTTTCGGACTATATCAAAAATGATTCAAAATGCCAAAGTGATCGGGCCTCATGTTGAATAACGACTTTTTAACCCCTCAGAGTGACCAAAATTGCCATTTTTACAGAGTTTTGCTTACTCAAAAGCTTCAATTTTGACCAATTTCAGGCACATAAATGACTTTAAACACACTTATTTTAGTTGAAAAAGTCCTAATTCACATCCAACAGTCGTTTGGAGTCAAAAGATTAAATGTTAAAATTTCATCGATATGGACCATTTTGGGCACGTTCGACAGGTCCGAAGTCATCGTTTTTCATCAGAAAATGAATTTTTCGGACTATACCAAAAATGATTCAAAATGTCAAATAGATTGTGCCTCATGTTGAATAACCACTTTTTAACCCCTCAGAGTGACCAAAATTGCCATTTTTACAGAGTTTTGCTTACACAAAAGCTTCAATTTTGACCAATTTCAGGCACATAAATGACTTTAAACACACTTATTTTAGTTGAAAAAGACTTAATTCACATCCAACAGTCGTTTGGAGTCAAAAGATTAAATGTTAAAATTTCAGCGATATGGACCATTTTGGGGACGTTCGACAGGTCCGGAGTCATCGTTTTTCATCAGAAAATGAATTCTTCGGACTATACCAAAAATGATTCAAAATGTGAAATGGATCGTGCCTCATGTTGAATAACCACTTTTTAACCCCTCAGAGTGACCAAAATTGCCATTTTTACAGAGTTTTGCTTACACAAAAGCTTCAATTTTGACCAATTTCAGGCACATAAATTACTTTAAACACACGTATTTTAGTTGAAAAAGACTTAATTCGCATCCAACAGTCGTTTGGAGTCAAAATATTAAATGTTAAAATTTCATCGATATGGACCATTTTGGGGACATTCGACAGGTCCGGAGTCATCGTTTTTCATCAGAAAATTAATTTTTCAGACTATACCAAAAATGATTCAAAATGTCAAATGGATCGTGCCTCATGTTGAATAACGACTTTTTAACCCCTCAGAGTGACCAAAAATGCCATTTTTAAAGAGTTTTGCTTACTCAAAAGCTTCAATTTTGACCAATTTCAGGCACATAAATGACTTTAAACACACTTATTTTAGTTGAAAAAGTCCTAATTCACATCCAACAGTCGTTTGGAGTCAAAAGATTAAATGTTAAAATTTCATCGATATGGACCATTTTGGGGACGTTCGACAGGTCCGGAGTCATCGTTTTTCATCAGAAAATGAATTTTTCGGACTGTACATAAAATGATTCAAAATGTCAAATGGATCGTGCCTCATGTTGAATAACCACTTTTTAACCCCTCAGAGTGACCAAAATTGCCATTTTTACAGAGTTTTGCTTACACAAAAGCTTCAATTTTGACCAATTTCAGGCACATAAATGACTTTAAACACACTTATTTTAGTTGAAAAAGACTTAATTCATATCCAACAGTCGTTTGGAGTCAAAAGATTAAATGTTAAAATTTCATCGATATGGACCATTTTGGGGACGTTCGACATGTCCGGAGTCATCGTTTTTCAACAGAAAATGAATTTTTCGGACTATACCAAAAATGATTCAAAATGTCAAATTGATCGTGCCTCATGTTGAATAACCACTTTTTAACCCCTCAGAGTGACCAAAATTGCAATTTTTACAGAGTTTTGCTTACTCAAAAGCTTCAATTTTGACCAATTTCAGGCACATAAATGACTTTAAACACACTTATTTTAGTTGAAAAAGACTTAATTCACATCCAACAGTCGTTTGGAGTCAAAAGATTAAATGTTAAAATTTCATCGATATGGACCATTTTGGGGACGTTCGACAGGTCCGGAGTCATCGTTTTTCATCAGAAAATTAATTTTTCAGACTATACCAAAAATGATTCAAAATGTCAAATGGATCGTGCCTCATGTTGAATAACGACTTTTTAACCCCTCAGAGTGACCAAAAATGCCATTTTTACAGAGTTTTGCTTACTCAAAAGCTTCAATTTTGACCAATTTCAGGCACATAAATGACTTTAAACACACTTATTTTAGTTGAAAAAGTCCTAATTCACATCCAAAAGTCGTTTGGAGTCAAAAGATTAAATGTTAAAATTTCATCGATATGGACCATTTTGGGGACGTTCTACAGGTCCGGAGTCATCGTTTTTCATCAGAAAATTAATTTTTCAGACTATACCAAAAATGATTCAAAATGTCAAATGGATCGTGCCTCATGTTGAATAACGACTTTTTAACCCCTCAGAGTGACCAAAAATGCCATTTTTACAGAGTTTTGCTTACTCAAAAGCTTCAATTTTGACCAATTTCAGGCACATAAATGACTTTAAACACACTTATTTTAGTTGAAAAAGTCCTAATTCACATCCAACAGTCGTTTGGAGTCAAAAGATTAAATGTTAAAATTTCATCGATATGGACCATTTTGGGGACGTTCGACAGGTCCGGAGTCATCGTTTTTCATCAGAAAATGAATTTTTCGAACTATACCAAAAATGATTCAAAATGTCAAATAGATTGTGCCTCATGTTGAATAACCACTTTTTAACCCCTCAGAGTGACCAAAATTGCCATTTTTACAGAGTTTTGCTTACACAAAAGCTTCAATTTTGACCAATTTCAGGCACATAAATGACTTTAAACACACTTATTTTAGTTGAAAAAGACTTAATTCACATCCAACAGTCGTTTGGAGTCAAAAGATTAAATGTTAAAATTTCATCGATATGGACCATTTTGGGGACGTTCGACAGGTCCGGAGTCATCGTTTTTCATCAGAAAATGAATTCTTCGGACTCTACCAAAAATGATTCAAAATGTGAAATGGATCGTGCCTCATGTTGAATAACCACTTTTTAACCCCTCAGAGTGACCAAAATTGCCATTTTTACAGAGTTTTGCTTACTCAAAAGCTTCAAGTTTGACCAATTTCAGGCACGTAAATGACTTTAAACACACTTATTTTAGTTGAAAAAGACTTAATTCGCATCCAACAGTCGTTTGGAGTCAAAATATTAAATGTTAAAATTTCATCGATATGGACCATTTTGGGGACATTCGACAGGTCCGGAGTCATCGTTTTTCATCAGAAAATAAATTTTTCAGACTATACCAAAAATGATTCAAAATGTCAAATGGATCGTGCCTCATGTTGAATAACCACTTTTTAACCCCTCAGAGTGACCAAAATTGCCATTTTTGCAGAGTTTTGCTTACACAAAAGCTTCAATTTTGACCAATTTCAGGCACATAAATGACTTTAAACACACTTATTTTAGTTGAAAAAGTCCTAATTCACATCCAACAGTCGTTTGGAGTCAAAAGATTAAATGTTAAAATTTCATCGATATGGACCATTTTGGGCACGTTCGACAGGTCCGAAGTCATCGTTTTTCATCAGAAAATGAATTTTTCGGACTATACCAAAAATGATTCAAAATGTCAAATAGATTGTGCCTCATGTTGAATAACCACTTTTTAACCCCTCAGAGTGACCAAAATTGCCATTTTTACAGAGTTTTGCTTACACAAAAGCTTCAATTTTGACCAATTTCAGGCACATAAATGACTTTAAACACACTTATTTTAGTTGAAAAAGACTTAATTCACATCCAACAGTCGTTTGGAGTCAAAAGATTAAATGTTAAAATTTCAGCGATATGGACCATTTTGGGGACGTTCGACAGGTCCGGAGTCATCGTTTTTCATCAGAAAATGAATTCTTCGGACTATACCAAAAATGATTCAAAATGTGAAATGGATCGTGCCTCATGTTGAATAACCACTTTTTAACCCCTCAGAGTGACCAAAATTGCCATTTTTACAGAGTTTTGCTTACACAAAAGCTTCAATTTTGACCAATTTCAGGCACATAAATGACTTTAAACACACGTATTTTAGTTGAAAAAGACTTAATTCGCATCCAACAGTCGTTTGGAGTCAAAATATTAAATGTTAAAATTTCATCGATATGGACCATTTTGGGGACATTCGACAGGTCCGGAGTCATCGTTTTTCATCAGAAAATTAATTTTTCAGACTATACCAAAAATGATTCAAAATGTCAAATGGATCGTGCCTCATGTTGAATAACGACTTTTTAACCCCTCAGAGTGACCAAAATTGCAATTTTTACAGAGTTTTGCTTACTCAAAAGTTTAAATTTTGTCCAATTTCAGGCACATAAATGACTTTAAACACACTTATTTTAGTTGAAAAAGACTTAATTCGCATCCAACAGTCGTTTGGAGTCAAAAGATTAAATGTTAAAATTTCATCGATATCGACCATTTTGGGGACGTTCGACAGGTCCGGAGTCATCGTTTTTCATCAGAAAATGAATTTTTCGGACTGTACATAAAATGATTCAAAATGTCAAATGGATCGTGCCTCATGTTGAATAACCACTTTTTAACCCCTCAGAGTGACCAAAATTGCCATTTTTACAGAGTTTTGCTTACTCAAAAGCTTCAATTTTGACCAATTTCAGGCACGTAAATGACTTTAAACACACTTATTTTAGTTGAAAAAGACTTAATTCGCATCCAACAGTCGTTTGGAGTCAAAATATTAAATGTTAAAATTTCATCGATATGGACCATTTTGGGGACATTCGACAGGTCCGGAGTCATCGTTTTTCATCAGAAAATTAATTTTTCAGACTATACCAAAAATGATTCAAAATGTCAAATGGATCGTGCCTCATGTTGAATAACCACTTTTTAACCCCTCAGAGTGACCAAAATTGCCATTTTTACAGAGTTTTGCTTACACAAAAGCTTCAATTTTGACCAATTTCAGGCACATAAATGACTTTAAACACACTTATTTTAGTTGAAAAAGACTTAATTCACATCCAACAGTTGTTTGGAGTCAAAAGATTAAATGTTAAAATTTCATCGATATGGACCATTTTGGGGACGTTCGACAGGTCCGGAGTCATCGTTTTCCATCAGAAAATGAATTTTTCGGACTATATCAAAAATGATTCAAAATGCCAATGTGATCGTGCCTCATGTTGAATAACGACTTTTTAACCCCTCAGAGTGACCAAAATTGCCATTTTTACAGAGTTTTGCTTACTCAAAAGCTTCAACTTTGACCAATTTCAGGCACATAAATGACTTTAAACACACTTATTTTAGTTGAAAAAGTCCTAATTCACATCCAACAGTCGTTTGGAGTCAAAAGATTAAATGTTAAAATTTCATCGATATGGACCATTTTGGGGACGTTCGACAGGTCCGGAGTCATCGTTTTTCATCAGAAAATGAATTTTTCGGACTATACCAAAAATGATTCAAAATGTCAAATTGATCGTGCCTCATGTTGAATAACCACTTTTTAACCCCTCTGAGTGACCAAAATTGCAATTTTTACAGAGTTTTGCTTACTCAAAAGTTTAAATTTTGTCCAATTTCAGGCACATAAATGACTTTAAACACACTTATTTTAGTTGAAAAAGTCATAATTCACATCCAACAGTCGTTTGGAGTCAAAAGATTAAATGTTAAAATTTCATCGATATGGACCATTTTGGGGACGTTCGACAGGTCCGGAGTCATCGTTTTTCATCAGAAAATGAATTTTTCGGACTATACCAAAAATGATTCAAAATGTCAAATTGATCGTGCCTCATGTTGAATAACCACCTTTTAACCCCTCAGAGTGACCAAAATTGCAATTTTTACAGAGTTTTGCTTACTCAAAAGCTTCAATTTTTACCAATTTCAGGCACGTAAATGACTTTAAACACACTTATTTTAGTTGAAAAAGACGTAATTCACATCCAACAGTGGTTTGGAGTCAAAAGATTAAATGTTAAAATTTCATCGATATGGACCATTTTGGGGACATTCGACAGGTCCGGAGTCATCGTTTTTCATCAGAAAATGAATTTTTCGGACTATACCAAAAATGATTCAAAATGTCAAATTGATCGTGCCTCATGTTGAATAACCACCTTTTAACCCCTCAGAGTGACCAAAATTGCAATTTTTACAGAGTTTTGCTTACTCAAAAGCTTCAATTTTTACCAATTTCAGGCACATAAATGACTTTAAACACACTTATTTTAGTTGAAAAAGACGTAATTCACATCCAACAGTGGTTTGGAGTCAAAAGATTAAATGTTAAAATTTCATCGATATGGACCATTTTGGGGACGTTCGACAGGTCCGGAGTCATCGTTTTTCATCAGAAAATGAATTTTTCGGACTATACCAAAAATGATTCAAAATGTCAAATGGATCGTGCCTCATGTTGAATAACCACTTTTTAACCCCTCAGAGTGACCAAAATTGCCATTTTTACAGAGTTTTGCTTACTCAAAAGCTTCAATTTTGACCAATTTCAGGCACATAAATGACTTTAAACACACTTATTTTAGTTGAAAAAGTCCTAATTCACATCCAACAGTCGTTTGGAGTCAAAAGATTAAATGTTAAAATTTCATCGATATGGACCATTTTGGGGACGTTCGACAGGTCCGGAGTCATCGTTTTTCATCAGAAAATGAATTTTTCGGACTATACCAAAAATGATTCAAAATGTCAAATGGATCGTGCCTCATGTTGAATAACCACTTTTTAACCCCTCAGAGTGACCAAAATTGCCATTTTTACAGAGTTTTGCTTACTCAAAAGCTTCAATTTTGACCAATTTCAGGCACGTAAATGACTTTAAACACACTTATTTTAGTTGAAAAAGACTTAATTCGCATCCAACAGTCGTTTGGAGTCAAAATATTAAATGTTAAAATTTCATCGATATGGACCATTTTGGGGACATTCGACAGGTCCGGAGTCATCGTTTTTCATCAGAAAATTAATTTTTCAGACTATACCAAAAATGATTCAAAATGTCAAATGGATCGTGCCTCATGTTGAATAACCACTTTTTAACCCCTCAGAGTGACCAAAATTGCCATTTTTACAGAGTTTTGCTTACACAAAAGCTTCAATTTTGACCAATTTCAGGCACATAAATGACTTTAAACACACTTATTTTAGTTGAAAAAGACTTAATTCACATCCAACAGTCGTTTGGAGTCAAAAGATTAAATGTTAAAATTTCATCGATATGGACCATTTTGGGGACGTTCGACAGGTCCGGAGTCATCGTTTTCCATCAGAAAATGAATTTTTCGGACTATATCAAAAATGATTCAAAATGCCAATGTGATCGTGCCTCATGTTGAATAACGACTTTTTAACCCCTCAGAGTGACCAAAATTGCCATTTTTACAGAGTTTTGCTTACTCAAAAGCTTCAATTTTGACCAATTTCAGGCACATAAATGACTTTAAACACACTTATTTTAGTTGAAAAAGTCCTAATTCACATCCAACAGTCGTTTGGAGTCAAAAGATTAAATGTTAAAATTTCATCGATATGGACCATTTTGGGGACGTTCGACAGGTCCGGAGTCATCATTTTTCATCAGAAAATGAATTTTTCGGACTATACCAAAAATGATTCAAAATGTCAAATTGATCGTGCCTCATGTTGAATAACCACTTTTTAACCCCTCAGAGTGACCAAAATTGCAATTTTTACACAGTTTTGCTTACTCAAAAGTTTAAATTTTGTCCAATTTCAGGCACATAAATGACTTTAAACACACTTATTTTAGTTGAAAAAGTCATAATTCACATCCAACAGTCGTTTGGAGTCAAAAGATTAAATGTTAAAATTTCATCGATATGGACCATTTTGGGGACGTTCGACAGGTCCGGAGTCATCGTTTTTCATCAGAAAATGAATTTTTCGGACTATACCAAAAATGATTCAAAATGTCAAATTGATCGTGCCTCATGTTGAATAACCACCTTTTAACCCCTCAGAGTGACCTAAATTGCAATTTTTACAGAGTTTTGCTTACTCAAAAGCTTCAATTTTTACCAATTTCAGGCACGTAAATGACTTTAAACACACTTATTTTAGTTGAAAAAGACGTAATTCACATCCAACAGTGGTTTGGAGTCAAAAGATTAAATGTTAAAATTTCATCGATATGGACCATTTTGGGGACGTTCGACAGGTCCGGAGTCATCGTTTTTCATCAGAAAATGAATTTTTCGGACTGTACCAAAAATGATTCAAAATGTCAAATGGATCGTGCCTCATGTTGAATAACCACTTTTTAACCCCTCAGAGTGACCAAAATTGCCATTTTTACAGAGTTTTGCTTACACAAAAGCTTCAATTTTGACCAATTTCAGGCACATAAATGACTTTAAACACACTTATTTTAGTTGAAAAAGACTTAATTCACATCCAACAGTCGTTTGGAGTCAAAAGATTAAATGTTAAAATTTCATCGATATGGACCATTTTGGGGACGTTCGACATGTCCGGAGTCATCGTTTTTCATCAGAAAATGAATTTTTCGGACTATACCAAAAATGATTCAAAATGTCAAATAGATCTTGCCTCATGTTGAATAACCACTTTTTAACCCCTCAGAGTGACCAAAATTGCCATTTTTACAGAGTTTTGCTTACTCAAAAGCTTCAATTTTGACCAATTTCAGGCACGTAAATGACTTAAAACACACTTATTTTAGTTGAAAAAGACTTAATTCACATCCAACAGTGGTTTGGAGTCAAAAGATTAAATGTTAAAATGTCATCGATATGGACCATTTTGGGGACGTTCGACAGGTCCGGAGTCATCGTTTTTCATCAGAAAATGAATTTTTCGGACTGTACCAAAAATGATTCAAAATGTCAAATGGATCGTGCCTCATGTTGAATAACCACTTTTTAACCCCTCAGAGTGACCAAAATTGCCATTTTTACAGAGTTTTGCTCACACAAAAGCTTCAATTTTGACCAATTTCAGGCACATAAATGACTTTAAACACACTTATTTTAGTTGAAAAAGACTTAATTCACATTCAACAGTCGTTTGGAGTCAAAAGATTAAATGTTAAAATTTCATCGATATGGACCATTCTGGGGACGTTCGACAGGTCCGGAGTCATCGTTTTTCATCAGAAAATGAATTTTTCGGACTATATCAAAAATGATTCAAAATGCCAAAGTGATCGTGCCTCATGTTGAATAACGACTTTTTAATCCCTCAGAGTGACCAAAATTGCCATTTTTACAGAGTTTTGCTTACTCAAAAGCTTCAATTTTGACCAATTTCAGGCACATAAAGGACTTTAAACACACTTATTTTAGTTGAGAAAGTCATAATTCACATCCAACAGTCGTTTGGAGTCAAAAGATTAAATGTTAAAATTTCATCGATATGGACCATTTTGGGGACGTTCGACAGGTCCGGAGTCATCGTTTTTCATCAGAAAATGAATTTTTCGGACTATACCAAAAATGATTCAAAATGTCAAATAGATTGTGCCTCATGTTGAATAACCACTTTTTAACCCCTCAGAGTGACCAAAATTGCCATTTTTACAGAGTTTTGCTTACACAAAAGCTTCAATTTTGACCAATTTCAGGCACATAAATGACTTTAAACACACTTATTTTAGTTGAAAAAGACTTAATTCACATTCAACAGTCGTTTGGAGTCAAAAGATTAAATGTTAAAATTTCATCGATATGGACCATTTTGGGGACATTCGACAGGTCCGGAGTCATCGTTTTTCATCAGAAAATTAATTTTTCAGACTATACCAAAAATGATTCAAAATGTCAAATGGATCGTGCCTCATGTTGAATAACCACTTTTTAATCCCTCAGAGTGACCAAAATTGCCATTTTTACAGAGTTTTGCTTACTCAAAAGCTTCAATTTTGACCAATTTCAGGCACATAAAGGACTTTAAACACACTTATTTTAGTTGAGAAAGTCATAATTCACATCCAACAGTCGTTTGAAGTCAAAAGATTAAATGTTAAAATTTCATCGATATGGACCATTTTGGGGACGTTCGACAGGTCCGGAGTCATCGTTTTTCATCAGAAAATGAATTTTTCGGACTATACCAAAAATGATTCAAAATGTCAAATAGATTGTGCCTCATGTTGAATAACCACTTTTTAACCCCTCAGAGTGACCAAAATTGCCATTTTTACAGAGTTTTGCTTACACAAAAGCTTCAATTTTGACCAATTTCAGGCACATAAATGACTTTAAACACACTTATTTTAGTTGAAAAAGACTTAATTCACATTCAACAGTCGTTTGGAGTCAAAAGATTAAATGTTAAAATTTCATCGACATGGACCATTTTGGGGACGTTCGACAGGTCCGGAGTCATCGTTTTTCATCAGAAAATGAATTTTTCGGACTATACCAAAAATGATTCAAAATGTCAAATAGATTGTGCCTCATGTTGAATAACCACTTTTTAACCCCTCAGAGTGACCAAAATTGCCATTTTTACAGAGTTTTGCTTACACAAAAGCTTCAATTTTGACCAATTTCAGGCACATAAATGACTTTAAACACACTTATTTTAGTTGAAAAAGACTTAATTCACATTCAACAGTCGTTTGGAGTCAAAAGATTAAATGTTAAAATTTCATCGATATGGACCATTTTGGGGACATTCGACAGGTCCGGAGTCATCGTTTTTCATCAGAAAATTAATTTTTCAGACTATACCAAAAATGATTCAAAATGTCAAATGGATCGTGCCTCATGTTGAATAACCACTTTTTAATCCCTCAGAGTGACCAAAATTGCCATTTTTACAGAGTTTTGCTTACTCAAAAGCTTCAATTTTGACCAATTTCAGGCACATAAAGGACTTTAAACACACTTATTTTAGTTGAGAAAGTCATAATTCACATCCAACAGTCGTTTGGAGTCAAAAGATTAAATGTTAAAATTTCATCGATATGGACCATTTTGGGGACGTTCGACAGGTCCGGAGTCATCGTTTTTCATCAGAAAATGAATTTTTCGGACTATACCAAAAATGATTCAAAATGTCAAATAGATTGTGCCTCATGTTGAATAACCACTTTTTAACCCCTCAGAGTGACCAAAATTGCCATTTTTACAGAGTTTTGCTTACTCAAAAGCTTCAATTTTGACCAATTTCAGGCACATAAATGACTTTAAACACACTTATTTTAGTTGAAAAAGTCCTAATTCACATCCAACAGTCGTTTGGAGTCAAAAGATTAAATGTTAAAATTTCATCGATATGGACCATTTTGGGGACGTTCGACAGGTCCGGAGTCATCGTTTTTCATCAGAAAATGAATTTTTCGGACTATACCAAAAATGATATAAAATGTCAAATAGATTGTGCCTCATGTTGAATAACCACTTTTTAACCCCTCAGAGTGACCAAAATTGCCATTTTTACAGAGTTTTGCTTACACAAAAGCTTCAATTTTGACCAATTTCAGGCACATAAATGACTTTAAACACACTTATTTTAGTTGAAAAAGACTTAATTCACATCCAACAGTCGTTTGGAGTCAAAAGATTAAATGTTAAAATTTCATCGATATGGACCATTTTGGGGACGTTCGACAGGTCCGGAGTCATCGTTTTTCATCAGAAAATGAATTCTTCGGACTATACCAAAAATGATTCAAAATGTGAAATGGATCGTGCCTCATGTTGAATAACCACTTTTTAACCCCTCAGAGTGACCAAAATTGCCATTTTTATAGAGTTTTGCTTACTCAAAAGCTTCAATTTTGACCAATTTCAGGCACGTAAATGACTTTAAACACACTTATTTTAGTTGAAAAAGACTTAATTCGCATCCAACAGTCGTTTGGAGTCAAAATATTAAATGTTAAAATTTCATCGATATGGACCATTTTGGGGACATTCGACAGGTCCGGAGTCATCGTTTTTCATCAGAAAATTAATTTTTCAGACTATACCAAAAATGATTCAAAATGTCAAATGGATCGTGCCTCATGTTGAATAACCACTTTTTAACCCCTCAGAGTGACCAAAATTGCCATTTTTACAGAGTTTTGCTTACACAAAAGCTTCAATTTTGACCAATTTCAGGCACATAAATGACTTTAAACACACTTATTTTAGTTGAAAAAGACTTAATTCACATCCAACAGTCGTTTGGAGTCAAAAGATTAAATGTTAAAATTTCATCGATATGGACCATTTTGGGGACGTTCGACAGGTCCGGAGTCATCGTTTTTCATCAGAAAATGAATTTTTCGGACTATATCAAAAATGATTCAAAATGCCAAAGTGATCGGGCCTCATGTTGAATAACGACTTTTTAACCCCTCAGAGTGACCAAAATTGCCATTTTTACAGAGTTTTGCTTACTCAAAAGCTTCAATTTTGACCAATTTCAGGCACATAAATGACTTTAAACACACTTATTTCAGTTGAAAAAGTCCTAATTCACATCCAACAGTCGTTTGGAGTCAAAAGATTAAATGTTAAAATTTCATCGATATGGACCATTTTGGGGACGTCCGACAGGTCCGGAGTCATCGTTTTTCATCAGAAAATGAATTTTTCGGACTATACCAAAAATGATTCAAAATGTCAAATAGATTGTGCCTCATGTTGAATAACCACTTTTTAACCCCTCAGAGTGACCAAAATTGCCATTTTTACAGAGTTTTGCTTACACAAAAGCTTCAATTTTGACCAATTTCAGGCACATAAATGACTTTAAACACACTTATTTTAGTTGAAAAAGACTTAATTCACATCCAACAGTCGTTTGGAGTCAAAAGATTAAATGTTAAAATTTCAGCGATATGGACCATTTTGGGGACGTTCGACAGGTCCGGAGTCATCGTTTTTCATCAGAAAATGAATTCTTCGGACTATACCAAAAATGATTCAAAATGTGAAATGGATCGTGCCTCATGTTGAATAACCACTTTTTAACCCCTCAGAGTGACCAAAATTGCCATTTTTACAGAGTTTTGCTGACACAAAAGCTTCAATTTTGACCAATTTCAGGCACATAAATGACTTTAAACACACGTATTTTAGTTGAAAAAGACTTAATTCGCATCCAACAGTCGTTTGGAGTCAAAATATTAAATGTTAAAATTTCATCGATATGGACCATTTTGGGGACATTCGACAGGTCCGGAGTCATCGTTTTTCATCAGAAAATTAATTTTTCAGACTATACCAAAAATGATTCAAAATGTCAAATGGATCGTGCCTCATGTTGAATAACGACTTTTTAACCCCTCAGAGTGACCAAAAATGCAATTTTTACAGAGTTTTGCTTACTCAAAAGCTTCAATTTTGACCAATTTCAGGCACATAAATGACTTTAAACACACTTATTTTAGTTGAAAAAGTCCTAATTCACATCCAACAGTCGTTTGGAGTCAAAAGATTAAATGTTAAAATTTCATCGATATGGACCATTTTGGGGACGTTCGACAGGTCCGGAGTCATCGTTTTTCATCAGAAAATGAATTTTTCGGACTGTACATAAAATGATTCAAAATGTCAAATGGATCGTGCCTCATGTTGAATAACCACTTTTTAACCCCTCAGAGTGACCAAAATTGCCATTTTTACAGAGTTTTGCTTACACAAAAGCTTCAATTTTGACCAATTTCAGGCACATAAATGACTTTAAACACACTTATTTTAGTTGAAAAAGACTTAATTCATATCCAACAGTCGTTTGGAGTCAAAAGATTAAATGTTAAAATTTCATCGATATGGACCATTTTGGGGACGTTCGACATGTCCGGAGTCATCGTTTTTCAACAGAAAATGAATTTTTCGGACTATACCAAAAATGATTTAAAATGTCAAATTGATCGTGCCTCATGTTGAATAACCACTTTTTAACCCCTCAGAGTGACCAAAATTGCAATTTTTACAGAGTTTTGCTTACTCAAAAGCTTCAATTTTGACCAATTTCAGGCACATAAATGACTTTAAACACACTTATTTTAGTTGAAAAAGACTTAATTCACATCCAACAGTCGTTTGGAGTCAAAAGATTAAATGTTAAAATTTCATCGATATGGACCATTTTGGGGACGTTCGACAGGTCCGGAGTCATCGTTTTTCATCAGAAAATTAATTTTTCAGACTATACCAAAAATGATTCAAAATGTCAAATGGATCGTGCCTCATGTTGAATAACGACTTTTTAACCCCTCAGAGTGACCAAAAATGCCATTTTTACAGAGTTTTGCTTACTCAAAAGCTTCAATTTTGACCAATTTCAGGCACATAAATGACTTTAAACACACTTATTTTAGTTGAAAAAGTCCTAATTCACATCCAACAGTCGTTTGGAGTCAAAAGATTAAATGTTAAAATTTCATCGATATGGACCATTTTGGGGACGTTCTACAGGTCCGGAGTCATCGTTTTTCATCAGAAAATTAATTTTTCAGACTATACCAAAAATGATTCAAAATGTCAAATGGATCGTGCCTCATGTTGAATAACGACTTTTTAACCCCTCAGAGTGACCAAAAATGCCATTTTTACAGAGTTTTGCTTACTCAAAAGCTTCAATTTTGACCAATTTCAGGCACATAAATGACTTTAAACACACTTATTTTAGTTGAAAAAGTCCTAATTCACATCCAACAGTCGTTTGGAGTCAAAAGATTAAATGTTAAAATTTCATCGATATGGACCATTTTGGGGACGTTCGACAGGTCCGGAGTCATCGTTTTTCATCAGAAAATGAATTTTTCGAACTATACCAAAAATGATTCAAAATGTCAAATAGATTGTGCCTCATGTTGAATAACCACTTTTTAACCCCTCAGAGTGACCAAAATTGCCATTTTTACAGAGTTTTGCTTACACAAAAGCTTCAATTTTGACCAATTTCAGGCACATAAATGACTTTAAACACACTTATTTTAGTTGAAAAAGACTTAATTCACATCCAACAGTCGTTTGGAGTCAAAAGATTAAATGTTAAAATGTCATCGATATGGACCATTTTGGGGACGTTCGACAGGTCCGGAGTCATCGTTTTTCATCAGAAAATGAATTCTTCGGACTCTACCAAAAATGATTCAAAATGTGAAATGGATCGTGCCTCATGTTGAATAACCACTTTTTAACCCCTCAGAGTGACCAAAATTGCCATTTTTACAGAGTTTTGCTTACTCAAAAGCTTCAAGTTTGACCAATTTCAGGCACGTAAATGACTTTAAACACACTTATTTTAGTTGAAAAAGACTTAATTCGCATCCAACAGTCGTTTGGAGTCAAAATATTAAATGTTAAAATTTCATCGATATGGACCATTTTGGGGACATTCGACAGGTCCGGAGTCATCGTTTTTCATCAGAAAATAAATTTTTCAGACTATACCAAAAATGATTCAAAATGTCAAATGGATCGTGCCTCATGTTGAATAACCACTTTTTAACCCCTCAGAGTGACCAAAATTGCCATTTTTACAGAGTTTTGCTTACACAAAAGCTTCAATTTTGACCAATTTCAGGCACATAAATGACTTTAAACACACTTATTTTAGTTGAAAAAGTCCTAATTCACATCCAACAGTCGTTTGGAGTCAAAAGATTAAATGTTAAAATTTCATCGATATGGACCATTTTGGGCACGTTCGACAGGTCCGAAGTCATCGTTTTTCATCAGAAAATGAATTTTTCGGACTATACCAAAAATGATTCAAAATGTCAAATAGATTGTGCCTCATGTTGAATAACCACTTTTTAACCCCTCAGAGTGACCAAAATTGCCATTTTTACAGAGTTTTGCTTACTCAAAAGCTTCAATTTTGACCAATTTCAGGCACATAAATGACTTTAAACACACTTATTTTAGTTGAAAAAGTCCTAATTCACATCCAACAGTCGTTTGGAGTCAAAAGATTAAATGTTAAAATTTCATCGATATGGACCATTTTGGGGACGTTCGACAGGTCCGGAGTCATCGTTTTTCATCAGAAAATGAATTTTTCGAACTATACCAAAAATGATTCAAAATGTCAAATAGATTGTGCCTCATGTTGAATAACCACTTTTTAACCCCTCAGAGTGACCAAAATTGCCATTTTTACAGAGTTTTGCTTACACAAAAGCTTCAATTTTGACCAATTTCAGGCACATAAATGACTTTAAACACACTTATTTTAGTTGAAAAAGACTTAATTCACATCCAACAGTCGTTTGGAGTCAAAAGATTAAATGTTAAAATTTCATCGATATGGACCATTTTGGGGACGTTCGACAGGTCCGGAGTCATCGTTTTTCATCAGAAAATGAATTCTTCGGACTCTACCAAAAATGATTCAAAATGTGAAATGGATCGTGCCTCATGTTGAATAACCACTTTTTAACCCCTCAGAGTGACCAAAATTGCCATTTTTACAGAGTTTTGCTTACTCAAAAGCTTCAAGTTTGACCAATTTCAGGCACGTAAATGACTTTAAACACACTTATTTTAGTTGAAAAAGACTTAATTCGCATCCAACAGTCGTTTGGAGTCAAAATATTAAATGTTAAAATTTCATCGATATGGACCATTTTGGGGACATTCGACAGGTCCGGAGTCATCGTTTTTCATCAGAAAATAAATTTTTCAGACTATACCAAAAATGATTCAAAATGTCAAATGGATCGTGCC
The DNA here is from genome assembly GCF_964263255.1 of Lissotriton vulgaris. Classification (NCBI taxonomy): domain Eukaryota; kingdom Metazoa; phylum Chordata; class Amphibia; order Caudata; family Salamandridae; genus Lissotriton; species Lissotriton vulgaris. The sequence goes on along the minus strand of NW_028240631.1, from coordinate 339,592 downwards.
TCATGTTGAATAACCACTTTTTAACCCCTCAGAGTGACCAAAATTGCCATTTTTACAGAGTTTTGCTTACACAAAAGCTTCAATTTTGACCAATTTCAGGCACATAAATGACTTTAAACACACTTATTTTAGTTGAAAAAGTCCTAATTCACATCCAACAGTCGTTTGGAGTCAAAAGATTAAATGTTAAAATTTCAGCGATATGGACCATTTTGGGGACGTTCGACAGGTCCGGAGTCATCGTTTTTCATCAGAAAATGAATTCTTCGGACTATACCAAAAATGATTCAAAATGTGAAATGGATCGTGCCTCATGTTGAATAACCACTTTTTAACCCCTCAGAGTGACCAAAATTGCCATTTTTACAGAGTTTTGCTTACACAAAAGCTTCAATTTTGACCAATTTCAGGCACATAAATGACTTTAAACACACGTATTTTAGTTGAAAAAGACTTAATTCGCATCCAACAGTCGTTTGGAGTCAAAATATTAAATGTTAAAATTTCATCGATATGGACCATTTTGGGGACATTCGACAGGTCCGGAGTCATCGTTTTTCATCAGAAAATTAATTTTTCAGACTATACCAAAAATGATTCAAAATGTCAAATGGATCGTGCCTCATGTTGAATAACGACTTTTTAACCCCTCAGAGTGACCAAAATTGCAATTTTTACAGAGTTTTGCTTACTCAAAAGTTTAAATTTTGTCCAATTTCAGGCACATAAATGACTTTAAACACACTTATTTTAGTTGAAAAAGACTTAATTCGCATCCAACAGTCGTTTGGAGTCAAAAGATTAAATGTTAAAATTTCATCGATATCGACCATTTTGGGGACGTTCGACAGGTCCGGAGTCATCGTTTTTCATCAGAAAATGAATTTTTCGGACTGTACATAAAATGATTCAAAATGTCAAATGGATCGTGCCTCATGTTGAATAACCACTTTTTAACCCCTCAGAGTGACCAAAATTGCCATTTTTACAGAGTTTTGCTTACTCAAAAGCTTCAATTTTGACCAATTTCAGGCACGTAAATGACTTTAAACACACTTATTTTAGTTGAAAAAGACTTAATTCGCATCCAACAGTCGTTTGGAGTCAAAATATTAAATGTTAAAATTTCATCGATATGGACCATTTTGGGGACATTCGACAGGTCCGGAGTCATCGTTTTTCATCAGAAAATTAATTTTTCAGACTATACCAAAAATGATTCAAAATGTCAAATGGATCGTGCCTCATGTTGAATAACCACTTTTTAACCCCTCAGAGTGACCAAAATTGCCATTTTTACAGAGTTTTGCTTACACAAAAGCTTCAATTTTGACCAATTTCAGGCACATAAATGACTTTAAACACACTTATTTTAGTTGAAAAAGACTTAATTCACATCCAACAGTTGTTTGGAGTCAAAAGATTAAATGTTAAAATTTCATCGATATGGACCATTTTGGGGACGTTCGACAGGTCCGGAGTCATCGTTTTCCATCAGAAAATGAATTTTTCGGACTATATCAAAAATGATTCAAAATGCCAATGTGATCGTGCCTCATGTTGAATAACGACTTTTTAACCCCTCAGAGTGACCAAAATTGCCATTTTTACAGAGTTTTGCTTACTCAAAAGCTTCAATTTTGACCAATTTCAGGCACATAAATGACTTTAAACACACTTATTTTAGTTGAAAAAGTCCTAATTCACATCCAACAGTCGTTTGGAGTCAAAAGATTAAATGTTAAAATTTCATCGATATGGACCATTTTGGGGACGTTCGACAGGTCCGGAGTCATCGTTTTTCATCAGAAAATGAATTTTTCGGACTATACCAAAAATGATTCAAAATGTCAAATTGATCGTGCCTCATGTTGAATAACCACTTTTTAACCCCTCTGAGTGACCAAAATTGCAATTTTTACAGAGTTTTGCTTACTCAAAAGTTTAAATTTTGTCCAATTTCAGGCACATAAATGACTTTAAACACACTTATTTTAGTTGAAAAAGTCATAATTCACATCCAACAGTCGTTTGGAGTCAAAAGATTAAATGTTAAAATTTCATCGATATGGACCATTTTGGGGACGTTCGACAGGTCCGGAGTCATCGTTTTTCATCAGAAAATGAATTTTTCGGACTATACCAAAAATGATTCAAAATGTCAAATTGATCGTGCCTCATGTTGAATAACCACCTTTTAACCCCTCAGAGTGACCAAAATTGCAATTTTTACAGAGTTTTGCTTACTCAAAAGCTTCAATTTTTACCAATTTCAGGCACGTAAATGACTTTAAACACACTTATTTTAGTTGAAAAAGACGTAATTCACATCCAACAGTGGTTTGGAGTCAAAAGATTAAATGTTAAAATTTCATCGATATGGACCATTTTGGGGACATTCGACAGGTCCGGAGTCATCGTTTTTCATCAGAAAATGAATTTTTCGGACTATACCAAAAATGATTCAAAATGTCAAATTGATCGTGCCTCATGTTGAATAACCACCTTTTAACCCCTCAGAGTGACCAAAATTGCAATTTTTACAGAGTTTTGCTTACTCAAAAGCTTCAATTTTTACCAATTTCAGGCACATAAATGACTTTAAACACACTTATTTTAGTTGAAAAAGACGTAATTCACATCCAACAGTGGTTTGGAGTCAAAAGATTAAATGTTAAAATTTCATCGATATGGACCATTTTGGGGACGTTCGACAGGTCCGGAGTCATCGTTTTTCATCAGAAAATGAATTTTTCGGACTATACCAAAAATGATTCAAAATGTCAAATGGATCGTGCCTCATGTTGAATAACCACTTTTTAACCCCTCAGAGTGACCAAAATTGCCATTTTTACAGAGTTTTGATAACTCAAAAGCTTCAATTTTGACCAATTTCAGGCACATAAATGACTTTAAACACACTTATTTTAGTTGAAAAAGTCCTAATTCACATCCAACAGTCGTTTGGAGTCAAAAGATTAAATGTTAAAATTTCATCGATATGGACCATTTTGGGGACGTTCGACAGGTCCGGAGTCATCGTTTTTCATCAGAAAATGAATTTTTCGGACTATACCAAAAATGATTCAAAATGTCAAATGGATCGTGCCTCATGTTGAATAACCACTTTTTAACCCCTCAGAGTGACCAAAATTGCCATTTTTACAGAGTTTTGCTTACTCAAAAGCTTCAATTTTGACCAATTTCAGGCACGTAAATGACTTTAAACACACTTATTTTAGTTGAAAAAGACTTAATTCGCATCCAACAGTCGTTTGGAGTCAAAATATTAAATGTTAAAATTTCATCGATATGGACCATTTTGGGGACATTCGACAGGTCCGGAGTCATCGTTTTTCATCAGAAAATTAATTTTTCAGACTATACCAAAAATGATTCAAAATGTCAAATGGATCGTGCCTCATGTTGAATAACCACTTTTTAACCCCTCAGAGTGACCAAAATTGCCATTTTTACAGAGTTTTGCTTACACAAAAGCTTCAATTTTGACCAATTTCAGGCACATAAATGACTTTAAACACACTTATTTTAGTTGAAAAAGACTTAATTCACATCCAACAGTCGTTTGGAGTCAAAAGATTAAATGTTAAAATTTCATCGATATGGACCATTTTGGGGACGTTCGACAGGTCCGGAGTCATCGTTTTCCATCAGAAAATGAATTTTTCGGACTATATCAAAAATGATTCAAAATGCCAATGTGATCGTGCCTCATGTTGAATAACGACTTTTTAACCCCTCAGAGTGACCAAAATTGCCATTTTTACAGAGTTTTGCTTACTCAAAAGCTTCAATTTTGACCAATTTCAGGCACATAAATGACTTTAAACACACTTATTTTAGTTGAAAAAGTCCTAATTCACATCCAACAGTCGTTTGGAGTCAAAAGATTAAATGTTAAAATTTCATCGATATGGACCATTTTGGGGACGTTCGACAGGTCCGGAGTCATCATTTTTCATCAGAAAATGAATTTTTCGGACTATACCAAAAATGATTCAAAATGTCAAATTGATCGTGCCTCATGTTGAATAACCACTTTTTAACCCCTCAGAGTGACCAAAATTGCAATTTTTACACAGTTTTGCTTACTCAAAAGTTTAAATTTTGTCCAATTTCAGGCACATAAATGACTTTAAACACACTTATTTTAGTTGAAAAAGTCATAATTCACATCCAACAGTCGTTTGGAGTCAAAAGATTAAATGTTAAAATTTCATCGATATGGACCATTTTGGGGATGTTCGACAGGTCCGGAGTCATCGTTTTTCATCAGAAAATGAATTTTTCGGACTATACCAAAAATGATTCAAAATGTCAAATTGATCGTGCCTCATGTTGAATAACCACCTTTTAACCCCTCAGAGTGACCTAAATTGCAATTTTTACAGAGTTTTGCTTACTCAAAAGCTTCAATTTTTACCAATTTCAGGCACGTAAATGACTTTAAACACACTTATTTTAGTTGAAAAAGACGTAATTCACATCCAACAGTGGTTTGGAGTCAAAAGATTAAATGTTAAAATTTCATCGATATGGACCATTTTGGGGACGTTCGACAGGTCCGGAGTCATCGTTTTTCATCAGAAAATGAATTTTTCGGACTGTACCAAAAATGATTCAAAATGTCAAATGGATCGTGCCTCATGTTGAATAACCACTTTTTAACCCCTCAGAGTGACCAAAATTGCCATTTTTACAGAGTTTTGCTTACACAAAAGCTTCAATTTTGACCAATTTCAGGCACATAAATGACTTTAAACACACTTATTTTAGTTGAAAAAGACTTAATTCACATCCAACAGTCGTTTGGAGTCAAAAGATTAAATGTTAAAATTTCATCGATATGGACCATTTTGGGGACGTTCGACATGTCCGGAGTCATCGTTTTTCATCAGAAAATGAATTTTTCGGACTATACCAAAAATGATTCAAAATGTCAAATAGATCTTGCCTCATGTTGAATAACCACTTTTTAACCCCTCAGAGTGACCAAAATTGCCATTTTTACAGAGTTTTGCTTACTCAAAAGCTTCAATTTTGACCAATTTCAGGCACGTAAATGACTTAAAACACACTTATTTTAGTTGAAAAAGACTTAATTCACATCCAACAGTGGTTTGGAGTCAAAAGATTAAATGTTAAAATGTCATCGATATGGACCATTTTGGGGACGTTCGACAGGTCCGGAGTCATCGTTTTTCATCAGAAAATGAATTTTTCGGACTGTACCAAAAATGATTCAAAATGTCAAATGGATCGTGCCTCATGTTGAATAACCACTTTTTAACCCCTCAGAGTGACCAAAATTGCCATTTTTACAGAGTTTTGCTCACACAAAAGCTTCAATTTTGACCAATTTCAGGCACATAAATGACTTTAAACACACTTATTTTAGTTGAAAAAGACTTAATTCACATTCAACAGTCGTTTGGAGTCAAAAGATTAAATGTTAAAATTTCATCGATATGGACCATTCTGGGGACGTTCGACAGGTCCGGAGTCATCGTTTTTCATCAGAAAATGAATTTTTCGGACTATATCAAAAATGATTCAAAATGCCAAAGTGATCGTGCCCCATGTTGAATAACGACTTTTTAATCCCTCAGAGTGACCAAAATTGCCATTTTTACAGAGTTTTGCTTACTCAAAAGCTTCAATTTTGACCAATTTCAGGCACATAAAGGACTTTAAACACACTTATTTTAGTTGAGAAAGTCATAATTCACATCCAACAGTCGTTTGGAGTCAAAAGATTAAATGTTAAAATTTCATCGATATGGACCATTTTGGGGACGTTCGACAGGTCCGGAGTCATCGTTTTTCATCAGAAAATGAATTTTTCGGACTATACCAAAAATGATTCAAAATGTCAAATAGATTGTGCCTCATGTTGAATAACCACTTTTTAACCCCTCAGAGTGACCAAAATTGCCATTTTTACAGAGTTTTGCTTACACAAAAGCTTCAATTTTGACCAATTTCAGGCACATAAATGACTTTAAACACACTTATTTTAGTTGAAAAAGACTTAATTCACATTCAACAGTCGTTTGGAGTCAAAAGATTAAATGTTAAAATTTCATCGATATGGACCATTTTGGGGACATTCGACAGGTCCGGAGTCATCGTTTTTCATCAGAAAATTAATTTTTCAGACTATACCAAAAATGATTCAAAATGTCAAATGGATCGTGCCTCATGTTGAATAACCACTTTTTAATCCCTCAGAGTGACCAAAATTGCCATTTTTACAGAGTTTTGCTTACTCAAAAGCTTCAATTTTGACCAATTTCAGGCACATAAAGGACTTTAAACACACTTATTTTAGTTGAGAAAGTCATAATTCACATCCAACAGTCGTTTGAAGTCAAAAGATTAAATGTTAAAATTTCATCGATATGGACCATTTTGGGGACGTTCGACAGGTCCGGAGTCATCGTTTTTCATCAGAAAATGAATTTTTCGGACTATACCAAAAATGATTCAAAATGTCAAATAGATTGTGCCTCATGTTGAATAACCACTTTTTAACCCCTCAGAGTGACCAAAATTGCCATTTTTACAGTTTTGCTTACACAAAAGCTTCAATTTTGACCAATTTCAGGCACATAAATGACTTTAAACACACTTATTTTAGTTGAAAAAGACTTAATTCACATTCAACAGTCGTTTGGAGTCAAAAGATTAAATGTTAAAATTTCATCGACATGGACCATTTTGGGGACGTTCGACAGGTCCGGAGTCATCGTTTTTCATCAGAAAATGAATTTTTCGGACTATACCAAAAATGATTCAAAATGTCAAATAGATTGTGCCTCATGTTGAATAACCACTTTTTAACCCCTCAGAGTGACCAAAATTGCCATTTTTACAGAGTTTTGCTTACACAAAAGCTTCAATTTTGACCAATTTCAGGCACATAAATGACTTTAAACACACTTATTTTAGTTGAAAAAGACTTAATTCACATTCAACAGTCGTTTGGAGTCAAAAGATTAAATGTTAAAATTTCATCGATATGGACCATTTTGGGGACATTCGACAGGTCCGGAGTCATCGTTTTTCATCAGAAAATTAATTTTTCAGACTATACCAAAAATGATTCAAAATGTCAAATGGATCGTGCCTCATGTTGAATAACCACTTTTTAATCCCTCAGAGTGACCAAAATTGCCATTTTTACAGAGTTTTGCTTACTCAAAAGCTTCAATTTTGACCAATTTCAGGCACATAAAGGACTTTAAACACACTTATTTTAGTTGAGAAAGTCATAATTCACATCCAACAGTCGTTTGGAGTCAAAAGATTAAATGTTAAAATTTCATCGATATGGACCATTTTGGGGACGTTCGACAGGTCCGGAGTCATCGTTTTTCATCAGAAAATGAATTTTTCGGACTATACCAAAAATGATTCAAAATGTCAAATAGATTGTGCCTCATGTTGAATAACCACTTTTTAACCCCTCAGAGTGACCAAAATTGCCATTTTTACAGAGTTTTGCTTACACAAAAGCTTCAATTTTGACCAATTTCAGGCACATAAATGACTTTAAACACACTTATTTTAGTTGAAAAAGACTTAATTCACATTCAACAGTCGTTTGGAGTCAAAAGATTAAATGTTAAAATTTCATCGATATGGACCATTTTGGGGACGTTCGACAGGTCCGGAGTCATCGTTTTTCATCAGAAAATGAATTTTTCGGACTATATAAAAAATGATTCAAAATGCCAAAGTGATCGGGCCTCATGTTGAATAACGACTTTTTAACCCCTCAGAGTGACCAAAATTGCCATTTTTACAGAGTTTTGCTTACTCAAAAGCTTCAATTTTGACCAATTTCAGGCACATAAATGACTTTAAACACACTTATTTTAGTTGAAAAAGTCCTAATTCACATCCAACAGTCGTTTGGAGTCAAAAGATTAAATGTTAAAATTTCATCGATATGGACCATTTTGGGGACGTTCGACAGGTCCGGAGTCATCGTTTTTCATCAGAAAATGAATTTTTCGGACTATACCAAAAATGATATAAAATGTCAAATAGATTGTGCCTCATGTTGAATAACCACTTTTTAACCCCTCAGAGTGACCAAAATTGCCATTTTTACAGAGTTTTGCTTACACAAAAGCTTCAATTTTGACCAATTTCAGGCACATAAATGACTTTAAACACACTTATTTTAGTTGAAAAAGACTTAATTCACATCCAACAGTCGTTTGGAGTCAAAAGATTAAATGTTAAAATTTCATCGATATGGACCATTTTGGGGACGTTCGACAGGTCCGGAGTCATCGTTTTTCATCAGAAAATGAATTCTTCGGACTATACCAAAAATGATTCAAAATGTGAAATGGATCGTGCCTCATGTTGAATAACCACTTTTTAACCCCTCAGAGTGACCAAAATTGCCATTTTTATAGAGTTTTGCTTACTCAAAAGCTTCAATTTTGACCAATTTCAGGCACGTAAATGACTTTAAACACACTTATTTTAGTTGAAAAAGACTTAATTCGCATCCAACAGTCGTTTGGAGTCAAAATATTAAATGTTAAAATTTCATCGATATGGACCATTTTGGGGACATTCGACAGGTCCGGAGTCATCGTTTTTCATCAGAAAATTAATTTTTCAGACTATACCAAAAATGATTCAAAATGTCAAATGGATCGTGCCTCATGTTGAATAACCACTTTTTAACCCCTCAGAGTGACCAAAATTGCCATTTTTACAGAGTTTTGCTTACACAAAAGCTTCAATTTTGACCAATTTCAGGCACATAAATGACTTTAAACACACTTATTTTAGTTGAAAAAGACTTAATTCACATCCAACAGTCGTTTGGAGTCAAAAGATTAAATGTTAAAATTTCATCGATATGGACCATTTTGGGGACGTTCGACAGGTCCGGAGTCATCGTTTTTCATCAGAAAATGAATTTTTCGGACTATATCAAAAATGATTCAAAATGCCAAAGTGATCGGGCCTCATGTTGAATAACGACTTTTTAACCCCTCAGAGTGACCAAAATTGCCATTTTTACAGAGTTTTGCTTACTCAAAAGCTTCAATTTTGACCAATTTCAGGCACATAAATGACTTTAAACACACTTATTTTAGTTGAAAAAGTCCTAATTCACATCCAACAGTCGTTTGGAGTCAAAAGATTAAATGTTAAAATTTCATCGATATGGACCATTTTGGGGACGTCCGACAGGTCCGGAGTCATCGTTTTTCATCAGAAAATGAATTTTTCGGACTATACCAAAAATGATTCAAAATGTCAAATAGATTGTGCCTCATGTTGAATAACCACTTTTTAACCCCTCAGAGTGACCAAAATTGCCATTTTTACAGAGTTTTGCTTACACAAAAGCTTCAATTTTGACCAATTTCAGGCACATAAATGACTTTAAACACACTTATTTTAGTTGAAAAAGACTTAATTCACATCCAACAGTCGTTTGGAGTCAAAAGATTAAATGTTAAAATTTCAGCGATATGGACCATTTTGGGGACGTTCGACAGGTCCGGAGTCATCGTTTTTCATCAGAAAATGAATTCTTCGGACTATACCAAAAATGATTCAAAATGTGAAATGGATCGTGCCTCATGTTGAATAACCACTTTTTAACCCCTCAGAGTGACCAAAATTGCCATTTTTACAGAGTTTTGCTTACTCAAAAGCTTCAATTTTGACCAATTTCAGGCACATAAATGACTTTAAACACACTTATTTTAGTTGAAAAAGTCCTAATTCACATCCAACAGTCGTTTGGAGTCAAAAGATTAAATGTTAAAATTTCATCGATATGGACCATTTTGGGGACGTTCGACAGGTCCGGAGTCATCGTTTTTCATCAGAAAATGAATTTTTCGGACTATACCAAAAATGATATAAAATGTCAAATAGATTGTGCCTCATGTTGAATAACCACTTTTTAACCCCTCAGAGTGACCAAAATTGCCATTTTTACAGAGTTTTGCTTACACAAAAGCTTCAATTTTGACCAATTTCAGGCACATAAATGACTTTAAACACACTTATTTTAGTTGAAAAAGACTTAATTCACATCCAACAGTCGTTTGGAGTCAAAAGATTAAATGTTAAAATTTCATCGATATGGACCATTTTGGGGACGTTCGACAGGTCCGGAGTCATCGTTTTTCATCAGAAAATGAATTCTTCGGACTATACCAAAAATGATTCAAAATGTGAAATGGATCGTGCCTCATGTTGAATAACCACTTTTTAACCCCTCAGAGTGACCAAAATTGCCATTTTTATAGAGTTTTGCTTACTCAAAAGCTTCAATTTTGACCAATTTCAGGCACGTAAATGACTTTAAACACACTTATTTTAGTTGAAAAAGACTTAATTCGCATCCAACAGTCGTTTGGAGTCAAAATATTAAATGTTAAAATTTCATCGATATGGACCATTTTGGGGACATTCGACAGGTCCGGAGTCATCGTTTTTCATCAGAAAATTAATTTTTCAGACTATACCAAAAATGATTCAAAATGTCAAATGGATCGTGCCTCATGTTGAATAACCACTTTTTAACCCCTCAGAGTGACCAAAATTGCCATTTTTACAGAGTTTTGCTTACACAAAAGCTTCAATTTTGACCAATTTCAGGCACATAAATGACTTTAAACACACTTATTTTAGTTGAAAAAGACTTAATTCACATCCAACAGTCGTTTGGAGTCAAAAGATTAAATGTTAAAATTTCATCGATATGGACCATTTTGGGGACGTTCGACAGGTCCGGAGTCATCGTTTTTCATCAGAAAATGAATTTTTCGGACTATATCAAAAATGATTCAAAATGCCAAAGTGATCGGGCCTCATGTTGAATAACGACTTTTTAACCCCTCAGAGTGACCAAAATTGCCATTTTTACAGAGTTTTGCTTACTCAAAAGCTTCAATTTTGACCAATTTCAGGCACATAAATGACTTTAAACACACTTATTTTAGTTGAAAAAGTCCTAATTCACATCCAACAGTCGTTTGGAGTCAAAAGATTAAATGTTAAAATTTCATCGATATGGACCATTTTGGGGACGTCCGACAGGTCCGGAGTCATCGTTTTTCATCAGAAAATGAATTTTTCGGACTATACCAAAAATGATTCAAAATGTCAAATAGATTGTGCCTCATGTTGAATAACCACTTTTTAACCCCTCAGAGTGACCAAAATTGCCATTTTTACAGAGTTTTGCTTACACAAAAGCTTCAATTTTGACCAATTTCAGGCACATAAATGACTTTAAACACACTTATTTTAGTTGAAAAAGACTTAATTCACATCCAACAGTCGTTTGGAGTCAAAAGATTAAATGTTAAAATTTCAGCGATATGGACCATTTTGGGGACGTTCGACAGGTCCGGAGTCATCGTTTTTCATCAGAAAATGAATTCTTCGGACTATACCAAAAATGATTCAAAATGTGAAATGGATCGTGCCTCATGTTGAATAACCACTTTTTAACCCCTCAGAGTGACCAAAATTGCCATTTTTACAGAGTTTTGCTGACACAAAAGCTTCAATTTTGACCAATTTCAGGCACATAAATGACTTTAAACACACGTATTTTAGTTGAAAAAGACTTAATTCGCATCCAACAGTCGTTTGGAGTCAAAATATTAAATGTTAAAATTTCATCGATATGGACCATTTTGGGGACATTCGACAGGTCCGGAGTCATCGTTTTTCATCAGAAAATTAATTTTTCAGACTATACCAAAAATGATTCAAAATGTCAAATGGATCGTGCCTCATGTTGAATAACGACTTTTTAACCCCTCAGAGTGACCAAAAATGCCATTTTTACAGAGTTTTGCTTACTCAAAAGCTTCAATTTTGACCAATTTCAGGCACATAAATGACTTTAAACACACTTATTTTAGTTGAAAAAGTCCTAATTCACATCCAACAGTCGTTTGGAGTCAAAAGATTAAATGTTAAAATTTCATCGATATGGACCATTTTGGGGACGTTCGACAGGTCCGGAGTCATCGTTTTTCATCAGAAAATGAATTTTTCGGACTGTACATAAAATGATTCAAAATGTCAAATGGATCGTGCCTCATGTTGAATAACCACTTTTTAACCCCTCAGAGTGACCAAAATTGCCATTTTTACAGAGTTTTGCTTACACAAAAGCTTCAATTTTGACCAATTTCAGGCACATAAATGACTTTAAACACACTTATTTTAGTTGAAAAAGACTTAATTCATATCCAACAGTCGTTTGGAGTCAAAAGATTAAATGTTAAAATTTCATCGATATGGACCATTTTGGGGACGTTCGACATGTCCGGAGTCATCGTTTTTCAACAGAAAATGAATTTTTCGGACTATACCAAAAATGATTTAAAATGTCAAATTGATCGTGCCTCATGTTGAATAACCACTTTTTAACCCCTCAGAGTGACCAAAATTGCAATTTTTACAGAGTTTTGCTTACTCAAAAGCTTCAATTTTGACCAATTTCAGGCACATAAATGACTTTAAACACACTTATTTTAGTTGAAAAAGACTTAATTCACATCCAACAGTCGTTTGGAGTCAAAAGATTAAATGTTAAAATTTCATCGATATGGACCATTTTGGGGACGTTCGACAGGTCCGGAGTCATCGTTTTTCATCAGAAAATTAATTTTTCAGACTATACCAAAAATGATTCAAAATGTCAAATGGATCGTGCCTCATGTTGAATAACGACTTTTTAACCCCTCAGAGTGACCAAAAATGCCATTTTTACAGAGTTTTGCTTACTCAAAAGCTTCAATTTTGACCAATTTCAGGCACATAAATGACTTTAAACACACTTATTTTAGTTGAAAAAGTCCTAATTCACATCCAACAGTCGTTTGGAGTCAAAAGATTAAATGTTAAAATTTCATCGATATGGACCATTTTGGGGACGTTCTACAGGTCCGGAGTCATCGTTTTTCATCAGAAAATTAATTTTTCAGACTATACCAAAAATGATTCAAAATGTCAAATGGATCGTGCCTCATGTTGAATAACGACTTTTTAACCCCTCAGAGTGACCAAAAATGCCATTTTTACAGAGTTTTGCTTACTCAAAAGCTTCAATTTTGACCAATTTCAGGCACATAAATGACTTTAAACACACTTATTTTAGTTGAAAAAGTCCTAATTCACATCCAACAGTCGTTTGGAGTCAAAAGATTAAATGTTAAAATTTCATCGATATGGACCATTTTGGGGACGTTCGACAGGTCCGGAGTCATCGTTTTTCATCAGAAAATGAATTTTTCGAACTATACCAAAAATGATTCAAAATGTCAAATAGATTGTGCCTCATGTTGAATAACCACTTTTTAACCCCTCAGAGTGACCAAAATTGCCATTTTTACAGAGTTTTGCTTACACAAAAGCTTCAATTTTGACCAATTTCAGGCACATAAATGACTTTAAACACACTTATTTTAGTTGAAAAAGACTTAATTCACATCCAACAGTCGTTTGGAGTCAAAAGATTAAATGTTAAAATGTCATCGATATGGACCATTTTGGGGACGTTCGACAGGTCCGGAGTCATCGTTTTTCATCAGAAAATGAATTCTTCGGACTCTACCAAAAATGATTCAAAATGTGAAATGGATCGTGCCTCATGTTGAATAACCACTTTTTAACCCCTCAGAGTGACCAAAATTGCCATTTTTACAGAGTTTTGCTTACTCAAAAGCTTCAAGTTTGACCAATTTCAGGCACGTAAATGACTTTAAACACACTTATTTTAGTTGAAAAAGACTTAATTCGCATCCAACAGTCGTTTGGAGTCAAAATATTAAATGTTAAAATTTCATCGATATGGACCATTTTGGGGACATTCGACAGGTCCGGAGTCATCGTTTTTCATCAGAAAATAAATTTTTCAGACTATACCAAAAATGATTCAAAATGTCAAATGGATCGTGCCTCATGTTGAATAACCACTTTTTAACCCCTCAGAGTGACCAAAATTGCCATTTTTACAGAGTTTTGCTTACACAAAAGCTTCAATTTTGACCAATTTCAGGCACATAAATGACTTTAAACACACTTATTTTAGTTGAAAAAGTCCTAATTCACATCCAACAGTCGTTTGGAGTCAAAAGATTAAATGTTAAAATTTCATCGATATGGACCATTTTGGGCACGTTCGACAGGTCCGAAGTCATCGTTTTTCATCAGAAAATGAATTTTTCGGACTATACCAAAAATGATTCAAAATGTCAAATAGATTGTGCCTCATGTTGAATAACCACTTTTTAACCCCTCAGAGTGACCAAAATTGCCATTTTTACAGAGTTTTGCTTACACAAAAGCTTCAATTTTGACCAATTTCAGGCACATAAATGACTTTAAACACACTTATTTTAGTTGAAAAAGACTTAATTCACATCCAACAGTCGTTTGGAGTCAAAAGATTAAATGTTAAAATTTCAGCGATATGGACCATTTTGGGGACGTTCGACAGGTCCGGAGTCATCGTTTTTCATCAGAAAATGAATTCTTCGGACTATACCAAAAATGATTCAAAATGTGAAATGGATCGTGCCTCATGTTGAATAACCACTTTTTAACCCCTCAGAGTGACCAAAATTGCCATTTTTACAGAGTTTTGCTTACACAAAAGCTTCAATTTTGACCAATTTCAGGCACATAAATGACTTTAAACACACGTATTTTAGTTGAAAAAGACTTAATTCGCATCCAACAGTCGTTTGGAGTCAAAATATTAAATGTTAAAATTTCATCGATATGGACCATTTTGGGGACATTCGACAGGTCCGGAGTCATCGTTTTTCATCAGAAAATTAATTTTTCAGACTATACCAAAAATGATTCAAAATGTCAAATGGATCGTGCCTCATGTTGAATAACGACTTTTTAACCCCTCAGAGTGACCAAAATTGCAATTTTTACAGAGTTTTGCTTACTCAAAAGTTTAAATTTTGTCCAATTTCAGGCACATAAATGACTTTAAACACACTTATTTTAGTTGAAAAAGACTTAATTCGCATCCAACAGTCGTTTGGAGTCAAAAGATTAAATGTTAAAATTTCATCGATATCGACCATTTTGGGGACGTTCGACAGGTCCGGAGTCATCGTTTTTCATCAGAAAATGAATTTTTCGGACTGTACATAAAATGATTCAAAATGTCAAATGGATCGTGCCTCATGTTGAATAACCACTTTTTAACCCCTCAGAGTGACCAAAATTGCCATTTTTACAGAGTTTTGCTTACTCAAAAGCTTCAATTTTGACCAATTTCAGGCACGTAAATGACTTTAAACACACTTATTTTAGTTGAAAAAGACTTAATTCGCATCCAACAGTCGTTTGGAGTCAAAATATTAAATGTTAAAATTTCATCGATATGGACCATTTTGGGGACATTCGACAGGTCCGGAGTCATCGTTTTTCATCAGAAAATTAATTTTTCAGACTATACCAAAAATGATTCAAAATGTCAAATGGATCGTGCCTCATGTTGAATAACCACTTTTTAACCCCTCAGAGTGACCAAAATTGCCATTTTTACAGAGTTTTGCTTACACAAAAGCTTCAATTTTGACCAATTTCAGGCACATAAATGACTTTAAACACACTTATTTTAGTTGAAAAAGACTTAATTCACATCCAACAGTTGTTTGGAGTCAAAAGATTAAATGTTAAAATTTCATCGATATGGACCATTTTGGGGACGTTCGACAGGTCCGGAGTCATCGTTTTCCATCAGAAAATGAATTTTTCGGACTATATCAAAAATGATTCAAAATGCCAATGTGATCGTGCCTCATGTTGAATAACGACTTTTTAACCCCTCAGAGTGACCAAAATTGCCATTTTTACAGAGTTTTGCTTACTCAAAAGCTTCAATTTTGACCAATTTCAGGCACATAAATGACTTTAAACACACCTATTTTAGTTGAAAAAGTCCTAATTCACATCCAACAGTCGTTTGGAGTCAAAAGATTAAATGTTAAAATTTCATCGATATGGACCATTTTGGGGACGTTCGACAGGTCCGGAGTCATCGTTTTTCATCAGAAAATGAATTTTTCGGACTATACCAAAAATGATTCAAAATGTCAAATTGATCGTGCCTCATGTTGAATAACCACTTTTTAACCCCTCTGAGTGACCAAAATTGCAATTTTTACAGAGTTTTGCTTACTCAAAAGTTTAAATTTTGTCCAATTTCAGGCACATAAATGACTTTAAACACACTTATTTTAGTTGAAAAAGTCATAATTCACATCCAACAGTCGTTTGGAGTCAAAAGATTAAATGTTAAAATTTCATCGATATGGACCATTTTGGGGACGTTCGACAGGTCCGGAGTCATCGTTTTTCATCAGAAAATGAATTTTTCGGACTATACCAAAAATGATTCAAAATGTCAAATTGATCGTGCCTCATGTTGAATAACCACCTTTTAACCCCTCAGAGTGACCAAAATTGCAATTTTTACAGAGTTTTGCTTACTCAAAAGCTTCAATTTTTACCAATTTCAGGCACGTAAATGACTTTAAACACACTTATTTTAGTTGAAAAAGACGTAATTCACATCCAACAGTGGTTTGGAGTCAAAAGATTAAATGTTAAAATTTCATCGATATGGACCATTTTGGGGACATTCGACAGGTCCGGAGTCATCGTTTTTCATCAGAAAATGAATTTTTCGGACTATACCAAAAATGATTCAAAATGTCAAATTGATCGTGCCTCATGTTGAATAACCACCTTTTAACCCCTCAGAGTGACCAAAATTGCAATTTTTACAGAGTTTTGCTTACTCAAAAGCTTCAATTTTTACCAATTTCAGGCACATAAATGACTTTAAACACACTTATTTTAGTTGAAAAAGACGTAATTCACATCCAACAGTGGTTTGGAGTCAAAAGATTAAATGTTAAAATTTCATCGATATGGACCATTTTGGGGATGTTCGACAGGTCCGGAGTCATCGTTTTTCATCAGAAAATGAATTTTTCGGACTATACCAAAAATGATTCAAAATGTCAAATGGATCGTGCCTCATGTTGAATAACCACTTTTTAACCCCTCAGAGTGACCAAAATTGCCATTTTTACAGAGTTTTGCTTACTCAAAAGCTTCAATTTTGACCAATTTCAGGCACATAAATGACTTTAAACACACTTATTTTAGTTGAAAAAGTCCTAATTCACATCCAACAGTCGTTTGGAGTCAAAAGATTAAATGTTAAAATTTCATCGATATGGACCATTTTGGGGACGTTCGACAGGTCCGGAGTCATCGTTTTTCATCAGAAAATGAATTTTTCGGACTATACCAAAAATGATTCAAAATGTCAAATGGATCGTGCCTCATGTTGAATAACCACTTTTTAACCCCTCAGAGTGACCAAAATTGCCATTTTTACAGAGTTTTGCTTACTCAAAAGCTTCAATTTTGACCAATTTCAGGCACGTAAATGACTTTAAACACACTTATTTTAGTTGAAAAAGACTTAATTCGCATCCAACAGTCGTTTGGAGTCAAAATATTAAATGTTAAAATTTCATCGATATGGACCATTTTGGGGACATTCGACAGGTCCGGAGTCATCGTTTTTCATCAGAAAATTAATTTTTCAGACTATACCAAAAATGATTCAAAATGTCAAATGGATCGTGCCTCATGTTGAATAACCACTTTTTAACCCCTCAGAGTGACCAAAATTGCCATTTTTACAGAGTTTTGCTTACACAAAAGCTTCAATTTTGACCAATTTCAGGCACATAAATGACTTTAAACACACTTATTTTAGTTGAAAAAGACTTAATTCACATCCAACAGTCGTTTGGAGTCAAAAGATTAAATGTTAAAATTTCATCGATATGGACCATTTTGGGGACGTTCGACAGGTCCGGAGTCATCGTTTTCCATCAGAAAATGAATTTTTCGGACTATATCAAAAATGATTCAAAATGCCAATGTGATCGTGCCTCATGTTGAATAACGACTTTTTAACCCCTCAGAGTGACCAAAATTGCCATTTTTACAGAGTTTTGCTTACTCAAAAGCTTCAATTTTGACCAATTTCAGGCACATAAATGACTTTAAACACACTTATTTTAGTTGAAAAAGTCCTAATTCACATCCAACAGTCGTTTGGAGTCAAAAGATTAAATGTTAAAATTTCATCGATATGGACCATTTTGGGGACGTTCGACAGGTCCGGAGTCATCATTTTTCATCAGAAAATGAATTTTTCGGACTATACCAAAAATGATTCAAAATGTCAAATTGATCGTGCCTCATGTTGAATAACCACTTTTTAACCCCTCAGAGTGACCAAAATTGCAATTTTTACACAGTTTTGCTTACTCAAAAGTTTAAATTTTGTCCAATTTCAGGCACATAAATGACTTTAAACACACTTATTTTAGTTGAAAAAGTCATAATTCACATCCAACAGTCGTTTGGAGTCAAAAGATTAAATGTTAAAATTTCATCGATATGGACCATTTTGGGGACGTTCGACAGGTCCGGAGTCATCGTTTTTCATCAGAAAATGAATTTTTCGGACTATACCAAAAATGATTCAAAATGTCAAATTGATCGTGCCTCATGTTGAATAACCACCTTTTAACCCCTCAGAGTGACCTAAATTGCAATTTTTACAGAGTTTTGCTTACTCAAAAGCTTCAATTTTTACCAATTTCAGGCACGTAAATGACTTTAAACACACTTATTTTAGTTGAAAAAGACGTAATTCACATCCAACAGTGGTTTGGAGTCAAAAGATTAAATGTTAAAATTTCATCGATATGGACCATTTTGGGGACGTTCGACAGGTCCGGAGTCATCGTTTTTCATCAGAAAATGAATTTTTCGGACTGTACCAAAAATGATTCAAAATGTCAAATAGATCTTGCCTCATGTTGAATAACCACTTTTTAACCCCTCAGAGTGACCAAAATTGCCATTTTTACAGAGTTTTGCTTACTCAAAAGCTTCAATTTTGACCAATTTCAGGCACGTAAATGACTTAAAACACACTTATTTTAGTTGAAAAAGACTTAATTCACATCCAACAGTGGTTTGGAGTCAAAAGATTAAATGTTAAAATGTCATCGATATGGACCATTTTGGGGACGTTCGACAGGTCCGGAGTCATCGTTTTTCATCAGAAAATGAATTTTTCGGACTGTACCAAAAATGATTCAAAATGTCAAATGGATCGTGCCTCATGTTGAATAACCACTTTTTAACCCCTCAGAGTGACCAAAATTGCCATTTTTACAGAGTTTTGCTCACACAAAAGCTTCAATTTTGACCAATTTCAGGCACATAAATGACTTTAAACACACTTATTTTAGTTGAAAAAGACTTAATTCACATTCAACAGTCGTTTGGAGTCAAAAGATTAAATGTTAAAATTTCATCGATATGGACCATTCTGGGGACGTTCGACAGGTCCGGAGTCATCGTTTTTCATCAGAAAATGAATTTTTCGGACTATATCAAAAATGATTCAAAATGCCAAAGTGATCGTGCCTCATGTTGAATAACGACTTTTTAATCCCTCAGAGTGACCAAAATTGCCATTTTTACAGAGTTTTGCTTACTCAAAAGCTTCAATTTTGACCAATTTCAGGCACATAAAGGACTTTAAACACACTTATTTTAGTTGAGAAAGTCATAATTCACATCCAACAGTCGTTTGGAGTCAAAAGATTAAATGTTAAAATTTCATCGATATGGACCATTTTGGGGACGTTCGACAGGTCCGGAGTCATCGTTTTTCATCAGAAAATGAATTTTTCGGACTATACCAAAAATGATTCAAAATGTCAAATAGATTGTGCCTCATGTTGAATAACCACTTTTTAACCCCTCAGAGTGACCAAAATTGCCATTTTTACAGAGTTTTGCTTACACAAAAGCTTCAATTTTGACCAATTTCAGGCACATAAATGACTTTAAACACACTTATTTTAGTTGAAAAAGACTTAATTCACATTCAACAGTCGTTTGGAGTCAAAAGATTAAATGTTAAAATTTCATCGATATGGACCATTTTGGGGACATTCGACAGGTCCGGAGTCATCGTTTTTCATCAGAAAATTAATTTTTCAGACTATACCAAAAATGATTCAAAATGTCAAATGGATCGTGCCTCATGTTGAATAACCACTTTTTAATCCCTCAGAGTGACCAAAATTGCCATTTTTACAGAGTTTTGCTTACTCAAAAGCTTCAATTTTGACCAATTTCAGGCACATAAAGGACTTTAAACACACTTATTTTAGTTGAGAAAGTCATAATTCACATCCAACAGTCGTTTGAAGTCAAAAGATTAAATGTTAAAATTTCATCGATATGGACCATTTTGGGGACGTTCGACAGGTCCGGAGTCATCGTTTTTCATCAGAAAATGAATTTTTCGGACTATACCAAAAATGATTCAAAATGTCAAATAGATTGTGCCTCATGTTGAATAACCACTTTTTAACCCCTCAGAGTGACCAAAATTGCCATTTTTACAGAGTTTTGCTTACACAAAAGCTTCAATTTTGACCAATTTCAGGCACATAAATGACTTTAAACACACTTATTTTAGTTGAAAAAGACTTAATTCACATTCAACAGTCGTTTGGAGTCAAAAGATTAAATGTTAAAATTTCATCGACATGGACCATTTTGGGGACGTTCGACAGGTCCGGAGTCATCGTTTTTCATCAGAAAATGAATTTTTCGGACTATACCAAAAATGATTCAAAATGTCAAATAGATTGTGCCTCATGTTGAATAACCACTTTTTAACCCCTCAGAGTGACCAAAATTGCCATTTTTACAGAGTTTTGCTTACACAAAAGCTTCAATTTTGACCAATTTCAGGCACATAAATGACTTTAAACACACTTATTTTAGTTGAAAAAGACTTAATTCACATTCAACAGTCGTTTGGAGTCAAAAGATTAAATGTTAAAATTTCATCGATATGGACCATTTTGGGGACATTCGACAGGTCCGGAGTCATCGTTTTTCATCAGAAAATTAATTTTTCAGACTATACCAAAAATGATTCAAAATGTCAAATGGATCGTGCCTCATGTTGAATAACCACTTTTTAATCCCTCAGAGTGACCAAAATTGCCATTTTTACAGAGTTTTGCTTACTCAAAAGCTTCAATTTTGACCAATTTCAGGCACATAAAGGACTTTAAACACACTTATTTTAGTTGAGAAAGTCATAATTCACATCCAACAGTCGTTTGGAGTCAAAAGATTAAATGTTAAAATTTCATCGATATGGACCATTTTGGGGACGTTCGACAGGTCCGGAGTCATCGTTTTTCATCAGAAAATGAATTTTTCGGACTATACCAAAAATGATTCAAAATGTCAAATAGATTGTGCCTCATGTTGAATAACCACTTTTTAACCCCTCAGAGTGACCAAAATTGCCATTTTTACAGAGTTTTGCTTACACAAAAGCTTCAATTTTGACCAATTTCAGGCACATAAATGACTTTAAACACACTTATTTTAGTTGAAAAAGACTTAATTCACATTCAACAGTCGTTTGGAGTCAAAAGATTAAATGTTAAAATTTCATCGATATGGACCATTTTGGGGACGTTCGACAGGTCCGGAGTCATCGTTTTTCATCAGAAAATGAATTTTTCGGACTATATAAAAAATGATTCAAAATGCCAAAGTGATCGGGCCTCATGTTGAATAACGACTTTTTAACCCCTCAGAGTGACCAAAATTGCCATTTTTACAGAGTTTTGCTTACTCAAAAGCTTCAATTTTGACCAATTTCAGGCACATAAATGACTTTAAACACACTTATTTTAGTTGAAAAAGTCCTAATTCACATCCAACAGTCGTTTGAAGTCAAAAGATTAAATGTTAAAATTTCATCGATATGGACCATTTTGGGGACGTTCGACAGGTCCGGAGTCATCGTTTTTCATCAGAAAATGAATTTTTCGGACTATACCAAAAATGATATAAAATGTCAAATAGATTGTGCCTCATGTTGAATAACCACTTTTTAACCCCTCAGAGTGACCAAAATTGCCATTTTTACAGAGTTTTGCTTACACAAAAGCTTCAATTTTGACCAATTTCAGGCACATAAATGACTTTAAACACACTTATTTTAGTTGAAAAAGACTTAATTCACATCCAACAGTCGTTTGGAGTCAAAAGATTAAATGTTAAAATTTCATCGATATGGACCATTTTGGGGACGTTCGACAGGTCCGGAGTCATCGTTTTTCATCAGAAAATGAATTCTTCGGACTATACCAAAAATGATTCAAAATGTGAAATGGATCGTGCCTCATGTTGAATAACCACTTTTTAACCCCTCAGAGTGACCAAAATTGCCATTTTTATAGAGTTTTGCTTACTCAAAAGCTTCAATTTTGACCAATTTCAGGCACGTAAATGACTTTAAACACACTTATTTTAGTTGAAAAAGACTTAATTCGCATCCAACAGTCGTTTGGAGTCAAAATATTAAATGTTAAAATTTCATCGATATGGACCATTTTGGGGACATTCGACAGGTCCGGAGTCATCGTTTTTCATCAGAAAATTAATTTTTCAGACTATACCAAAAATGATTCAAAATGTCAAATGGATCGTGCCTCATGTTGAATAACCACTTTTTAACCCCTCAGAGTGACCAAAATTGCCATTTTTACAGAGTTTTGCTTACACAAAAGCTTCAATTTTGACCAATTTCAGGCACATAAATGACTTTAAACACACTTATTTTAGTTGAAAAAGACTTAATTCACATCCAACAGTCGTTTGGAGTCAAAAGATTAAATGTTAAAATTTCATCGATATGGACCATTTTGGGGACGTTCGACAGGTCCGGAGTCATCGTTTTTCATCAGAAAATGAATTTTTCGGACTATATCAAAAATGATTCAAAATGCCAAAGTGATCGGGCCTCATGTTGAATAACGACTTTTTAACCCCTCAGAGTGACCAAAATTGCCATTTTTACAGAGTTTTGCTTACTCAAAAGCTTCAATTTTGACCAATTTCAGGCACATAAATGACTTTAAACACACTTATTTTAGTTGAAAAAGTCCTAATTCACATCCAACAGTCGTTTGGAGTCAAAAGATTAAATGTTAAAATTTCATCGATATGGACCATTTTGGGGACGTCCGACAGGTCCGGAGTCATCGTTTTTCATCAGAAAATGAATTTTTCGGACTATACCAAAAATGATTCAAAATGTCAAATAGATTGTGCCTCATGTTGAATAACCACTTTTTAACCCCTCAGAGTGACCAAAATTGCCATTTTTACAGAGTTTTGCTTACACAAAAGCTTCAATTTTGACCAATTTCAGGCACATAAATGACTTTAAACACACTTATTTTAGTTGAAAAAGACTTAATTCACATCCAACAGTCGTTTGGAGTCAAAAGATTAAATGTTAAAATTTCAGCGATATGGACCATTTTGGGGACGTTCGACAGGTCCGGAGTCATCGTTTTTCATCAGAAAATGAATTCTTCGGACTATACCAAAAATGATTCAAAATGTGAAATGGATCGTGCCTCATGTTGAATAACCACTTTTTAACCCCTCAGAGTGACCAAAATTGCCATTTTTACAGAGTTTTGCTGACACAAAAGCTTCAATTTTGACCAATTTCAGGCACATAAATGACTTTAAACACACGTATTTTAGTTGAAAAAGACTTAATTCGCATCCAACAGTCGTTTGGAGTCAAAATATTAAATGTTAAAATTTCATCGATATGGACCATTTTGGGGACATTCGACAGGTCCGGAGTCATCGTTTTTCATCAGAAAATTAATTTTTCAGACTATACCAAAAATGATTCAAAATGTCAAATGGATCGTGCCTCATGTTGAATAACGACTTTTTAACCCCTCAGAGTGACCAAAAATGCCATTTTTACAGAGTTTTGCTTACTCAAAAGCTTCAATTTTGACCAATTTCAGGCACATAAATGACTTTAAACACACTTATTTTAGTTGAAAAAGTCCTAATTCACATCCAACAGTCGTTTGGAGTCAAAAGATTAAATGTTAAAATTTCATCGATATGGACCATTTTGGGGACGTTCGACAGGTCCGGAGTCATCGTTTTTCATCAGAAAATGAATTTTTCGAACTATACCAAAAATGATTCAAAATGTCAAATAGATTGTGCCTCATGTTGAATAACCACTTTTTAACCCCTCAGAGTGACCAAAATTGCCATTTTTACAGAGTTTTGCTTACACAAAAGCTTCAATTTTGACCAATTTCAGGCACATAAATGACTTTAAACACACTTATTTTAGTTGAAAAAGACTTAATTCACATCCAACAGTCGTTTGGAGTCAAAAGATTAAATGTTAAAATTTCATCGATATGGACCATTTTGGGGACGTTCGACAGGTCCGGAGTCATCGTTTTTCATCAGAAAATGAATTCTTCGGACTATACCAAAAATGATTCAAAATGTGAAATGGATCGTGCCTCATGTTGAATAACCACTTTTTAACCCCTCAGAGTGACCAAAATTGCCATTTTTACAGAGTTTTGCTTACTCAAAAGCTTCAATTTTGACCAATTTCAGGCACGTAAATGACTTTAAACACACTTATTTTAGTTGAAAAAGACTTAATTCGCATCCAACAGTCGTTTGGAGTCAAAATATTAAATGTTAAAATTTCATCGATATGGACCATTTTGGGGACATTCGACAGGTCCGGAGTCATCGTTTTTCATCAGAAAATTAATTTTTCAGACTATACCAAAAATGATTCAAAATGTCAAATGGATCGTGCCTCATGTTGAATAACCACTTTTTAACCCCTCAGAGTGACCAAAATTGCCATTTTTACAGAGTTTTGCTTACACAAAAGCTTCAATTTTGACCAATTTCAGGCACATAAATGACTTTAAACACACTTATTTTAGTTGAAAAAGACTTAATTCACATCCAACAGTCGTTTGGAGTCAAAAGATTCATTAAATGTTAAAATTTCATCGATATGGACCATTTTGGGGACGTTCGACAGGTCCGGAGTCATCGTTTTTCATCAGAAAATGAATTTTTTGGACTATATCAAAAATGATTCAAAATGCCAAAGTGATCGGGCCTCATGTTGAATAACGACTTTTTAACCCCTCAGAGTGACCAAAATTGCCATTTTTACAGAGTTTTGCTTACTCAAAAGCTTCAATTTTGACCAATTTCAGGCACATAAATGACTTTAAACACACTTATTTTAGTTGAAAAAGTCCTAATTCACATCCAACAGTCGTTTGGAGTCAAAAGATTAAATGTTAAAATTTCATCGATATGGACCATTTTGGGGACGTTCGACAGGTCCGAAGTCATCGTTTTTCATCAGAAAATGAATTTTTCGGACTATACCAAAAATGATTCAAAATGTCAAATAGATTGTGCCTCATGTTGAATAACCACTTTTTAACCCCTCAGAGTGACCAAAATTGCCATTTTTACAGAGTTTTGCTTACACAAAAGCTTCAATTTTGACCAATTTCAGGCACATAAATGACTTTAAACACACTTATTTTAGTTGAAAAAGACTTAATTCACATCCAACAGTCGTTTGGAGTCAAAAGATTAAATGTTAAAATTTCAGCGATATAGACCATTTTGGGGACGTTCGACAGGTCCGGAGTCATCGTTTTTCATCAGAAAATGAATTCTTCGGACTATACCAAAAATGATTCAAAATGTGAAATGGATCGTGCCTCATGTTGAATAACCACTTTTTAACCCCTCAGAGTGACCAAAATTGCCATTTTTACAGAGTTTTGCTTACACAAAAGCTTCAATTTTGACCAATTTCAGGCACATAAATGACTTTAAACACACGTATTTTAGTTGAAAAAGACTTAATTCGCATCCAACAGTCGTTTGGAGTCAAAATATTAAATGTTAAAATTTCATCGATATGGACCATTTTGGGGACGTTCGACAGGTCCGGAGTCATCGTTTTTCATCAGAAAATGAATTTTTCGAACTATACCAAAAATGATTCAAAATGTCAAATAGATTGTGCCTCATGTTGAATAACGACTTTTTAACCCCTCAGAGTGACCAAAATTGCCATTTTTACAGAGTTTTGCTTACACAAAAGCTTCAATTTTGACCAATTTCAGGCACATAAATGACTTTAAACACACTTATTTTAGTTGAAAAAGACTTAATTCATATCCAACAGTCGTTTGGAGTCAAAAGATTAAATGTTAAAATTTCATCGATATGGACCATTTTGGGGACATTCGACATGTCCGGAGTCATCGTTTTTCATCAGAAAATGAATTTTTCGGACTATACCAAAAATGATTCAAAATGTCAAATTGATCGTGCCTCATGTTGAATAACCACTTTTTAACCCCTCAGAGTGACCAAAATTGCAATTTTTACAGAGTTTTGCTTACTCAAAAGTTTAAATTTTGACCAATTTCAGGCACATAAATGACTTTAAACACACTTATTTTAGTTGAAAAAGTCATAATTCACATCCAACAGTCGTTTGGAGTCAAAAGATTAAATGTTAAAATTTCATCGATATGGACCATTTTCGGGACGTTCGACAGGTCCGGAGTTATCGTTTTTCATCAGAAAATGAATTTTTCGGACTATACCAAAAATGATTCAAAATGTCAAATAGATCGTGCCTCATGTTGAATAACCACTTTTTAACCCCTCAGAGTGACCAAAATTGCAATTTTTACAGAGTTTTGCTTACTCAAAAGCTTCAATTTTGACCAATTTCAGGCACGTAAATGACTTTAAACACACTTATTTTAGTTGAAAAAGACGTAATTCACATCCAACAGTGGTTTGGAGTCAAAAGATTAAATGTTAAAATTTCATCGATATGGACCATTTTGGGGACGTTCGACAGGTCCGGAGTCATCGTTTTTCATCAGAAAATGAATTTTTCGGACTGTACCAAAAATGATTCAAAATGTCAAATGGATCGTGCCTCATGTTGAATAACCACTTTTTAACCCCTCAGAGTGACCAAAATTGCCATTTTTACAGAGTTTTGCTTACACAAAAGCTTCAATTTTGACCAATTTCAGGCACATAAATGACTTTAAACACACTTATTTTAGTTGAAAAAGACTTAATTCACATTCAACAGTCGTTTGGAGTCTAAAGATTAAATGTTAAAATTTCATCGATATGGACCATTTTGGGGACGTTCGACAGGTCCGGAGTCATCGTTTTTCATCAGAAAATGAATTTTTCAGACTGTACATAAAATGATTCAAAATGTCAAATGGATCATGCCTCATGTTGAATAACCACTTTTTAACCCCTCAGAGTGACCAAAATTGCCATTTTTACAGAGTTTTGCTTACTCAAAAGCTTCAATTTTGACCAATTTCAGGCACGTAAATGACTTTAAACCCACTTATTTTAGTTGAAAAAGACTTAATTCGCATCCAACAGTCGTTTGGAGTCAAAATATTAAATGTTAAAATTTCATCGATATGGACCATTTTGTGGACATTCGACAGGTCCGGAGTCATCGTTTTTCATCAGAAAATTAATTTTTCAGACTATACCAAAAATGATTCAAAATGTCAAATGGATCGTGCCTCATGTTGAAGAACGACTTTTTAACCCCTCAGAGTGACCAAAATTGCCATTTTTACAGAGTTTTGCTTACTCAAAAGCTTCAATTTTGACCAATTTCAGGCACATAAATGACTTTAAACACACTTATTTTAGTTGAAAAAGTCCTAATTCACATCCAACAGTCGTTTGGAGTCAAAAGATTAAATGTTAAAATTTCATCGATATGTACCATTTTGGGGACGTTCGACAGGTCCGGAGTCATCGTTTTTCATCAGAAAATGAATTTTTCGGACTATACCAAAAATGATTCAAAATGTCAAATAGATTGTGCCTCATGTTGAATAACCACTTTTTAACCCCTCAGAGTGACCAAAATTGCCATTTTTACAGAGTTTTGCTTACACAAAAGCTTCAATTTTGACCAATTTCAGGCACATAAATGACTTTAAACACACTTATTTTAGTTGAAAAAGACTTAATTCACATCCAACAGTCGTTTGGAGTCAAAAGATTAAATGTTAAAATTTCATCGATATGGACCATTTTGGGGACGTTCGACAGGTCCGGAGTCATCGTTTTTCATCAGAAAATGAATTCTTCGGACTATACCAAAAATGATTCAAAATGTGAAATGGATCGTGCCTCATGTTGAATAACCACTTTTTAACCCCTCAGAGTGACCAAAATTGCCATTTTTACAGAGTTTTGCTTACTCAAAAGCTTCAATTTTGACCAATTTCAGGCACGTAAATGACTTTAAACCCACTTATTTTAGTTGAAAAAGACTTAATTCGCATCCAACAGTCGTTTGGAGTCAAAATATTAAATGTTAAAATTTCATCGATATGGACCATTTTGGGGACATTCGACAGGTCCGGAGTCATCGTTTTTCATCAGAAAATTAATTTTTCAGACTATACCAAAAATGATTCAAAATGCCAAATGGATCGTGCCTCATGTTAAATAACCACTTTTTAACCCCTCAGAGTGACCAAAATTGCCATTTTTACAGAGTTTTGCTTACACAAAAGCTTCAATTTTGACCAATTTCAGGCACATAAATGACTTTAAACACACTTATTTTAGTTGAAAAAGACTTAATTCACATCCAACAGTCGTTTGGAGTCAAAAGATTAAATGTTAAAATTTCATCGATATGGACCATTTTGGGGACGATCGACAGGTCCGGAGTCATCGTTTTTCATCAGAAAATGAATTTTTCGGACTATATCAAAAATGATTCAAAATGCCAAAGTGATCGTGCCTCATGTTGAATAACGACTTTTTAACCCCTCAGAGTGACCAAAATTGCCATTTTTACAGAGTTTTGCTTACTCAAAAGCTTCAATTTTGACCAATTTCAGGCACATAACTGACTTTAAACACACTTATTTTAGTTGAAAAAGTCCTAATTCACATCCAACAGTCGTTTGGAGTCAAAAGATTAAATGTTAAAATTTCATCGATATGGACCATTTTGGGGACGTTCGACAGGTCCGGAGTCATCGTTTTTCATCAGAAAATGAATTTTTCGGACTATACCAAAAATGATTCAAAATGTCAAATAGATTGTGCCTCATGTTGAATAACCACTTTTTAACCCCTCAGAGTGACCAAAATTGCCATTTTTACAGAGTTTTGCTTACTCAAAAGCTTCAATTTTGACCAATTTCAGGCACGTAAATGACTTTAAACCCACTTATTTTAGTTGAAAAAGACTTAATTCGCATCCAACAGTCGTTTGGAGTCAAAATATTAAATGTTAAAATTTCATCGATATGGACCATTTTGGGGACATTCGACAGGTCCGGAGTCATCGTTTTTCATCAGAAAATTAATTTTTCAGACTATACCAAAAATGATTCAAAATGTCAAATGGATCGTGCCTCATGTTGAAGAACGACTTTTTAACCCCTCAGAGTGACCAAAATTGCCATTTTTACAGAGTTTTGCTTACTCAAAAGCTTCAATTTTGACCAATTTCAGGCACATAAATGACTTTAAACACACTTATTTTAGTTGAAAAAGTCCTAATTCACATCCAACAGTCGTTTGGAGTCAAAAGATTAAATGTTAAAATTTCATCGATATGGACCATTTTGGGGACGTTCGACAGGTCCGGAGTCATCGTTTTTCATCAGAAAATGAATTTTTCGGACTATACCAAAAATGATTCAAAATGTCAAATAGATTGTGCCTCATGTTGAATAACCACTTTTTAACCCCTCAGAGTGACCAAAATTGCCATTTTTACAGAGTTTTGCTTACACAAAAGCTTCAATTTTGACCAATTTCAGGCACATAAATGACTTTAAACACACTTATTTTAGTTGAAAAAGACTTAATTCACATCCAACAGTCGTTTGGAGTCAAAAGATTAAATGTTAAAATTTCATCGATATGGACCATTTTGGGGACGTTCGACAGGTCCGGAGTCATCGTTTTTCATCAGAAAATGAATTCTTCGGACTATACCAAAAATGATTCAAAATGTGAAATGGATCGTGCCTCATGTTGAATAACCACTTTTTAACCCCTCAGAGTGACCAAAATTGCCATTTTTACAGAGTTTTGCTTACTCAAAAGCTTCAATTTTGACCAATTTCAGGCACGTAAATGACTTTAAACACACTTATTTTAGTTGAAAAAGACTTAATTCGCATCCAACAGTCGTTTGGAGTCAAAATATTAAATGTTAAAATTTCATCGATATGGACCATTTTGGGGACATTCGACAGGTCCGGAGTCATCGTTTTTCATCAGAAAATTAATTTTTCAGACTATACCAAAAATGATTCAAAATGCCAAATGGATCGTGCCTCATGTTAAATAACCACTTTTTAACCCCTCAGAGTGACCAAAATTGCCATTTTTACAGAGTTTTGCTTACACAAAAGCTTCAATTTTGACCAATTTCAGGCACATAAATGACTTTAAACACACTTATTTTAGTTGAAAAAGACTTAATTCACATCCAACAGTCGTTTGGAGTCAAAAGATTAAATGTTAAAATTTCATCGATATGGACCATTTTGGGGACGATCGACAGGTCCGGAGTCATCGTTTTTCATCAGAAAATGAATTTTTCGGACTATATCAAAAATGATTCAAAATGCCAAAGTGATCGTGCCTCATGTTGAATAACGACTTTTTAACCCCTCAGAGTGACCAAAATTGCCATTTTTACAGAGTTTTGCTTACTCAAAAGCTTCAATTTTGACCAATTTCAGGCACATAACTGACTTTAAACACACTTATTTTAGTTGAAAAAGTCCTAATTCACATCCAACAGTCGTTTGGAGTCAAAAGATTAAATGTTAAAATTTCATCGATATGGACCATTTTGGGGACGTTCGACAGGTCCGGAGTCATCGTTTTTCATCAGAAAATGAATTTTTCGGACTATACCAAAAATGATTCAAAATGTCAAATAGATTGTGCCTCATGTTGAATAACCACTTTTTAACCCCTCAGAGTGACCAAAATTGCCATTTTTACAGAGTTTTGCTTACACAATAGCTACAATTTTGACCAATTTCAGGCACATAAATGACTTTAAACACACTTATTTTAGTTGAAAAAGACTTAATTCACATCCAACAGTCGTTTGGAGTCAAAAGATTAAATGTTAAAATTTCATCGATATGGACCATTTTGGGGACGTTCGACAGGTCCTGAGTCATCGTTTTTCATCAGAAAATGAATTCTTCGGACTATACCAAAAATGATTCAAAATGTCAAATGGATCGTGCCTCATGTTGAATAACCACTTTTTAACCCCTCAGAGTGACCAAAATTGCCATTTTTACAGAGTTTTGCTTACACAAAAGCTTCAATTTTGACCAATTTCAGGCACATAAATGACTTTAAACACACTTATTTTAGTTGAAAAAGACTTAATTCACATCCAACAGTCGTTTGGAGTCAAAAGATTAAATGTTAAAATTTCATCGATATGGACCATTTTGGGGATGTTCGACAGGTCCGGAGTCATCGTTTTTCATCAGAAAATGAATTCTTCGGACTATACCAAAAATGATTCAAAATGTGAAATGGATCGTGCCTCATGTTGAATAACCACTTTTTAACCCCTCAGAGTGACCAAAATTGCCATTTTTACAGAGTTTTGCTTACTCAAAAGCTTCAATTTTGACCAATTTCAGGCACGTAAATGACTTTAAACACACTTATTTTAGTTGAAAAAGACTTAATTCGCATCCAACAGTCGTTTGGAGTCAAAATATTAAATGTTAAAATTTCATCGATATGGACCATTTTGGGGACATTCGACAGGTCCGGAGTCATCGTTTTTCATCAGAAAATTAATTTTTCAGACTATACCAAAAATGATTCAAAATGTCAAATGGATCGTGCCTCATGTTAAATAACCACTTTTTAACCCCTCAGAGTGACCAAAATTGCCATTTTTACAGAGTTTTGCTTACACAAAAGCTTCAATTTTGACCAATTTCAGGCACATAAATGACTTTAAACACACTTATTTTAGTTGAAAAAGACTTAATTCACATCCAACAGTCGTTTGGAGTCAAAAGATTAAATGTTAAAATTTCATCGATATGGACCATTTTGGGGACGATCGACAGGTCCGGAGTCATCGTTTTTCATCAGAAAATGAATTTTTCGGACTATATCAAAAATGATTCAAAATGCCAAAGTGATCGTGCCTCATGTTGAATAACGACTTTTTAACCCCTCAGAGTGACCAAAATTGCCATTTTTACAGAGTTTTGCTTACTCAAAAGCTTCAATTTTGACCAATTTCAGGCACATAAATGACTTTAAACACACTTATTTTAGTTGAAAAAGACTTAATTCACATCCAACAGTCGTTTGGAGTCAAAAGATTAAATGTTAAAAATTCATCGATATGGACCATTTTGGGGACGTTCGACAGGTCCTGAGTCATCGTTTTTCATCAGAAAATGAATTCTTCGGACTATACCAAAAATGATTCAAAATGTCAAATGGATCGTGCCTCATGTTGAATAACCACTTTTTAACCCCTCAGAGTGACCAAAATTGCCATTTTTACAGAGTTTTGCTTACACAAAAGCTTCAATTTTGACCAATTTCAGGCACATAAATGACTTTAAACACACTTATTTTAGTTGAAAAAGACTTAATTCACATTCAACAGTCGTTTGGAGTCAAAAGATTAAATGTTAAAATTTCATCGATATGGACCATTTTGGGGACGTTCGACAGGTCCGGAGTCATTGTTTTTCATCAGAAAATGAATTTTTCGGACTATATCAAAAATGATTCAAAATGCCAAAGTGATCGGGCCTCATGTTGAATAACGACTTTTTAACCCCTCAGAGTGACCAAAATTGCCATTTTTACAGAGTTTTGCTTACTCAAAAGCTTCAATTTTGACCAATTTCAGGCACATAAATGACTTTAAACACACTTATTTTAGTTGAAAAAGTCCTACTTCACATCCAACAGTCGTTTGGAGTCAAAAGATTAAATGTTAAAATTTCATCGATATGGACCATTTTGGGGACGTTCGACAGGTCCGAAGTCATCGTTTTTCATCAGAAAATGAATTTTTCGGACTATACCAAAAATGATTCAAAATGTCAAATAGATTGTGCCTCATGTTGAATAACCACTTTTTAACCCCTCAGAGTGACCAAAATTGCCATTTTTACAGAGTTTTGCTTACACAAAAGCTTCAATTTTGACCAATTTCAGGCACATAAATGACTTTAAACACACTTATTTTAGTTGAAAAAGACTTAATTCACATCCAACAGTCGTTTGGAGTCAAAAGATTAAATGTTAAAATTTCAGCGATATGGACCATTTTGGGGACTGTCGTCCGGAGTCATCGTTTTTCATCAGAAAATGAATTCTTCGGACTATACCAAAAATGATTCAAAATGTGAAATGGATCGTGCCTCATGTTGAATAACCACTTTTTAACCCCTCAGAGTGACCAAAATTGCCATTTTTACAGAGTTTTGCTTACACAAAAGCTTCAATTTTGACCAATTTCAGGCACATAAATGACTTTAAACACACGTATTTTAGTTGAAAAAGACTTAATTCGCATCCAACAGTCGTTTGGAGTCAAAATATTAAATGTTAAAATTTCATCGATATGGACCATTTTGGGGACGTTCGACAGGTCCGGAGTCATCGTTTTTCATCAGAAAATGAATTTTTCGAACTATACCAAAAATGATTCAAAATGTCAAATAGATTGTGCCTCATGTTGAATAACGACTTTTTAACCCCTCAGAGTGACCAAAATTGCCATTTTTACAGAGTTTTGCTTACACAAAAGCTTCAATTTTGACCAATTTCAGGCACATAAATGACTTTAAACACACTTATTTTAGTTGAAAAAGACTTAATTCATATCCAACAGTCGTTTGGAGTCAAAAGATTAAATGTTAAAATTTCATCGATATGGACCATTTTGGGGACATTCGACATGTCCGGAGTCATCGTTTTTCATCAGAAAATGAATTTTTCGGACTATACCAAAAATGATTCAAAATGTCAAATTGATCGTGCCTCATGTTGAATAACCACTTTTTAACCCCTCAGAGTGACCAAAATTGCAATTTTTACAGAGTTTTGCTTACTCAAAAGTTTAAATTTTGACCAATTTCAGGCACATAAATGACTTTAAACACACTTATTTTAGTTGAAAAAGTCATAATTCACATCCAACAGTCGTTTGGAGTCAAAAGATTAAATGTTAAAATTTCATCGATATGGACCATTTTCGGGACGTTCGACAGGTCCGGAGTTATCGTTTTTCATCAGAAAATGAATTTTTCGGACTATACCAAAAATGATTCAAAATGTCAAATAGATCGTGCCTCATGTTGAATAACCACTTTTTAACCCCTCAGAGTGACCAAAATTGCAATTTTTACAGAGTTTTGCTTACTCAAAAGCTTCAATTTTGACCAATTTCAGGCACGTAAATGACTTTAAACACACTTATTTTAGTTGAAAAAGACGTAATTCACATCCAACAGTGGTTTGGAGTCAAAAGATTAAATGTTAAAATTTCATCGATATGGACCATTTTGGGGACGTTCGACAGGTCCGGAGTCATCGTTTTTCATCAGAAAATGAATTTTTCGGACTGTACCAAAAATGATTCAAAATGTCAAATGGATCGTGCCTCATGTTGAATAACCACTTTTTAACCCCTCAGAGTGACCAAAATTGCCATTTTTACAGAGTTTTGCTTACACAAAAGCTTCAATTTTGACCAATTTCAGGCACATAAATGACTTTAAACACACTTATTTTAGTTGAAAAAGACTTAATTCACATCCAACAGTGGTTTGGAGTCAAAAGATTAAATGTTAAAATTTCATCGATATGGACCATTTTGGGGACGTTCGACAGGTCCGGAGTCATCGTTTTTCATCAGAAAATGAATTTTTCGGACTGTACCAAAAATGATTCAAAATGTCAAATGGATCGTGCCTCATGTTGAATAACCACTTTTTAACCCCTCAGAGTGACCAAAATTGCCATTTTTACAGAGTTTTGCTTACACAAAAGCTTCAATTTTGACCAATTTCAGGCACATAAATGACTTTAAACACACTTATTTTAGTTGAAAAAGACTTAATTCACATCCAACAGTCGTTTGGAGTCAAAAGATTAAATGTTAAAATTTCATCGATATGGACCATTTTGGGGACGATCGACAGGTCCGGAGTCATCGTTTTTCATCAGAAAATGAATTTTTCGGACTATATCAAAAATGATTCAAAATGCCAAAGTGATCGTGCCTCATGTTGAATAACGACTTTTTAACCCCTCAGAGTGACCAAAATTGCCATTTTTACAGAGTTTTGCTTACTCAAAAGCTTCAATTTTGACCAATTTCAGGCACATAAATGACTTTAAACACACTTATTTTAGTTGAAAAA
Organism: Lissotriton vulgaris; assembly: GCF_964263255.1. Lineage (NCBI taxonomy): Eukaryota > Metazoa > Chordata > Amphibia > Caudata > Salamandridae > Lissotriton > Lissotriton vulgaris. The sequence goes on along the minus strand of NW_028240631.1, from coordinate 304,001 downwards.
GACTTAATTCACATCCAACAGTCGTTTGGAGTCAAAAGATTAAATGTTAAAAATTCATCGATATGGACCATTTTGGGGACGTTCGACAGGTCCTGAGTCATCGTTTTTCATCAGAAAATGAATTCTTCGGACTATACCAAAAATGATTCAAAATGTCAAATGGATCGTGCCTCATGTTGAATAACCACTTTTTAACCCCTCAGAGTGACCAAAATTGCCATTTTTACAGAGTTTTGCTTACACAAAAGCTTCAATTTTGACCAATTTCAGGCACATAAATGACTTTAAACACACTTATTTTAGTTGAAAAAGACTTAATTCACATTCAACAGTCGTTTGGAGTCAAAAGATTAAATGTTAAAATTTCATCGATATGGACCATTTTGGGGACGTTCGACAGGTCCGGAGTCATTGTTTTTCATCAGAAAATGAATTTTTCGGACTGTACATAAAATGATTCAAAATGTCAAATGGATCGTGCCTCATGTTGAATAACCACTTTTTAACCCCTCAGAGTGACCAAAATTGCCATTTTTACAGAGTTTTGCTTACTCAAAAGCTTCAATTTTGACCAATTTCAGGCACGTAAATGACTTTAAACACACTTATTTTAGTTGAAAAAGACTTAATTCGCATCCAACAGTCGTTTGGAGTCAAAATATTAAATGTTAAAATTTCATCGATATGGACCATTTTGGGGACATTCGACAGGTCCGGAGTCATCGTTTTTCATCAGAAAATTAATTTTTCAGACTATACCAAAAATGATTCAAAATGTCAAATGGATCGTGCCTCATGTTGAATAACGACTTTTTAACCCCTCAGAGTGACCAAAAATGCCATTTTTACAGAGTTTTGCTTACTCAAAAGCTTCAATTTTGACCAATTTCAGGCACATAAATGACTTTAAACACACTTATTTTAGTTGAAAAAGTCCTAATTCACATCCAACAGTCGTTTGGAGTCAAAAGATTAAATGTTAAAATTTCATCGATATGGACCATTTTGGGGACGTTCGACAGGTCCGGAGTCATCGTTTTTCATCAGAAAATGAATTTTTCGAACTATACCAAAAATGATTCAAAATGTCAAATAGATTGTGCCTCATGTTGAATAACGACTTTTTAACCCCTCAGAGTGACCAAAATTGCCATTTTTACAGAGTTTTGCTTACACAAAAGCTTCAATTTTGACCAATTTCAGGCACATAAATGACTTTAAACACACTTATTTTAGTTGAAAAAGTCATAATTCACATCCAACAGTCGTTTGGAGTCAAAAGATTAAATGTTAAAATTTCATCGATATGGACCATTTTCGGGACGTTCGACAGGTCCGGAGTTATCGTTTTTCATCAGAAAATGAATTTTTCGGACTATACCAAAAATGATTCAAAATGTCAAATAGATCGTGCCTCATGTTGAATAACCACTTTTTAACCCCTCAGAGTGACCAAAATTGCAATTTTTACAGAGTTTTGCTTACTCAAAAGCTTCAATTTTGACCAATTTCAGGCACGTAAATGACTTTAAACACACTTATTTTAGTTGAAAAAGACGTAATTCACATCCAACAGTGGTTTGGAGTCAAAAGATTAAATGTTAAAATTTCATCGATATGGACCATTTTGGGGACGTTCGACAGGTCCGGAGTCATCGTTTTTCATCAGAAAATGAATTTTTCGGACTGTACCAAAAATGATTCAAAATGTCAAATGGATCGTGCCTCATGTTGAATAACCACTTTTTAACCCCTCAGAGTGACCAAAATTGCCATTTTTACAGAGTTTTGCTTACACAAAAGCTTCAATTTTGACCAATTTCAGGCACATAAATGACTTTAAACACACTTATTTTAGTTGAAAAAGACTTAATTCACATCCAACAGTGGTTTGGAGTCAAAAGATTAAATGTTAAAATTTCATCGATATGGACCATTTTGGGGACGTTCGACAGGTCCGGAGTCATCGTTTTTCATCAGAAAATGAATTTTTCGGACTGTACCAAAAATGATTCAAAATGTCAAATGGATCGTGCCTCATGTTGAATAACCACTTTTTAACCCCTCAGAGTGACCAAAATTGCCATTTTTACAGAGTTTTGCTTACACAAAAGCTTCAATTTTGACCAATTTCAGGCACATAAATGACTTTAAACACACTTATTTTAGTTGAAAAAGACTTAATTCACATCCAACAGTCGTTTGGAGTCAAAAGATTAAATGTTAAAATTTCATCGATATGGACCATTTTGGGGACGATCGACAGGTCCGGAGTCATCGTTTTTCATCAGAAAATGAATTTTTCGGACTATATCAAAAATGATTCAAAATGCCAAAGTGATCGTGCCTCATGTTGAATAACGACTTTTTAACCCCTCAGAGTGACCAAAATTGCCATTTTTACAGAGTTTTGCTTACTCAAAAGCTTCAATTTTGACCAATTTCAGGCACATAAATGACTTTAAACACACTTATTTTAGTTGAAAAAGACTTAATTCACATCCAACAGTCGTTTGGAGTCAAAAGATTAAATGTTAAAAATTCATCGATATGGACCATTTTGGGGACGTTCGACAGGTCCTGAGTCATCGTTTTTCATCAGAAAATGAATTCTTCGGACTATACCAAAAATGATTCAAAATGTCAAATGGATCCTGCCTCATGTTGAATAACCACTTTTTAACCCCTCAGAGTGACCAAAATTGCCATTTTTACAGAGTTTTGCTTACACAAAAGCTTCAATTTTGACCAATTTCAGGCACATAAATGACTTTAAACACACTTATTTTAGTTGAAAAAGACTTAATTCACATTCAACAGTCGTTTGGAGTCAAAAGATTAAATGTTAAAATTTCATCGATATGGACCATTTTGGGGACGTTCGACAGGTCCGGAGTCATTGTTTTTCATCAGAAAATGAATTTTTCGGACTGTACATAAAATGATTCAAAATGTCAAATGGATCGTGCCTCATGTTGAATAACCACTTTTTAACCCCTCAGAGTGACCAAAATTGCCATTTTTACAGAGTTTTGCTTACTCAAAAGCTTCAATTTTGACCAATTTCAGGCACGTAAATGACTTTAAACACACTTATTTTAGTTGAAAAAGACTTAATTCGCATCCAACAGTCGTTTGGAGTCAAAATATTAAATGTTAAAATTTCATCGATATGGACCATTTTGGGGACATTCGACAGGTCCGGAGTCATCGTTTTTCATCAGAAAATTAATTTTTCAGACTATACCAAAAATGATTCAAAATGTCAAATGGATCGTGCCTCATGTTAAATAACCACTTTTTAACCCCTCAGAGTGACCAAAATTGCCATTTTTACAGAGTTTTGCTTACACAAAAGCTTCAATTTTGACCAATTTCAGGCACATAAATGACTTTAAACACACTTATTTTAGTTGAAAAAGACTTAATTCACATCCAACAGTCGTTTGGAGTCAAAAGATTAAATGTTAAAATTTCATCGATATGGACCATTTTGGGGACGATCGACAGGTCCGGAGTCATCGTTTTTCATCAGAAAATGAATTTTTCGGACTATATCAAAAATGATTCAAAATGCCAAAGTGATCGTGCCTCATGTTGAATAACGACTTTTTAACCCCTCAGAGTGACCAAAATTGCAATTTTTACAGAGTTTTGCTTACTCAAAAGCTTCAATTTTGACCAATTTCAGGCACATAAATGACTTTAAACACACTTATTTTAGTTGAAAAAGACTTAATTCACATTCAACAGTCGTTTGGAGTCTAAAGATTAAATGTTAAAATTTCATCGATATGGACCATTTTGGGGACGTTCGACAGGTCCGGAGTCATCGTTTTTCATCAGAAAATGAATTTTTCAGACTGTACATAAAATGATTCAAAATGTCAAATGGATCATGCCTCATGTTGAATAACCACTTTTTAACCCCTCAGAGTGACCAAAATTGCCATTTTTACAGAGTTTTGCTTACTCAAAAGCTTCAATTTTGACCAATTTCAGGCACGTAAATGACTTTAAACCCACTTATTTTAGTTGAAAAAGACTTAATTCGCATCCAACAGTCGTTTGGAGTCAAAATATTAAATGTTAAAATTTCATCGATATGGACCATTTTGGGGACATTCGACAGGTCCGGAGTCATCGTTTTTCATCAGAAAATTAATTTTTCAGACTATACCAAAAATGATTCAAAATGTCAAATGGATCGTGCCTCATGTTGAAGAACGACTTTTTAACCCCTCAGAGTGACCAAAATTGCCATTTTTACAGAGTTTTGCTTACTCAAAAGCTTCAATTTTGACCAATTTCAGGCACATAAATGACTTTAAACACACTTATTTTAGTTGAAAAAGTCCTAATTCACATCCAACAGTCGTTTGGAGTCAAAAGATTAAATGTTAAAATTTCATCGATATGGACCATTTTGGGGACGTTCGACAGGTCCGGAGTCATCGTTTTTCATCAGAAAATGAATTTTTCGGACTATACCAAAAATGATTCAAAATGTCAAATAGATTGTGCCTCATGTTGAATAACCACTTTTTAACCCCTCAGAGTGACCAAAATTGCCATTTTTACAGAGTTTTGCTTACACAAAAGCTTCAATTTTGACCAATTTCAGGCACATAAATGACTTTAAACACACTTATTTTAGTTGAAAAAGACTTAATTCACATCCAACAGTCGTTTGGAGTCAAAAGATTAAATGTTAAAATTTCATCGATATGGACCATTTTGGGGACGTTCGACAGGTCCGGAGTCATCGTTTTTCATCAGAAAATGAATTCTTCGGACTATACCAAAAATGATTCAAAATGTGAAATGGATCGTGCCTCATGTTGAATAACCACTTTTTAACCCCTCAGAGTGACCAAAATTGCCATTTTTACAGAGTTTTGCTTACTCAAAAGCTTCAATTTTGACCAATTTCAGGCACGTAAATGACTTTAAACACACTTATTTTAGTTGAAAAAGACTTAATTCGCATCCAACAGTCGTTTGGAGTCAAAATATTAAATGTTAAAATTTCATCGATATGGACCATTTTGGGGACATTCGACAGGTCCGGAGTCATCGTTTTTCATCAGAAAATTAATTCTTCAGACTATACCAAAAATGATTCAAAATGCCAAATGGATCGTGCCTCATGTTAAATAACCACTTTTTAACCCCTCAGAGTGACCAAAATTGCCATTTTTACAGAGTTTTGCTTACACAAAAGCTTCAATTTTGACCAATTTCAGGCACATAAATGACTTTAAACACACTTATTTTAGTTGAAAAAGACTTAATTCACATCCAACAGTCGTTTGGAGTCAAAAGATTAAATGTTAAAATTTCATCGATATGGACCATTTTGGGGACGATCGACAGGTCCGGAGTCATCGTTTTTCATCAGAAAATGAATTTTTCGGACTATATCAAAAATGATTCAAAATGCCAAAGTGATCGTGCCTCATGTTGAATAACGACTTTTTAACCCCTCAGAGTGACCAAAATTGCCATTTTTACAGAGTTTTGCTTACTCAAAAGCTTCAATTTTGACCAATTTCAGGCACATAACTGACTTTAAACACACTTATTTTAGTTGAAAAAGTCCTAATTCACATCCAACAGTCGTTTGGAGTCAAAAGATTAAATGTTAAAATTTCATCGATATGGACCATTTTGGGGACGTTCGACAGGTCCGGAGTCATCGTTTTTCATCAGAAAATGAATTTTTCGGACTATACCAAAAATGATTCAAAATGTCAAATAGATTGTGCCTCATGTTGAATAACCACTTTTTAACCCCTCAGAGTGACCAAAATTGCCATTTTTACAGAGTTTTGCTTACACAATAGCTACAATTTTGACCAATTTCAGGCACATAAATGACTTTAAACACACTTATTTTAGTTGAAAAAGACTTAATTCACATCCAACAGTCGTTTGGAGTCAAAAGATTAAATGTTAAAATTTCATCGATATGGACCATTTTGGGGACGTTCGACAGGTCCTGAGTCATCGTTTTTCATCAGAAAATGAATTCTTCGGACTATACCAAAAATGATTCAAAATGTCAAATGGATCGTGCCTCATGTTGAATAACCACTTTTTAACCCCTCAGAGTGACCAAAATTGCCATTTTTACAGAGTTTTGCTTACACAAAAGCTTCAATTTTGACCAATTTCAGGCACATAAATGACTTTAAACACACTTATTTTAGTTGAAAAAGACTTAATTCACATCCAACAGTCGTTTGGAGTCAAAAGATTAAATGTTAAAATTTCATCGATATGGACCATTTTGGGGATGTTCGACAGGTCCGGAGTCATCGTTTTTCATCAGAAAATGAATTCTTCGGACTATACCAAAAATGATTCAAAATGTGAAATGGATCGTGCCTCATGTTGAATAACCACTTTTTAACCCCTCAGAGTGACCAAAATTGCCATTTTTACAGAGTTTTGCTTACTCAAAAGCTTCAATTTTGACCAATTTCAGGCACGTAAATGACTTTAAACACACTTATTTTAGTTGAAAAAGACTTAATTCGCATCCAACAGTCGTTTGGAGTCAAAATATTAAATGTTAAAATTTCATCGATATGGACCATTTTGGGGACATTCGACAGGTCCGGAGTCATCGTTTTTTTCATCAGAAAATTAATTTTTCAGACTATACCAAAAATGATTCAAAATGTCAAATGGATCGTGCCTCATGTTAAATAACCACTTTTTAACCCCTCAGAGTGACCAAAATTGCCATTTTTACAGAGTTTTGCTTACACAAAAGCTTCAATTTTGACCAATTTCAGGCACATAAATGACTTTAAACACACTTATTTTAGTTGAAAAAGACTTAATTCACATCCAACAGTCGTTTGGAGTCAAAAGATTAAATGTTAAAATTTCATCGATATGGACCATTTTGGGGACGATCGACAGGTCCGGAGTCATCGTTTTTCATCAGAAAATGAATTTTTCGGACTATATCAAAAATGATTCAAAATGCCAAAGTGATCGTGCCTCATGTTGAATAACGACTTTTTAACCCCTCAGAGTGACCAAAATTGCCATTTTTACAGAGTTTTGCTTACTCAAAAGCTTCAATTTTGACCAATTTCAGGCACATAAATGACTTTAAACACACTTATTTTAGTTGAAAAAGACTTAATTCACATCCAACAGTCGTTTGGAGTCAAAAGATTAAATGTTAAAAATTCATCGATATGGACCATTTTGGGGACGTTCGACAGGTCCTGAGTCATCGTTTTTCATCAGAAAATGAATTCTTCGGACTATACCAAAAATGATTCAAAATGTCAAATGGATCGTGCCTCATGTTGAATAACCACTTTTTAACCCCTCAGAGTGACCAAAATTGCCATTTTTACAGAGTTTTGCTTACACAAAAGCTTCAATTTTGACCAATTTCAGGCACATAAATGACTTTAAACACACTTATTTTAGTTGAAAAAGACTTAATTCACATTCAACAGTCGTTTGGAGTCAAAAGATTAAATGTTAAAATTTCATCGATATGGACCATTTTGGGGACGTTCGACAGGTCCGGAGTCATTGTTTTCATCAGAAAATGAATTTTTCGGACTATATCAAAAATGATTCAAAATGCCAAAGTGATCGGGCCTCATGTTGAATAACGACTTTTTAACCCCTCAGAGTGACCAAAATTGCCATTTTTACAGAGTTTTGCTTACTCAAAAGCTTCAATTTTGACCAATTTCAGGCACATAAATGACTTTAAACACACTTATTTTAGTTGAAAAAGTCCTAATTCACATCCAACAGTCGTTTGGAGTCAAAAGATTAAATGTTAAAATTTCATCGATATGGACCATTTTGGGGACGTTCGACAGGTCCGAAGTCATCGTTTTTCATCAGAAAATGAATTTTTCGGACTATACCAAAAATGATTCAAAATGTCAAATAGATTGTGCCTCATGTTGAATAACCACTTTTTAACCCCTCAGAGTGACCAAAATTGCCATTTTTACAGAGTTTTGCTTACACAAAAGCTTCAATTTTGACCAATTTCAGGCACATAAATGACTTTAAACACACTTATTTTAGTTGAAAAAGACTTAATTCACATCCAACAGTCGTTTGGAGTCAAAAGATTAAATGTTAAAATTTCAGCGATATGGACCATTTTGGGGACTGTCGTCCGGAGTCATCGTTTTTCATCAGAAAAATGAATTCTTCGGACTATACCAAAAATGATTCAAAATGTGAAATGGATCGTGCCTCATGTTGAATAACACTTTTTAACCCCTCAGAGTGACCAAAATTGCCATTTTTACAGAGTTTTGCTTACACAAAAGCTTCAATTTTGACCAATTTCAGGCACATAAATGACTTTAAACACACGTATTTTAGTTGAAAAAGACTTAATTCGCATCCAACAGTCGTTTGGAGTCAAAAATATTAAATGTTAAAATTTCATCGATATGGACCATTTTGGGGACGTTCGACAGGTCCGGAGTCATCGTTTTTCATCAGAAAATGAATTTTTCGAACTATACCAAAAATGATTCAAAATGTCAAATAGATTGTGCCTCATGTTGAATAACGACTTTTTAACCCCTCAGAGTGACCAAAAATTGCCATTTTTACAGAGTTTTGCTTACACAAAAGCTTCAATTTTGACCAATTTCAGGCACATAAATGACTTTAAACACACTTATTTTAGTTGAAAAAGACTTAATTCATATCCAACAGTCGTTTGGAGTCAAAAGATTAAATGTTAAAATTTCATCGATATGGACCATTTTGGGGACATTCGACATGTCCGGAGTCATCGTTTTTCATCAGAAAATGAATTTTTCGGACTATACCAAAAATGATTCAAAATGTCAAATTGATCGTGCCTCATGTTGAATAACCACTTTTTAACCCCTCAGAGTGACCAAAATTGCAATTTTTACAGAGTTTTGCTTACTCAAAAGTTTAAATTTTGACCAATTTCAGGCACATAAATGACTTTAAACACACTTATTTTAGTTGAAAAAGTCATAATTCACATCCAACAGTCGTTTGGAGTCAAAAGATTAAATGTTAAAATTTCATCGATATGGACCATTTTCGGGACGTTCGACAGGTCCGGAGTTATCGTTTTTCATCAGAAAATGAATTTTTCGGACTATACCAAAAATGATTCAAAATGTCAAATAGATCGTGCCTCATGTTGAATAACCACTTTTTAACCCCTCAGAGTGACCAAAATTGCAATTTTTACAGAGTTTTGCTTACTCAAAAGCTTCAATTTTGACCAATTTCAGGCACGTAAATGACTTTAAACACACTTATTTTAGTTGAAAAAGACGTAATTCACATCCAACAGTGGTTTGGAGTCAAAAGATTAAATGTTAAAATTTCATCGATATGGACCATTTTGGGGACGTTCGACAGGTCCGGAGTCATCGTTTTTCATCAGAAAATGAATTTTTCGGACTGTACCAAAAATGATTCAAAATGTCAAATGGATCGTGCCTCATGTTGAATAACCACTTTTTAACCCCTCAGAGTGACCAAAATTGCCATTTTTACAGAGTTTTGCTTACACAAAAGCTTCAATTTTGACCAATTTCAGGCACATAAATGACTTTAAACACACTTATTTTAGTTGAAAAAGACTTAATTCACATCCAACAGTGGTTTGGAGTCAAAAGATTAAATGTTAAAATTTCATCGATATGGACCATTTTGGGGACGTTCGACAGGTCCGGAGTCATCGTTTTTCATCAGAAAATGAATTTTTCGGACTGTACCAAAAATGATTCAAAATGTCAAATGGATCGTGCCTCATGTTGAATAACCACTTTTTAACCCCTCAGAGTGACCAAAATTGCCATTTTTACAGAGTTTTGCTTACACAAAAGCTTCAATTTTGACCAATTTCAGGCACATAAATGACTTTAAACACACTTATTTTAGTTGAAAAAGACTTAATTCACATCCAACAGTCGTTTGGAGTCAAAAGATTAAATGTTAAAATTTCATCGATATGGACCATTTTGGGGACGATCGACAGGTCCGGAGTCATCGTTTTTCATCAGAAAATGAATTTTCGGACTATATCAAAAATGATTCAAAATGCCAAAGTGATCGTGCCTCATGTTGAATAACGACTTTTTAACCCCTCAGAGTGACCAAAATTGCCATTTTTACAGAGTTTTGCTTACTCAAAAGCTTCAATTTTGACCAATTTCAGGCACATAAATGACTTTAAACACACTTATTTTAGTTGAAAAAGACTTAATTCACATCCAACAGTCGTTTGGAGTCAAAAGATTAAATGTTAAAAATTCATCGATATGGACCATTTTGGGGACGTTCGACAGGTCCTGAGTCATCGTTTTTCATCAGAAAATGAATTCTTCGGACTATACCAAAAATGATTCAAAATGTCAAATGGATCGTGCCTCATGTTGAATAACCACTTTTTAACCCCTCAGAGTGACCAAAATTGCCATTTTTACAGAGTTTTGCTTACACAAAAGCTTCAATTTTGACCAATTTCAGGCACATAAATGACTTTAAACACACTTATTTTAGTTGAAAAAGACTTAATTCACATTCAACAGTCGTTTGGAGTCAAAAGATTAAATGTTAAAATTTCATCGATATGGACCATTTTTGGGGACGTTCGACAGGTCCGGAGTCATTGTTTTTCATCAGAAAATGAATTTTTCGGACTGTACATAAAATGATTCAAAATGTCAAATGGATCGTGCCTCATGTTGAATAACCACTTTTTAACCCCTCAGAGTGACCAAAATTGCCATTTTTACAGAGTTTTGCTTACTCAAAAGCTTCAATTTTGACCAATTTCAGGCACGTAAATGACTTTAAACACACTTATTTTAGTTGAAAAAGACTTAATTCGCATCCAACAGTCGTTTGGAGTCAAAATATTAAATGTTAAAATTTCATCGATATGGACCATTTTGGGGACATTCGACAGGTCCGGAGTCATCGTTTTTCATCAGAAAATTAATTTTTCAGACTATACCAAAAATGATTCAAAATGTCAAATGGATCGTGCCTCATGTTGAATAACGACTTTTTAACCCCTCAGAGTGACCAAAAATGCCATTTTTACAGAGTTTTGCTTACTCAAAAGCTTCAATTTTGACCAATTTCAGGCACATAAATGACTTTAAACACACTTATTTTAGTTGAAAAAGTCCTAATTCACATCCAACAGTCGTTTGGAGTCAAAAGATTAAATGTTAAAATTTCATCGATATGGACCATTTTGGGGACGTTCGACAGGTCCGGAGTCATCGTTTTTCATCAGAAAATGAATTTTTCGAACTATACCAAAAATGATTCAAAATGTCAAATAGATTGTGCCTCATGTTGAATAACGACTTTTTAACCCCTCAGAGTGACCAAAATTGCCATTTTTACAGAGTTTTGCTTACACAAAAGCTTCAATTTTGACCAATTTCAGGCACATAAATGACTTTAAACACACTTATTTTAGTTGAAAAAGACTTAATTCACATCCAACAGTCGTTTGGAGTCAAAAGATTAAATGTTAAAATTTCATCGATATGGACCATTTTGGGGACGTTCGACAGGTCCGGAGTCATCGTTTTTCATCAGAAAATGAATTTTTCGGACTATATCAAAAATGATTCAAAATGCCAAAGTGATCGGGCCTCATGTTGAATAACGACTTTTTAACCCCTCAGAGTGACCAAAATTGCCATTTTTACAGAGTTTTGCTTACTCAAAAGCTTCAATTTTGACCAATTTCAGGCACATAAATGACTTTAAACACACTTATTTTAGTTGAAAAAGTCCTAATTCACATCCAACAGTCGTTTGGAGTCAAAAGATTAAATGTTAAAATTTCATCGATATGGACCATTTTGGGGACGTTCGACAGGTCCGAAGTCATCGTTTTTCATCAGAAAATGAATTTTTCGGACTATACCAAAAATGATTCAAAATGTCAAATAGATTGTGCCTCATGTTGAATAACCACTTTTTAACCCCTCAGAGTGACCAAAATTGCCATTTTTACAGAGTTTTGCTTACACAAAAGCTTCAATTTTGACCAATTTCAGGCACATAAATGACTTTAAACACACTTATTTTAGTTGAAAAAGACTTAATTCACATCCAACAGTCGTTTGGAGTCAAAAGATTAAATGTTAAAATTTCAGCGATATGGACCATTTTGGGGACGTTCGACAGGTCCGGAGTCATCGTTTTTCATCAGAAAATGAATTCTTCGGACTATACCAAAAATGATTCAAAATGTGAAATGGATCGTGCCTCATGTTGAATAACCACTTTTTAACCCCTCAGAGTGACCAAAATTGCCATTTTTACAGAGTTTTGCTTACACAAAAGCTTCAATTTTGACCAATTTCAGGCACATAAATGACTTTAAACACACGTATTTTAGTTGAAAAAGACTTAATTCGCATCCAACAGTCGTTTGGAGTCAAAATATTAAATGTTAAAATTTCATCGATATGGACCATTTTGGGGACGTTCGACAGGTCCGGAGTCATCGTTTTTCATCAGAAAATGAATTTTTCGAACTATACCAAAAATGATTCAAAATGTCAAATAGATTGTGCCTCATGTTGAATAACGACTTTTTAACCCCTCAGAGTGACCAAAATTGCCATTTTTACAGAGTTTTGCTTACACAAAAGCTTCAATTTTGACCAATTTCAGGCACATAAATGACTTTAAACACACTTATTTTAGTTGAAAAAGACTTAATTCATATCCAACAGTCGTTTGGAGTCAAAAGATTAAATGTTAAAATTTCATCGATATGGACCATTTTGGGGACATTCGACATGTCCGGAGTCATCGTTTTTCATCAGAAAATGAATTTTTCGGACTATACCAAAAATGATTCAAAATGTCAAATTGATCGTGCCTCATGTTGAATAACCACTTTTTAACCCCTCAGAGTGACCAAAATTGCAATTTTTACAGAGTTTTGCTTACTCAAAAGTTTAAATTTTGACCAATTTCAGGCACATAAATGACTTTAAACACACTTATTTTAGTTGAAAAAGTCATAATTCACATCCAACAGTCGTTTGGAGTCAAAAGATTAAATGTTAAAATTTCATCGATATGGACCATTTTCGGGACGTTCGACAGGTCCGGAGTTATCGTTTTTCATCAGAAAATGAATTTTTCGGACTATACCAAAAATGATTCAAAATGTCAAATAGATCGTGCCTCATGTTGAATAACCACTTTTTAACCCCTCAGAGTGACCAAAATTGCAATTTTTACAGAGTTTTGCTTACTCAAAAGCTTCAATTTTGACCAATTTCAGGCACGTAAATGACTTTAAACACACTTATTTTAGTTGAAAAAGACGTAATTCACATCCAACAGTGGTTTGGAGTCAAAAGATTAAATGTTAAAATTTCATCGATATGGACCATTTTGGGGACGTTCGACAGGTCCGGAGTCATCGTTTTTCATCAGAAAATGAATTTTTCGGACTGTACCAAAAATGATTCAAAATGTCAAATGGATCGTGCCTCATGTTGAATAACCACTTTTTAACCCCTCAGAGTGACCAAAATTGCCATTTTTACAGAGTTTTGCTTACACAAAAGCTTCAATTTTGACCAATTTCAGGCACATAAATGACTTTAAACACACTTATTTTAGTTGAAAAAGACTTAATTCACATTCAACAGTCGTTTGGAGTCAAAAGATTAAATGTTAAAATTTCATCGATATGGACCATTTTGGGGACGTTCGACAGGTCCGGAGTCATCGTTTTTCATCAGAAAATGAATTTTTCAGACTGTACATAAAATGATTCAAAATGTCAAATGGATCATGCCTCATGTTGAATAACCACTTTTTAACCCCTCAGAGTGACCAAAATTGCCATTTTTACAGAGTTTTGCTTACTCAAAAGCTTCAATTTTGACCAATTTCAGGCACGTAAATGACTTTAAACCCACTTATTTTAGTTGAAAAAGACTTAATTCGCATCCAACAGTCGTTTGGAGTCAAAATATTAAATGTTAAAATTTCATCGATATGGACCATTTTGGGGACATTCGACAGGTCCGGAGTCATCGTTTTTCATCAGAAAATTAATTTTTCAGACTATACCAAAAATGATTCAAAATGTCAAATGGATCGTGCCTCATGTTGAAGAACGACTTTTTAACCCCTCAGAGTGACCAAAATTGCCATTTTTACAGAGTTTTGCTTACTCAAAAGCTTCAATTTTGACCAATTTCAGGCACATAAATGACTTTAAACACACTTATTTTAGTTGAAAAAGTCCTAATTCACATCCAACAGTCGTTTGGAGTCAAAAGATTAAATGTTAAAATTTCATCGATATGGACCATTTTGGGGACGTTCGACAGGTCCGGAGTCATCGTTTTTCATCAGAAAATGAATTCTTCGGACTATACCAAAAATGATTCAAAATGTGAAATGGATCGTGCCTCATGTTGAATAACCACTTTTTAACCCCTCAGAGTGACCAAAATTGCCATTTTTACAGAGTTTTGCTTACTCAAAAGCTTCAATTTTGACCAATTTCAGGCACGTAAATGACTTTAAACACACTTATTTTAGTTGAAAAAGACTTAATTCGCATCCAACAGTCGTTTGGAGTCAAAATATTAAATGTTAAAATTTCATCGATATGGACCATTTTGGGGACATTCGACAGGTCCGGAGTCATCGTTTTTCATCAGAAAATTAATTTTTCAGACTATACCAAAAATGATTCAAAATGTCAAATGGATCGTGCCTCATGTTAAATAACCACTTTTTAACCCCTCAGAGTGACCAAAATTGCCATTTTTACAGAGTTTTGCTTACACAAAAGCTTCAATTTTGACCAATTTCAGGCACATAAATGACTTTAAACACACTTATTTTAGTTGAAAAAGACTTAATTCACATCCAACAGTCGTTTGGAGTCAAAAGATTAAATGTTAAAATTTCATCGATATGGACCATTTTGGGGACGATCGACAGGTCCGGAGTCATTGTTTTTCATCAGAAAATGAATTTTTCGGACTATATCAAAAATGATTCAAAATGCCAAAGTGATCGTGCCTCATGTTGAATAACGACTTTTTAACCCCTCAGAGTGACCAAAATTGCCATTTTTACAGAGTTTTGCTTACTCAAAAGCTTCAATTTTGACCAATTTCAGGCACATAACTGACTTTAAACACACTTATTTTAGTTGAAAAAGTCCTAATTCACATCCAACAGTCGTTTGGAGTCAAAAGATTAAATGTTAAAATTTCATCGATATGGACCATTTTGGGGACGTTCGACAGGTCCGGAGTCATCGTTTTTCATCAGAAAATGAATTTTTCGGACTATACCAAAAATGATTCAAAATGTCAAATAGATTGTGCCTCATGTTGAATAACCACTTTTTAACCCCTCAGAGTGACCAAAATTGCCATTTTTACAGAGTTTTGCTTACACAATAGCTACAATTTTGACCAATTTCAGGCACATAAATGACTTTAAACACACTTATTTTAGTTGAAAAAGACTTAATTCACATCCAACAGTCGTTTGGAGTCAAAAGATTAAATGTTAAAATTTCATCGATATGGACCATTTTGGGGGACGTTCGACAGGTCCTGAGTCATCGTTTTTCATCAGAAAATGAATTCTTCGGACTATACCAAAAATGATTCAAAATGTCAAATGGATCGTGCCTCATGTTGAATAACCACTTTTTAACCCCTCAGAGTGACCAAAATTGCCATTTTTACAGAGTTTTGCTTACACAAAAGCTTCAATTTTGACCAATTTCAGGCACATAAATGACTTTAAACACACTTATTTTAGTTGAAAAAGACTTAATTCACATCCAACAGTCGTTTGGAGTCAAAAGATTAAATGTTAAAATTTCATCGATATGGACCATTTTGGGGACGTTCGACAGGTCCGGAGTCATCGTTTTTCATCAGAAAATGAATTCTTCGGACTATACCAAAAATGATTCAAAATGTGAAATGGATCGTGCCTCATGTTGAATAACCACTTTTTAACCCCTCAGAGTGACCAAAATTGCCATTTTTACAGAGTTTTGCTTACTCAAAAGCTTCAATTTTGACCAATTTCAGGCACGTAAATGACTTTAAACACACTTATTTTAGTTGAAAAAGACTTAATTCGCATCCAACAGTCGTTTGGAGTCAAAATATTAAATGTTAAAATTTCATCGATATGGACCATTTTGGGGACATTCGACAGGTCCGGAGTCATCGTTTTTCATCAGAATATTAATTTTTCAGACTATACCAAAAATGATTCAAAATGTCAAATGGATCGTGCCTCATGTTAAATAACCACTTTTTAACCCCTCAGAGTGACCAAAATTGCCATTTTTACAGAGTTTTGCTTACACAAAAGCTTCAATTTTGACCAATTTCAGGCACATAAATGACTTTAAACACACTTATTTTAGTTGAAAAAGACTTAATTCACATCCAACAGTCGTTTGGAGTCAAAAGATTAAATGTTAAAATTTCATCGATATGGACCATTTTGGGGACGATCGACAGGCCCGGAGTCATCGTTTTTCATCAGAAAATGAATTTTTCGGACTATATCAAAAATGATTCAAAATGCCAAAGTGATCGTGCCTCATGTTGAATAACGACTTTTTAACCCCTCAGAGTGACCAAAATTGCCATTTTTACAGAGTTTTGCTTACTCAAAAGCTTCAATTTTGACCAATTTCAGGCACATAAATGACTTTAAACACACTTATTTTAGTTGAAAAAGACTTAATTCACATCCAACAGTCGTTTGGAGTCAAAAGATTAAATGTTAAAAATTCATCGATATGGACCATTTTGGGGACGTTCGACAGGTCCTGAGTCATCGTTTTTCATCAGAAAATGAATTCTTCGGACTATACCAAAAATGATTCAAAATGTCAAATGGATCGTGCCTCATGTTGAATAACCACTTTTTAACCCCTCAGAGTGACCAAAATTGCCATTTTTACAGAGTTTTGCTTACACAAAAGCTTCAATTTTGACCAATTTCAGGCACATAAATGACTTTAAACACACTTATTTTAATTGAAAAAGACTTAATTCACATTCAACAGTCGTTTGGAGTCAAAAGATTAAATGTTAAAATTTCATCGATATGGACCATTTTGGGGACGTTCGACAGGTCCGGAGTCATTGTTTTTCATCAGAAAATGAATTTTTCGGACTGTACATAAAATGATTCAAAATGTCAAATGGATCGTGCCTCATGTTGAATAACCACTTTTTAACCCCTCAGAGTGACCAAAATTGCCATTTTTACAGAGTTTTGCTTACTCAAAAGCTTCAATTTTGACCAATTTCAGGCACGTAAATGACTTTAAACACACTTATTTTAGTTGAAAAAGACTTAATTCGCATCCAACAGTCGTTTGGAGTCAAAATATTAAATGTTAAAATTTCATCGATATGGACCATTTTGGGGACATTCGACAGGTCCGGAGTCATCGTTTTTCATCAGAAAATTAATTTTTCAGACTATACCAAAAATGATTCAAAATGTCAAATGGATCGTGCCTCATGTTGAATAACGACTTTTTAACCCTCAGAGTGACCAAAAATGCCATTTTTACAGAGTTTTGCTTACTCAAAAGCTTCAATTTTGACCAATTTCAGGCACATAAATGACTTTAAACACACCTATTTTAGTTGAAAAAGTCCTAATTCACATCCAACAGTCGTTTGGAGTCAAAAGATTAAATGTTAAAATTTCATCGATATGGACCATTTTGGGGACGTTCGACAGGTCCGGAGTCATCGTTTTTCATCAGAAAATGAATTTTTCGAACTATACCAAAAATGATTCAAAATGTCAAATAGATTGTGCCTCATGTTGAATAACGACTTTTTAACCCCTCAGAGTGACCAAAATTGCCATTTTTACAGAGTTTTGCTTACACAAAAGCTTCAATTTTGACCAATTTCAGGCACATAAATGACTTTAAACACACTTATTTTAGTTGAAAAAGACTTAATTCACATCCAACAGTCGTTTGGAGTCAAAAGATTAAATGTTAAAATTTCATCGATATGGACCATTTTGGGGACGTTCGACAGGTCCGGAGTCATCGTTTTTCATCAGAAAATGAATTTTTCGGACTATATCAAAAATGATTCAAAATGCCAAAGTGATCGGGCCTCATGTTGAATAACGACTTTTTAACCCCTCAGAGTGACCAAAATTGCCATTTTTACAGAGTTTTGCTTACTCAAAAGCTTCAATTTTGACCAATTTCAGGCACATAAATGACTTTAAACACACTTATTTTAGTTGAAAAAGTCCTAATTCACATCCAACAGTCGTTTGGAGTCAAAAGATTAAATGTTAAAATTTCATCGATATGGACCATTTTGGGGACGTTCGACAGGTCCGAAGTCATCGTTTTTCATCAGAAAATGAATTTTTCGGACTATACCAAAAATGATTCAAAATGTCAAATAGATTGTGCCTCATGTTGAATAACCACTTTTTAACCCCTCAGAGTGACCAAAATTGCCATTTTTACAGAGTTTTGCTTACACAAAAGCTTCAATTTTGACCAATTTCAGGCACATAAATGACTTTAAACACACTTATTTTAGTTGAAAAAGACTTAATTCACATCCAACAGTCGTTTGGAGTCAAAAGATTAAATGTTAAAATTTCAGCGATATGGACCATTTTGGGGACGTTCGACAGGTCCGGAGTCATCGTTTTTCATCAGAAAATGAATTCTTCGGACTATACCAAAAATGATTCAAAATGTGAAATGGATCGTGCCTCATGTTGAATAACCACTTTTTAACCCCTCAGAGTGACCAAAATTGCCATTTTTACAGAGTTTTGCTTACACAAAAGCTTCAATTTTGACCAATTTCAGGCACATAAATGACTTTAAACACACGTATTTTAGTTGAAAAAGACTTAATTCGCATCCAACAGTCGTTTGGAGTCAAAATATTAAATGTTAAAATTTCATCGATATGGACCATTTTGGGGACGTTCGACAGGTCCGGAGTCATCGTTTTTCATCAGAAAATGAATTTTTCGAACTATACCAAAAATGATTCAAAATGTCAAATAGATTGTGCCTCATGTTGAATAACGACTTTTTAACCCCTCAGAGTGACCAAAATTGCCATTTTTACAGAGTTTTGCTTACACAAAAGCTTCAATTTTGACCAATTTCAGGCACATAAATGACTTTAAACACACTTATTTTAGTTGAAAAAGACTTAATTCATATCCAACAGTCGTTTGGAGTCAAAAGATTAAATGTTAAAATTTCATCGATATGGACCATTTTGGGGACATTCGACATGTCCGGAGTCATCGTTTTTCATCAGAAAATGAATTTTTCGGACTATACCAAAAATGATTCAAAATGTCAAATTGATCGTGCCTCATGTTGAATAACCACTTTTTAACCCCTCAGAGTGACCAAAATTGCAATTTTTACAGAGTTTTGCTTACTCAAAAGTTTAAATTTTGACCAATTTCAGGCACATAAATGACTTTAAACACACTTATTTTAGTTGAAAAAGTCATAATTCACATCCAACAGTCGTTTGGAGTCAAAAGATTAAATGTTAAAATTTCATCGATATGGACCATTTTCGGGACGTTCGACAGGTCCGGAGTTATCGTTTTTCATCAGAAAATGAATTTTTCGGACTATACCAAAAATGATTCAAAATGTCAAATAGATCGTGCCTCATGTTGAATAACCACTTTTTAACCCCTCAGAGTGACCAAAATTGCAATTTTTACAGAGTTTTGCTTACTCAAAAGCTTCAATTTTGACCAATTTCAGGCACGTAAATGACTTTAAACACACTTATTTTAGTTGAAAAAGACGTAATTCACATCCAACAGTGGTTTGGAGTCAAAAGATTAAATGTTAAAATTTCATCGATATGGACCATTTTGGGGACGTTCGACAGGTCCGGAGTCATCGTTTTTCATCAGAAAATGAATTTTTCGGACTGTACCAAAAATGATTCAAAATGTCAAATGGATCGTGCCTCATGTTGAATAACCACTTTTTAACCCCTCAGAGTGACCAAAATTGCCATTTTTACAGAGTTTTGCTTACACAAAAGCTTCAATTTTGACCAATTTCAGGCACATAAATGACTTTAAACACACTTATTTTAGTTGAAAAAGACTTAATTCACATTCAACAGTCGTTTGGAGTCAAAAGATTAAATGTTAAAATTTCATCGATATGGACCATTTTGGGGACGTTCGACAGGTCCGGAGTCATCGTTTTTCATCAGAAAATGAATTTTTCAGACTGTACATAAAATGATTCAAAATGTCAAATGGATCATGCCTCATGTTGAATAACCACTTTTTAACCCCTCAGAGTGACCAAAATTGCCATTTTTACAGAGTTTTGCTTACTCAAAAGCTTCAATTTTGACCAATTTCAGGCACGTAAATGACTTTAAACCCACTTATTTTAGTTGAAAAAGACTTAATTCGCATCCAACAGTCGTTTGGAGTCAAAATATTAAATGTTAAAATTTCATCGATATGGACCATTTTGGGGACATTCGACAGGTCCGGAGTCATCGTTTTTCATCAGAAAATTAATTTTTCAGACTATACCAAAAATGATTCAAAATGTCAAATGGATCGTGCCTCATGTTGAAGAACGACTTTTTAACCCCTCAGAGTGACCAAAATTGCCATTTTTACAGAGTTTTGCTTACTCAAAAGCTTCAATTTTGACCAATTTCAGGCACGTAAATGACTTTAAACACACTTATTTTAGTTGAAAAAGACTTAATTCGCATCCAACAGTCGTTTGGAGTCAAAATATTAAATGTTAAAATTTCATCGATATGGACCATTTTGGGGACATTCGACAGGTCCGGAGTCATCGTTTTTCATCAGAAAATTAATTTTTCAGACTATACCAAAAATGATTCAAAATGTCAAATGGATCGTGCCTCATGTTAAATAACCACTTTTTAACCCCTCAGAGTGACCAAAATTGCCATTTTTACAGAGTTTTGCTTACACAAAAGCTTCAATTTTGACCAATTTCAGGCACATAAATGACTTTAAACACACTTATTTTAGCTGAAAAAGACTTAATTCACATCCAACAGTCGTTTGGAGTCAAAAGATTAAATGTTAAAATTTCATCGATATGGACCATTTTGGGGACGATCGACAGGTCCGGAGTCATCGTTTTTCATCAGAAAATGAATTTTTCGGACTATATCAAAAATGATTCAAAATGCCAAAGTGATCGTGCCTCATGTTGAATAACGACTTTTTAACCCCTCAGAGTGACCAAAATTGCCATTTTTACAGAGTTTTGCTTACTCAAAAGCTTCAATTTTGACCAATTTCAGGCACATAAATGACTTTAAACACACTTATTTTAGTTGAAAAAGACTTAATTCACATCCAACAGTCGTTTGGAGTCAAAAGATTAAATGTTAAAATTTCATCGATATGGACCATTTTGGGGACGTTCGACAGGTCCTGAGTCATCGTTTTTCATCAGAAAATGAATTCTTCGGACTATACCAAAAATGATTCAAAATGTCAAATGGATCGTGCCTCATGTTGAATAACCACTTTTTAACCCCTCAGAGTGACCAAAATTGCCATTTTTACAGAGTTTTGCTTACACAATAGCTACAATTTTGACCAATTTCAGGCACATAAATGACTTTAAACACACTTATTTTAGTTGAAAAAGACTTAATTCACATCCAACAGTCGTTTGGAGTCAAAAGATTAAATGTTAAAATTTCATCGATATGGACCATTTTGGGGACGTTCGACAGGTCCTGAGTCATCGTTTTTCATCAGAAAATGAATTCTTCGGACTATACCAAAAATGATTCAAAATGTCAAATGGATCGTGCCTCATGTTGAATAACCACTTTTTAACCCCTCAGAGTGACCAAAATTGCCATTTTTACAGAGTTTTGCTTACACAAAAGCTTCAATTTTGACCAATTTCAGGCACATAAATGACTTTAAACACACTTATTTTAGTTGAAAAAGACTTAATTCACATCCAACAGTCGTTTGGAGTCAAAAGATTAAATGTTAAAATTTCATCGATATGGACCATTTTGGGGACATTCGACATGTCCGGAGTCATCGTTTTTCATCAGAAAATGAATTTTTCGGACTATACCAAAAATGATTCAAAATGTCAAATTGATCGTGCCTCATGTTGAATAACCACTTTTTAACCCCTCAGAGTGACCAAAATTGCAATTTTTACAGAGTTTTGCTTACTCAAAAGTTTAAATTTTGACCAATTTCAGGCACATAAATGACTTTAAACACACTTATTTTAGTTGAAAAAGTCATAATTCACATCCAACAGTCGTTTGGAGTCAAAAGATTAAATGTTAAAATTTCATCGATATGGACCATTTTCGGGACGTTCGACAGGTCCGGAGTTATCGTTTTTCATCAGAAAATGAATTTTTCGGACTATACCAAAAATGATTCAAAATGTCAAATAGATCGTGCCTCATGTTGAATAACCACTTTTTAACCCCTCAGAGTGACCAAAATTGCAATTTTTACAGAGTTTTGCTTACTCAAAAGCTTCAATTTTGACCAATTTCAGGCACGTAAATGACTTTAAACACACTTATTTTAGTTGAAAAAGACGTAATTCACATCCAACAGTGGTTTGGAGTCAAAAGATTAAATGTTAAAATTTCATCGATATGGACCATTTTGGGGACGTTCGACAGGTCCGGAGTCATCGTTTTTCATCAGAAAATGAATTTTTCGGACTGTACCAAAAATGATTCAAAATGTCAAATGGATCGTGCCTCATGTTGAATAACCACTTTTTAACCCCTCAGAGTGACCAAAATTGCCATTTTTACAGAGTTTTGCTTACACAAAAGCTTCAATTTTGACCAATTTCAGGCACATAAATGACTTTAAACACACTTATTTTAGTTGAAAAAGACTTAATTCACATTCAACAGTCGTTTGGAGTCAAAAGATTAAATGTTAAAATTTCATCGATATGGACCATTTTGGGGACGTTCGACAGGTCCGGAGTCATCGTTTTTCATCAGAAAATGAATTTTTCAGACTGTACATAAAATGATTCAAAATGTCAAATGGATCATGCCTCATGTTGAATAACCACTTTTTAACCCCTCAGAGTGACCAAAATTGCCATTTTTACAGAGTTTTGCTTACTCAAAAGCTTCAATTTTGACCAATTTCAGGCACGTAAATGACTTTAAACCCACTTATTTTAGTTGAAAAAGACTTAATTCGCATCCAACAGTCGTTTGGAGTCAAAATATTAAATGTTAAAATTTCATCGATATGGACCATTTTGGGGACATTCGACAGGTCCGGAGTCATCGTTTTTCATCAGAAAATTAATTTTTCAGACTATACCAAAAATGATTCAAAATGTCAAATGGATCGTGCCTCATGTTGAAGAACGACTTTTTAACCCCTCAGAGTGACCAAAATTGCCATTTTTACAGAGTTTTGCTTACTCAAAAGCTTCAATTTTGACCAATTTCAGGCACATAAATGACTTTAAACACACTTATTTTAGTTGAAAAAGTCCTAATTCACATCCAACAGTCGTTTGGAGTCAAAAGATTAAATGTTAAAATTTCATCGATATGGACCATTTTGGGGACGTTCGACAGGTCCGGAGTCATCGTTTTTCATCAGAAAATGAATTCTTCGGACTATACCAAAAATGATTCAAAATGTGAAATGGATCGTGCCTCATGTTGAATAACCACTTTTTAACCCCTCAGAGTGACCAAAATTGCCATTTTTACAGAGTTTTGCTTACTCAAAAGCTTCAATTTTGACCAATTTCAGGCACGTAAATGACTTTAAACACACTTATTTTAGTTGAAAAAGACTTAATTCGCATCCAACAGTCGTTTGGAGTCAAAATATTAAATGTTAAAATTTCATCGATATGGACCATTTTGGGGACATTCGACAGGTCCGGAGTCATCGTTTTTCATCAGAAAATTAATTTTTCAGACTATACCAAAAATGATTCAAAATGTCAAATGGATCGTGCCTCATGTTAAATAACCACTTTTTAACCCCTCAGAGTGACCAAAATTGCCATTTTTACAGAGTTTTGCTTACACAAAAGCTTCAATTTTGACCAATTTCAGGCACATAAATGACTTTAAACACACTTATTTTAGCTGAAAAAGACTTAATTCACATCCAACAGTCGTTTGGAGTCAAAAGATTAAATGTTAAAATTTCATCGATATGGACCATTTTGGGGACGATCGACAGGTCCGGAGTCATCGTTTTTCATCAGAAAATGAATTTTTCGGACTATATCAAAAATGATTCAAAATGCCAAAGTGATCGTGCCTCATGTTGAATAACGACTTTTTAACCCCTCAGAGTGACCAAAATTGCCATTTTTACAGAGTTTTGCTTACTCAAAAGCTTCAATTTTGACCAATTTCAGGCACATAACTGACTTTAAACACACTTATTTTAGTTGAAAAAGTCCTAATTCACATCCAACAGTCGTTTGGAGTCAAAAGATTAAATGTTAAAATTTCATCGATATGGACCATTTTGGGGACGTTCGACAGGTCCGGAGTCATCGTTTTTCATCAGAAAATGAATTTTTCGGACTATACCAAAAATGATTCAAAATGTCAAATAGATTGTGCCTCATGTTGAATAACCACTTTTTAACCCCTCAGAGTGACCAAAATTGCCATTTTTACAGAGTTTTGCTTACACAATAGCTACAATTTTGACCAATTTCAGGCACATAAATGACTTTAAACACACTTATTTTAGTTGAAAAAGACTTAATTCACATCCAACAGTCGTTTGGAGTCAAAAGATTAAATGTTAAAATTTCATCGATATGGACCATTTTGGGGACGTTCGACAGGTCCTGAGTCATCGTTTTTCATCAGAAAATGAATTCTTCGGACTATACCAAAAATGATTCAAAATGTCAAATGGATCGTGCCTCATGTTGAATAACCACTTTTTAACCCCTCAGAGTGACCAAAATTGCCATTTTTACAGAGTTTTGCTTACACAATAGCTACAATTTTGACCAATTTCAGGCACATAAATGACTTTAAACACACTTATTTTAGTTGAAAAAGACTTAATTCACATCCAACAGTCGTTTGGAGTCAAAAGATTAAATGTTAAAATTTCATCGATATGGACCATTTTGGGGACGTTCGACAGGTCCTGAGTCATCGTTTTTCATCAGAAAATGAATTCTTCGGACTATACCAAAAATGATTCAAAATGTCAAATGGATCGTGCCTCATGTTGAATAACCACTTTTTAACCCCTCAGAGTGACCAAAATTGCCATTTTTACAGAGTTTTGCTTACACAAAAGCTTCAATTTTGACCAATTTCAGGCACATAAATGACTTTAAACACACTTATTTTAGTTGAAAAAGACTTAATTCACATCCAACAGTCGTTTGGAGTCAAAAGATTAAATGTTAAAATTTCATCGATATGGACCATTTTGGGGACATTCGACATGTCCGGAGTCATCGTTTTTCATCAGAAAATGAATTTTTCGGACTATACCAAAAATGATTCAAAATGTCAAATAGATTGTGCCTCATGTTGAATAACGACTTTTTAACCCCTCAGAGTGACCAAAATTGCCATTTTTACAGAGTTTTGCTTACACAAAAGCTTCAATTTTGACCAATTTCAGGCACATAAATGACTTTAAACACACTTATTTTAGTTGAAAAAGACTTAATTCACATCCAACAGTCGTTTGGAGTCAAAAGATTAAATGTTAAAATTTCATCGATATGGACCATTTTGGGGACGTTCGACAGGTCCGGAGTCATCGTTTTTCATCAGAAAATGAATTTTTCGGACTATATCAAAAATGATTCAAAATGCCAAAGTGATCGGGCCTCATGTTGAATAACGACTTTTTAACCCCTCAGAGTGACCAAAATTGCCATTTTTACAGAGTTTTGCTTACTCAAAAGCTTCAATTTTGACCAATTTCAGGCACATAAATGACTTTAAACACACTTATTTTAGTTGAAAAAGTCCTAATTCACATCCAACAGTCGTTTGGAGTCAAAAGATTAAATGTTAAAATTTCATCGATATGGACCATTTTGGGGACGTTCGACAGGTCCGAAGTCATCGTTTTTCATCAGAAAATGAATTTTTCGGACTATACCAAAAATGATTCAAAATGTCAAATAGATTGTGCCTCATGTTGAATAACCACTTTTTAACCCCTCAGAGTGACCAAAATTGCCATTTTTACAGAGTTTTGCTTACACAAAAGCTTCAATTTTGACCAATTTCAGGCACATAAATGACTTTAAACACACTTATTTTAGTTGAAAAAGACTTAATTCACATCCAACAGTCGTTTGGAGTCAAAAGATTAAATGTTAAAATTTCAGCGATATGGACCATTTTGGGGACGTTCGACAGGTCCGGAGTCATCGTTTTTCATCAGAAAATGAATTTTTCGAACTATACCAAAAATGATTCAAAATGTCAAATAGATTGTGCCTCATGTTGAATAACGACTTTTTAACCCCTCAGAGTGACCAAAATTGCCATTTTTACAGAGTTTTGCTTACACAAAAGCTTCAATTTTGACCAATTTCAGGCACATAAATGACTTTAAACACACTTATTTTAGTTGAAAAAGACTTAATTCATATCCAACAGTCGTTTGGAGTCAAAAGATTAAATGTTAAAATTTCATCGATATGGACCATTTTGGGGACATTCGAGATGTCCGGAGTCATCGTTTTTCATCAGAAAATGAATTTTTCGGACTATACCAAAAATGATTCAAAATGTCAAATTGATCGTGCCTCATGTTGAATAACCACTTTTTAACCCCTCAGAGTGACCAAAATTGCAATTTTTACAGAGTTTTGCTTACTCAAAAGTTTAAATTTTGACCAATTTCAGGCACATAAATGACTTTAAACACACTTATTTTAGTTGAAAAAGTCATAATTCACATCCAACAGTCGTTTGGAGTCAAAAGATTAAATGTTAAAATTTCATCGATATGGACCATTTTCGGGACGTTCGACAGGTCCGGAGTTATCGTTTTTCATCAGAAAATGAATTTTTCGGACTATACCAAAAATGATTCAAAATGTCAAATAGATCGTGCCTCATGTTGAATAACCACTTTTTAACCCCTCAGAGTGACCAAAATTGCAATTTTTACAGAGTTTTGCTTACTCAAAAGCTTCAATTTTGACCAATTTCAGGCACGTAAATGACTTTAAACACACTTATTTTAGTTGAAAAAGACGTAATTCACATCCAACAGTGGTTTGGAGTCAAAAGATTAAATGTTAAAATTTCATCGATATGGACCATTTTGGGGACGTTCGACAGGTCCGGAGTCATCGTTTTTCATCAGAAAATGAATTTTTCGGACTGTACCAAAAATGATTCAAAATGTCAAATGGATCGTGCCTCATGTTGAATAACCACTTTTTAACCCCTCAGAGTGACCAAAATTGCCATTTTTACAGAGTTTTGCTTACACAAAAGCTTCAATTTTGACCAATTTCAGGCACATAAATGACTTTAAACACACTTATTTTAGTTGAAAAAGACTTAATTCACATTCAACAGTCGTTTGGAGTCAAAAGATTAAATGTTAAAATTTCATCGATATGGACCATTTTGGGGACGTTCGACAGGTCCGGAGTCATCGTTTTTCATCAGAAAATGAATTTTTCAGACTGTACATAAAATGATTCAAAATGTCAAATGGATCATGCCTCATGTTGAATAACCACTTTTTAACCCCTCAGAGTGACCAAAATTGCCATTTTTACAGAGTTTTGCTTACTCAAAAGCTTCAATTTTGACCAATTTCAGGCACGTAAATGACTTTAAACCCACTTATTTTAGTTGAAAAAGACTTAATTCGCATCCAACAGTCGTTTGGAGTCAAAATATTAAATGTTAAAATTTCATCGATATGGACCATTTTGGGGACATTCGACAGGTCCGGAGTCATCGTTTTTCATCAGAAAATGAATTTTTCGGACTATATCAAAAATGATTCAAAATGCCAAAGTGATCGTGCCTCATGTTGAATAACGACTTTTTAACCCCTCAGAGTGACCAAAATTGCCATTTTTACAGAGTTTTGCTTACTCAAAAGCTTCAATTTTGACCAATTTCAGGCACATAACTGACTTTAAACACACTTATTTTAGTTGAAAAAGTCCTAATTCACATCCAACAGTCGTTTGGAGTCAAAAGATTAAATGTTAAAATTTCATCGATATGGACCATTTTGGGGACGTTCGACAGGTCCGGAGTCATCGTTTTTCATCAGAAAATGAATTTTTCGGACTATACCAAAAATGATTCAAAATGTCAAATAGATTGTGCCTCATGTTGAATAACCACTTTTTAACCCCTCAGAGTGACCAAAATTGCCATTTTTACAGAGTTTTGCTTACACAATAGCTACAATTTTGACCAATTTCAGGCACATAAATGACTTTAAACACACTTATTTTAGTTGAAAAAGACTTAATTCACATCCAACAGTCGTTTGGAGTCAAAAGATTAAATGTTAAAATTTCATCGATATGGACCATTTTGGGGACGTTCGACAGGTCCTGAGTCATCGTTTTTCATCAGAAAATGAATTCTTCGGACTATACCAAAAATGATTCAAAATGTCAAATGGATCGTGCCTCATGTTGAATAACCACTTTTTAACCCCTCAGAGTGACCAAAATTGCCATTTTTACAGAGTTTTGCTTACACAATAGCTACAATTTTGACCAATTTCAGGCACATAAATGACTTTAAACACACTTATTTTAGTTGAAAAAGACTTAATTCACATCCAACAGTCGTTTGGAGTCAAAAGATTAAATGTTAAAATTTCATCGATATGGACCATTTTGGGGACGTTCGACAGGTCCTGAGTCATCGTTTTTCATCAGAAAATGAATTCTTCGGACTATACCAAAAATGATTCAAAATGTCAAATGGATCGTGCCTCATGTTGAATAACCACTTTTTAACCCCTCAGAGTGACCAAAATTGCCATTTTTACAGAGTTTTGCTTACACAAAAGCTTCAATTTTGACCAATTTCAGGCACATAAATGACTTTAAACACACTTATTTTAGTTGAAAAAGACTTAATTCACATCCAACAGTCGTTTGGAGTCAAAAGATTAAATGTTAAAATTTCATCGATATGGACCATTTTGGGGACATTCGACATGTCCGGAGTCATCGTTTTTCATCAGAAAATGAATTTTTCGGACTATACCAAAAATGATTCAAAATGTCAAATTGATCGTGCCTCATGTTGAATAACCACTTTTTAACCCCTCAGAGTGACCAAAATTGCAATTTTTACAGAGTTTTGCTTACTCAAAAGTTTAAATTTTGACCAATTTCAGGCACATAAATGACTTTAAACACACTTATTTTAGTTGAAAAAGTCATAATTCACATCCAACAGTCGTTTGGAGTCAAAAGATTAAATGTTAAAATTTCATCGATATGGACCATTTTCGGGACGTTCGACAGGTCCGGAGTTATCGTTTTTCATCAGAAAATGAATTTTTCGGACTATACCAAAAATGATTCAAAATGTCAAATAGATCGTGCCTCATGTTGAATAACCACTTTTTAACCCCTCAGAGTGACCAAAATTGCAATTTTTACAGAGTTTTGCTTACTCAAAAGCTTCAATTTTGACCAATTTCAGGCACGTAAATGACTTTAAACACACTTATTTTAGTTGAAAAAGACGTAATTCACATCCAACAGTGGTTTGGAGTCAAAAGATTAAATGTTAAAATTTCATCGATATGGACCATTTTGGGGACGTTCGACAGGTCCGGAGTCATCGTTTTTCATCAGAAAATGAATTTTTCGGACTGTACCAAAAATGATTCAAAATGTCAAATGGATCGTGCCTCATGTTGAATAACCACTTTTTAACCCCTCAGAGTGACCAAAATTGCCATTTTTACAGAGTTTTGCTTACACAAAAGCTTCAATTTTGACCAATTTCAGGCACATAAATGACTTTAAACACACTTATTTTAGTTGAAAAAGACTTAATTCACATTCAACAGTCGTTTGGAGTCAAAAGATTAAATGTTAAAATTTCATCGATATGGACCATTTTGGGGACGTTCGACAGGTCCGGAGTCATCGTTTTTCATCAGAAAATGAATTTTTCAGACTGTACATAAAATGATTCAAAATGTCAAATGGATCATGCCTCATGTTGAATAACCACTTTTTAACCCCTCAGAGTGACCAAAATTGCCATTTTTACAGAGTTTTGCTTACTCAAAAGCTTCAATTTTGACCAATTTCAGGCACGTAAATGACTTTAAACCCACTTATTTTAGTTGAAAAAGACTTAATTCGCATCCAACAGTCGTTTGGAGTCAAAATATTAAATGTTAAAATTTCATCGATATGGACCATTTTGGGGACATTCGACAGGTCCGGAGTCATCGTTTTTCATCAGAAAATTAATTTTTCAGACTATACCAAAAATGATTCAAAATGTCAAATGGATCGTGCCTCATGTTGAAGAACGACTTTTTAACCCCTCAGAGTGACCAAAATTGCCATTTTTACAGAGTTTTGCTTACTCAAAAGCTTCAATTTTGACCAATTTCAGGCACATAAATGACTTTAAACACACTTATTTTAGTTGAAAAAGTCCTAATTCACATCCAACAGTCGTTTGGAGTCAAAAGATTAAATGTTAAAATTTCATCGATATGGACCATTTTGGGGACGTTCGACAGGTCCGGAGTCATCGTTTTTCATCAGAAAATGAATTCTTCGGACTATACCAAAAATGATTCAAAATGTGAAATGGATCGTGCCTCATGTTGAATAACCACTTTTTAACCCCTCAGAGTGACCAAAATTGCCATTTTTACAGAGTTTTGCTTACTCAAAAGCTTCAATTTTGACCAATTTCAGGCACGTAAATGACTTTAAACACACTTATTTTAGTTGAAAAAGACTTAATTCGCATCCAACAGTCGTTTGGAGTCAAAATATTAAATGTTAAAATTTCATCGATATGGACCATTTTGGGGACATTCGACAGGTCCGGAGTCATCGTTTTTCATCAGAAAATTAATTTTTCAGACTATACCAAAAATGATTCAAAATGTCAAATGGATCGTGCCTCATGTTAAATAACCACTTTTTAACCCCTCAGAGTGACCAAAATTGCCATTTTTACAGAGTTTTGCTTACACAAAAGCTTCAATTTTGACCAATTTCAGGCACATAAATGACTTTAAACACACTTATTTTAGCTGAAAAAGACTTAATTCACATCCAACAGTCGTTTGGAGTCAAAAGATTAAATGTTAAAATTTCATCGATATGGACCATTTTGGGGACGATCGACAGGTCCGGAGTCATCGTTTTTCATCAGAAAATGAATTTTTCGGACTATATCAAAAATGATTCAAAATGCCAAAGTGATCGTGCCTCATGTTGAATAACGACTTTTTAACCCCTCAGAGTGACCAAAATTGCCATTTTTACAGAGTTTTGCTTACTCAAAAGCTTCAATTTTGACCAATTTCAGGCACATAACTGACTTTAAACACACTTATTTTAGTTGAAAAAGTCCTAATTCACATCCAACAGTCGTTTGGAGTCAAAAGATTAAATGTTAAAATTTCATCGATATGGACCATTTTGGGGACGTTCGACAGGTCCGGAGTCATCGTTTTTCATCAGAAAATGAATTTTTCGGACTATACCAAAAATGATTCAAAATGTCAAATAGATTGTGCCTCATGTTGAATAACCACTTTTTAACCCCTCAGAGTGACCAAAATTGCCATTTTTACAGAGTTTTGCTTACACAATAGCTACAATTTTGACCAATTTCAGGCACATAAATGACTTTAAACACACTTATTTTAGTTGAAAAAGACTTAATTCACATCCAACAGTCGTTTGGAGTCAAAAGATTAAATGTTAAAATTTCATCGATATGGACCATTTTGGGGACGTTCGACAGGTCCTGAGTCATCGTTTTTCATCAGAAAATGAATTCTTCGGACTATACCAAAAATGATTCAAAATGTCAAATGGATCGTGCCTCATGTTGAATAACCACTTTTTAACCCCTCAGAGTGACCAAAATTGCCATTTTTACAGAGTTTTGCTTACACAATAGCTACAATTTTGACCAATTTCAGGCACATAAATGACTTTAAACACACTTATTTTAGTTGAAAAAGACTTAATTCACATCCAACAGTCGTTTGGAGTCAAAAGATTAAATGTTAAAATTTCATCGATATGGACCATTTTGGGGACGTTCGACAGGTCCTGAGTCATCGTTTTTCATCAGAAAATGAATTCTTCGGACTATACCAAAAATGATTCAAAATGTCAAATGGATCGTGCCTCATGTTGAATAACCACTTTTTAACCCCTCAGAGTGACCAAAATTGCCATTTTTACAGAGTTTTGCTTACACAAAAGCTTCAATTTTGACCAATTTCAGGCACATAAATGACTTTAAACACACTTATTTTAGTTGAAAAAGACTTAATTCACATCCAACAGTCGTTTGGAGTCAAAAGATTAATGTTAAAATTTCATCGATATGGACCATTTTGGGGACATTCGACATGTCCGGAGTCATCGTTTTTCATCAGAAAATGAATTTTACGGACTATACCAAAAATGATTCAAAATGTCAAATAGATTGTGCCTCATGTTGAATAACGACTTTTTAACCCCTCAGAGTGACCAAAATTGCCATTTTTACCAGAGTTTTGCTTACACAAAAGCTTCAATTTTGACCAATTTCAGGCACATAAATGACTTTAAACACACTTATTTTAGTTGAAAAAGACTTAATTCACATCCAACAGTCGTTTGGAGTCAAAAGATTAAATGTTAAAATTTCATCGATATGGACCATTTTGGGGACGTTCGACAGGTCCGGAGTCATCGTTTTTCATCAGAAAATGAATTTTTCGGACTATATCAAAAATGATTCAAAATGCCAAAGTGATCGGGCCTCATGTTGAATAACGACTTTTTAACCCCTCAGAGTGACCAAAATTGCCATTTTTACAGAGTTTTGCTTACTCAAAAGCTTCAATTTTGACCAATTTCAGGCACATAAATGACTTTAAACACACTTATTTTAGTTGAAAAAGTCCTAATTCACATCCAACAGTCGTTTGGAGTCAAAAGATTAAATGTTAAAATTTCATCGATATGGACCATTTTGGGACGTTCGACAGGTCCGAAGTCATCGTTTTTCATCAGAAAATGAATTTTTCGGACTATACCAAAAATGATTCAAAATGTCAAATAGATTGTGCCTCATGTTGAATAACCACTTTTTAACCCCTCAGAGTGACCAAAATTGCCATTTTTACAGAGTTTTGCTTACACAAAAGCTTCAATTTTGACCAATTTCAGGCACATAAATGACTTTAAACACACTTATTTTAGTTGAAAAAGACTTAATTCACATCCAACAGTCGTTTGGAGTCAAAAGATTAAATGTTAAAATTTCAGCGATATGGACCATTTTGGGGACGTTCGACAGGTCCGGAGTCATCGTTTTTCATCAGAAAATGAATTTTTCGAACTATACCAAAAATGATTCAAAATGTCAAATAGATTGTGCCTCATGTTGAATAACGACTTTTTAACCCCTCAGAGTGACCAAAATTGCCATTTTTACAGAGTTTTGCTTACACAAAAGCTTCAATTTTGACCAATTTCAGGCACATAAATGACTTTAAACACACTTATTTTAGTTGAAAAAGACTTAATTCATATCCAACAGTCGTTTGGAGTCAAAAGATTAAATGTTAAAATTTCATCGATATGGACCATTTTGGGGACATTCGAGATGTCCGGAGTCATCGTTTTTCATCAGAAAATGAATTTTTCGGACTATACCAAAAATGATTCAAAATGTCAAATTGATCGTGCCTCATGTTGAATAACCACTTTTTAACCCCTCAGAGTGACCAAAATTGCAATTTTTACAGAGTTTTGCTTACTCAAAAGTTTAAATTTTGACCAATTTCAGGCACATAAATGACTTTAAACACACTTATTTTAGTTGAAAAAGTCATAATTCACATCCAACAGTCGTTTGGAGTCAAAAGATTAAATGTTAAAATTTCATCGATATGGACCATTTTCGGGACGTTCGACAGGTCCGGAGTTATCGTTTTTCATCAGAAAATGAATTTTTCGGACTATACCAAAAATGATTCAAAATGTCAAATAGATCGTGCCTCATGTTGAATAACCACTTTTTAACCCCTCAGAGTGACCAAAATTGCAATTTTTACAGAGTTTTGCTTACTCAAAAGCTTCAATTTTGACCAATTTCAGGCACGTAAATGACTTTAAACACACTTATTTTAGTTGAAAAAGACGTAATTCACATCCAACAGTGGTTTGGAGTCAAAAGATTAAATGTTAAAATTTCATCGATATGGACCATTTTGGGGACGTTCGACAGGTCCGGAGTCATCGTTTTTCATCAGAAAATGAATTTTTCGGACTGTACCAAAAATGATTCAAAATGTCAAATGGATCGTGCCTCATGTTGAATAACCACTTTTTAACCCCTCAGAGTGACCAAAATTGCCATTTTTACAGAGTTTTGCTTACACAAAAGCTTCAATTTTGACCAATTTCAGGCACATAAATGACTTTAAACACACTTATTTTAGTTGAAAAAGACTTAATTCACATTCAACAGTCGTTTGGAGTCAAAAGATTAAATGTTAAAATTTCATCGATATGGACCATTTTGGGGACGTTCGACAGGTCCGGAGTCATCGTTTTTCATCAGAAAATGAATTTTTCAGACTGTACATAAAATGATTCAAAATGTCAAATGGATCATGCCTCATGTTGAATAACCACTTTTTAACCCCTCAGAGTGACCAAAATTGCCATTTTTACAGAGTTTTGCTTACTCAAAAGCTTCAATTTTGACCAATTTCAGGCACGTAAATGACTTTAAACCCACTTATTTTAGTTGAAAAAGACTTAATTCGCATCCAACAGTCGTTTGGAGTCAAAATATTAAATGTTAAAATTTCATCGATATGGACCATTTTGGGGACATTCGACAGGTCCGGAGTCATCGTTTTTCATCAGAAAATTAATTTTTCAGACTATACCAAAAATGATTCAAAATGTCAAATGGATCGTGCCTCATGTTGAAGAACGACTTTTTAACCCCTCAGAGTGACCAAAATTGCCATTTTTACAGAGTTTTGCTTACTCAAAAGCTTCAATTTTGACCAATTTCAGGCACATAAATGACTTTAAACACACTTATTTTAGTTGAAAAAGTCCTAATTCACATCCAACAGTCGTTTGGAGTCAAAAGATTAAATGTTAAAATTTCATCGATATGGACCATTTTGGGGACGTTCGACAGGTCCGGAGTCATCGTTTTTCATCAGAAAATGAATTCTTCGGACTATACCAAAAATGATTCAAAATGTGAAATGGATCGTGCCTCATGTTGAATAACCACTTTTTAACCCCTCAGAGTGACCAAAATTGCCATTTTTACAGAGTTTTGCTTACTCAAAAGCTTCAATTTTGACCAATTTCAGGCACGTAAATGACTTTAAACACACTTATTTTAGTTGAAAAAGACTTAATTCGCATCCAACAGTCGTTTGGAGTCAAAATATTAAATGTTAAAATTTCATCGATATTGACCATTTTGGGGACATTCGACAGGTCCGGAGTCATCGTTTTTCATCAGAAAATTAATTTTTCAGACTATACCAAAAATGATTCAAAATGTCAAATGGATCGTGCCTCATGTTAAATAACCACTTTTTAACCCCTCAGAGTGACCAAAATTGCCATTTTTACAGAGTTTTGCTTACACAAAAGCTTCAATTTTGACCAATTTCAGGCACATAAATGACTTTAAACACACTTATTTTAGTTGAAAAAGACTTAATTCACATCCAACAGTCGTTTGGAGTCAAAAGATTAAATGTTAAAATTTCATCGATATGGACCATTTTGGGGACGATCGACAGGTCCGGAGTCATCGTTTTTCATCAGAAAATGAATTTTTCGGACTATATCAAAAATGATTCAAAATGCCAAAGTGATCGTGCCTCATGTTGAATAACGACTTTTTAACCCCTCAGAGTGACCAAAATTGCCATTTTTACAGAGTTTTGCTTACTCAAAAGCTTCAATTTTGACCAATTTCAGGCACATAACTGACTTTAAACACACTTATTTTAGTTGAAAAAGTCCTAATTCACATCCAACAGTCGTTTGGAGTCAAAAGATTAAATGTTAAAATTTCATCGATATGGACCATTTTGGGGACGTTCGACAGGTCCGGAGTCATCGTTTTTCATCAGAAAATGAATTTTTCGGACTATACCAAAAATGATTCAAAATGTCAAATAGATTGTGCCTCATGTTGAATAACCACTTTTTAACCCCTCAGAGTGACCAAAATTGCCATTTTTACAGAGTTTTGCTTACACAATAGCTACAATTTTGACCAATTTCAGGCACATAAATGACTTTAAACACACTTATTTTAGTTGAAAAAGACTTAATTCACATCCAACAGTCGTTTGGAGTCAAAAGATTAAATGTTAAAATTTCATCGATATGGACCATTTTGGGGACGTTCGACAGGTCCTGAGTCATCGTTTTTCATCAGAAAATGAATTCTTCGGACTATACCAAAAATGATTCAAAATGTCAAATGGATCGTGCCTCATGTTGAATAACCACTTTTTAACCCCTCAGAGTGACCAAAATTGCCATTTTTACAGAGTTTTGCTTACACAAAAGCTTCAATTTTGACCAATTTCAGGCACATAAATGACTTTAAACACACTTATTTTAGTTGAAAAAGACTTAATTCACATCCAACAGTCGTTTGGAGTCAAAAGATTAAATGTTAAAATTTCATCGATATGGACCATTTTGGGGACGTTCGACAGGTCCGGAGTCATCGTTTTTCATCAGAAAATGAATTCTTCGGACTATACCAAAAATGATTCAAAATGTGAAATGGATCGTGCCTCATGTTGAATAACCACTTTTTAACCCCTCAGAGTGACCAAAATTGCCATTTTTACAGAGTTTTGCTTACTCAAAAGCTTCAATTTTGACCAATTTCAGGCACGTAAATGACTTTAAACACACTTATTTTAGTTGAAAAAGACTTAATTCGCATCCAACAGTCGTTTGGAGTCAAAATATTAAATGTTAAAATTTCATCGATATGGACCATTTTGGGGACATTCGACAGGTCCGGAGTCATCGTTTTTCATCAGAATATTAATTTTTCAGACTATACCAAAAATGATTCAAAATGTCAAATGGATCGTGCCTCATGTTAAATAACCACTTTTTAACCCCTCAGAGTGACCAAAATTGCCATTTTTACAGAGTTTTGCTTACACAAAAGCTTCAATTTTGACCAATTTCAGGCACATAAATGACTTTAAACACACTTATTTTAGTTGAAAAAGACTTAATTCACATCCAACAGTCGTTTGGAGTCAAAAGATTAAATGTTAAAATTTCATCGATATGGACCATTTTGGGGACGATCGACAGGTCCGGAGTCATCGTTTTTCATCAGAAAATGAATTTTTCGGACTATATCAAAAATGATTCAAAATGCCAAAGTGATCGTGCCTCATGTTGAATAACGACTTTTTAACCCCTCAGAGTGACCAAAATTGCCATTTTTACAGAGTTTTGCTTACTCAAAAGCTTCAATTTTGACCAATTTCAGGCACATAAATGACTTTAAACACACTTATTTTAGTTGAAAAAGACTTAATTCACATCCAACAGTCGTTTGGAGTCAAAAGATTAAATGTTAAAAATTCATCGATATGGACCATTTTGGGGACGTTCGACAGGTCCTGAGTCATCGTTTTTCATCAGAAAATGAATTCTTCGGACTATACCAAAAATGATTCAAAATGTCAAATGGATCGTGCCTCATGTTGAATAACCACTTTTTAACCCCTCAGAGTGACCAAAATTGCCATTTTTACAGAGTTTTGCTTACACAAAAGCTTCAATTTTGACCAATTTCAGGCACATAAATGACTTTAAACACACTTATTTTAGTTGAAAAAGACTTAATTCACATTCAACAGTCGTTTGGAGTCAAAAGATTAAATGTTAAAATTTCATCGATATGGACCATTTTGGGGACGTTCGACAGGTCCGGAGTCATTGTTTTTCATCAGAAAATGAATTTTTCGGACTGTACATAAAATGATTCAAAATGTCAAATGGATCGTGCCTCATGTTGAATAACCACTTTTTAACCCCTCAGAGTGACCAAAATTGCCATTTTTACAGAGTTTTGCTTACTCAAAAGCTTCAATTTTGACCAATTTCAGGCACGTAAATGACTTTAAACACACTTATTTTAGTTGAAAAAGACTTAATTCGCATCCAACAGTCGTTTGGAGTCAAAATATTAAATGTTAAAATTTCATCGATATGGACCATTTTGGGGACATTCGACAGGTCCGGAGTCATCGTTTTTCATCAGAAAATTAATTTTTCAGACTATACCAAAAATGATTCAAAATGTCAAATGGATCGTGCCTCATGTTGAATAACGACTTTTTAACCCCTCAGAGTGACCAAAAATGCCATTTTTACAGAGTTTTGCTTACTCAAAAGCTTCAATTTTGACCAATTTCAGGCACATAAATGACTTTAAACACACCTATTTTAGTTGAAAAAGTCCTAATTCACATCCAACAGTCGTTTGGAGTCAAAAGATTAAATGTTAAAATTTCATCGATATGGACCATTTTGGGGACGTTCGACAGGTCCGGAGTCATCGTTTTTCATCAGAAAATGAATTTTTCGAACTATACCAAAAATGATTCAAAATGTCAAATAGATTGTGCCTCATGTTGAATAACGACTTTTTAACCCCTCAGAGTGACCAAAATTGCCATTTTTACAGAGTTTTGCTTACACAAAAGCTTCAATTTTGACCAATTTCAGGCACATAAATGACTTTAAACACACTTATTTTAGTTGAAAAAGACTTAATTCACATCCAACAGTCGTTTGGAGTCAAAAGATTAAATGTTAAAATTTCATCGATATGGACCATTTTGGGGACGTTCGACAGGTCCGGAGTCATCGTTTTTCATCAGAAAATGAATTTTTCGGACTATATCAAAAATGATTCAAAATGCCAAAGTGATCGGGCCTCATGTTGAATAACGACTTTTTAACCCCTCAGAGTGACCAAAATTGCCATTTTTACAGAGTTTTGCTTACTCAAAAGCTTCAATTTTGACCAATTTCAGGCACATAAATGACTTTAAACACACTTATTTTAGTTGAAAAAGTCCTAATTCACATCCAACAGTCGTTTGGAGTCAAAAGATTAAATGTTAAAATTTCATCGATATGGACCATTTTGGGGACGTTCGACAGGTCCGAAGTCATCGTTTTTCATCAGAAAATGAATTTTTCGGACTATACCAAAAATGATTCAAAATGTCAAATAGATTGTGCCTCATGTTGAATAACCACTTTTTAACCCCTCAGAGTGACCAAAATTGCCATTTTTACAGAGTTTTGCTTACACAAAAGCTTCAATTTTGACCAATTTCAGGCACATAAATGACTTTAAACACACTTATTTTAGTTGAAAAAGACTTAATTCACATCCAACAGTCGTTTGGAGTCAAAAGATTAAATGTTAAAATTTCAGCGATATGGACCATTTTGGGGACGTTCGACAGGTCCGGAGTCATCGTTTTTCATCAGAAAATGAATTCTTCGGACTATACCAAAAATGATTCAAAATGTGAAATGGATCGTGCCTCATGTTGAATAACCACTTTTTAACCCCTCAGAGTGACCAAAATTGCCATTTTTACAGAGTTTTGCTTACACAAAAGCTTCAATTTTGACCAATTTCAGGCACATAAATGACTTTAAACACACGTATTTTAGTTGAAAAAGACTTAATTCGCATCCAACAGTCGTTTGGAGTCAAAATATTAAATGTTAAAATTTCATCGATATGGACCATTTTGGGGACGTTCGACAGGTCCGGAGTCATCGTTTTTCATCAGAAAATGAATTTTTCGAACTATACCAAAAATGATTCAAAATGTCAAATAGATTGTGCCTCATGTTGAATAACGACTTTTTAACCCCTCAGAGTGACCAAAATTGCCATTTTTACAGAGTTTTGCTTACACAAAAGCTTCAATTTTGACCAATTTCAGGCACATAAATGACTTTAAACACACTTATTTTAGTTGAAAAAGACTTAATTCATATCCAACAGTCGTTTGGAGTCAAAAGATTAAATGTTAAAATTTCATCGATATGGACCATTTTGGGGACATTCGACATGTCCGGAGTCATCGTTTTTCATCAGAAAATGAATTTTTCGGACTATACCAAAAATGATTCAAAATGTCAAATTGATCGTGCCTCATGTTGAATAACCACTTTTTAACCCCTCAGAGTGACCAAAATTGCAATTTTTACAGAGTTTTGCTTACTCAAAAGTTTAAATTTTGACCAATTTCAGGCACATAAATGACTTTAAACACACTTATTTTAGTTGAAAAAGTCATAATTCACATCCAACAGTCGTTTGGAGTCAAAAGATTAAATGTTAAAATTTCATCGATATGGACCATTTTCGGGACGTTCGACAGGTCCGGAGTTATCGTTTTTCATCAGAAAATGAATTTTTCGGACTATACCAAAAATGATTCAAAATGTCAAATAGATCGTGCCTCATGTTGAATAACCACTTTTTAACCCCTCAGAGTGACCAAAATTGCAATTTTTACAGAGTTTTGCTTACTCAAAAGCTTCAATTTTGACCAATTTCAGGCACGTAAATGACTTTAAACACACTTATTTTAGTTGAAAAAGACGTAATTCACATCCAACAGTGGTTTGGAGTCAAAAGATTAAATGTTAAAATTTCATCGATATGGACCATTTTGGGGACGTTCGACAGGTCCGGAGTCATCGTTTTTCATCAGAAAATGAATTTTTCGGACTGTACCAAAAATGATTCAAAATGTCAAATGGATCGTGCCTCATGTTGAATAACCACTTTTTAACCCCTCAGAGTGACCAAAATTGCCATTTTTACAGAGTTTTGCTTACACAAAAGCTTCAATTTTGACCAATTTCAGGCACATAAATGACTTTAAACACACTTATTTTAGTTGAAAAAGACTTAATTCACATTCAACAGTCGTTTGGAGTCAAAAGATTAAATGTTAAAATTTCATCGATATGGACCATTTTGGGGACGTTCGACAGGTCCGGAGTCATCGTTTTTCATCAGAAAATGAATTTTTCAGACTGTACATAAAATGATTCAAAATGTCAAATGGATCATGCCTCATGTTGAATAACCACTTTTTAACCCCTCAGAGTGACCAAAATTGCCATTTTTACAGAGTTTTGCTTACTCAAAAGCTTCAATTTTGACCAATTTCAGGCACGTAAATGACTTTAAACCCACTTATTTTAGTTGAAAAAGACTTAATTCGCATCCAACAGTCGTTTGGAGTCAAAATATTAAATGTTAAAATTTCATCGATATGGACCATTTTGGGGACATTC
Source organism: Lissotriton vulgaris (assembly GCF_964263255.1). Lineage (NCBI taxonomy): Eukaryota > Metazoa > Chordata > Amphibia > Caudata > Salamandridae > Lissotriton > Lissotriton vulgaris. The sequence continues at coordinate 262,246 of NW_028240631.1, read as the reverse complement.
GACAGGTCCGGAGTCATCGTTTTTCATCAGAAAATTAATTTTTCAGACTATACCAAAAATGATTCAAAATGTCAAATGGATCGTGCCTCATGTTGAAGAACGACTTTTTAACCCCTCAGAGTGACCAAAATTGCCATTTTTACAGAGTTTTGCTTACTCAAAAGCTTCAATTTTGACCAATTTCAGGCACATAAATGACTTTAAACACACTTATTTTAGTTGAAAAAGTCCTAATTCACATCCAACAGTCGTTTGGAGTCAAAAGATTAAATGTTAAAATTTCATCGATATGGACCATTTTGGGGACGTTCGACAGGTCCGGAGTCATCGTTTTTCATCAGAAAATGAATTCTTCGGACTATACCAAAAATGATTCAAAATGTGAAATGGATCGTGCCTCATGTTGAATAACCACTTTTTAACCCCTCAGAGTGACCAAAATTGCCATTTTTACAGAGTTTTGCTTACTCAAAAGCTTCAATTTTGACCAATTTCAGGCACGTAAATGACTTTAAACACACTTATTTTAGTTGAAAAAGACTTAATTCGCATCCAACAGTCGTTTGGAGTCAAAATATTAAATGTTAAAATTTCATCGATATGGACCATTTTGGGGACATTCGACAGGTCCGGAGTCATCGTTTTTCATCAGAAAATTAATTTTTCAGACTATACCAAAAATGATTCAAAATGTCAAATGGATCGTGCCTCATGTTAAATAACCACTTTTTAACCCCTCAGAGTGACCAAAATTGCCATTTTTACAGAGTTTTGCTTACACAAAAGCTTCAATTTTGACCAATTTCAGGCACATAAATGACTTTAAACACACTTATTTTAGCTGAAAAAGACTTAATTCACATCCAACAGTCGTTTGGAGTCAAAAGATTAAATGTTAAAATTTCATCGATATGGACCATTTTGGGGACGATCGACAGGTCCGGAGTCATCGTTTTTCATCAGAAAATGAATTTTTCGGACTATATCAAAAATGATTCAAAATGCCAAAGTGATCGTGCCTCATGTTGAATAACGACTTTTTAACCCCTCAGAGTGACCAAAATTGCCATTTTTACAGAGTTTTGCTTACTCAAAAGCTTCAATTTTGACCAATTTCAGGCACATAACTGACTTTAAACACACTTATTTTAGTTGAAAAAGTCCTAATTCACATCCAACAGTCGTTTGGAGTCAAAAGATTAAATGTTAAAATTTCATCGATATGGACCATTTTGGGGACGTTCGACAGGTCCGGAGTCATCGTTTTTCATCAGAAAATGAATTTTTCGGACTATACCAAAAATGATTCAAAATGTCAAATAGATTGTGCCTCATGTTGAATAACCACTTTTTAACCCCTCAGAGTGACCAAAATTGCCATTTTTACAGAGTTTTGCTTACACAATAGCTACAATTTTGACCAATTTCAGGCACATAAATGACTTTAAACACACTTATTTTAGTTGAAAAAGACTTAATTCACATCCAACAGTCGTTTGGAGTCAAAAGATTAAATGTTAAAATTTCATCGATATGGACCATTTTGGGGACGTTCGACAGGTCCTGAGTCATCGTTTTTCATCAGAAAATGAATTCTTCGGACTATACCAAAAATGATTCAAAATGTCAAATGGATCGTGCCTCATGTTGAATAACCACTTTTTAACCCCTCAGAGTGACCAAAATTGCCATTTTTACAGAGTTTTGCTTACACAATAGCTACAATTTTGACCAATTTCAGGCACATAAATGACTTTAAACACACTTATTTTAGTTGAAAAAGACTTAATTCACATCCAACAGTCGTTTGGAGTCAAAAGATTAAATGTTAAAATTTCATCGATATGGACCATTTTGGGGACGTTCGACAGGTCCTGAGTCATCGTTTTTCATCAGAAAATGAATTCTTCGGACTATACCAAAAATGATTCAAAATGTCAAATGGATCGTGCCTCATGTTGAATAACCACTTTTTAACCCCTCAGAGTGACCAAAATTGCCATTTTTACAGAGTTTTGCTTACACAAAAGCTTCAATTTTGACCAATTTCAGGCACATAAATGACTTTAAACACACTTATTTTAGTTGAAAAAGACTTAATTCACATCCAACAGTCGTTTGGAGTCAAAAGATTAAATGTTAAAATTTCATCGATATGGACCATTTTGGGGACATTCGACATGTCCGGAGTCATCGTTTTTCATCAGAAAATGAATTTTTCGGACTATACCAAAAATGATTCAAAATGTCAAATTGATCGTGCCTCATGTTGAATAACCACTTTTTAACCCCTCAGAGTGACCAAAATTGCAATTTTTACAGAGTTTTGCTTACTCAAAAGCTTCAATTTTGACCAATTTCAGGCACGTAAATGACTTTAAACACACTTATTTTAGTTGAAAAAGACGTAATTCACATCCAACAGTGGTTTGGAGTCAAAAGATTAAATGTTAAAATTTCATCGATATGGACCATTTTGGGGACGTTCGACAGGTCCGGAGTCATCGTTTTTCATCAGAAAATGAATTTTTCGGACTGTACCAAAAATGATTCAAAATGTCAAATGGATCGTGCCTCATGTTGAATAACCACTTTTTAACCCCTCAGAGTGACCAAAATTGCCATTTTTACAGAGTTTTGCTTACACAAAAGCTTCAATTTTGACCAATTTCAGGCACATAAATGACTTTAAACACACTTATTTTAGTTGAAAAAGACTTAATTCACATTCAACAGTCGTTTGGAGTCAAAAGATTAAATGTTAAAATTTCATCGATATGGACCATTTTGGGGACGTTCGACAGGTCCGGAGTCATCGTTTTTCATCAGAAAATGAATTTTTCAGACTGTACATAAAATGATTCAAAATGTCAAATGGATCATGCCTCATGTTGAATAACCACTTTTTAACCCCTCAGAGTGACCAAAATTGCCATTTTTACAGAGTTTTGCTTACTCAAAAGCTTCAATTTTGACCAATTTCAGGCACGTAAATGACTTTAAACCCACTTATTTTAGTTGAAAAAGACTTAATTCGCATCCAACAGTCGTTTGGAGTCAAAATATTAAATGTTAAAATTTCATCGATATGGACCATTTTGGGGACATTCGACAGGTCCGGAGTCATCGTTTTTCATCAGAAAATTAATTTTTCAGACTATACCAAAAATGATTCAAAATGTCAAATGGATCGTGCCTCATGTTGAAGAACGACTTTTTAACCCCTCAGAGTGACCAAAATTGCCATTTTTACAGAGTTTTGCTTACTCAAAAGCTTCAATTTTGACCAATTTCAGGCACATAAATGACTTTAAACACACTTATTTTAGTTGAAAAAGTCCTAATTCACATCCAACAGTCGTTTGGAGTCAAAAGATTAAATGTTAAAATTTCATCGATATGGACCATTTTGGGGACGTTCGACAGGTCCGGAGTCATCGTTTTTCATCAGAAAATGAATTCTTCGGACTATACCAAAAATGATTCAAAATGTGAAATGGATCGTGCCTCATGTTGAATAACCACTTTTTAACCCCTCAGAGTGACCAAAATTGCCATTTTTACAGAGTTTTGCTTACTCAAAAGCTTCAATTTTGACCAATTTCAGGCACGTAAATGACTTTAAACACACTTATTTTAGTTGAAAAAGACTTAATTCGCATCCAACAGTCGTTTGGAGTCAAAATATTAAATGTTAAAATTTCATCGATATGGACCATTTTGGGGACATTCGACAGGTCCGGAGTCATCGTTTTTCATCAGAAAATTAATTTTTCAGACTATACCAAAAATGATTCAAAATGTCAAATGGATCGTGCCTCATGTTAAATAACCACTTTTTAACCCCTCAGAGTGACCAAAATTGCCATTTTTACAGAGTTTTGCTTACACAAAAGCTTCAATTTTGACCAATTTCAGGCACATAAATGACTTTAAACACACTTATTTTAGCTGAAAAAGACTTAATTCACATCCAACAGTCGTTTGGAGTCAAAAGATTAAATGTTAAAATTTCATCGATATGGACCATTTTGGGGACGATCGACAGGTCCGGAGTCATCGTTTTTCATCAGAAAATGAATTTTTCGGACTATATCAAAAATGATTCAAAATGCCAAAGTGATCGTGCCTCATGTTGAATAACGACTTTTTAACCCCTCAGAGTGACCAAAATTGCCATTTTTACAGAGTTTTGCTTACTCAAAAGCTTCAATTTTGACCAATTTCAGGCACATAACTGACTTTAAACACACTTATTTTAGTTGAAAAAGTCCTAATTCACATCCAACAGTCGTTTGGAGTCAAAAGATTAAATGTTAAAATTTCATCGATATGGACCATTTTGGGGACGTTCGACAGGTCCGGAGTCATCGTTTTTCATCAGAAAATGAATTTTTCGGACTATACCAAAAATGATTCAAAATGTCAAATAGATTGTGCCTCATGTTGAATAACCACTTTTTAACCCCTCAGAGTGACCAAAATTGCCATTTTTACAGAGTTTTGCTTACACAATAGCTACAATTTTGACCAATTTCAGGCACATAAATGACTTTAAACACACTTATTTTAGTTGAAAAAGACTTAATTCACATCCAACAGTCGTTTGGAGTCAAAAGATTAAATGTTAAAATTTCATCGATATGGACCATTTTGGGGACGTTCGACAGGTCCTGAGTCATCGTTTTTCATCAGAAAATGAATTCTTCGGACTATACCAAAAATGATTCAAAATGTCAAATGGATCGTGCCTCATGTTGAATAACCACTTTTTAACCCCTCAGAGTGACCAAAATTGCCATTTTTACAGAGTTTTGCTTACACAATAGCTACAATTTTGACCAATTTCAGGCACATAAATGACTTTAAACACACTTATTTTAGTTGAAAAAGACTTAATTCACATCCAACAGTCGTTTGGAGTCAAAAGATTAAATGTTAAAATTTCATCGATATGGACCATTTTGGGGACGTTCGACAGGTCCTGAGTCATCGTTTTTCATCAGAAAATGAATTCTTCGGACTATACCAAAAATGATTCAAAATGTCAAATGGATCGTGCCTCATGTTGAATAACCACTTTTTAACCCCTCAGAGTGACCAAAATTGCCATTTTTACAGAGTTTTGCTTACACAAAAGCTTCAATTTTGACCAATTTCAGGCACATAAATGACTTTAAACACACTTATTTTAGTTGAAAAAGACTTAATTCACATCCAACAGTCGTTTGGAGTCAAAAGATTAAATGTTAAAATTTCATCGATATGGACCATTTTGGGGACATTCGACATGTCCGGAGTCATCGTTTTTCATCAGAAAATGAATTTTTCGGACTATACCAAAAATGATTCAAAATGTCAAATTGATCGTGCCTCATGTTGAATAACCACTTTTTAACCCCTCAGAGTGACCAAAATTGCAATTTTTACAGAGTTTTGCTTACTCAAAAGCTTCAATTTTGACCAATTTCAGGCACGTAAATGACTTTAAACACACTTATTTTAGTTGAAAAAGACGTAATTCACATCCAACAGTGGTTTGGAGTCAAAAGATTAAATGTTAAAATTTCATCGATATGGACCATTTTGGGGACGTTCGACAGGTCCGGAGTCATCGTTTTTCATCAGAAAATGAATTTTTCGGACTGTACCAAAAATGATTCAAAATGTCAAATGGATCGTGCCTCATGTTGAATAACCACTTTTTAACCCCTCAGAGTGACCAAAATTGCCATTTTTACAGAGTTTTGCTTACACAAAAGCTTCAATTTTGACCAATTTCAGGCACATAAATGACTTTAAACACACTTATTTTAGTTGAAAAAGACTTAATTCACATTCAACAGTCGTTTGGAGTCAAAAGATTAAATGTTAAAATTTCATCGATATGGACCATTTTGGGGACGTTCGACAGGTCCGGAGTCATCGTTTTTCATCAGAAAATGAATTTTTCAGACTGTACATAAAATGATTCAAAATGTCAAATGGATCATGCCTCATGTTGAATAACCACTTTTTAACCCCTCAGAGTGACCAAAATTGCCATTTTTACAGAGTTTTGCTTACTCAAAAGCTTCAATTTTGACCAATTTCAGGCACGTAAATGACTTTAAACCCACTTATTTTAGTTGAAAAAGACTTAATTCGCATCCAACAGTCGTTTGGAGTCAAAATATTAAATGTTAAAATTTCATCGATATGGACCATTTTGGGGACATTCGACAGGTCCGGAGTCATCGTTTTTCATCAGAAAATTAATTTTTCAGACTATACCAAAAATGATTCAAAATGTCAAATGGATCGTGCCTCATGTTGAAGAACGACTTTTTAACCCCTCAGAGTGACCAAAATTGCCATTTTTACAGAGTTTTGCTTACTCAAAAGCTTCAATTTTGACCAATTTCAGGCACATAAATGACTTTAAACACACTTATTTTAGTTGAAAAAGTCCTAATTCACATCCAACAGTCGTTTGGAGTCAAAAGATTAAATGTTAAAATTTCATCGATATGGACCATTTTGGGGACGTTCGACAGGTCCGGAGTCATCGTTTTTCATCAGAAAATGAATTCTTCGGACTATACCAAAAATGATTCAAAATGTGAAATGGATCGTGCCTCATGTTGAATAACCACTTTTTAACCCCTCAGAGTGACCAAAATTGCCATTTTTACAGAGTTTTGCTTACTCAAAAGCTTCAATTTTGACCAATTTCAGGCACGTAAATGACTTTAAACACACGTATTTTAGTTGAAAAAGACTTAATTCGCATCCAACAGTCGTTTGGAGTCAAAATATTAAATGTTAAAATTTCATCGATATGGACCATTTTGGGGACATTCGACAGGTCCGGAGTCATCGTTTTTCATCAGAAAATTAATTTTTCAGACTATACCAAAAATGATTCAAAATGTCAAATGGATCGTGCCTCATGTTAAATAACCACTTTTTAACCCCTCAGAGTGACCAAAATTGCCATTTTTACAGAGTTTTGCTTACACAAAAGCTTCAATTTTGACCAATTTCAGGCACATAAATGACTTTAAACACACTTATTTTAGTTGAAAAAGACTTAATTCACATCCAACAGTCGTTTGGAGTCAAAAGATTAAATGTTAAAATTTCATCGATATGGACCATTTTGGGGACGATCGACAGGTCCGGAGTCATCGTTTTTCATCAGAAAATGAATTTTTCGGACTATATCAAAAATGATTCAAAATGCCAAAGTGATCGTGCCTCATGTTGAATAACGACTTTTTAACCCCTCAGAGTGACCAAAATTGCCATTTTTACAGAGTTTTGCTTACTCAAAAGCTTCAATTTTGACCAATTTCAGGCACATAACTGACTTTAAACACACTTATTTTAGTTGAAAAAGTCCTAATTCACATCCAACAGTCGTTTGGAGTCAAAAGATTAAATGTTAAAATTTCATCGATATGGACCATTTTGGGGACGTTCGACAGGTCCGGAGTCATCGTTTTTCATCAGAAAATGAATTTTTCGGACTATACCAAAAATGATTCAAAATGTCAAATAGATTGTGCCTCATGTTGAATAACCACTTTTTAACCCCTCAGAGTGACCAAAATTGCCATTTTTACAGAGTTTTGCTTACACAATAGCTACAATTTTGACCAATTTCAGGCACATAAATGACTTTAAACACACTTATTTTAGTTGAAAAAGACTTAATTCACATCCAACAGTCGTTTGGAGTCAAAAGATTAAATGTTAAAATTTCATCGATATGGACCATTTTGGGGACGTTCGACAGGTCCTGAGTCATCGTTTTTCATCAGAAAATGAATTCTTCGGACTATACCAAAAATGATTCAAAATGTCAAATGGATCGTGCCTCATGTTGAATAACCACTTTTTAACCCCTCAGAGTGACCAAAATTGCCATTTTTACAGAGTTTTGCTTACACAAAAGCTTCAATTTTGACCAATTTCAGGCACATAAATGACTTTAAACACACTTATTTTAGTTGAAAAAGACTTAATTCACATCCAACAGTCGTTTGGAGTCAAAAGATTAAATGTTAAAATTTCATCGATATGGACCATTTTGGGGACGTTCGACAGGTCCGGAGTCATCGTTTTTCATCAGAAAATGAATTCTTCGGACTATACCAAAAATGATTCAAAATGTGAAATGGATCGTGCCTCATGTTGAATAACCACTTTTTAACCCCTCAGAGTGACCAAAATTGCCATTTTTACAGAGTTTTGCTTACACAAAAGCTTCAATTTTGACCAATTTCAGGCACATAAATGACTTTAAACACACTTATTTTAGTTGAAAAAGACTTAATTCACATCCAACAGTCGTTTGGAGTCAAAAGATTAAATGTTAAAATTTCATCGATATGGACCATTTTGGGGACGTTCGACAGGTCCGGAGTCATCGTTTTTCATCAGAAAATGAATTCTTCGGACTATACCAAAAATGATTCAAAATGTGAAATGGATCGTGCCTCATGTTGAATAACCACTTTTTAACCCCTCAGAGTGACCAAAATTGCCATTTTTACAGAGTTTTGCTTACACAAAAGCTTCAATTTTGACCAATTTCAGGCACATAAATGACTTTAAACACACGTATTTTAGTTGAAAAAGACTTAATTCGCATCCAACAGTCGTTTGGAGTCAAAATATTAAATGTTAAAATTTCATCGATATGGACCATTTTGGGGACGTTCGACAGGTCCGGAGTCATCGTTTTTCATCAGAAAATGAATTTTTCGGACTGTACCAAAAATGATTCAAAATGTCAAATGGATCGTGCCTCATGTTGAATAACCACTTTTTAACCCCTCAGAGTGACCAAAATTGCCATTTTTACAGAGTTTTGCTTACAGAAAAGCTTCAATTTTGACCAATTTCAGGCACATAAATGACTTTAAACACACTTATTTTAGTTGAAAAATACTTAATTCACATTCAACAGTCGTTTGGAGTCAAAAGATTAAATGTTAAAATTTCATCGATATGGACCATTTTGGGGACGTTCGACAGGTCCGGAGTCATCGTTTTTCATCAGACAATGAATTTTTCGGACTGTACCAAAAATGATTCAAAATGTCAAATGGATCGTGCCTCATGTTGAATAACCACTTTTTAACCCCTCAGAGTGACCAAAATTGCCATTTTTACAGAGTTTTGCTTACACAAAAGCTTCAATTTTGACCAATTTCAGGCACATAAATGACTTTAAACACACGTATTTTAGTTGAAAAAGACTTAATTCGCATCCAACAGTCGTTTGGAGTCAAAATATTAAATGTTAAAATTTCATCGATATGGACCATTTTGGGGACATTCGACAGGTCCGGAGTCATCGTTTTTCATCAGAAAATTAATTTTTCAGACTATACCAAAAATGATTCAAAATGTCAAATGGATCGTGCCTCATGTTGAATAACCACTTTTTAACCCCTCAGAGTGACCAAAATTGCCATTTTTACAGAGTTTTGCTTTCACAAAAGCTTCAATTTTGACCAATTTCAGGCACATAAATGAATTTAAACACACTTATTTTAGTTGAAAAAGACATAATTCACATCCAACAGTCGTTTGGAGTCAAAAGATTAAATGTTAAAATTTCATCGATATGGACCATTTTGGGGACGTTCGACAGGTCCGGAGTCATCGTTTTTCATCAGAAAATGAATTTTTCGGACTATATCAAAAATGATTCAAAATGCCAAAGTGATCGTGCCTCATGTTGAATAACAACTTTTTAACCCCTCAGAGTGACCAAAAATGCCATTTTTACAGAGTTTTGCTTACTCAAAAGCTTCAATTTTGACCAATTTCAGGCACGTAAATGACTTTAAACACACTTATTTTAGTTGAAAAAGTCCTAATTCACATCCAACAGTCGTTTGGAGTCAAAAGGTTAAATGTTAAAATTTCATCGATATGGACCATTTTGGGGACGTTCGACAGGTCCGGAGTCATCGTTTTTCATCAGAAAATGAATTTTTCGAACTATACCAAAAATGATTCAAAATGTCAAATAGATTGTGCCTCATGTTGAATAACCACTTTTTAACCCCTCAGAGTGACCAAAATTGCCATTTTTACAGAGTTTTGCTTACACAAAAGCTTCAATTTTGACCAATTTCAGGCACATAAATGACTTTAAACACACTTATTTTAGTTGAAAAAGACTTAATTCATATCCAACAGTCGTTTAGAGTCAAAAGATTAAATGTTAAAATTTCATCGATATGGACTATTTAGGAGACGTTCGACATGTCCGGAGTCATCGTTTTTCATCAGAAAATGAATTTTTCGGACTATACCAAAAATGATTCAAAATGTCAAATTGATCGTGCCTCATGTTGAATAACCACTTTTTAACCCCTCAGAGTGACCAAAATTGCAATTTTTACAGAGTTTTGCTTACTCAAAAGTTTAAATTTTGACCAATTTCAGGCACATAAATGACTTTAAACACACTTATTTTAGTTGAAAAAGTCATAATTCACATCCAACAGTCGTTTGGAGTCAAAAGATTAAATGTTAAAATTTCATCGATATGGACCATTTTGGGGACGTTCGACAGGTCCGGAGTTATCGTTTTTCATCAGAAAATGAATTTTTCGGACTATACCAAAAATGATTCAAAATGTCAAATAGATCGTGCCTCATGTTGAATAACCACTTTTTAACCCCTCAGAGTGACCAAAATTGCCATTTTTACAGAGTTTTGCTTACTCAAAAGCTTCAATTTTGACCAATTTCAGGCACGTAAATGACTTTAAACACACTTATTTTAGTTGAAAAAGACGTAATTCACATCCAACAGTGGTTTGGAGTCAAAAGATTAAATGTTAAAATTTCATCGATATGGACCATTTTGGGGACGTTCGACAGGTCCGGAGTCATCGTTTTTCATCAGAAAATGAATTTTTCGGACTGTACCAAAAATGATTCAAAATGTCAAATGGATCGTGCCTCATGTTGAATAACCACTTTTTAACCCCTCAGAGTGACCAAAATTGCCATTTTTACAGAGTTTTGCTTACACAAAAGCTCCAATTTTGACCAATTTCAGGCACATAAATGACTTTAAACACACTTATTTTAGTTGAAAAAGACTTAATTCACATCCAACAGTCGTTTGGAGTCAAAAGATTAAATGTTAAAATTTCATCGATATGGACCATTTTGGGGACGTTCGACAGGTCCGGAGTCATCGTTTTTCATCAGAAAATGAATTTTTCGGACTATATCAGAAATGATTCAAAATGCCAACGTGATCGTGCCTCATGTTGAATAACGACTTTTTAACCCCTCAGAGTGACCAAAATTGCCATTTTTACAGAGTTTTGCTTACTCAAAAGCTTCAATTTTGACCAATTTCAGGCACATAAATGACTTTAAACACACTTATTTTAGTTGAAAAAGTCCTAATTCACATCCAACAGTCGTTTGGAGTCAAAAGATTAAATGTTAAAATTTCATCGATATGGACCATTTTGGGGACGTTCGACAGGTCCGGAGTCATCGTTTTTCATCAGAAAATGAATTTTTCGGACTATATCAAAAATGATTCAAAATGTCAAATAGATTGTGCCTCATGTTGAATAACCACTTTTTAACCCCTCAGAGTGACCAAAATTGCCATTTTTACAGAGTTTTGCTTACACAAAAGCTTCAATTTTGACCAATTTCAGGCACATAAATGACTTTAAACACACTTATTTTAGTTGAAAAAGACTTAATTCACATCCAACAGTCGTTTGGAGTCAAAAGATTAAATGTTAAAATTTCATCGATATGGACCATTTTGGGGACGTTCGACATGTCCGGAGTCATCGTTTTTCATCAGAAAATGAATTTTTCGGACTATACCAAAAATGATTCAAAATGTCAAATTGATCGTGCCTCATGTTGAATAACCACTTTTTAACCCCTCAGAGTGACCAAAATTGCCATTTTTACAGAGTTTTGCTTACACAAAAGCTTCAATTTTGACCAATTTCAGGCACATAAATGACTTTAAACACACTTATTTTAGTTGAAAAAGACTTAATTCACATCCAACAGTCGTTTGGAGTCAAAAGATTAAATGTTAAAATTTCATCGATATGGACCATTTTGGGGACGTTCGACAGGTCCGGAGTCATCGTTTTTCATCAGAAAATGAATTCTTCGGACTATACCAAAAATGATTCAAAATGTGAAATGGATCGTGCCTCATGTTGAATAACCACTTTTTAACCCCTCAGAGTGACCAAAATTGCCATTTTTACAGAGTTTTGCTTACTCAAAAGCTTCAATTTTGACCAATTTCAGGCACGTAAATGACTTTAAACACACTTATTTTAGTTGAAAAAGACTTAATTCGCATCCAACAGTCGTTTGGAGTCAAAATATTAAATGTTAAAATTTCATCGATATGGACCATTTTGGGGACATTCGACAGGTCCGGAGTCATCGTTTTTCATCAGAAAATTAATTTTTCAGACTATACCAAAAATGATTCAAAATGTCAAATGGATCGTGCCTCATGTTGAATAACCACTTTTTAACCCCTCAGAGTGACCAAAATTGCCATTTTTACAGAGTTTTGCTTACACAAAAGCTTCAATTTTGACCGATTTCAGGCACATAAATGACTTTAAACACACTTATTTTAGTTGAAAAAGACTTAATTCACATCCAACAGTCGTTTGGAGTCAAAAGATTAAACGTTAAAATTTCATCGATATGGACCATTTTGGGGACGTTCGACAGGTCCGGAGTCATCGTTTTTCATCAGAAAATGAATTTTTCGGACTATATAAAAAATGATTCAAAATGCCAAAGTGATCGGGCCTCATGTTGAATAACGACTTTTTAACCCCTCAGAGTGACCAAAATTGCCATTTTTACAGAGTTTTGCTTACTCAAAAGCTTCAATTTTGACCAATTTCAGGCACATAAATGACTTTAAACACACTTATTTTAGTTGAAAAAGTCCTAATTCACATCCAACAGTCGTTTGGAGTCAAAAGATTAAATGTTAAAATTTCATCGATATGGACCATTTTGGGGACGTTCGACAGGTCCGAAGTCATCGTTTTTCATCAGAAAATGAATTTTTCGGACTATACCAAAAATGATTCAAAATGTCAAATAGATTGTGCCTCATGTTGAATAACCACTTTTTAACCCCTCAGAGTGACCAAAATTGCCATTTTTACAGAGTTTTGCTTACACAAAAGCTTCAATTTTGACCAATTTCAGGCACATAAATGACTTTAAACACACTTATTTTAGTTGAAAAAGACTTAATTCACATCCAACAGTCGTTTGGAGTCAAAAGATTAAATGTTAAAATTTCATCGATATGGACCATTTTGGGGACGTTCGACAGGTCCGGAGTCATCGTTTTTCATCAGAAAATGAATTCTTCGGACTATACCAAAAATGATTCAAAATGTGAAATGGATCGTGCCTCATGTTGAATAACCACTTTTTAACCCCTCAGAGTGACCAAAATTGCCATTTTTACAGAGTTTTGCTTACTCAAAAGCTTCAATTTTGACCAATTTCAGGCACGTAAATGACTTTAAACACACTTATTTTAGTTGAAAAAGACTTAATTCGCATCCAACAGTCGTTTGGAGTCAAAAGATTAAATGTTAAAATTTCATCGATATGGACCATTTTGGGGACGTTCGACAGGTCCGGAGTCATTGTTTTTCATCAGAAAATGAATTTTTCGGACTATACCAAAAATGATTCAAAATGTCAAATTTATCGTGCCTCATGTTAAATAACCACTTTTTAACCCCTCAGAGTGACCAAAATTGCCATTTTTACAGAGTTTTGCTTACACAAAAGCTTCAATTTTGACCAATTTCAGGCACATAAATGACTTTAAACACACTTATTTTAGTTGAAAAAGACTTAATTCACATCCAACAGTCGTTTGGAGTCAAAAGATTAAATGTTAAAATTTCATCGATATGGACCATTTTGGGGACGTTCGACAGGTCCGGAGTCATCGTTTTTCATCAGAAAATGAATTCTTCGGACTATACCAAAAATGATTCAAAATGTGAAATGGATCGTGCCTCATGTTGAATAACCACTTTTTAACCCCTCAGAGTGACCAAAATTGCCATTTTTACAGAGTTTTGCTTACAGAAAAGCTTCAATTTTGACCAATTTCAGGCACATAAATGACTTTAAACACACTTATTTTAGTTGAAAAAGTCCTAATTCACATCCAACAGTCGTTTGGAGTCAAAAGATTAAATGTTAAAATTTCATCGATATGGACCATTTTGGGGGCGTTCGACAGGTCCGGAGTCATCGTTTTTCATCAGAAAATGAATTTTTCGAACTATACCAAAAATGATTCAAAATGTCAAATAGATTGTGCCTCATGTTGAATAACGACTTTTTAACCCCTCAGAGTGACCAAAATTGCCATTTTTACAGAGTTTTGCTTACAGAAAAGCTTCAATTTTGACCAATTTCAGGCACATAAATGACTTTAAACACACTTATTTTAGTTGAAAAAGTCCTAATTCACATCCAACAGTCGTTTGGAGTCAAAAGATTAAATGTTAAAATTTCATCGATATGGACCATTTTGGGGACGTTCGACAGGTCCGGAGTCATCGTTTTTCATCAGAAAATGAATTTTTCGGACTATACCAAAAATGATTCAAAATGTCAAATTGATCGTGCCTCATGTTGAATAACCACTTTTTAACCCCTCAGAGTGACCAAAATTGCAATTTTTACAGAGTTTTGCTTACTCAAAAGTTTAAATTTTGACCAATTTCAGGCACATAAATGACTTTAAACACACTTATTTTAGTTGAAAAAGTCATAATTCACATCCAACAGTCGTTTGGAGTCAAAAGATTAAATGTTAAAATTTCATCGATATGGACCATTTTCGGGACGTTCGACAGGTCCGGAGTTATCGTTTTTCATCAGAAAATGAATTTTTCGAACTATACCAAAAATGATTCAAAATGTCAAATAGATCGTGCCTCATGTTGAATAACCACTTTTTAACCCCTCAGAGTGACCAAAATTGCAATTTTTACAGAGTTTTGCTTACTCAAAATCTTCAATTTTGACCAATTTCAGGCACGTAAATGACTTTAAACACACTTATTTTAGTTGAAAAAGACGTAATTCACATCCAACAGTGGTTTGGAGTCAAAAGATTAAATGTTAAAATTTCATCGATATGGACCATTTTGGGGACGTTCGACAGGTCCGGAGTCATCGTTTTTCATCAGAAAATTAATTTTTCAGACTATACCAAAAATGATTCAAAATGTCAAATGGATCGTGCCTCATGTTGAATAACCACTTTTTAACCCCTCAGAGTGACCAAAATTGCCATTTTTACAGAGTTTTGCTTTCACAAAAGCTTCAATTTTGACCAATTTCAGGCACATAAATGAATTTAAACACACTTATTTTAGTTGAAAAAGACATAATTCACATCCAACAGTCGTTTGGAGTCAAAAGATTAAATGTTAAAATTTCATCGATATGGACCATTTTGGGGACGTTCGACAGGTCCGGAGTCATCGTTTTTCATCAGAAAATGAATTTTTCGGACTATATCAAAAATGATTCAAAATGCCAAAGTGATCGTGCCTCATGTTGAATAACAACTTTTTAACCCCTCAGAGTGACCAAAAATGCCATTTTTACAGAGTTTTGCTTACTCAAAAGCTTCAATTTTGACCAATTTCAGGCACGTAAATGACTTTAAACACACTTATTTTAGTTGAAAAAGTCCTAATTCACATCCAACAGTCGTTTGGAGTCAAAAGGTTAAATGTTAAAATTTCATCGATATGGACCATTTTGGGGACGTTCGACAGGTCCGGAGTCATCGTTTTTCATCAGAAAATGAATTTTTCGAACTATACCAAAAATGATTCAAAATTTCAAATAGATTGTGCCTCATGTTGAATAACCACTTTTTAACCCCTCAGAGTGACCAAAATTGCCATTTTTACAGAGTTTTGCTTACACAAAAGCTTCAATTTTGACCAATTTCAGGCACATAAATGACTTTAAACACACTTATTTTAGTTGAAAAAGACTTAATTCATATCCAACAGTCGTTTGGAGTCAAAAGATTAAATGTTAAAATTTCATCGATATGGACTATTTAGGGGACGTTCGACATGTCCGGAGTCATCGTTTTTCATCAGAAAATGAATTTTTCGGACTATACCAAAAATGATTCAAAATGTCAAATTGATCGTGCCTCATGTTGAATAACCACTTTTTAACCCCTCAGAGTGGCCAAAATTGCAATTTTTACAGAGTTTTGCTTACTCAAAAGTTTAAATTTTGACCAATTTCAGGCACATAAATGACTTTAAACACACTTATTTTAGTTGAAAAAGTCATAATTCACATCCAACAGTCGTTTGGAGTCAAAAGATTAAATGTTAAAATTTCATCGATATGGACCATTTTGGGGACGTTCGACAGGTCCGGAGTTATCGTTTTTCATCAGAAAATGAATTTTTCGGACTATACCAAAAATGATTCAAAATGTCAAATAGATCGTGCCTCATGTTGAATAACCACTTTTTAACCCCTCAGAGTGACCAAAATTGCCATTTTTACAGAGTTTTGCTTACTCAAAAGCTTCAATTTTGACCAATTTCAGGCACGTAAATGACTTTAAACACACTTATTTTAGTTGAAAAAGACGTATTTCACATCCAACAGTGGTTTGGAGTCAAAATATTAAATGTGAAAATTTCATCGATATGGACCATTTTGGGGACGTTCGACAGGTCCGGAGTCATCGTTTTTCATCAGAAAATGAATTTTTCGGACTGTACCAAAAATGATTCAAAATTTCAAATGGATCGTGCCTCATGTTGAATAACCACTTTTTAACCCCTCAGAGTGACCAAAATTGCCATTTTTACAGAGTTTTGCTTACAGAAAAGCTTCAATTTTGACCAATTTCAGGCACATAAATGACTTTAAACACACTTATTTTAGTTGAAAAAGACTTAATTCACATTCAACAGTCGTTTGGAGTCAAAAGATTAAATGTTAAAATTTCATCGATATGGACCATTTTGGGGACGTTCGACAGGTCCGGAGTCATCGTTTTTCATCAGAAAATGAATTTTTCAGACTGTACCAAAAATGATTCAAAATGTCAAATGGATCGTGCCTCATGTTGAATAACCACTTTTTAACCCCTCAGAGTGACCAAAATTGCAATTTTTACAGAGTTTTGCTTACTCAAAAGTTTAAATTTTGACCAATTTCAGGCACATAAATGACTTTAAACACACTTATTTTAGTTGAAAAAGACATAATTCACATCCAACAGTCATTTGGAGTCAAAAGATTAAATGTTAAAATTTCATCGATATGGACCATTTTGGGGACGTTCGACAAGTCCGGAGTCATCGTTTTTCATCAGAAAATGAATTTTTCGGACTATATCAAAAATGATTCAAAATGCCAAAGTGATCATGCCTCATGTTGAATAACAACTTTTTAACCCCTCAGAGTGACCAAAAATGCCATTTTTACAGAGTTTTGCTTACTCAAAAGCTTCAATTTTGACCAATTTCAGGCACATAAATGACTTTAAACACACTTATTTTAGTTGAAAAAGTCCTAATTCACATCCAACAGTCGTTTGGAGTCAAAAGGTTAAATGTTAAAATTTCATCGATATGTACCATTTTGGGGACGTTCGACAGGTCCGGAGTCATCGTTTTTCATCAGAAAATGAATTTTTCGAACTATACCAAAAATGATTCAAAATGTCAAATAGATTGTGCATCATGTTGAATAACCACTTTTTAACCCCTCAGAGTGACCAAAATTGCCATTTTTACAGAGTTTTGCTTACACAAAAGCTTCAATTTTGACCAATTTCAGGCACATAAATGACTTTAAACACACTTATTTTAGTTGAAAAAGACTTAATTCATATCCAACAGTCGTTTGGAGTCAAAAGATTAAATGTTAAAATTTCATCGATATGGACCATTTTGGGGACGTTCGACATGTCCGGAGTCATCGTTTTTCATCAGAAAATGAATTTTTCGGACTATACCAAAAATGATTCAAAATGTCAAATTGATCGTGCCTCATGTTGAATAACCACTTTTTAACCCCTCAGAGTGACCAAAATTGCAATTTTTACAGAGTTTTGCTTACTCAAAAGTTTAAATTTTGACCAATTTCAGGCACATAAATGACTTTAAACACACTTATTTTAGTTGAAAAAGTCATAATTCACATCCAACAGTCGTTTGGAGTCAAAAGATTAAATGTTAAAATTTCATCGATATGGACCATTTTGGGGACGTTCGACAGGTCCGGAGTTATCGTTTTTCATCAGAAAATGAATTTTTCGGACTATACCAAAAATGATTCAAAATGTCAAATGGATCGTGCCTCATGTTGAATAACCACTTTTTAACCCCTCAGAGTGACCAAAATTGCCATTTTTACAGAGTTTAGCTTACACAAAAGCTCCAATTTTGACCAATTTCAGGCACATAAATGACTTTAAACACACTTATTTTAGTTGAAAAAGACTTAATTCACATCCAACAGTCGTTTGGAGTCAAAAGATTAAATGTTAAAATTTCATCGATATGGACCATTTTGGGGACGTTCGACAGGTCCGGAGTCATCGTTTTTCATCAGAAAATGAATTTTTCGGACTATATCAGAAATGATTCAAAATGCCAACGTGATCGTGCCTCATGTTGAATAACGACTTTTTAACCCCTCAGAGTGACCAAAATTGCCATTTTTACAGAGTTTTGCTTACTCAAAAGCTTCAATTTTGACCAATTTCAGGCACATAAATGACTTTAAACACACTTATTTTAGTTGAAAAAGTCCTAATTCACATCCAACAGTCGTTTGGAGTCAAAAGATTAAATGTTAAAATTTCATCGATATGGACCATTTTGGGGACGTTCGACAGGTCCGGAGTCATCGTTTTTCATCAGAAAATGAATTTTTCGGACTATACCAAAAATGATTCAAAATGTCAAATAGATTGTGCCTCATGTTGAATAACCACTTTTTAACCCCTCAGAGTGACCAAAATTGCCATTTTTACAGAGTTTTGCTTACACAAAAGCTTCAATTTTGACCAATTTCAGGCACATAAATGACTTTAAACACACTTATTTTAGTTGAAAAAGACTTAATTCACATCCAACAGTCGTTTGGAGTCAAAAGATTAAATGTTAAAATTTCATCGATATGGACCATTTTGGGGACGTTCGACAGGTCCGGAGTCATCGTTTTTCATCAGAAAATGAATTCTTCGGACTATACCAAAAATTATTCAAAATGTGAAATGGATCGTGCCTCATGTTGAATAACCACTTTTTAACCCCTCAGAGTGACCAAAATTGCCATTTTTACAGAGTTTTGCTTACTCAAAAGCTTCAATTTTGACCAATTTCAGGCACGTAAATGACTTTAAACACACTTATTTTAGTTGAAAAAGACTTAATTCGCATCCAACAGTCGTTTGGAGTCAAAATATTAAATGTTAAAATTTCATCGATATAGACCATTTTGGGGACATTCGACAGGTCCGGAGTCATCGTTTTTCATCAGAAAATTAATTTTTCAGACTATACCAAAAATGATTCAAAATGTCAAATAGATCGTGCCTCATGTTGAATAACCACTTTTTAACCCCTCAGAGTGACCAAAATTGCCATTTTTACAGAGTTTTCCTTACACAAAAGCTTCAATTTTGACCAATTTCAGGCACATAAATGACTTTAAACACACTTATTTTAGTTGAAAAAGACTTAATTCACATCCAACAGTCGTTTGGAGTCAAAAGATTAAATGTTAAAATTTCATCGATATGGACCATTTTGGGGACGTTCGACAGGTCCGGAGTCATCGTTTTTCATCAGAAAATGAATTTTTCGGACTATATCAAAAATGATTCAAAATGCCAAAGTGATCGTGCCTCATGTTGAATAACGACTTTTTAACCCCTCAGAGTGACCAAAATTGCCATTTTTACAGAGTTTTGCTTACTCAAAAGCTTCAATTTTGACCAATTTCAGGCACATAAATGACTTTAAACACACTTATTTTAGTTGAAAAAGTCCTAATTCACATCCAACAGTCGTTTGGAGTCAAAAGATTAAATGTTAAAATTTCATCGATATGGACCATTTTGGGGACGTTCGACAGGTCCGGAGTCATCGTTTTTCATCAGAAAATGAATTTTTCGGACTATACCAAAAATGATTCAAAATGTCAAATAGATTGTGCCTCATGTTGAATAACCACTTTTTAACCCGTCAGAGTGACCAAAATTGCCATTTTTACAGAGTTTTGCTTACACAAAAGCTTCAACTTTGACCAATTTCAGGCACATAAATGACTTTAAACACACTTATTTTAGTTGAAAAAGACTTAATTCACATCCAACAGTCGTTTGGAGTCAAAAGATTAAATGTTAAAATTTCATCGATATGGACCATTTTGGGGACGTTCGACAGGTCCGGAGTCATCGTTTTTCATCAGAAAATGAATTCTTCGGACTATACCAAAAATGATTCAAAATGTGAAATGGATCGTGCCTCATGTTGAATAACCACTTTTTGACCCCTCAGAGTGACCAAAATTGCCATTTTTACAGAGTTTTGCTTACACAAAAGCTTCAATTTTGACCAATTTCAGGCACATAAATGACTTTAAACACACGTATTTTAGTTGAAAAAGACTTAATTCGCATCCAACAGTCGTTTGGAGTCAAAATATTAAATGTTAAAATTTCATCGATATGGACCATTTTGGGGACGTTCGACAGGTCCGGAGTCATCGTTTTTCATCAGAAAATGAATTTTTCGGACTATACCAAAAATGATTCAAAATGTCAAATAGATTGTGCCTCATGTTGAATAACCACTTTTTAACCCCTCAGAGTGACCAAAATTGCCATTTTTACAGAGTTTTGCTTACACAAAAGCTTCAATTTTGACCAATTTCAGGCACATAAATGACTTTAAACACACTTATTTTAGTTGAAAAAGACTTAATTCACATCCAACAGTCGTTTGGAGTCAAAAGATTAAATGTTAAAATTTCATCGATATGGACCATTTTGGGGACGTTCGACAGGTCCGGAGTCATCGTTTTTCATCAGAAAATGAATTCTTCGGACTATACCAAAAATGATTCAAAATGTGAAATGGATCGTGCCTCATGTTGAATAACCACTTTTTAACCCCTCAGAGTGACCAAAATTGCCATTTTTACAGAGTTTTGCTTACACAAAAGCTTCAATTTTGACCAATTTCAGGCACATAAATGACTTTAAACACACGTATTTTAGTTGAAAAAGACTTAATTCGCATCCAACAGTCGTTTGGAGTCAAAATATTAAATGTTAAAATTTCATCGATATGGACCATTTTGGGGACGTTCGACAGGTCCGGAGTCATCGTTTTTCATCAGAAAATTAATTTTTCGGACTGTACCAAAAATGATTCAAAATGTCAAATGGATCGTGCCTCATGTTGAATAACCACTTTTTAACCCCTCAGAGTGACCAAAATTGCCATTTTTACAGAGTTTTGCTTATAGAAAAGCTTCAATTTTGACCAATTTCAGGCACATAAATGACTTTAAACACACTTATTTTAGTTGAAAAAGACTTAATTCACATTCAACAGTCGTTTGGAGTCAAAAGATTAAATGTTAAAATTTCATCGATATGGACCATTTTGGGGACGTTCGACAGGTCCGGAGTCATCGTTTTTCATCAGAAAATGAATTTTTCGGACTGTACCAAAAATGATTCAAAATGTCAAATGGATCGTGCCTCATGTTGAATAACCACTTTTTAACCCCTCAGAGTGACCAAAATTGCCATTTTTACAGAGTTTTGCTTACACAAAAGCTTCAATTTTGACCAATTTCAGGCACATAAATGACTTTAAACACACGTATTTTAGTTGAAAAAGACTTAATTCGCATCCAACAGTCGTTTGGAGTCAAAATATTAAATGTTAAAATTTCATCGATATGGACCATTTTGGGGACATTCGACAGGTCCGGAGTCATCGTTTTTCATCAGAAAATTAATTTTTCAGACTATACCAAAAATGATTCAAAATGTCAAATGGATCGTGCCTCATGTTGAATAACCACTTTTTAACCCCTCAGAGTGACCAAAATTGCCATTTTTACAGAGTTTTGCTTTCACAAAAGCTTCAATTTTGACCAATTTCAGGCACATAAATGAATTTAAACACACTTATTTTAGTTGAAAAAGACATAATTCACATCCAACAGTCGTTTGGAGTCAAAAGATTAAATGTTAAAATTTCATCGATATGGACCATTTTGGGGACGTTCGACAGGTCCGGAGTCATCGTTTTTCATCAGAAAATGAATTTTTCGGACTATATCAAAAATGATTCAAAATGCCAAAGTGATCGTGCCTCATGTTGAATAACAACTTTTTAACCCCTCAGAGTGACCAAAAATGCCATTTTTACAGAGTTTTGCTTACTCAAAAGCTTCAATTTTGACCAATTTCAGGCACGTAAATGACTTTAAACACACTTATTTTAGTTGAAAAAGTCCTAATTCACATCCAACAGTCGTTTGGAGTCAAAAGGTTAAATGTTAAAATTTCATCGATATGGACCATTTTGGGGACGTTCGACAGGTCCGGAGTCATCGTTTTTCATCAGAAAATGAATTTTTCGAACTATACCAAAAATGATTCAAAATGTCAAATAGATTGTGCCTCATGTTGAATAACCACTTTTTAACCCCTCAGAGTGACCAAAATTGCCATTTTTACAGAGTTTTGCTTACACAAAAGCTTCAATTTTGACCAATTTCAGGCACATAAATGACTTTAAACACACTTATTTTAGTTGAAAAAGACTTAATTCATATCCAACAGTCGTTTGGAGTCAAAAGATTAAATGTTAAAATTTCATCGATATGGACCATTTTGGGGACGTTCGACATGTCCGGAGTCATCGTTTTTCATCAGAAAATGAATTTTTCGGACTATACCAAAAATGATTCAAAATGTCAAATTGATCGTGCCTCATGTTGAATAACCACTTTTTAACCCCTCAGAGTGACCAAAATTGCAATTTTTACAGAGTTTTGCTTACTCAAAAGTTTAAATTTTGACCAATTTCAGGCACATAAATGACTTTAAACACACTTATTTTAGTTGAAAAAGTCATAATTCACATCCAACAGTCGTTTGGAGTCAAAAGATTAAATGTTAAACTTTCATCGATATGGACCATTTTGGGGACGTTCGACAGGTCCGGAGTTATCGTTTTTCATCAGAAAATGAATTTTTCGGACTATACCAAAAATGATTCAAAATGTCAAATAGATCGTGCCTCATGTTGAATAACCACTTTTTAACCCCTCAGAGTGACCAAAATTGCCATTTTTACAGAGTTTTGCTTACTCAAAAGCTTCAATTTTGACCAATTTCAGGCACGTAAATGACTTTAAACACACTTATTTTAGTTGAAAAAGACGTAATTCACATCCAACAGTGGTTTGGAGTCAAAAGATTAAATGTTAAAATTTCATCGATATGGACCATTTTGGGGACGTTCGACAGGTCATCGTTTTTCATCAGAAAATGAATTTTTCGGACTGTACCAAAAATGATTCAAAATGTCAAATGGATCGTGCCTCATGTTGAATAACCACTTTTTAACCCCTCAGAGTGACCAAAATTGCCATTTTTACAGAGTTTTGCTTACACAAAAGCTCCAATTTTGACCAATTTCAGGCACATAAATGACTTTAAACACACTTATTTTAGTTGAAAAAGACTTAATTCACATCCAACAGTCGTTTGGAGTCAAAAGATTAAATGTTAAAATTTCATCGATATGGACCATTTTGGGGACGTTCGACAGGTCCGGAGTCATCGTTTTTCATCAGAAAATGAATTTTTCGGACTATATCAGAAATGATTCAAAATGCCAACGTGATCGTGCCTCATGTTGAATAACGACTTTTTAACCCCTCAGAGTGACCAAAATTGCCATTTTTACAGAGTTTTGCTTACTCAAAAGCTTCAATTTTGACCAATTTCAGGCACATAAATGACTTTAAACACACTTATTTTAGTTGAAAAAGTCCTAATTCACATCCAACAGTCGTTTGGAGTCAAAAGATTAAATGTTAAAATTTCATCGATATGGACCATTTTGGGGACGTTCGACAGGTCCGGAGTCATCGTTTTTCATCAGAAAATGAATTTTTCGGACTATACCAAAAATGATTCAAAATGTCAAATAGATTGTGCCTCATGTTGAATAACCACTTTTTAACCCATCAGAGTGACCAAAATTGCCATTTTTACAGAGTTTTGCTTACACAAAAGCTTCAATTTTGACCAATTTCAGGCACATAAATGACTTTAAACACACTTATTTTAGTTGAAAAAGACTTAATTCACATCCAACAGTCGTTTGGAGTCAAAAGATTAAATGTTAAAATTTCATCGATATGGACCATTTTGGGGACGTTCGACAGGTCCGGAGTCATCGTTTTTCATCAGAAAATGAATTCTTCGGACTATACCAAAAATGATTCCAAATGTGAAATGGATCGTGCCTCATGTTGAATAACCACTTTTTAACCCCTCAGAGTGACCAAAATTGCCATTTTTACAGAGTTTTGCTTACTCAAAAGCTTCAATTTTGACCAATTTCAGGCACGTAAATGACTTTAAACACACTTATTTTAGTTGAAAAAGACTTAATTCGCATCCAACAGTCGTTTGGAGTCAAAATATTAAATGTTAAAATTTCATCGATATAGACCATTTTGGGGACATTCGACAGGTCCGGAGTCATCGTTTTTCATCAGAAAATTAATTTTTCAGACTATACCAAAAATGATTCAAAATGTCAAATGGATCGTTCCTCATGTTGAATAACCACTTTTTAACCCCTCAGAGTGACCAAAATTGCCATTTTTACAGAGTTTTGCTTACACAAAAGCTTCAATTTTGACCAATTTCAGGCACATAAATGACTTTAAACACACTTATTTTAGTTGAAAAAGACTTAATTCACATCCAACAGTCGTTTGGAGTCAAAAGATTAAATGTTAAAATTTCATCGATATGGACCATTTTGGGGACGTTCGACAAGTCCGGAGTCATCGTTTTTCATCAGAAAATGAATTTTTCGGACTATACCAAAAATGATTCAAAATGTCAAATTGATCGTGCCTCATGTTGAATAACCACTTTTTAACCCCTCAGAGTGACCAAAATTGCCATTTTTACAGAGTTTTGCTTTCACAAAAGCTTCAATTTTGACCAATTTCAGGCACATAAATGAATTTAAACACACTTATTTTAGTTGAAAAAGTCATAATTCACATCCAACAGTCGTTTGGAGTCAAAAGATTAAATGTTAAAATTTCATCGATATGGACCATTTTGGGGACGTTCGACAGGTCCGGAGTTATCGTTTTTCATCAGAAAATGAATTTTTCGGACTATACCAAAAATGATTCAAAATGTCAAATAGATCGTGCCTCATGTTGAATAACCACTTTTTAACCCCTCAGAGTGACCAAAATTGCCATTTTTACAGAGTTTTGCTTACTCAAAAGCTTCAATTTTGACCAATTTCAGGCACGTAAATGACTTTAAACACACTTATTTTAGTTGAAAAAGACGTAATTCACATCCAACAGTGGTTTGGAGTCAAAAGATTAAATGTTAAAATTTCATCGATATGGACCATTTTGGGGACGTTCGACAGGTCCGGAGTCATCGTTTTTCATCAGAAAATGAATTTTTCGGACTGTACCAAAAATGATTCAAAATGTCAAATGGATCGTGCCTCATGTTGAATAACCACTTTTTAACCCCTCAGAGTGACCAAAATTGCCATTTTTACAGAGTTTTGCTTACACAAAAGCTCCAATTTTGACCAATTTCAGGCACATAAATGACTTTAAACACACTTATTTTAGTTGAAAAAGACTTAAGTCACATCCAACAGTCGTTTGGAGTCAAAAGATTAAATGTTAAAATTTCATCGATATGGACCATTTTGGGGACGTTCGACAGGTCCGGAGTCATCGTTTTTCATCAGAAAATGAATTTTTCGGACTATATCAGAAATGATTCAAAATGCCAACGTGATCGTGCCTCATGTTGAATAACGACTTTTTAACCCCTCAGAGTGACCAAAATTGCCATTTTTACAGAGTTTTGCTTACTCAAAAGCTTCAATTTTGACCAATTTCAGGCACATAAATGACTTTAAACACACTTATTTTAGTTGAAAAAGTCATAATTCACATCCAACAGTCGTTTGGAGTCAAAAGATTAAATGTTAAAATTTCATCGATATGGACCATTTTCGGGACGTTCGACAGGTCCGGAGTTATCGTTTTTCATCAGAAAATGAATTTTTCGAACTATACCAAAAATGATTCAAAATGTCAAATAGATCGTGCCTCATGTTGAATAACCACTTTTTAACCCCTCAGAGTGACCAAAATTGCAATTTTTACAGAGTTTTGCTTACTCAAAATCTTCAATTTTGACCAATTTCAGGCACGTAAATGACTTTAAACACACTTATTTTAGTTGAAAAAGACGTAATTCACATCCAACAGTGGTTTGGAGTCAAAAGATTAAATGTTAAAATTTCATCGATATGGACCATTTTGGGGACGTTCGACAGGTCCGGAGTCATCGTTTTTCATCAGAAAATTAATTTTTCAGACTATACCAAAAATGATTCAAAATGTCAAATGGATCGTGCCTCATGTTGAATAACCACTTTTTAACCCCTCAGAGTGACCAAAATTGCCATTTTTACAGAGTTTTGCTTTCACAAAAGCTTCAATTTTGACCAATTTCAGGCACATAAATGAATTTAAACACACTTATTTTAGTTGAAAAAGACATAATTCACATCCAACAGTCGTTTGGAGTCAAAAGATTAAATGTTAAAATTTCATCGATATGGACCATTTTGGGGACGTTCGACAGGTCCGGAGTCATCGTTTTTCATCAGAAAATGAATTTTTCGGACTATATCAAAAATGATTCAAAATGCCAAAGTGATCGTGCCTCATGTTGAATAACAACTTTTTAACCCCTCAGAGTGACCAAAAATGCCATTTTTACAGAGTTTTGCTTACTCAAAAGCTTCAATTTTGACCAATTTCAGGCACGTAAATGACTTTAAACACACTTATTTTAGTTGAAAAAGTCCTAATTCACATCCAACAGTCGTTTGGAGTCAAAAGGTTAAATGTTAAAATTTCATCGATATGGACCATTTTGGGGACGTTCGACAGGTCCGGAGTCATCGTTTTTCATCAGAAAATGAATTTTTCGAACTATACCAAAAATGATTCAAAATGTCAAATAGATTGTGCCTCATGTTGAATAACCACTTTTTAACCCCTCAGAGTGACCAAAATTGCCATTTTTACAGAGTTTTGCTTACACAAAAGCTTCAATTTTGACCAATTTCAGGCACATAAATGACTTTAAACACACTTATTTTAGTTGAAAAAGACTTAATTCATATCCAACAGTCGTTTGGAGTCAAAAGATTAAATGTTAAAATTTCATCGATATGGACTATTTAGGGGACGTTCGACATGTCCGGAGTCATCGTTTTTCATCAGAAAATGAATTTTTCGGACTATACCAAAAATGATTCAAAATGTCAAATTGATCGTGCCTCATGTTGAATAACCACTTTTTAACCCCTCAGAGTGACCAAAATTGCAATTTTTACAGAGTTTTGCTTACTCAAAAGTTTAAATTTTGACCAATTTCAGGCACATAAATGACTTTAAACACACTTATTTTAGTTGAAAAAGTCATAATTCACATCCAACAGTCGTTTGGAGTCAAAAGATTAAATGTTAAAATTTCATCGATATGGACCATTTTGGGGACGTTCGACAGGTCCGGAGTTATCGTTTTTCATCAGAAAATGAATTTTTCGGACTATACCAAAAATGATTCAAAATGTCAAATAGATCGTGCCTCATGTTGAATAACCACTTTTTAACCCCTCAGAGTGACCAAAATTGCCATTTTTACAGAGTTTTGCTTACTCAAAAGCTTCAATTTTGACCAATTTCAGGCACGTAAATGACTTTAAACACACTTATTTTAGTTGAAAAAGACGTAATTCACATCCAACAGTGGTTTGGAGTCAAAATATTAAATGTTAAAATTTCATCGATATGGACAATTTGGGGACGTTCGACAGGTCCGGAGTCATCGTTTTTCATCAGATAATGAATTTTTCGGACTGTACCAAAAATGATTCAAAATGTCAAATGGATCGTGCCTCATGTTGAATAACCACTTTTTAACCCCTCAGAGTGACCAAAATTGCCATTTTTACAGAGTTTTGCTTACAGAAAAGCTTCAATTTTGACCAATTTCAGGCACATAAATGACTTTAAACACACTTATTTTAGTTGAAAAAGACTTAATTCACATTCAACAGTCGTTTGGAGTCAAAAGATTAAATGTTAAAATTTCATCGATATGGACCATTTTGGGGACGTTCGACAGGTCCGGAGTCATCGTTTTTCATCAGAAAATGAATTTTTCGGACTGTACCAAAAATGATTCAAAATGTCAAATGGATCGTGCCTCATGTTGAATAACCACTTTTTAACCCCTCAGAGTGACCAAAATTGCCATTTTTACAGAGTTTTGCTTACACAAAAGCTTCAATTTTGACCAATTTCAGGCACATAAATGACTTTAAACACACGTATTTTAGTTGAAAAAGACTTAATTCGCATCCAACAGTCGTTTGGAGTCAAAATAATAAATGTTAAAATTTCATCGATATGGACCATTTTGGGGACATTCGACAGGTCCGGAGTCATCGTTTTTCATCAGAAAATTAATTTTTCAGACTATACCAAAAATGATTCAAAATGTCAAATGGATCGTGCCTCATGTTGAATAACCACTTTTTAACCCCTCAGAGTGACCAAAATTGCCATTTTTACAGAGTTTTGCTTTCACAAAAGCTTCAATTTTGACCAATTTCAGGCACATAAATGACTTTAAACACACTTATTTTAGTTGAAAAAGACATAATTCACATCCAACAGTCATTTGGAGTCAAAAGATTAAATGTTAAAATTTCATCGATATGGACCATTTTGGGGACGTTCGACAGGTCCGGAGTCATCGTTTTTCATCAGAAAATGAATTTTTCGGACTATATCAAAAATGATTCAAAATGCCAAAGTGATCATGCCTCATGTTGAATAACAACTTTTTAACCCCTCAGAGTGACCAAAAATGCCATTTTTACAGAGTTTTGCTTACTCAAAAGCTTCAATTTTGACCAATTTCAGGCACATAAATGACTTTAAACACACTTATTTTAGTTGAAAAAGTCATAATTCACATCCAACAGTCGTTTGGAGTCAAAAGATTAAATGTTAAAATTTCATCGATATGGACCATTTTGGGGACGTTCGACAGGTCCGGAGTCATCGTTTTTCATCAGAAAATGAATTTTTCGAACTATACCAAAAATGATTCAAAATGTCAAATAGATTGTGCATCATGTTGAATAACCACTTTTTAACCCCTCAGAGTGACCAAAATTGCCATTTTTACAGAGTTTTGCTTACACAAAAGCTTCAATTTTGACCAATTTCAGGCACATAAATGACTTTAAACACACTTATTTTAGTTGAAAAAGACTTAATTCATATCCAACAGTCGTTTGGAGTCAAAAGATTAAATGTTAAAATTTCATCGATATGGACCATTTTGGGGACGTTCGACATGTCCGGAGTCATCGTTTTTCATCAGAAAATGAATTTTTCGGACTATACCAAAAATGATTCAAAATGTCAAATTGATCGTGCCTCATGTTGAATAACCACTTTTTAACCCCTCAGAGTGACCAAAATTGCAATTTTTACAGAGTTTTGCTTACTCAAAAGTTTAAATTTTGACCAATTTCAGGCACATAAATGACTTTAAACACACTTATTTTAGTTGAAAAAGTCATAATTCACATCCAACAGTCCTTTGGAGTCAAAAGCTTAAATGTTAAAATTTCATCGATATGGACCATTTTGGGGACGTTCGACAGGTCCGGAGTTATCGTTTTTCATCAGAAAATGAATTTTTCGGACTATACCAAAAATGATTCAAAATGTCAAATGGATCGTGCCTCATGTTGAATAACCACTTTTTAACCCCTCAGAGTGACCAAAATTGCCATTTTTACAGAGTTTTGCTTACACAAAAGCTCCAATTTTGACCAATTTCAGGCACATAAATGACTTTAAACACACTTATTTTAGTTGAAAAAGACTTAATTCACATCCAACAGTCGTTTGGAGTCAAAAGATTAAATGTTAAAATTTCATCGATATGGACCATTTTGGGGACGTTCGACAGGTCCGGAGTCATCGTTTTTCATCAGAAAATGAATTTTTCGGACTATATCAGAAATGATTCAAAATGCCAACGTGATCGTGCCTCATGTTGAATAACGACTTTTTAACCCCTCAGAGTGACCAAAATTGCCATTTTTACAGAGTTTTGCTTACTCAAAAGCTTCAATTTTGACCAATTTCAGGCACATAAATGACTTTAAACACACTTATTTTAGTTGAAAAAGTCCTAATTCACATCCAACAGTCGTTTGGAGTCAAAAGATTAAATGTTAAAATTTCATCGATATGGACCATTTTGGGGACGTTCGACAGGTCCGGAGTCATCGTTTTTCATCAGAAAATGAATTTTTCGGACTATACCAAAAATGATTCAAAATGTCAAATAGATTGTGCCTCATGTTGAATAACCACTTTTTAACCCCTCAGAGTGACCAAAATTGCCATTTTTACAGAGTTTTGCTTACACAAAAGCTTCAATTTTGACCAATTTCAGGCACATAAATGACTTTAAACACACTTATTTTAGTTGAAAAAGACTTAATTCACATCCAACAGTCGTTTGGAGTCAAAAGATTAAATGTTAAAATTTCATCGATATGGACCATTTTGGGGACGTTCGACAGGTCCGGAGTCATCGTTTTTCATCAGAAAATGAATTCTTCGGACTATACCAAAAATGATTCCAAATGTGAAATGGATCGTGCCTCATGTTGAATAACCACTTTTTAACCCCTCAGAGTGACCAAAATTGCCATTTTTACAGAGTTTTGCTTACTCAAAAGCTTCAATTTTGACCAATTTCAGGCACGTAAATGACTTTAAACACACTTATTTTAGTTGAAAAAGACTTAATTCGCATCCAACAGTCGTTTGGAGTCAAAATATTAAATGTTAAAATTTCATCGATATAGACCATTTTGGGGACATTCGACAGGTCCGGAGTCATCGTTTTTCATCAGAAAATTAATTTTTCAGACTATACCAAAAATGATTCAAAATGTCAAATAGATCGTGCCTCATGTTGAATAACCACTTTTTAACCCCTCAGAGTGACCAAAATTGCCATTTTTACAGAGTTTTCCTTACACAAAAGCTTCAATTTTGACCAATTTCAGGCACATAAATGACTTTAAACACACTTATTTTAGTTGAAAAAGACTTAATTCACATCCAACAGTCGTTTGGAGTCAAAAGATTAAATGTTAAAATTTCATCGATATGGACCATTTTGGGGACGTTCGACAGGTCCGGAGTCATCGTTTTTCATCAGAAAATGAATTTTTCGGACTATATCAAAAATGATTCAAAATGCCAAAGTGATCGTGCCTCATGTTGAATAACGACTTTTTAACCCCTCAGAGTGACCAAAATTGCCATTTTTACAGAGTTTTGCTTACTCAAAAGCTTCAATTTTGACCAATTTCAGGCACATAAATGACTTTAAACACACTTATTTTAGTTGAAAAAGTCCTAATTCACATCCAACAGTCGTTTGGAGTCAAAAGATTAAATGTTAAAATTTCATCGATATGGACCATTTTGGGGACGTTCGACAGGTCCGGAGTCATCGTTTTTCATCAGAAAATGAATTTTTCGGACTATACCAAAAATGATTCAAAATGTCAAATAGATTGTGCCTCATGTTGAATAACCACTTTTTAACCCGTCAGAGTGACCAAAATTGCCATTTTTACAGAGTTTTGCTTACACAAAAGCTTCAATTTTGACCAATTTCAGGCACATAAATGACTTTAAACACACGTATTTTAGTTGAAAAAGACTTAATTCGCATCCAACAGTCGTTTGGAGTCAAAATATTAAATGTTAAAATTTCATCGATATGGACCATTTTGGGGACGTTCGACAGGTCCGGAGTCATCGTTTTTCATCAGAAAATGAATTTTTCGGACTATACCAAAAATGATTCAAAATGTCAAATAGATTGTGCCTCATGTTGAATAACCACTTTTTAACCCCTCAGAGTGACCAAAATTGCCATTTTTACAGAGTTTTGCTTACACAAAAGCTTCAATTTTGACCAATTTCAGGCACATAAATGACTTTAAACACACTTATTTTAGTTGAAAAAGACTTAATTCACATCCAACAGTCGTTTGGAGTCAAAAGATTAAATGTTAAAATTTCATCGATATGGACCATTTTGGGGACGTTCGACAGGTCCGGAGTCATCGTTTTTCATCAGAAAATGAATTCTTCGGACTATACCAAAAGTGATTCAAAATGTGAAATGGATCGTGCCTCATGTTGAATAACCACTTTTTAACCCCTCAGAGTGACCAAAATTGCCATTTTTACAGAGTTTTGCTTACACAAAAGCTTCAATTTTGACCAATTTCAGGCACATAAATGACTTTAAACACACGTATTTTAGTTGAAAAAGACTTAATTCGCATCCAACAGTCGTTTGGAGTCAAAATATTAAATGTTAAAATTTCATCGATATGGACCATTTTGGGGACGTTCGACAGGTCCGGAGTCATCGTTTTTCATCAGAAAATTAATTTTTCGGACTGTACCAAAAATGATTCAAAATGTCAAATGGATCGTGCCTCATGTTGAATAACCACTTTTTAACCCCTCAGAGTGACCAAAATTGCCATTTTTACAGAGTTTTGCTTATAGAAAAGCTTCAATTTTGACCAATTTCAGGCACATAAATGACTTTAAACACACTTATTTTAGTTGAAAAAGACTTAATTCACATTCAACAGTCGTTTGGAGTCAAAAGATTAAATGTTAAAATTTCATCGATATGGACCATTTTGGGGACGTTCGACAGGTCCGGAGTCATCGTTTTTCATCAGAAAATGAATTTTTCGGACTGTACCAAAAATGATTCAAAATGTCAAATGGATCGTGCCTCATGTTGAATAACCACTTTTTAACCCCTCAGAGTGACCAAAATTGCCATTTTTACAGAGTTTTGCTTACACAAAAGCTTCAATTTTGACCAATTTCAGGCACATAAATGACTTTAAACACACGTATTTTAGTTGAAAAAGACTTAATTCGCATCCAACAGTCGTTTGGAGTCAAAATATTAAATGTTAAAATTTCATCGATATGGACCATTTTGGGGACATTCGACAGGTCCGGAGTCATCGTTTTTCATCAGAAAATTAATTTTTCAGACTATACCAAAAATGATTCAAAATGTCAAATGGATCGTGCCTCATGTTGAATAACCACTTTTTAACCCCTCAGAGTGACCAAAATTGCCATTTTTACAGAGTTTTGCTTTCACAAAAGCTTCAATTTTGACCAATTTCAGGCACATAAATGAATTTAAACACACTTATTTTAGTTGAAAAAGACATAATTCACATCCAACAGTCGTTTGGAGTCAAAAGATTAAATGTTAAAATTTCATCGATATGGACCATTTTGGGGACGTTCGACAGGTCCGGAGTCATCGTTTTTCATCAGAAAATGAATTTTTCGGACTATATCAAAAATGATTCAAAATGCCAAAGTGATCGTGCCTCATGTTGAATAACAACTTTTTAACCCCTCAGAGTGACCAAAAATGCCATTTTTACAGAGTTTTGCTTACTCAAAAGCTTCAATTTTGACCAATTTCAGGCACGTAAATGACTTTAAACACACTTATTTTAGTTGAAAAAGTCCTAATTCACATCCAACAGTCGTTTGGAGTCAAAAGGTTAAATGTTAAAATTTCATCGATATGGACCATTTTGGGGACGTTCGACAGGTCCGGAGTCATCGTTTTTCATCAGAAAATGAATTTTTCGAACTATACCAAAAATGATTCAAAATGTCAAATAGATTGTGCCTCATGTTGAATAACCACCTTTTAACCCCTCAGAGTGACCAAAATTGCCATTTTTACAGAGTTTTGCTTACACAAAAGCTTCAATTTTGACCAATTTCAGGCACATAAATGACTTTAAACACACTTATTTTAGTTGAAAAAGACTTAATTCATATCCAACAGTCGTTTGGAGTCAAAAGATTAAATGTTAAAATTTCATCGATATGGACCATTTTGGGGACGTTCGACATGTCCGGAGTCATCGTTTTTCATCAGAAAATGAATTTTTCGGACTATACCAAAAATGATTCAAAATGTCAAATTGATCGTGCCTCATGTTGAATAACCACTTTTTAACCCCTCAGAGTGACCAAAATTGCAATTTTTACAGAGTTTTGCTTACTCAAAAGTTTAAATTTTGACCAATTTCAGGCACATAAATGACTTTAAACACACTTATTTTAGTTGAAAAAGTCATAATTCACATCCAACAGTCGTTTGGAGTCAAAAGATTAAATGTTAAACTTTCATCGATATGGACCATTTTGGGGACGTTCGACAGGTCCGGAGTTATCGTTTTTCATCAGAAAATGAATTTTTCGGACTATACCAAAAATGATTCAAAATGTCAAATAGATCGTGCCTCATGTTGAATAACCACTTTTTAACCCCTCAGAGTGACCAAAATTGCCATTTTTACAGAGTTTTGCTTACTCAAAAGCTTCAATTTTGACCAATTTCAGGCACGTAAATGACTTTAAACACACTTATTTTAGTTGAAAAAGACGTAATTCACATCCAACAGTGGTTTGGAGTCAAAAGATTAAATGTTAAAATTTCATCGATATGGACCATTTTGGGGACGTTCGACAGGTCATCGTTTTTCATCAGAAAATGAATTTTTCGGACTGTACCAAAAATGATTCAAAATGTCAAATGGATCGTGCCTCATGTTGAATAACCACTTTTTAACCCCTCAGAGTGACCAAAATTGCCATTTTTACAGAGTTTTGCTTACACAAAAGCTCCAATTTTGACCAATTTCAGGCACATAAATGACTTTAAACACACTTATTTTAGTTGAAAAAGACTTAATTCACATCCAACAGTCGTTTGGAGTCAAAAGATTAAATGTTAAAATTTCATCGATATGGACCATTTTGGGGACGTTCGACAGGTCCGGAGTCATCGTTTTTCATCAGAAAATGAATTTTTCGGACTATATCAGAAATGATTCAAAATGCCAACGTGATCGTGCCTCATGTTGAATAACGACTTTTTAACCCCTCAGAGTGACCAAAATTGCCATTTTTACAGAGTTTTGCTTACTCAAAAGCTTCAATTTTGACCAATTTCAGGCACATAAATGACTTTAAACACACTTATTTTAGTTGAAAAAGTCCTAATTCACATCCAACAGTCGTTTGGAGTCAAAAGATTAAATGTTAAAATTTCATCGATATGGACCATTTTGGGGACGTTCGACAGGTCCGGAGTCATCGTTTTTCATCAGAAAATGAATTTTTCGGACTATACCAAAAATGATTCAAAATGTCAAATAGATTGTGCCTCACGTTGAATAACCACTTTTTAACCCCTCAGAGTGACCAAAATTGCCATTTTTACAGAGTTTTGCTTACACAAAAGCTTCAATTTTGACCAATTTCAGGCACATAAATGACTTTAAACACACTTATTTTAGTTGAAAAAGACTTAATTCACATCCAACAGTCGTTTGGAGTCAAAAGATTAAATGTTAAAATTTCATCGATATGGACCATTTTGGGGACGTTCGACAGGTCCGGAGTCATCGTTTTTCATCAGAAAATGAATTCTTCGGACTATACCAAAAATGATTCCAAATGTGAAATGGATCGTGCCTCATGTTGAATAACCACTTTTTAACCCCTCAGAGTGACCAAAATTGCCATTTTTACAGAGTTTTGCTTACTCAAAAGCTTCAATTTTGACCAATTTCAGGCACGTAAATGACTTTAAACACACTTATTTTAGTTGAAAAAGACTTAATTCGCATCCAACAGTCGTTTGGAGTCAAAATATTAAATGTTAAAATTTCATCGATATAGACCATTTTGGGGACATTCGACAGGTCCGGAGTCATCGTTTGTCATCAGAAAATTAATTTTCAGACTATACCAAAAATGATTCAAAATGTCAAATGGATCGTGCCTCATGTTGAATAACCACTTTTTAACCCCTCAGAGTGACCAAAATTGCCATTTTTACAGAGTTTTGCTTACACAAAAGCTTCAATTTTGACCAATTTCAGGCACATAAATGACTTTAAACACACTTATTTTAGTTGAAAAAGACTTAATTCACATCCAACAGTCGTTTGGAGTCAAAAGATTAAATGTTAAAATTTCATCGATATGGACCATTTTGGGGACGTTCGACAGGTCCGGAGTCATCGTTTTTCATCAGAAAATGAATTTTTCGGACTATACCAAAAATGATTCAAAATGTCAAATTGATCGTGCCTCATGTTGAATAACCACTTTTTAACCCCTCAGAGTGACCAAAATTGCAATTTTTACAGAGTTTTGCTTACTCAAAAGTTTAAATTTTGACCAATTTCAGGCACATAAATGACTTTAAACACACTTATTTTAGTTGAAAAAGTCCTAATTCACATCCAACAGTCGTTTGGAGTCAAAAGATTAAATGTTAAAATTTCATCGATATGGACCATTTTGGGGACGTTCGACAGGTCCGGAGTTATCGTTTTTCATCAGAAAATGAATTTTTCGGACTATACCAAAAATGATTCAAAATGTCAAATAGATTGTGCCTCATGTTGAATAACCACTTTTTAACCCCTCAGAGTGACCAAAATTGCCATTTTTACAGAGTTTTGCTTACACAAAAGCTTCAATTTTGACCAATTTCAGGCACATAAATGACTTTAAACACACTTATTTTAGTTGAAAAAGACTTAATTCACATCCAACAGTCGTTTGGAGTCAAAAGATTAAATGTTAAAATTTCATCGATATGGACCATTTTGGGGACGTTCGACAGGTCCGGAGTCATCGTTTTTCATCAGAAAATGAATTCTTCGGACTATACCAAAAATGATTCAAAATGTGAAATGGATCGTGCCTCATGTTGAATAACCACTTTTTAACCCCTCAGAGTGACCAAAATTGCCATTTTTACAGAGTTTTGCTTACTCAAAAGCTTCAATTTTGACCAATTTCAGGCACGTAAATGACTTTAAACACACTTATTTTAGTTGAAAAAGACTTAATTCGCATCCAACAGTCGTTTGGAGTCAAAATATTAAATGTTAAAATTTCATCGATATAGACCATTTTGGGGACATTCGACAGGTCCGGAGTCATCGTTTTTCATCAGAAAATTAATTTTTCAGACTATACCAAAAATGATTCAAAATGTCAAATGGATCGTGCCTCATGTTGAATAACCACTTTTTAACCCCTCAGAGTGACCAAAATTGCCATTTTTACAGAGTTTTGCTTACACAAAAGCTTCAATTTTGACCAATTTCAGGCACATAAATGACTTTAAACACACTTATTTTAGTTGAAAAAGACTTAATTCACATCCAACAGTCGTTTGGAGTCAAAAGATTAAATGTTAAAATTTCATCGATATGGACCATTTTGGGGACGTTCGACAGGTCCGGAGTCATCGTTTTTCATCAGAAAATGAATTTTTCGGACTATATCAAAAATGATTCAAAATGCCAAAGTGATCGTGCCTCATGTTGAATAACAACTTTTTAACCCCTCAGAGTGACCAAAATTGCCATTTTTACAGAGTTTTGCTTACTCAAAAGCTTCAATTTTGACCAATTTCAGGCACATAAATGACTTTAAACACACTTATTTTAGTTGAAAAAGTCATAATTCACATCCAACAGTCGTTTGGAGTCAAAAGATTAAATGTTAAAATTTCATCGATATGGACCATTTTGGGGACGTTCGACAGGTCCGGAGTTATCGTTTTTCATCAGAAAATGAATTTTTCGGACTATACCAAAAATGATTCAAAATGTCAAATAGATCGTGCCTCATGTTGAATAACCACTTTTTAACCCCTCAGAGTGACCAAAATTGCCATTTTTACAGAGTTTTGCTTACTCAAAAGCTTCAATTTTGACCAATTTCAGGCACGTAAATGACTTTAAACACACTTATTTTAGTTGAAAAAGACGTAATTCACATCCAACAGTGGTTTGGAGTCAAAAGATTAAATGTTAAAATTTCATCGATATGGACCATTTTGGGGACGTTCGACAGGTCCGGAGTCATCGTTTTTCATCAGAAAATGAATTTTTCGGACTGTACCAAAAATGATTCAAAATGTCAAATGGATCGTGCCTCATGTTGAATAACCACTTTTTAACCCCTCAGAGTGACCAAAATTGCCATTTTTACAGAGTTTTGCTTACACAAAAGCTCCAATTTTGACCAATTTCAGGCACATAAATGACTTTAAACACACTTATTTTAGTTGAAAAAGACTTAATTCACATCCAACAGTCGTTTGGAGTCAAAAGATTAAATGTTAAAATTTCATCGATATGGACCATTTTGGGGACGTTCGACAGGTCCGGAGTCATCGTTTTTCATCAGAAAATGAATTTTTCGGACTATATCAGAAATGATTCAAAATGCCAACGTGATCGTGCCTCATGTTGAATAACGACTTTTTAACCCCTCAGAGTGACCAAAATTGCCATTTTTACAGAGTTTTGCTTACTCAAAAGCTTCAATTTTGACCAATTTCAGGCACATAAATGACTTTAAACACACTTATTTTAGTTGAAAAAGTCCTAATTCACATCCAACAGTCGTTTGGAGTCAAAAGATTAAATGTTAAAATTTCATCGATATGGACCATTTTGGGGACGTTCGACAGGTCCGGAGTCATCGTTTTTCATCAGAAAATGAATTTTTCGGACTATACCAAAAATGATTCAAAATGTCAAATAGATTGTGCCTCATGTTGAATAACCACTTTTTAACCCCTCAGAGTGACCAAAATTGCCATTTTTACAGAGTTTTGCTTACACAAAAGCTTCAATTTTGACCAATTTCAGGCACATAAATGACTTTAAACACACTTATTTTAGTTGAAAAAGACTTAATTCACATCCAACAGTCGTTTGGAGTCAAAAGATTAAATGTTAAAATTTCATCGATATGGACCATTTTGGGGACGTTCGACAGGTCCGGAGTCATCGTTTTTCATCAGAAAATGAATTCTTCGGACTATACCAAAAATGATTCAAAATGTGAAATGGATCGTGCCTCATGTTGAATAACCACTTTTTAACCCGTCAGAGTGACCAAAATTGCCATTTTTACAGAGTTTTGCTTACTCAAAAGCTTCAATTTTGACCAATTTCAGGCACGTAAATGACTTTAAACACACTTATTTTAGTTGAAAAAGACTTAATTCGCATCCAACAGTCGTTTGGAGTCAAAATATTAAATGTTAAAATTTCATCGATATAGACCATTTTGGGGACATTCGACAGGTCCGGAGTCATCGTTTTTCATCAGAAAATTAATTTTTCAGACTATACCAAAAATGATTCAAAATGTCAAATGGATCGTGCCTCATGTTGAATAACCACTTTTTAACCCCTCAGAGTGACCAAAATTGCCATTTTTACAGAGTTTTGCTTACACAAAAGCTTCAATTTTGACCAATTTCAGGCACATAAATGACTTTAAACACACTTATTTTAGTTGAAAAAGACTTAATTCACATCCAACAGTCGTTTGGAGTCAAAAGATTAAATGTTAAAATTTCATCGATATGGACCATTTTGGGGACGTTCGACAGGTCCGGAGTCATCGTTTTTCATCAGAAAATGAATTTTTCGGACTATATCAAAAATGATTCAAAATGCCAAAGTGATCGTGCCTCATGTTGAATAACGACTTTTTAACCCCTCAGAGTGACCAAAATTGCCATTTTTACAGAGTTTTGCTTACTCAAAAGCTTCAATTTTGACCAATTTCAGGCACATAAATGACTTTAAACACACTTATTTTAGTTGAAAAAGTCCTAATTCACATCCAACAGTCGTTTGGAGTCAAAAGATTAAATGTTAAAATTTCATCGATATGGACCATTTTGGGGACGTTCGACAGGTCCGGAGTCATCGTTTTTCATCAGAAAATGAATTCTTCGGACTATACCAAAAATGATTCAAAATGTCAAATGGATCGTGCCTCATGTTGAATAACCACTTTTTAACCCCTCAGAGTGACCAAAATTGCCATTTTTACAGAGTTTTGCTTACACAAAAGCTTCAATTTTGACCAATTTCAGGCACATAAATGACTTTAAACACACGTATTTTAGTTGAAAAAGACTTAATTCGCATCCAACAGTCGTTTGGAGTCAAAATATTAAATGTTAAAATTTCATCGATATGGACCATTTTGGGGACGTTCGACAGGTCCGGAGTCATCGTTTTTCATCAGAAAATGAATTTTTCGGACTGTACCAAAAATGATTCAAAATGTCAAATGGATCGTGCCTCATGTTGAATAACCACTTTTTAACCCCTCAGAGTGACCAAAATTGACATTTTTACAGAGTTTTGCTTACAGAAAAGCTTCAATTTTGACCAATTTCAGGCACATAAATGACTTTAAACACACTTATTTTAGTTGAAAAAGACTTAATTCACATTCAACAGTCGTTTGGAGTCAAAAGATTAAATGTTAAAATGTCATCGATATGGACCATTTTGGGGACGTTCGACAGGTCCGGAGTCATCGTTTTTCATCAGAAAATGAATTTTTCGGACTGTACCAAAAATGATTCAAAATGTCAAATGGATCGTGCCTCATGTTGAATAACCACTTTTTAACCCCTCAGAGTGACCAAAATTGCCATTTTTACAGAGTTTTGCTTACACAAAAGCTTCAATTTTGACCAATTTCAGGCACATAAATGACTTTAAACACACGTATTTTAGTTGAAAAAGACTTAATTCGCATCCAACAGTCGTTTGGAGTCAAAATATTAAATGTTAAAATTTCATCGATATGGACCATTTTGGGGACATTCGACAGGTCCGGAGTCATCGTTTTTCATCAGAAAATTAATTTTTCAGACTATACCAAAAATGATTCAAAATGTCAAATGGATCGTGCCTCATGTTGAATAACCACTTTTTAACCCCTCAGAGTGACCAAAATTGCCATTTTTACAGAGTTTTGCTTTCACAAAAGCTTCAATTTTGACCAATTTCAGGCACATAAATGAATTTAAACACACTTATTTTAGTTGAAAAAGACATAATTCACATCCAACAGTCGTTTGGAGTCAAAAGATTAAATGTTAAAATTTCATCGATATGGACCATTTTGGGGACGTTCGACAGGTCCGGAGTCATCGTTTTTCATCAGAAAATGAATTTTTCGGACTATATCAAAAATGATTCAAAATGCCAAAGTGATCGTGCCTCATGTTGAATAACAACTTTTTAACCCCTCAGAGTGACCAAAAATGCCATTTTTACAGAGTTTTGCTTACTCAAAAGCTTCAATTTTGACCAATTTCAGGCACGTAAATGACTTTAAACACACTTATTTTAGTTGAAAAAGTCCTAATTCACATCCAACAGTCGTTTGGAGTCAAAAGGTTAAATGTTAAAATTTCATCGATATGGACCATTTTGGGGACGTTCGACAGGTCCAGAGTCATCGTTTTTCATCAGAAAATGAATTTTTCGAACTATACCAAAAATGATTCAAAATGTCAAATAGATTGTGCCTCATGTTGAATAACCACTTTTTAACCCCTCTGAGTGACCAAAATTGCCATTTTTACAGAGTTTTGCTTACACAAAAGCTTCAATTTTGACCAATTTCAGGCACATAAATGACTTTAAACACACTTATTTTAGTTGAAAAAGACTTAATTCATATCCAACAGTCGTTTGGAGTCAAAAGATTAAATGTTAAAATTTCATCGATATGGACCATTTTGGGGACGTTCGACATGTCCGGAGTCATCGTTTTTCATCAGAAAATGAATTTTTCGGACTATACCAAAAATGATTCAAAATGTCAAATTGATCGTGCCTCATGTTGAATAACCACTTTTTAACCCCTCAGAGTGACCAAAATTGCCATTTTTACAGTTTTGCTTACTCAAAAGTTTAAATTTTGACCAATTTCAGGCACATAAATGACTTTAAACACACTTATTTTAGTTGAAAAAGTCATAATTCACATCCAACAGTCGTTTGGAGTCAAAAGATTAAATGTTAAAATTTCATCGATATGGACCATTTTGGGGACGTTCGACAGGTCCGGAGTTATCGTTTTTCATCAGAAAATGAATTTTTCGGACTATACCAAAAATGATTCAAAATGTCAAATAGATCGTGCCTCATGTTGAATAACCACTTTTTAACCCCTCAGAGTGACCAAAATTGCCATTTTTACAGAGTTTTGCTTACTCAAAAGCTTCAATTTTGACCAATTTCAGGCACGTAAATGACTTTAAACACACTTATTTTAGTTGAAAAAGACGTAATTCACATCCAACAGTGGTTTGGAGTCAAAAGATTAAATGTTAAAATTTCATCGATATGGACCATTTTGGGGACGTTCGACAGGTCCGGAGTCATCGTTTTTCATCAGAAAATGAATTTTTCGGACTATATCAAAAATGATTCAAAATGTCAAAGTGATCGTGCCTCATGTTGAATAACGACTTTTTAACCCCTCAGAGTGACCAAAATTGCCATTTTTACAGAGTTTTGCTTACTCAAAAGCTTCAATTTTGACCAATTTCAGGCACATAAATGACTTTAAACACACTTATTTTAGTTGAAAAAGTCCTAATTCACATCCAACAGTCGTTTGGAGTCAAAAGATTAAATGTTAAAATTTCATCGATATGGACCATTTTGGGGACATTCGAAAGGTCCGGAGTCATCGTTTTTCATCAGAAAATGAATTTTTCGGACTATACCAAAAATTATTCAAAATGTCAAATAGATTGTGCCTCATGTTGAATAACCACTTTTTAACCCCTCAGAGTGACCAAAATTGCCATTTTTACAGAGTTTTGCTTACACAAAAGCTTCAATTTTGACCAATTTCAGGCACATAAATGACTTTAAACACACTTATTTTAGTTGAAAAAGACTTAATTAGCATCCAACAGTCGTTTGGAGTCAAAATATTAAATGTTAAAATTTCATCGATATGGACCATTTTGGGGACATTCGACAGGTCCGGAGTCATCGTTTTTCATCAGAAAATTAATTTTTCAGACTATACCAAAAATGATTCAAAATGTCAAATGGATCGTGCCTCATGTTGAATAACGACTTTTTAACCCCTCAGAGTGACCAAAAATGCAATTTTTACAGAGTTTTGCTTACTCAAAAGCTTCAATTTTGACCAATTTCAGGCACATAAATGACTTTAAACACACTTATTTTAGTTGAAAAAGTCCTAATTCACATCCAACAGTCGTTTGGAGTCAAAAGATTAAATGTTAAAATTTCATCGATATGGACCATTTTGGGGACGTTCGACAGGTCCGGAGTCATCGTTTTTCATCAGAAAATGAATTTTTCGAACTATACCAAAAATGATTCAAAATGTCAAATAGATTGTGCCTCATGTTGAATAACCACTTTTTAACCCCTCAGAGTGACCAAAATTGCCATTTTTACAGAGTTTTGCTTACACAAAAGCTTCAATTTTGACCAATTTCAGGCACATAAATGACTTTAAACACACTTATTTTAGGTGAAAAAGACTTAATTCATATCCAACAGTCGTTTGGAGTCAAAAGATTAAATGTTAAAATTTCATCGATATGGACCATTTTGGGGACGTTCGACATGTCCGGAGTCATCGTTTTTCATCAGAAAATGAATTTTTCGGACTATACCAAAAATGATTCAAAATGTCAAATAGATTGTGCCTCATGTTGAATAACCACTTTTTAACCCCTCAGAGTGACCAAAATTGCAATTTTTACAGAGTTTTGCTTACTCAAAAGTTTAAATTTTGACCAATTTCAGGCACATAAATGACTTTAAACACACTTATTTTAGTTGAAAAAGTCATAATTCACATCCAACAGTCGTTTGGAGTCAAAAGATTAAATGTTAAAATTTCATCGATATGGACCATTTTGGGGACGACCGACAGGTCCGGAGTTATCGTTTTTCATCAGAAAATGAATTTTTCGGACTATACCAAAAATGATTCAAAATGTCAAATAGATTGTGCCTCATGTTGAATAACCACTTTTTAACCCCTCAGAGTGACCAAAATTGCAATTTTTACAGAGTTTTGCTTACTCAAAAGCTTCAATTTTGACCAATTTCAGGCACGTAAATGACTTTAAACACACTTATTTTAGTTGAAAAAGACGTAATTCACATCCAACAGTGGTTTGGAGTCAAAAGATTAAATGTTAAAATTTCATCGATATGGACCATTTTGGGGA
Source organism: Lissotriton vulgaris (assembly GCF_964263255.1). Taxonomy (NCBI): domain Eukaryota; kingdom Metazoa; phylum Chordata; class Amphibia; order Caudata; family Salamandridae; genus Lissotriton; species Lissotriton vulgaris. Next base: position 217,485 of record NW_028240631.1, on the reverse strand, counting down.
CGTTCGACAGGTCCGGAGTCATCGTTTTTCATCAGAAAATGAATTTTTCGGACTGTACCAAAAATGATTCAAAATGTCAAATGGATCGTGCCTCATGTTGAATAACCACTTTTTAACCCGTCAGAGTGACCAAAATTGCCATTTTTACAGAGTTTTGCTTACTCAAAAGCTTCAATTTTGACCAATTTCAGGCACGTAAATGACTTTAAACACACTTATTTTAGTTGAAAAAGACTTAATTCGCATCCAACAGTCGTTTGGAGTCAAAATATTAAATGTTAAAATTTCATCGATATAGACCATTTTGGGGACATTCGACAGGTCCGGAGTCATCGTTTTTCATCAGAAAATTAATTTTTCAGACTATACCAAAAATGATTCAAAATGTCAAATGGATCGTGCCTCATGTTGAATAACCACTTTTTAACCCCTCAGAGTGACCAAAATTGCCATTTTTACAGAGTTTTGCTTACACAAAAGCTTCAATTTTGACCAATTTCAGGCACATAAATGACTTTAAACACACTTATTTTAGTTGAAAAAGACTTAATTCACATCCAACAGTCGTTTGGAGTCAAAAGATTAAATGTTAAAATTTCATCGATATGGACCATTTTGGGGACGTTCGACAGGTCCGGAGTCATCGTTTTTCATCAGAAAATGAATTTTTCGGACTATATCAAAAATGATTCAAAATGCCAAAGTGATCGTGCCTCATGTTGAATAACGACTTTTTAACCCCTCAGAGTGACCAAAATTGCCATTTTTACAGAGTTTTGCTTACTCAAAAGCTTCAATTTTGACCAATTTCAGGCACATAAATGACTTTAAACACACTTATTTTAGTTGAAAAAGTCATAATTCACATCCAACAGTCGTTTGGAGTCAAAAGATTAAATGTTAAAATTTCATCGATATGGACCATTTTGGGGACGTTCGACAGGTCCGGAGTTATCGTTTTTCATCAGAAAATGAATTTTTCGGACTATACCAAAAATGATTCAAAATGTCAAATAGATCGTGCCTCATGTTGAATAACCACTTTTTAACCCCTCAGAGTGACCAAAATTGCCATTTTTACAGAGTTTTGCTTACTCAAAAGCTTCAATTTTGACCAATTTCAGGCACGTAAATGACTTTAAACACACTTATTTTAGTTGAAAAAGACGTAATTCACATCCAACAGTGGTTTGGAGTCAAAAGATTAAATGTTAAAATTTCATCGATATGGACCATTTTGGGGACGTTCGACAGGTCCGGAGTCATCGTTTTTCATCAGAAAATGAATTTTTCGGACTATATCAGAAATGATTCAAAATGCCAACGTGATCGTGCCTCATGTTGAATAACGACTTTTTAACCCCTCAGAGTGACCAAAATTGCCATTTTTACAGAGTTTTGCTTACTCAAAAGCTTCAATTTTGACCAATTTCAGGCACATAAATGACTTTAAACACACTTATTTTAGTTGAAAAAGTCCTAATTCACATCCAACAGTCGTTTGGAGTCAAAAGATTAAATGTTAAAATTTCATCGATATGGACCATTTTGGGGACGTTCGACAGGTCCGGAGTCATCGTTTTTCATCAGAAAATGAATTTTTCGGACTATACCAAAAATGATTCAAAATGTCAAATAGATTGTGCCTCATGTTGAATAACCACTTTTTAACCCCTCAGAGTGACCAAAATTGCCATTTTTACAGAGTTTTGCTTACACAAAAGCTTCAATTTTGACCAATTTCAGGCACATAAATGACTTTAAACACACTTATTTTAGTTGAAAAAGACTTAATTCACATCCAACAGTCGTTTGGAGTCAAAAGATTAAATGTTAAAATTTCATCGATATGGACCATTTTGGGGACGTTCGACAGGTCCGGAGTCATCGTTTTTCATCAGAAAATGAATTCTTCGGACTATACCAAAAATGATTCAAAATGTGAAATGGATCGTGCCTCATGTTGAATAACCACTTTTTAACCCCTCAGAGTGACCAAAATTGCCATTTTTACAGAGTTTTGCTTACTCAAAAGCTTCAATTTTGACCAATTTCAGGCACGTAAATGACTTTAAACACACTTATTTTAGTTGAAAAAGACTTAATTCGCATCCAACAGTCGTTTGGAGTCAAAATATTAAATGTTAAAATTTCATCGATATAGACCATTTTGGGGACATTCGACAGGTCCGGAGTCATCGTTTTTCATCAGAAAATTAATTTTTCAGACTATACCAAAAATGATTCAAAATGTCAAATGGATCGTGCCTCATGTTGAATAACCACTTTTTAACCCCTCAGAGTGACCAAAATTGCCATTTTTACAGAGTTTTGCTTACACAAAAGCTTCAATTTTGACCAATTTCAGGCACATAAATGACTTTAAACACACTTATTTTAGTTGAAAAAGACTTAATTCACATCCAACAGTCTTTTGGAGTCAAAAGATTAAATGTTAAAATTTCATCGATATGGACCATTTTGGGGACGTTCGACAGGTCCGGAGTCATCGTTTTTCATCAGAAAATGAATTTTTCGGACTATATCAAAAATGATTCAAAATGCCAAAGTGATCGTGCCTCATGTTGAATAACGACTTTTTAACCCCTCAGAGTGACCAAAATTGCCATTTTTACAGAGTTTTGCTTACTCAAAAGCTTCAATTTTGACCAATTTCAGGCACATAAATGACTTTAAACACACTTATTTTAGTTGAAAAAGTCCTAATTCACATCCAACAGTCGTTTGGAGTCAAAAGATTAAATGTTAAAATTTCATCGATATGGACCATTTTGGGGACGTTCGACAGGTCCGGAGTCATCGTTTTTCATCAGAAAATGAATTCTTCGGACTATACCAAAAATGATTCAAAATGTCAAATGGATCGTGCCTCATGTTGAATAACCACTTTTTAACCCCTCAGAGTGACCAAAATTGCCATTTTTACAGAGTTTTGCTTACACAAAAGCTTCAATTTTGACCAATTTCAGGCACATAAATGACTTTAAACACACGTATTTTAGTTGAAAAAGACTTAATTCGCATCCAACAGTCGTTTGGAGTCAAAATATTAAATGTTAAAATTTCATCGATATGGACCATTTTGGGGACGTTCGACAGGTCCGGAGTCATCGTTTTTCATCAGAAAATGAATTTTTCGGACTGTACCAAAAATGATTCAAAATGTCAAATGGATCGTGCCTCATGTTGAATAACCACTTTTTAACCCCTCAGAGTGACCAAAATTGCCATTTTTACAGAGTTTTGCTTACACAAAAGCTTCAATTTTGACCAATTTCAGGCACATAAATGACTTTAAACACACGTATTTTAGTTGAAAAAGACTTAATTCGCATCCAACAGTCGTTTGGAGTCAAAATATTAAATGTTAAAATTTCATCGATATGGACCATTTTGGGGACATTCGACAGGTCCGGAGTCATCGTTTTTCATCAGAAAATTAATTTTTCAGACTATACCAAAAATGATTCAAAATGTCAAATGGATCGTGCCTCATGTTGAATAACCACTTTTTAACCCCTCAGAGTGACCAAAATTGCCATTTTTACAGAGTTTTGCTTTCACAAAAGCTTCAATTTTGACCAATTTCAGGCACATAAATGAATTTAAACACACTTATTTTAGTTGAAAAAGACATAATTCACATCCAACAGTCGTTTGGAGTCAAAAGATTAAATGTTAAAATTTCATCGATATGGACCATTTTGGGGACGTTCGACAGGTCCGGAGTCATCGTTTTTCATCAGAAAATGAATTTTTCGGACTATATCAAAAATGATTCAAAATGCCAAAGTGATCGTGCCTCATGTTGAATAACAACTTTTTAACCCCTCAGAGTGACCAAAAATGCCATTTTTACAGAGTTTTGCTTACTCAAAAGCTTCAATTTTGACCAATTTCAGGCACATAAATGACTTTAAACACACTTATTTTAGTTGAAAAAGTCCTAATTCACATCCAACAGTCGTTTGGAGTCAAAAGATTAAATGTTAAAATTTCATCGATATGGACCATTTTGGGGACGTTCGACAGGTCCGGAGTCATCGTTTTTCATCAGAAAATGAATTCTTCGGACTATACCAAAAATGATTCAAAATGTCAAATGGATCGTGCCTCATGTTGAATAACCACTTTTTAACCCCTCAGAGTGACCAAAATTGCCATTTTTACAGAGTTTTGCTTACACAAAAGCTTCAATTTTGACCAATTTCAGGCACATAAATGACTTTAAACACACGTATTTTAGTTGAAAAAGACTTAATTCGCATCCAACAGTCGTTTGGAGTCAAAATATTAAATGTTAAAATTTCATCGATATGGACCATTTTGGGGACGTTCGACAGGTCCGGAGTCATCGTTTTTCATCAGAAAATGAATTTTTCGGACTGTACCAAAAATGATTCAAAATGTCAAATGGATCGTGCCTCATGTTGAATAACCACTTTTTAACCCCTCAGAGTGACCAAAATTGACATTTTTACAGAGTTTTGCTTACAGAAAAGCTTCAATTTTGACCAATTTCAGGCACATAAATGACTTTAAACACACTTATTTTAGTTGAAAAAGACTTAATTCACATTCAACAGTCGTTTGGAGTCAAAAGATTAAATGTTAAAATGTCATCGATATGGACCATTTTGGGGACGTTCGACAGGTCCGGAGTCATCGTTTTTCATCAGAAAATGAATTTTTCAGACTGTACCAAAAATGATTCAAAATGTCAAATGGATCGTGCCTCATGTTGAATAACCACTTTTTAACCCCTCAGAGTGACCAAAATTGCCATTTTTACAGAGTTTTGCTTACACAAAAGCTTCAATTTTGACCAATTTCAGGCACATAAATGACTTTAAACACACGTATTTTAGTTGAAAAAGACTTAATTCGCATCCAACAGTCGTTTGGAGTCAAAATATTAAATGTTAAAATTTCATCGATATGGACCATTTTGGGGACATTCGACAGGTCCGGAGTCATCGTTTTTCATCAGAAAATTAATTTTTCAGACTATACCAAAAATGATTCAAAATGTCAAATGGATCGTGCCTCATGTTGAATAACCACTTTTTAACCCCTCAGAGTGACCAAAATTGCCATTTTTACAGAGTTTTGCTTTCACAAAAGCTTCAATTTTGACCAATTTCAGGCACATAAATGAATTTAAACACACTTATTTTAGTTGAAAAAGACATAATTCACATCCAACAGTCGTTTGGAGTCAAAAGATTAAATGTTAAAATTTCATCGATATGGACCATTTTGGGGACGTTCGACAGGTCCGGAGTCATCGTTTTTCATCAGAAAATGAATTTTTCGGACTATATCAAAAATGATTCAAAATGCCAAAGTGATCGTGCCTCATGTTGAATAACAACTTTTTAACCCCTCAGAGTGACCAAAAATGCCATTTTTACAGAGTTTTGCTTACTCAAAAGCTTCAATTTTGACCAATTTCAGGCACGTAAATGACTTTAAACACACTTATTTTAGTTGAAAAAGTCCTAATTCACATCCAACAGTCGTTTGGAGTCAAAAGGTTAAATGTTAAAATTTCATCGATATGGACCATTTTGGGGACGTTCGACAGGTCCGGAGTCATCGTTTTTCATCAGAAAATGAATTTTTCGAACTATACCAAAAATGATTCAAAATGTCAAATAGATTGTGCCTCATGTTGAATAACCACTTTTTAACCCCTCTGAGTGACCAAAATTGCCATTTTTACAGAGTTTTGCTTACACAAAAGCTTCAATTTTGACCAATTTCAGGCACATAAATGACTTTAAACACACTTATTTTAGTTGAAAAAGACTTAATTCATATCCAACAGTCGTTTGGAGTCAAAAGATTAAATGTTAAAATTTCATCGATATGGACCATTTTGGGGACGTTCGACATGTCCGGAGTCATCGTTTTTCATCAGAAAATGAATTTTTCGGACTATACCAAAAATGATTCAAAATGTCAAATTGATTGTGCCTCATGTTGAATAACCACTTTTTAACCCCTCAGAGTGACCAAAATTGCCATTTTTACAGTTTTGCTTACTCAAAAGTTTAAATTTTGACCAATTTCAGGCACATAAATGACTTTAAACACACTTATTTTAGTTGAAAAAGTCATAATTCACATCCAACAGTCGTTTGGAGTCAAAAGATTAAATGTTAAAATTTCATCGATATGGACCATTTTGGGGACGTTCGACAGGTCCGGAGTTATCGTTTTTCATCAGAAAATGAATTTTTCGGACTATACCAAAAATGATTCAAAATGTCAAATAGATCGTGCCTCATGTTGAATAACCACTTTTTAACCCCTCAGAGTGACCAAAATTGCCATTTTTACAGAGTTTTGCTTACTCAAAAGCTTCAATTTTGACCAATTTCAGGCACGTAAATGACTTTAAACACACTTATTTTAGTTGAAAAAGACGTAATTCACATCCAACAGTGGTTTGGAGTCAAAAGATTAAATGTTAAAATTTCATCGATATGGACCATTTTGGGGACGTTCGACAGGTCCGGAGTCATCGTTTTTCATCAGAAAATGAATTTTTCGGACTATATCAAAAATGATTCAAAATGTCAAATGGATCGTGCCTCATGTTGAATAACCACTTTTTAACCCCTCAGAGTGACCAAAATTGCCATTTTTACAGAGTTTTGCTTACACAAAAGCTTCAATTTTGACCAATTTCAGGCACATAAATGACTTTAAACACACTTATTTTAGTTGAAAAAGACTTAATTCACATCCAACAGTCGTTTGGAGTCAAAAGATTAAATGTTAAAATTTCATCGATATGGACCATTTTGGGGACGTTCGACAGGTCCGGAGTCATCGTTTTTTATCAGAAAATGAATTTTTCGGACTATATCAAAAATGATTCAAAATGCCAAAGTGATCGTGCCTCATGTTGAATAACGACTTTTTAACCCCTCAGAGTGACCAAAATTGCCATTTTTACAGAGTTTTGCTTACTCAAAAGCTTCAATTTTGACCAATTTCAGGCACATAAATGACTTTAAACACACTTATTTTAGTTGAAAAAGTCCTAATTCACATCCAACAGTCGTTTGGAGTCAAAAGATTAAATGTTAAAATTTCATCGATATGGACCATTTTGGGGACATTCGAAAGGTCCGGAGTCATCGTTTTTCATCAGAAAATGAATTTTTCAGACTATACCAAAAATTATTCAAAATGTCAAATAGATTGTGCCTCATGTTGAATAACCACTTTTTAACCCCTCAGAGTGACCAAAATTGCCATTTTTACAGAGTTTTGCTTACACAAAAGCTTCAATTTTGACCAATTTCAGGCACATAAATGACTTTAAACACACTTATTTTAGTTGAAAAAGACTTAATTAGCATCCAACAGTCGTTTGGAGTCAAAATATTAAATGTTAAAATTTCATCGATATGGACCATTTTGGGGACATTCGACAGGTCCGGAGTCATCGTTTTTCATCAGAAAATTAATTTTTCAGACTATACCAAAAATGATTCAAAATGTCAAATGGATCGTGCCTCATGTTGAATAACGACTTTTTAACCCCTCAGAGTGACCAAAAATGCAATTTTTACAGAGTTTTGCTTACTCAAAAGCTTCAATTTTGACCAATTTCAGGCACATAAATGACTTTAAACACACTTATTTTAGTTGAAAAAGTCCTAATTCACATCCAACAGTCGTTTGGAGTCAAAAGATTAAATGTTAAAATTTCATCGATATGGACCATTTTGGGGACGTTCGACAGGTCCGGAGTCATCGTTTTTCATCAGAAAATGAATTTTTCGAACTATACCAAAAATGATTCAAAATGTCAAATAGATTGTGCCTCATGTTGAATAACCACTTTTTAACCCCTCAGAGTGACCAAAATTGCCATTTTTACAGAGTTTTGCTTACACAAAAGCTTCAATTTTGACCAATTTCAGGCACATAAATGACTTTAAACACACTTATTTTAGGTGAAAAAGACTTAATTCATATCCAACAGTCGTTTGGAGTCAAAAGATTAAATGTTAAAATTTCATCGATATGGACCATTTTGGGGACGTTCGACATGTCCGGAGTCATCGTTTTTCATCAGAAAATGAATTTTTCGGACTATACCAAAAATGATTCAAAATGTCAAATAGATTGTGCCTCATGTTGAATAACCACTTTTTAACCCCTCAGAGTGACCAAAATTGCAATTTTTACAGAGTTTTGCTTACTCAAAAGTTTAAATTTTGACCAATTTCAGGCACATAAATGACTTTAAACACACTTATTTTAGTTGAAAAAGTCATAATTCACATCCAACAGTCGTTTGGAGTCAAAAGATTAAATGTTAAAATTTCATCGATATGGACCATTTTGGGGACGACCGACAGGTCCGGAGTTATCGTTTTTCATCAGAAAATGAATTTTTCGGACTATACCAAAAATGATTCAAAATGTCAAATAGATCGTGCCTCATGTTGAATAACCACTTTTTAACCCCTCAGAGTGACCAAAATTGCAATTTTTACAGAGTTTTGCTTACTCAAAAGCTTCAATTTTGACCAATTTCAGGCACGTAAATGACTTTAAACACACTTATTTTAGTTGAAAAAGACGTAATTCACATCCAACAGTGGTTTGGAGTCAAAAGATTAAATGTTAAAATTTCATCGATATGGACCATTTTGGGGACGTTCGACAGGTCCGGAGTCATCGTTTTTCATCAGAAAATGAATTTTTCGGACTGTACCAAAAATGATTCAAAATGTCAAATGGATCGTGCCTCATGTTGAATAACCACTTTTTAACCCGTCAGAGTGACCAAAATTGCCATTTTTACAGAGTTTTGCTTACTCAAAAGCTTCAATTTTGACCAATTTCAGGCACGTAAATGACTTTAAACACACTTATTTTAGTTGAAAAAGACTTAATTCGCATCCAACAGTCGTTTGGAGTCAAAATATTAAATGTTAAAATTTCATCGATATAGACCATTTTGGGGACATTCGACAGGTCCGGAGTCATCGTTTTTCATCAGAAAATTAATTTTTCAGACTATACCAAAAATGATTCAAAATGTCAAATGGATCGTGCCTCATGTTGAATAACCACTTTTTAACCCCTCAGAGTGACCAAAATTGCCATTTTTACAGAGTTTTGCTTACACAAAAGCTTCAATTTTGACCAATTTCAGGCACATAAATGACTTTAAACACACTTATTTTAGTTGAAAAAGACTTAATTCACATCCAACAGTCGTTTGGAGTCAAAAGATTAAATGTTAAAATTTCATCGATATGGACCATTTTGGGGACGTTCGACAGGTCCGGAGTCATCGTTTTTCATCAGAAAATGAATTTTTCGGACTATATCAAAAATGATTCAAAATGCCAAAGTGATCGTGCCTCATGTTGAATAACGACTTTTTAACCCCTCAGAGTGACCAAAATTGCCATTTTTACAGAGTTTTGCTTACTCAAAAGCTTCAATTTTGACCAATTTCAGGCACATAAATGACTTTAAACACACTTATTTTAGTTGAAAAAGTCATAATTCACATCCAACAGTCGTTTGGAGTCAAAAGATTAAATGTTAAAATTTCATCGATATGGACCATTTTGGGGACGTTCGACAGGTCCGGAGTCATCGTTTTTCATCAGAAAATGAATTTTTCAGACTGTACCAAAAATGATTCAAAATGTCAAATGGATCGTGCCTCATGTTGAATAACCACTTTTTAACCCCTCAGAGTGACCAAAATTGCCATTTTTACAGAGTTTTGCTTACACAAAAGCTTCAATTTTGACCAATTTCAGGCACATAAATGACTTTAAACACACGTATTTTAGTTGAAAAAGACTTAATTCGCATCCAACAGTCGTTTGGAGTCAAAATATTAAATGTTAAAATTTCATCGATATGGACCATTTTGGGGACATTCGACAGGTCCGGAGTCATCGTTTTTCATCAGAAAATTAATTTTTCAGACTATACCAAAAATGATTCAAAATGTCAAATGGATCGTGCCTCATGTTGAATAACCACTTTTTAACCCCTCAGAGTGACCAAAATTGCCATTTTTACAGAGTTTTGCTTTCACAAAAGCTTCAATTTTGACCAATTTCAGGCACATAAATGAATTTAAACACACTTATTTTAGTTGAAAAAGACATAATTCACATCCAACAGTCGTTTGGAGTCAAAAGATTAAATGTTAAAATTTCATCGATATGGACCATTTTGGGGACGTTCGACAGGTCCGGAGTCATCGTTTTTCATCAGAAAATGAATTTTTCGGACTATATCAAAAATGATTCAAAATGCCAAAGTGATCGTGCCTCATGTTGAATAACAACTTTTTAACCCCTCAGAGTGACCAAAAATGCCATTTTTACAGAGTTTTGCTTACTCAAAAGCTTCAATTTTGACCAATTTCAGGCACGTAAATGACTTTAAACACACTTATTTTAGTTGAAAAAGTCCTAATTCACATCCAACAGTCGTTTGGAGTCAAAAGGTTAAATGTTAAAATTTCATCGATATGGACCATTTTGGGGACGTTCGACAGGTCCGGAGTCATCGTTTTTCATCAGAAAATGAATTTTTCGAACTATACCAAAAATGATTCAAAATGTCAAATAGATTGTGCCTCATGTTGAATAACCACTTTTTAACCCCTCTGAGTGACCAAAATTGCCATTTTTACAGAGTTTTGCTTACACAAAAGCTTCAATTTTGACCAATTTCAGGCACATAAATGACTTTAAACACACTTATTTTAGTTGAAAAAGACTTAATTCATATCCAACAGTCGTTTGGAGTCAAAAGATTAAATGTTAAAATTTCATCGATATGGACCATTTTGGGGACGTTCGACATGTCCGGAGTCATCGTTTTTCATCAGAAAATGAATTTTTCGGACTATACCAAAAATGATTCAAAATGTCAAATTGATTGTGCCTCATGTTGAATAACCACTTTTTAACCCCTCAGAGTGACCAAAATTGCCATTTTTACAGTTTTGCTTACTCAAAAGTTTAAATTTTGACCAATTTCAGGCACATAAATGACTTTAAACACACTTATTTTAGTTGAAAAAGTCATAATTCACATCCAACAGTCGTTTGGAGTCAAAAGATTAAATGTTAAAATTTCATCGATATGGACCATTTTGGGGACGTTCGACAGGTCCGGAGTTATCGTTTTTCATCAGAAAATGAATTTTTCGGACTATACCAAAAATGATTCAAAATGTCAAATAGATCGTGCCTCATGTTGAATAACCACTTTTTAACCCCTCAGAGTGACCAAAATTGCCATTTTTACAGAGTTTTGCTTACTCAAAAGCTTCAATTTTGACCAATTTCAGGCACGTAAATGACTTTAAACACACTTATTTTAGTTGAAAAAGACGTAATTCACATCCAACAGTGGTTTGGAGTCAAAAGATTAAATGTTAAAATTTCATCGATATGGACCATTTTGGGGACGTTCGACAGGTCCGGAGTCATCGTTTTTCATCAGAAAATGAATTTTTCGGACTATATCAAAAATGATTCAAAATGTCAAATGGATCGTGCCTCATGTTGAATAACCACTTTTTAACCCCTCAGAGTGACCAAAATTGCCATTTTTACAGAGTTTTGCTTACACAAAAGCTTCAATTTTGACCAATTTCAGGCACATAAATGACTTTAAACACACTTATTTTAGTTGAAAAAGACTTAATTCACATCCAACAGTCGTTTGGAGTCAAAAGATTAAATGTTAAAATTTCATCGATATGGACCATTTTGGGGACGTTCGACAGGTCCGGAGTCATCGTTTTTTATCAGAAAATGAATTTTTCGGACTATATCAAAAATGATTCAAAATGCCAAAGTGATCGTGCCTCATGTTGAATAACGACTTTTTAACCCCTCAGAGTGACCAAAATTGCCATTTTTACAGAGTTTTGCTTACTCAAAAGCTTCAATTTTGACCAATTTCAGGCACATAAATGACTTTAAACACACTTATTTTAGTTGAAAAAGTCCTAATTCACATCCAACAGTCGTTTGGAGTCAAAAGATTAAATGTTAAAATGTCATCGATATGGACCATTTTGGGGACATTCGAAAGGTCCGGAGTCATCGTTTTTCATCAGAAAATGAATTTTTCAGACTATACCAAAAATTATTCAAAATGTCAAATAGATTGTGCCTCATGTTGAATAACCACTTTTTAACCCCTCAGAGTGACCAAAATTGCCATTTTTACAGAGTTTTGCTTACACAAAAGCTTCAATTTTGACCAATTTCAGGCACATAAATGACTTTAAACACACTTATTTTAGTTGAAAAAGACTTAATTAGCATCCAACAGTCGTTTGGAGTCAAAATATTAAATGTTAAAATTTCATCGATATGGACCATTTTGGGGACATTCGACAGGTCCGGAGTCATCGTTTTTCATCAGAAAATTAATTTTTCAGACTATACCAAAAATGATTCAAAATGTCAAATGGATCGTGCCTCATGTTGAATAACGACTTTTTAACCCCTCAGAGTGACCAAAAATGCAATTTTTACAGAGTTTTGCTTACTCAAAAGCTTCAATTTTGACCAATTTCAGGCACATAAATGACTTTAAACACACTTATTTTAGTTGAAAAAGTCCTAATTCACATCCAACAGTCGTTTGGAGTCAAAAGATTAAATGTTAAAATTTCATCGATATGGACCATTTTGGGGACGTTCGACAGGTCCGGAGTCATCGTTTTTCATCAGAAAATGAATTTTTCGAACTATACCAAAAATGATTCAAAATGTCAAATAGATTGTGCCTCATGTTGAATAACCACTTTTTAACCCCTCAGAGTGACCAAAATTGCCATTTTTACAGAGTTTTGCTTACACAAAAGCTTCAATTTTGACCAATTTCAGGCACATAAATGACTTTAAACACACTTATTTTAGGTGAAAAAGACTTAATTCATATCCAACAGTCGTTTGGAGTCAAAAGATTAAATGTTAAAATTTCATCGATATGGACCATTTTGGGGACGTTCGACATGTCCGGAGTCATCGTTTTTCATCAGAAAATGAATTTTTCGGACTATACCAAAAATGATTCAAAATGTCAAATAGATTGTGCCTCATGTTGAATAACCACTTTTTAACCCCTCAGAGTGACCAAAATTGCAATTTTTACAGAGTTTTGCTTACTCAAAAGTTTAAATTTTGACCAATTTCAGGCACATAAATGACTTTAAACACACTTATTTTAGTTGAAAAAGTCATAATTCACATCCAACAGTCGTTTGGAGTCAAAAGATTAAATGTTAAAATTTCATCGATATGGACCATTTTGGGGACGACCGACAGGTCCGGAGTTATCGTTTTTCATCAGAAAATGAATTTTTCGGACTATACCAAAAATGATTCAAAATGTCAAATAGATCGTGCCTCATGTTGAATAACCACTTTTTAACCCCTCAGAGTGACCAAAATTGCAATTTTTACAGAGTTTTGCTTACTCAAAAGCTTCAATTTTGACCAATTTCAGGCACGTAAATGACTTTAAACACACTTATTTTAGTTGAAAAAGACGTAATTCACATCCAACAGTGGTTTGGAGTCAAAAGATTAAATGTTAAAATTTCATCGATATGGACCATTTTGGGGACGTTCGACAGGTCCGGAGTCATCGTTTTTCATCAGAAAATGAATTTTTCGGACTGTACCAAAAATGATTCAAAATGTCAAATGGATCGTGCCTCATGTTGAATAACCACTTTTTAACCCGTCAGAGTGACCAAAATTGCCATTTTTACAGAGTTTTGCTTACTCAAAAGCTTCAATTTTGACCAATTTCAGGCACGTAAATGACTTTAAACACACTTATTTTAGTTGAAAAAGACTTAATTCGCATCCAACAGTCGTTTGGAGTCAAAATATTAAATGTTAAAATTTCATCGATATAGACCATTTTGGGGACATTCGACAGGTCCGGAGTCATCGTTTTTCATCAGAAAATTAATTTTTCAGACTATACCAAAAATGATTCAAAATGTCAAATGGATCGTGCCTCATGTTGAATAACCACTTTTTAACCCCTCAGAGTGACCAAAATTGCCATTTTTACAGAGTTTTGCTTACACAAAAGCTTCAATTTTGACCAATTTCAGGCACATAAATGACTTTAAACACACTTATTTTAGTTGAAAAAGACTTAATTCACATCCAACAGTCGTTTGGAGTCAAAAGATTAAATGTTAAAATTTCATCGATATGGACCATTTTGGGGACGTTCGACAGGTCCGGAGTCATCGTTTTTCATCAGAAAATGAATTTTTCGGACTATATCAAAAATGATTCAAAATGCCAAAGTGATCGTGCCTCATGTTGAATAACGACTTTTTAACCCCTCAGAGTGACCAAAATTGCCATTTTTACAGAGTTTTGCTTACTCAAAAGCTTCAATTTTGACCAATTTCAGGCACATAAATGACTTTAAACACACTTATTTTAGTTGAAAAAGTCATAATTCACATCCAACAGTCGTTTGGAGTCAAAAGATTAAATGTTAAAATTTCATCGATATGGACCATTTTGGGGACGTTCGACAGGTCCGGAGTTATCGTTTTTCATCAGAAAATGAATTTTTCGGACTATACCAAAAATGATTCAAAATGTCAAATAGATCGTGCCTCATGTTGAATAACCACTTTTTAACCCCTCAGAGTGACCAAAATTGCCATTTTTACAGAGTTTTGCTTACTCAAAAGCTTCAATTTTGACCAATTTCAGGCACGTAAATGACTTTAAACACACTTATTTTAGTTGAAAAAGACGTAATTCACATCCAACAGTGGTTTGGAGTCAAAAGATTAAATGTTAAAATTTCATCGATATGGACCATTTTGGGGACGTTCGACAGGTCCGGAGTCATCGTTTTTCATCAGAAAATGAATTTTTCGGACTGTACCAAAAATGATTCAAAATGTCAAATGGATCGTGCCTCATGTTGAATAACCACTTTTTAACCCCTCAGAGTGACCAAAATTGCCATTTTTACAGAGTTTTGCTTACACAAAAGCTCCAATTTTGACCAATTTCAGGCACATAAATGACTTTAAACACACTTATTTTAGTTGAAAAAGACTTAATTCACATCCAACAGTCGTTTGGAGTCAAAAGATTAAATGTTAAAATTTCATCGATATGGACCATTTTGGGGACGTTCGACAGGTCCGGAGTCATCGTTTTTCATCAGAAAATGAATTTTTCGGACTATATCAGAAATGATTCAAAATGCCAACGTGATCGTGCCTCATGTTGAATAACGACTTTTTAACCCCTCAGAGTGACCAAAATTGCCATTTTTACAGAGTTTTGCTTACTCAAAAGCTTCAATTTTGACCAATTTCAGGCACATAAATGACTTTAAACACACTTATTTTAGTTGAAAAAGTCCTAATTCACATCCAACAGTCGTTTGGAGTCAAAAGATTAAATGTTAAAATTTCATCGATATGGACCATTTTGGGGACGTTCGACAGGTCCGGAGTCATCGTTTTTCATCAGAAAATGAATTTTTCGGACTATACCAAAAATGATTCAAAATGTCAAATAGATTGTGCCTCATGTTGAATAACCACTTTTTAACCCCTCAGAGTGACCAAAATTGCCATTTTTACAGAGTTTTGCTTACACAAAAGCTTCAATTTTGACCAATTTCAGGCACATAAATGACTTTAAACACACTTATTTTAGTTGAAAAAGACTTAATTCACATCCAACAGTCGTTTGGAGTCAAAAGATTAAATGTTAAAATTTCATCGATATGGACCATTTTGGGGACGTTCGACAGGTCCGGAGTCATCGTTTTTCATCAGAAAATGAATTCTTCGGACTATACCAAAAATGATTCAAAATGTGAAATGGATCGTGCCTCATGTTGAATAACCACTTTTTAACCCCTCAGAGTGACCAAAATTGCCATTTTTACAGAGTTTTGCTTACTCAAAAGCTTCAATTTTGACCAATTTCAGGCACGTAAATGACTTTAAACACACTTATTTTAGTTGAAAAAGACTTAATTCGCATCCAACAGTCGTTTGGAGTCAAAATATTAAATGTTAAAATTTCATCGATATAGACCATTTTGGGGACATTCGACAGGTCCGGAGTCATCGTTTTTCATCAGAAAATTAATTTTTCAGACTATACCAAAAATGATTCAAAATGTCAAATGGATCGTGCCTCATGTTGAATAACCACTTTTTAACCCCTCAGAGTGACCAAAATTGCCATTTTTACAGAGTTTTGCTTACACAAAAGCTTCAATTTTGACCAATTTCAGGCACATAAATGACTTTAAACACACTTATTTTAGTTGAAAAAGACTTAATTCACATCCAACAGTCGTTTGGAGTCAAAAGATTAAATGTTAAAATTTCATCGATATGGACCATTTTGGGGACGTTCGACAGGTCCGGAGTCATCGTTTTTCATCAGAAAATGAATTTTTCGGACTATATCAAAAATGATTCAAAATGCCAAAGTGATCGTGCCTCATGTTGAATAACAACTTTTTAACCCCTCAGAGTGACCAAAAATGCCATTTTTACAGAGTTTTGCTTACTCAAAAGCTTCAATTTTGACCAATTTCAGGCACGTAAATGACTTTAAACACACTTATTTTAGTTGAAAAAGTCCTAATTCACATCCAACAGTCGTTTGGAGTCAAAAGGTTAAATGTTAAAATTTCATCGATATGGACCATTTTGGGGACGTTCGACAGGTCCGGAGTCATCGTTTTTCATCAGAAAATGAATTTTTCGGACTATACCAAAAATGATTCAAAATGTCAAATTGATCGTGCCTCATGTTGAATAACCACTTTTTAACCCCTCAGAGTGACCAAAATTGCAATTTTTACAGTTTTGCTTACTCAAAAGTTTAAATTTTGACCAATTTCAGGCACATAAATGACTTTAAACACACTTATTTTAGTTGAAAAAGTCATAATTCACATCCAACAGTCGTTTGGAGTCAAAAGATTAAATGTTAAAATTTCATCGATATGGACCATTTTGGGGACGTTCGACAGGTCCGGAGTTATCGTTTTTCATCAGAAAATGAATTTTTCGGACTATACCAAAAATAATTCAAAATGTCAAATAGATCGTGCCTCATGTTGAATAACCACTTTTTAACCCCTCAGAGTGACCAAAATTGCCATTTTTACAGAGTTTTGCTTACTCAAAAGCTTCAATTTTGACCAATTTCAGGCACGTAAATGACTTTAAACACACTTATTTTAGTTGAAAAAGACGTAATTCACATCCAACAGTAGTTTGGAGTCAAAAGATTAAATGTTAAAATTTCATCGATATGGACCATTTTGGGGACGTTCGACAGGTCCGGAGTCATCGTTTTTCATCAGAAAATGAATTTTTCGGACTATATCAAAAATGATTCAAAATGTCAAATGGATCGTGCCTCATGTTGAATAACCACTTTTTAACCCCTCAGAGTGACCAAAATTGCCATTTTTACAGAGTTTTGCTTACACAAAAGCTTCAATTTTGACCAATTTCAGGCACATAAATGACTTTAAACACACTTATTTTAGTTGAAAAAGACTTAATTCACATCCAACAGTCGTTTGGAGTCAAAAGATTAAATGTTAAAATTTCATCGATATGGACCATTTTGGGGACGTTCGACAGGTCCGGAGTCATCGTTTTTCATCAGAAAATGAATTTTTCGGACTATATCAAAAATGATTCAAAATGCCAAAGTGATCGTGCCTCATGTTGAATAACGACTTTTTAACCCCTCAGAGTGACCAAAATTGCCATTTTTACAGAGTTTTGCTTACTCAAAAGCTTCAATTTTGACCAATTTCAGGCACATAAATGACTTTAAACACACTTATTTTAGTTGAAAAAGTCATAATTCACATCCAACAGTCGTTTGGAGTCAAAAGATTAAATGTTAAAATTTCATCGATATGGACCATTTTGGGGACGTTCGACAGGTCCGGAGTTATCGTTTTTCATCAGAAAATGAATTTTTCGGACTATACCAAAAATGATTCAAAATGTCAAATAGATCGTGCCTCATGTTGAATAACCACTTTTTAACCCCTCAGAGTGACCAAAATTGCCATTTTTACAGAGTTTTGCTTACTCAAAAGCTTCAATTTTGACCAATTTCAGGCACGTAAATGACTTTAAACACACTTATTTTAGTTGAAAAAGACTTAATTCACATCCAACAGTCGTTTGGAGTCAAAAGATTAAATGTTAAAATTTCATCGATATGGACCATTTTGGGGACGTTCGACAGGTCCGGAGTCATCGTTTTTCATCAGAAAATGAATTCTTCGGACTATACCAAAAATGATTCAAAATGTGAAATGGATCGTGCCTCATGTTGAATAACCACTTTTTAACCCCTCAGAGTGACCAAAATTGCCATTTTTACAGAGTTTTGCTTACTCAAAAGCTTCAATTTTGACCAATTTCAGGCACGTAAATGACTTTAAACACACTTATTTTAGTTGAAAAAGACTTAATTCGCATCCAACAGTCGTTTGGAGTCAAAATATTAAATGTTAAAATTTCATCGATATAGACCATTTTGGGGACATTCGACAGGTCCGGAGTCATCGTTTTTCATCAGAAAATTAATTTTTCAGACTATACCAAAAATGATTCAAAATGTCAAATGGATCGTGCCTCATGTTGAATAACCACTTTTTAACCCCTCAGAGTGACCAAAATTGCCATTTTTACAGAGTTTTGCTTACACAAAAGCTTCAATTTTGACCAATTTCAGGCACATAAATGACTTTAAACACACTTATTTTAGTTGAAAAAGACTTAATTCACATCCAACAGTCGTTTGGAGTCAAAAGATTAAATGTTAAAATTTCATCGATATGGACCATTTTGGGGACGTTCGACAGGTCCGGAGTCATCGTTTTTCATCAGAAAATGAATTTTTCGGACTATATCAAAAATGATTCAAAATGCCAAAGTGATCGTGCCTCATGTTGAATAACGACTTTTTAACCCCTCAGAGTGACCAAAATTGCCATTTTTACAGAGTTTTGCTTACAGAAAAGCTTCAATTTTGACCAATTTCAGGCACATAAATGACTTTAAACACACTTATTTTAGTTGAAAAAGACTTAATTCACATTCAACAGTCGTTTGGAGTCAAAAGATTAAATGTTAAAATTTCATCGATATGGACCATTTTGGGGACGTTCGACAGGTCCGGAGTCATCGTTTTTCATCAGAAAATGAATTTTTCGGACTGTACCAAAAATGATTCAAAATGTCAAATGGATCGTGCCTCATGTTGAATAACCACTTTTTAACCCCTCAGAGTGACCAAAATTGCCATTTTTACAGAGTTTTGCTTACACAAAAGCTTCAATTTTGACCAATTTCAGGCACATAAATGACTTTAAACACACGTATTTTAGTTGAAAAAGACTTAATTCGCATCCAACAGTCGTTTGGAGTCAAAATATTAAATGTTAAAATTTCATCGATATGGACCATTTTGGGGACATTCGACAGGTCCGGAGTCATCGTTTTTCATCAGAAAATTAATTTTTCAGACTATACCAAAAATGATTCAAAATGTCAAATGGATCGTGCCTCATGTTGAATAACCACTTTTTAACCCCTCAGAGTGACCAAAATTGCCATTTTTACAGAGTTTTGCTTTCACAAAAGCTTCAATTTTGACCAATTTCAGGCACATAAATGAATTTAAACACACTTATTTTAGTTGAAAAAGACATAATTCACATCCAACAGTCGTTTGGAGTCAAAAGATTAAATGTTAAAATTTCATCGATATGGACCATTTTGGGGACGTTCGACAGGTCCGGAGTCATCGTTTTTCATCAGAAAATGAATTTTTCGGACTATATCAAAAATGATTCAAAATGCCAAAGTGATCGTGCCTCATGTTGAATAACAACTTTTTAACCCCTCAGAGTGACCAAAAATGCCATTTTTACAGAGTTTTGCTTACTCAAAAGCTTCAATTTTGACCAATTTCAGGCACGTAAATGACTTTAAACACACTTATTTTAGTTGAAAAAGTCCTAATTCACATCCAACAGTCGTTTGGAGTCAAAAGGTTAAATGTTAAAATTTCATCGATATGGACCATTTTGGGGACGTTCGACAGGTCCGGAGTCATCGTTTTTCATCAGAAAATGAATTTTTCGAACTATACCAAAAATGATTCAAAATGTCAAATAGATTGTGCCTCATGTTGAATAACCACTTTTTAACCCCTCTGAGTGACCAAAATTGCCATTTTTACAGAGTTTTGCTTACACAAAAGCTTCAATTTTGACCAATTTCAGGCACATAAATGACTTTAAACACACTTATTTTAGTTGAAAAAGACTTAATTCATATCCAACAGTCGTTTGGAGTCAAAAGATTAAATGTTA
Organism: Lissotriton vulgaris; assembly: GCF_964263255.1. NCBI lineage: Eukaryota > Metazoa > Chordata > Amphibia > Caudata > Salamandridae > Lissotriton > Lissotriton vulgaris. The sequence continues at coordinate 196,995 of NW_028240631.1, read as the reverse complement.
AAATTTCATCGATATGGACCATTTTGGGGACGTTCGACATGTCCGGAGTCATCGTTTTTCATCAGAAAATGAATTTTTCGGACTATACCAAAAATGATTCAAAATGTCAAATTGATCGTGCCTCATGTTGAATAACCACTTTTTAACCCCTCAGAGTGACCAAAATTGCAATTTTTACAGTTTTGCTTACTCAAAAGTTTAAATTTTGACCAATTTCAGGCACATAAATGACTTTAAACACACTTATTTTAGTTGAAAAAGTCATAATTCACATCCAACAGTCGTTTGGAGTCAAAAGATTAAATGTTAAAATTTCATCGATATGGACCATTTTGGGGACGTTCGACAGGTCCGGAGTTATCGTTTTTCATCAGAAAATGAATTTTTCGGACTATACCAAAAATGATTCAAAATGTCAAATAGATCGTGCCTCATGTTGAATAACCACTTTTTAACCCCTCAGAGTGACCAAAATTGCCATTTTTACAGAGTTTTGCTTACTCAAAAGCTTCAATTTTGACCAATTTCAGGCACGTAAATGACTTTAAACACACTTATTTTAGTTGAAAAAGACGTAATTCACATCCAACAGTGGTTTGGAGTCAAAAGATTAAATGTTAAAATTTCATCGATATGGACCATTTTGGGGACGTTCGACAGGTCCGGAGTCATCGTTTTTCATCAGAAAATGAATTTTTCGGACTATATCAAAAATGATTCAAAATGTCAAATGGATCGTGCCTCATGTTGAATAACCACTTTTTAACCCCTCAGAGTGACCAAAATTGCCATTTTTACAGAGTTTTGCTTACACAAAAGCTTCAATTTTGACCAATTTCAGGCACATAAATGACTTTAAACACACTTATTTTAGTTGAAAAAGACTTAATTCACATCCAACAGTCGTTTGGAGTCAAAAGATTAAATGTTAAAATTTCATCGATATGGACCATTTTGGGGACGTTCGACAGGTCCGGAGTCATCGTTTTTCATCAGAAAATGAATTTTTCGGACTATATCAAAAATGATTCAAAATGTCAAATGGATCGTGCCTCATGTTGAATAACCACTTTTTAACCCCTCAGAGTGACCAAAATTGCCATTTTTACAGAGTTTTGCTTTCACAAAAGCTTCAATTTTGACCAATTTCAGGCACATAAATGAATTTAAACACACTTATTTTAGTTGAAAAAGACATAATTCACATCCAACAGTCGTTTGGAGTCAAAAGATTAAATGTTAAAATTTCATCGATATGGACCATTTTGGGGACGTTCGACAGGTCCGGAGTCATCGTTTTTCATCAGAAAATGAATTTTTCGGACTATATCAAAAATGATTCAAAATGCCAAAGTGATCGTGCCTCATGTTGAATAACAACTTTTTAACCCCTCAGAGTGACCAAAAATGCCATTTTTACAGAGTTTTGCTTACTCAAAAGCTTCAATTTTGACCAATTTCAGGCACGTAAATGACTTTAAACACACTTATTTTAGTTGAAAAAGTCCTAATTCACATCCAACAGTCGTTTGGAGTCAAAAGGTTAAATGTTAAAATTTCATCGATATGGACCATTTTGGGGACGTTCGACAGGTCCGGAGTCATCGTTTTTCATCAGAAAATGAATTTTTCGGACTATACCAAAAATGATTCAAAATGTCAAATTGATCGTGCCTCATGTTGAATAACCACTTTTTAACCCCTCAGAGTGACCAAAATTGCAATTTTTACAGTTTTGCTTACTCAAAAGTTTAAATTTTGACCAATTTCAGGCACATAAATGACTTTAAACACACTTATTTTAGTTGAAAAAGTCATAATTCACATCCAACAGTCGTTTGGAGTCAAAAGATTAAATGTTAAAATTTCATCGATATGGACCATTTTGGGGACGTTCGACAGGTCCGGAGTTATCGTTTTTCATCAGAAAATGAATTTTTCGGACTATACCAAAAATAATTCAAAATGTCAAATAGATCGTGCCTCATGTTGAATAACCACTTTTTAACCCCTCAGAGTGACCAAAATTGCCATTTTTACAGAGTTTTGCTTACTCAAAAGCTTCAATTTTGACCAATTTCAGGCACGTAAATGACTTTAAACACACTTATTTTAGTTGAAAAAGACGTAATTCACATCCAACAGTAGTTTGGAGTCAAAAGATTAAATGTTAAAATTTCATCGATATGGACCATTTTGGGGACGTTCGACAGGTCCGGAGTCATCGTTTTTCATCAGAAAATGAATTTTTCGGACTATATCAAAAATGATTCAAAATGTCAAATGGATCGTGCCTCATGTTGAATAACCACTTTTTAACCCCTCAGAGTGACCAAAATTGCCATTTTTACAGAGTTTTGCTTACACAAAAGCTTCAATTTTGACCAATTTCAGGCACATAAATGACTTTAAACACACTTATTTTAGTTGAAAAAGACTTAATTCACATCCAACAGTCGTTTGGAGTCAAAAGATTAAATGTTAAAATTTCATCGATATGGACCATTTTGGGGACGTTCGACAGGTCCGGAGTCATCGTTTTTCATCAGAAAATGAATTTTTCGGACTATATCAAAAATGATTCAAAATGCCAAAGTGATCGTGCCTCATGTTGAATAACGACTTTTTAACCCCTCAGAGTGACCAAAATTGCCATTTTTACAGAGTTTTGCTTACTCAAAAGCTTCAATTTTGACCAATTTCAGGCACATAAATGACTTTAAACACACTTATTTTAGTTGAAAAAGTCATAATTCACATCCAACAGTCGTTTGGAGTCAAAAGATTAAATGTTAAAATTTCATCGATATGGACCATTTTGGGGACGTTCGACAGGTCCGGAGTTATCGTTTTTCATCAGAAAATGAATTTTTCGGACTATACCAAAAATGATTCAAAATGTCAAATAGATCGTGCCTCATGTTGAATAACCACTTTTTAACCCCTCAGAGTGACCAAAATTGCCATTTTTACAGAGTTTTGCTTACTCAAAAGCTTCAATTTTGACCAATTTCAGGCACGTAAATGACTTTAAACACACTTATTTTAGTTGAAAAAGACTTAATTCACATCCAACAGTCGTTTGGAGTCAAAAGATTAAATGTTAAAATTTCATCGATATGGACCATTTTGGGGACGTTCGACAGGTCCGGAGTCATCGTTTTTCATCAGAAAATGAATTCTTCGGACTATACCAAAAATGATTCAAAATGTGAAATGGATCGTGCCTCATGTTGAATAACCACTTTTTAACCCCTCAGAGTGACCAAAATTGCCATTTTTACAGAGTTTTGCTTACTCAAAAGCTTCAATTTTGACCAATTTCAGGCACGTAAATGACTTTAAACACACTTATTTTAGTTGAAAAAGACTTAATTCGCATCCAACAGTCGTTTGGAGTCAAAATATTAAATGTTAAAATTTCATCGATATAGACCATTTTGGGGACATTCGACAGGTCCGGAGTCATCGTTTTTCATCAGAAAATTAATTTTTCAGACTATACCAAAAATGATTCAAAATGTCAAATGGATCGTGCCTCATGTTGAATAACCACTTTTTAACCCCTCAGAGTGACCAAAATTGCCATTTTTACAGAGTTTTGCTTACACAAAAGCTTCAATTTTGACCAATTTCAGGCACATAAATGACTTTAAACACACTTATTTTAGTTGAAAAAGACTTAATTCACATCCAACAGTCGTTTGGAGTCAAAAGATTAAATGTTAAAATTTCATCGATATGGACCATTTTGGGGACGTTCGACAGGTCCGGAGTCATCGTTTTTCATCAGAAAATGAATTTTTCGGACTATATCAAAAATGATTCAAAATGCCAAAGTGATCGTGCCTCATGTTGAATAACGACTTTTTAACCCCTCAGAGTGACCAAAATTGCCATTTTTACAGAGTTTTGCTTACAGAAAAGCTTCAATTTTGACCAATTTCAGGCACATAAATGACTTTAAACACACTTATTTTAGTTGAAAAAGACTTAATTCACATTCAACAGTCGTTTGGAGTCAAAAGATTAAATGTTAAAATTTCATCGATATGGACCATTTTGGGGACGTTCGACAGGTCCGGAGTCATCGTTTTTCATCAGAAAATGAATTTTTCGGACTGTACCAAAAATGATTCAAAATGTCAAATGGATCGTGCCTCATGTTGAATAACCACTTTTTAACCCCTCAGAGTGACCAAAATTGCCATTTTTACAGAGTTTTGCTTACACAAAAGCTTCAATTTTGACCAATTTCAGGCACATAAATGACTTTAAACACACGTATTTTAGTTGAAAAAGACTTAATTCGCATCCAACAGTCGTTTGGAGTCAAAATATTAAATGTTAAAATTTCATCGATATGGACCATTTTGGGGACATTCGACAGGTCCGGAGTCATCGTTTTTCATCAGAAAATTAATTTTTCAGACTATACCAAAAATGATTCAAAATGTCAAATGGATCGTGCCTCATGTTGAATAACCACTTTTTAACCCCTCAGAGTGACCAAAATTGCCATTTTTACAGAGTTTTGCTTTCACAAAAGCTTCAATTTTGACCAATTTCAGGCACATAAATGAATTTAAACACACTTATTTTAGTTGAAAAAGACATAATTCACATCCAACAGTCGTTTGGAGTCAAAAGATTAAATGTTAAAATTTCATCGATATGGACCATTTTGGGGACGTTCGACAGGTCCGGAGTCATCGTTTTTCATCAGAAAATGAATTTTTCGGACTATATCAAAAATGATTCAAAATGCCAAAGTGATCGTGCCTCATGTTGAATAACAACTTTTTAACCCCTCAGAGTGACCAAAAATGCCATTTTTACAGAGTTTTGCTTACTCAAAAGCTTCAATTTTGACCAATTTCAGGCACGTAAATGACTTTAAACACACTTATTTTAGTTGAAAAAGTCCTAATTCACATCCAACAGTCGTTTGGAGTCAAAAGGTTAAATGTTAAAATTTCATCGATATGGACCATTTTGGGGACGTTCGACAGGTCCGGAGTCATCGTTTTTCATCAGAAAATGAATTTTTCGAACTATACCAAAAATGATTCAAAATGTCAAATAGATTGTGCCTCATGTTGAATAACCACTTTTTAACCCCTCTGAGTGACCAAAATTGCCATTTTTACAGAGTTTTGCTTACACAAAAGCTTCAATTTTGACCAATTTCAGGCACATAAATGACTTTAAACACACTTATTTTAGTTGAAAAAGACTTAATTCATATCCAACAGTCGTTTGGAGTCAAAAGATTAAATGTTAAAATTTCATCGATATGGACCATTTTGGGGACGTTCGACATGTCCGGAGTCATCGTTTTTCATCAGAAAATGAATTTTTCGGACTATACCAAAAATGATTCAAAATGTCAAATTGATCGTGCCTCATGTTGAATAACCACTTTTTAACCCCTCAGAGTGACCAAAATTGCAATTTTTACAGTTTTGCTTACTCAAAAGTTTAAATTTTGACCAATTTCAGGCACATAAATGACTTTAAACACACTTATTTTAGTTGAAAAAGTCATAATTCACATCCAACAGTCGTTTGGAGTCAAAAGATTAAATGTTAAAATTTCATCGATATGGACCATTTTGGGGACGTTCGACAGGTCCGGAGTTATCGTTTTTCATCAGAAAATGAATTTTTCGGACTATACCAAAAATGATTCAAAATGTCAAATAGATCGTGCCTCATGTTGAATAACCACTTTTTAACCCCTCAGAGTGACCAAAATTGCCATTTTTACAGAGTTTTGCTTACTCAAAAGCTTCAATTTTGACCAATTTCAGGCACGTAAATGACTTTAAACACACTTATTTTAGTTGAAAAAGACGTAATTCACATCCAACAGTGGTTTGGAGTCAAAAGATTAAATGTTAAAATTTCATCGATATGGACCATTTTGGGGACGTTCGACAGGTCCGGAGTCATCGTTTTTCATCAGAAAATGAATTTTTCGGACTATATCAAAAATGATTCAAAATGTCAAATGGATCGTGCCTCATGTTGAATAACCACTTTTTAACCCCTCAGAGTGACCAAAATTGCCATTTTTACAGAGTTTTGCTTACACAAAAGCTTCAATTTTGACCAATTTCAGGCACATAAATGACTTTAAACACACTTATTTTAGTTGAAAAAGACTTAATTCACATCCAACAGTCGTTTGGAGTCAAAAGATTAAATGTTAAAATTTCATCGATATGGACCATTTTGGGGACGTTCGACAGGTCCGGAGTCATCGTTTTTCATCAGAAAATGAATTTTTCGGACTATATCAAAAATGATTCAAAATGCCAAAGTGATCGTGCCTCATGTTGAATAACGACTTTTTAACCCCTCAGAGTGACCAAAATTGCCATTTTTACAGAGTTTTGCTTACTCAAAAGCTTCAATTTTGACCAATTTCAGGCACATAAATGACTTTAAACACACTTATTTTAGTTGAAAAAGTCCTAATTCACATCCAACAGTCGTTTGGAGTCAAAAGATTAAATGTTAAAATTTCATCGATATGGACCATTTTGGGGACATTCGAAAGGTCCGAAGTCATCGTTTTTCATCAGAAAATGAATTTTTCGGACTATACCAAAAATTATTCAAAATGTCAAATAGATTGTGCCTCATGTTGAATAACCACTTTTTAACCCCTCAGAGTGACCAAAATTGCCATTTTTACAGAGTTTTGCTTACACAAAAGCTTCAATTTTGACCAATTTCAGGCACATAAATGACTTTAAACACACTTATTTTAGTTGAAAAAGACTTAATTAGCATCCAACAGTCGTTTGGAGTCAAAATATTAAATGTTAAAATTTCATCGATATGGACCATTTTGGGGACATTCGACAGGTCCGGAGTCATCGTTTTTCATCAGAAAATTAATTTTTCAGACTATACCAAAAATGATTCAAAATGTCAAATGGATCGTGCCTCATGTTGAATAACGACTTTTTAACCCCTCAGAGTGACCAAAAATGCAATTTTTACAGAGTTTTGCTTACTCAAAAGCTTCAATTTTGACCAATTTCAGGCACATAAATGACTTTAAACACACTTATTTTAGTTGAAAAAGTCCTAATTCACATCCAACAGTCGTTTGGAGTCAAAAGATTAAATGTTAAAATTTCATCGATATAGACCATTTTGGGGACGTTCGACAGGTCCGGAGTCATCGTTTTTCATCAGAAAATGAATTTTTCGAACTATACCAAAAATGATTCAAAATGTCAAATAGATTGTGCCTCATGTTGAATAACCACTTTTTAACCCCTCAGAGTGACCAAAATTGCCATTTTTACAGAGTTTTGCTTACACAAAAGCTTCAATTTTGACCAATTTCAGGCACATAAATGACTTTAAACACACTTATTTTAGGTGAAAAAGACTTAATTCATATCCAACAGTCGTTTGGAGTCAAAAGATTAAATGTTAAAATTTCATCGATATGGACCATTTTGGGGACGTTCGACATGTCCGGAGTCATCGTTTTTCATCAGAAAATGAATTTTTCGGACTATACCAAAAATGATTCAAAATGTCAAATTGATCGTGCCTCATGTTGAATAACCACTTTTTAACCCCTCAGAGTGACCAAAATTGCAATTTTTACAGTTTTGCTTACTCAAAAGCTTCAATTTTGACCAATTTCAGGCACGTAAATGACTTTAAACACACTTATTTTAGTTGAAAAAGACGTAATTCACATCCAACAGTGGTTTGGAGTCAAAAGATTAAATGTTAAAATTTCATCGATATGGACCATTTTGGGGACGTTCGACAGGTCCGGAGTCATCGTTTTTCATCAGAAAATGAATTTTTCGGACTATATCAAAAATGATTCAAAATGTCAAATGGATCGTGCCTCATGTTGAATAACCACTTTTTAACCCCTCAGAGTGACCAAAATTGCCATTTTTACAGAGTTTTGCTTACACAAAAGCTTCAATTTTGACCAATTTCAGGCACATAAATGACTTTAAACACACTTATTTTAGTTGAAAAAGACTTAATTCACATCCAACAGTCGTTTGGAGTCAAAAGATTAAATGTTAAAATTTCATCGATATGGACCATTTTGGGGACGTTCGACAGGTCCGGAGTCATCGTTTTTCATCAGAAAATGAATTTTTCGGACTATATCAAAAATGATTCAAAATGCCAAAGTGATCGTGCCTCATGTTGAATAACGACTTTTTAACCCCTCAGAGTGACCAAAATTGCCATTTTTACAGAGTTTTGCTTACTCAAAAGCTTCAATTTTGACCAATTTCAGGCACATAAATGACTTTAAACACACTTATTTTAGTTGAAAAAGTCCTAATTCACATCCAACAGTCGTTTGGAGTCAAAAGATTAAATGTTAAAATTTCATCGATATGGACCATTTTGGGGACATTCGAAAGGTCCGGAGTCATCGTTTTTCATCAGAAAATGAATTTTTCGGACTATACCAAAAATTATTCAAAATGTCAAATAGATTGTGCCTCATGTTGAATAACCACTTTTTAACCCCTCAGAGTGACCAAAATTGCCATTTTTACAGAGTTTTGCTTACACAAAAGCTTCAATTTTGACCAATTTCAGGCACATAAATGACTTTAAACACACTTATTTTAGTTGAAAAAGACTTAATTAGCATCCAACAGTCGTTTGGAGTCAAAATATTAAATGTTAAAATTTCATCGATATGGACCATTTTGGGGACATTCGACAGGTCCGGAGTCATCGTTTTTCATCAGAAAATTAATTTTTCAGACTATACCAAAAATGATTCAAAATGTCAAATGGATCGTGCCTCATGTTGAATACCGACTTTTTAACCCCTCAGAGTGACCAAAAATGCAATTTTTACAGAGTTTTGCTTACTCAAAAGCTTCAATTTTGACCAATTTCAGGCACATAAATGACTTTAAACACACTTATTTTAGTTGAAAAAGTCCTAATTCACATCCAAAAGTCGTTTGGAGTCAAAAGATTAAATGTTAAAATTTCATCGATATGGACCATTTTGGGGACGTTCGACAGGTCCGGAGTCATCGTTTTTCATCAGAAAATGAATTTTTCGAACTATACCAAAAATGATTCAAAATGTCAAATAGATTGTGCCTCATGTTGAATAACCACTTTTTAACCCCTCAGAGTGACCAAAATTGCCATTTTTACAGAGTTTTGCTTACACAAAAGCTTCAATTTTGACCAATTTCAGGCACATAAATGACTTTAAACACACTTATTTTAGGTGAAAAAGACTTAATTCATATTCAACAGTCGTTTGGAGTCAAAAGATTAAATGTTAAAATTTCATCGATATGGACCATTTTGGGGACGTTCGACATGTCCGGAGTCATCGTTTTTCATCAGAAAATGAATTTTTCGGACTATACCAAAAATGATTCAAAATGTCAAATAGATTGTGCCTCATGTTGAATAACCACTTTTTAACCCCTCAGAGTGACCAAAATTGCAATTTTTACAGAGTTTTGCTTACTCAAAAGTTTAAATTTTGACCAATTTCAGGCACATAAATGACTTTAAACACACTTATTTTAGTTGAAAAAGTCATAATTCACATCCAACAGTCGTTTGGAGTCAAAAGATTAAATGTTAAAATTTCATCGATATGGACCATTTTGGGGACGACCGACAGGTCCGGAGTTATCGTTTTTCATCAGAAAATGAATTTTTCGGACTATACCAAAAATGATTCAAAATGTCAAATAGATCGTGCCTCATGTTGAATAACCACTTTTTAACCCCTCAGAGTGACCAAAATTGCAATTTTTACAGAGTTTTGCTTACTCAAAAGCTTCAATTTTGACCAATTTCAGGCACGTAAATGACTTTAAACACACTTATTTTAGTTGAAAAAGACGTAATTCACATCCAACAGTGGTTTGGAGTCAAAAGATTAAATGTTAAAATTTCATCGATATGGACCATTTTGGGGACGTTCGACAGGTCCGGAGTCATCGTTTTTCATCAGAAAATGAATTTTTCGGACTATACCAAAAATGATTCAAAATGTCAAATAGATTGTGCCTCATGTTGAATAACCACTTTTTAACCCCTCAGAGTGACCAAAATTGCCATTTTTACAGAGTTTTGCTTACACAAAAGCTTCAATTTTGACCAATTTCAGGCACATAAATGACTTTAAACACACTTATTTTAGTTGAAAAAGACTTAATTCACATCCAACAGTCGTTTGGAGTCAAAAGATTAAATGTTAAAATTTCATCGATATGGACCATTTTGGGGACGTTCGACAGGTCCGGAGTCATCGTTTTTCATCAGAAAATGAATTCTTCGGACTATACCAAAAATGATTCAAAATGTGAAATGGATCGTGCCTCATGTTGAATAACCACTTTTTAACCCCTCAGAGTGACCAAAATTGCCATTTTTACAGAGTTTTGCTTACTCAAAAGCTTCAATTTTGACCAATTTCAGGCACGTAAATGACTTTAAACACACTTATTTTAGTTGAAAAAGACTTAATTCGCATCCAACAGTCGTTTGGAGTCAAAATATTAAATGTTAAAATTTCATCGATATAGACCATTTTGGGGACATTCGACAGGTCCGGAGTCATCGTTTTTCATCAGAAAATTAATTTTTCAGACTATACCAAAAATGATTCAAAATGTCAAATGGATCGTGCCTCATGTTGAATAACCACTTTTTAACCCCTCAGAGTGACCAAAATTGCCATTTTTACAGAGTTTTGCTTACACAAAAGCTTCAATTTTGACCAATTTCAGGCACATAAATGACTTTAAACACACTTATTTTAGTTGAAAAAGACTTAATTCACATCCAACAGTCGTTTGGAGTCAAAAGATTAAATGTTAAAATTTCATCGATATGGACCATTTTGGGGACGTTCGACAGGTCCGGAGTCATCGTTTTTCATCAGAAAATGAATTTTTCGGACTATATCAAAAATGATTCAAAATGCCAAAGTGATCGTGCCTCATGTTGAATACCGACTTTTTAACCCCTCAGAGTGACCAAAATTGCCATTTTTACAGAGTTTTGCTTACTCAAAAGCTTCAATTTTGACCAATTTCAGGCACATAAATGACTTTAAACATACTTATTTTAGTTGAAAAAGTCCTAATTCACATCCAACAGTCGTTTGGAGTCAAAAGATTAAATGTTAAAATTTCATCGATATGGACCATTTTGGGGACGTTCGACAGGTCCGGAGTCATCGTTTTTCATCAGAAAATGAATTCTTCGGACTATACCAAAAATGATTCAAAATGTCAAATGGATCGTGCCTCATGTTGAATAACCACTTTTTAACCCCTCAGAGTGACCAAAATTGCCATTTTTACAGAGTTTTGCTTACACAAAAGCTTCAATTTTGACCAATTTCAGGCACATAAATGACTTTAAACACACGTATTTTAGTTGAAAAAGACTTAATTCGCATCCAACAGTCGTTTGGAGTCAAAATATTAAATGTTAAAATTTCATCGATATGGACCATTTTGGGGACGTTCGACAGGTCCGGAGTCATCGTTTTTCATCAGAAAATGAATTTTTCGGACTGTACCAAAAATGATTCAAAATGTCAAATGGATCGTGCCTCATGTTGAATAACCACTTTTTAACCCCTCAGAGTGACCAAAATTGACATTTTTACAGAGTTTTGCTTACAGAAAAGCTTCAATTTTGACCAATTTCAGGCACATAAATGACTTTAAACACACTTATTTTAGTTGAAAAAGACTTAATTCACATTCAACAGTCGTTTGGAGTCAAAAGATTAAATGTTAAAATTTCATCGATATGGACCATTTTGGGGACGTTCGACAGGTCCGGAGTCATCGTTTTTCATCAGAAAATGAATTTTTCGGACTGTACCAAAAATGATTCAAAATGTCAAATGGATCGTGCCTCATGTTGAATAACCACTTTTTAACCCCTCAGAGTGACCAAAATTGCCATTTTTACAGAGTTTTGCTTACACAAAAGCTTCAATTTTGACCAATTTCAGGCACATAAATGACTTTAAACACACGTATTTTAGTTGAAAAAGACTTAATTCGCATCCAACAGTCGTTTGGAGTCAAAATATTAAATGTTAAAATTTCATCGATATGGACCATTTTGGGGACATTCGACAGGTCCGGAGTCATCGTTTTTCATCAGAAAATTAATTTTTCAGACTATACCAAAAATGATTCAAAATGTCAAATGGATCGTGCCTCATGTTGAATAACCACTTTTTAACCCCTCAGAGTGACCAAAATTGCCATTTTTACAGAGTTTTGCTTTCACAAAAGCTTCAATTTTGACCAATTTCAGGCACATAAATGAATTTAAACACACTTATTTTAGTTGAAAAAGACATAATTCACATCCAACAGTCGTTTGGAGTCAAAAGATTAAATGTTAAAATTTCATCGATATGGACCATTTTGGGGACGTTCGACAGGTCCGGAGTCATCGTTTTTCATCAGAAAATGAATTTTTCGGACTATATCAAAAATGATTCAAAATGCCAAAGTGATCGTGCCTCATGTTGAATAACAACTTTTTAACCCCTCAGAGTGACCAAAAATGCCATTTTTACAGAGTTTTGCTTACTCAAAAGCTTCAATTTTGACCAATTTCAGGCACGTAAATGACTTTAAACACACTTATTTTAGTTGAAAAAGTCCTAATTCACATCCAACAGTCGTTTGGAGTCAAAAGGTTAAATGTTAAAATTTCATCGATATGGACCATTTTGGGGACGTTCGACAGGTCCGGAGTCATCGTTTTTCATCAGAAAATGAATTTTTCGAACTATACCAAAAATGATTCAAAATGTCAAATAGATTGTGCCTCATGTTGAATAACCACTTTTTAACCCCTCTGAGTGACCAAAATTGCCATTTTTACAGAGTTTTGCTTACACAAAAGCTTCAATTTTGACCAATTTCAGGCACATAAATGACTTTAAACACACTTATTTTAGTTGAAAAAGACTTAATTCATATCCAACAGTCGTTTGGAGTCAAAAGATTAAATGTTAAAATTTCATCGATATGGACCATTTTGGGGACGTTCGACATGTCCGGAGTCATCGTTTTTCATCAGAAAATGAATTTTTCGGACTATACCAAAAATGATTCAAAATGTCAAATTGATCGTGCCTCATGTTGAATAACCACTTTTTAACCCCTCAGAGTGACCAAAATTGCAATTTTTACAGTTTTGCTTACTCAAAAGTTTAAATTTTGACCAATTTCAGGCACATAAATGACTTTAAACACACTTATTTTAGTTGAAAAAGTCATAATTCACATCCAACAGTCGTTTGGAGTCAAAAGATTAAATGTTAAAATTTCATCGATATGGACCATTTTGGGGACGTTCGACAGGTCCGGAGTTATCGTTTTTCATCAGAAAATGAATTTTTCGGACTATACCAAAAATGATTCAAAATGTCAAATAGATCGTGCCTCATGTTGAATAACCACTTTTTAACCCCTCAGAGTGACCAAAATTGCCATTTTTACAGAGTTTTGCTTACTCAAAAGCTTCAATTTTGACCAATTTCAGGCACGTAAATGACTTTAAACACACTTATTTTAGTTGAAAAAGACGTAATTCACATCCAACAGTGGTTTGGAGTCAAAAGATTAAATGTTAAAATTTCATCGATATGGACCATTTTGGGGACGTTCGACAGGTCCGGAGTCATCGTTTTTCATCAGAAAATGAATTTTTCGGACTATATCAAAAATGATTCAAAATGTCAAATGGATCGTGCCTCATGTTGAATAACCACTTTTTAACCCCTCAGAGTGACCAAAATTGCCATTTTTACAGAGTTTTGCTTACACAAAAGCTTCAATTTTGACCAATTTCAGGCACATAAATGACTTTAAACACACTTATTTTAGTTGAAAAAGACTTAATTCACATCCAACAGTCGTTTGGAGTCAAAAGATTAAATGTTAAAATTTCATCGATATGGACCATTTTGGGGACGTTCGACAGGTCCGGAGTCATCGTTTTTCATCAGAAAATGAATTTTTCGGACTATATCAAAAATGATTCAAAATGCCAAAGTGATCGTGCCTCATGTTGAATAACGACTTTTTAACCCCTCAGAGTGACCAAAATTGCCATTTTTACAGAGTTTTGCTTACTCAAAAGCTTCAATTTTGACCAATTTCAGGCACATAAATGACTTTAAACACACTTATTTTAGTTGAAAAAGTCCTAATTCACATCCAACAGTCGTTTGGAGTCAAAAGATTAAATGTTAAAATTTCATCGATATGGACCATTTTGGGGACATTCGAAAGGTCCGAAGTCATCGTTTTTCATCAGAAAATGAATTTTTCGGACTATACCAAAAATTATTCAAAATGTCAAATAGATTGTGCCTCATGTTGAATAACCACTTTTTAACCCCTCAGAGTGACCAAAATTGCCATTTTTACAGAGTTTTGCTTACACAAAAGCTTCAATTTTGACCAATTTCAGGCACATAAATGACTTTAAACACACTTATTTTAGTTGAAAAAGACTTAATTAGCATCCAACAGTCGTTTGGAGTCAAAAGATTAAATGTTAAAATTTCATCGATATGGACCATTTTGGGGACATTCGAAAGGTCCGAAGTCATCGTTTTTCATCAGAAAATGAATTTTTCGGACTATACCAAAAATTATTCAAAATGTCAAATAGATTGTGCCTCATGTTGAATAACCACTTTTTAACCCCTCAGAGTGACCAAAATTGCCATTTTTACAGAGTTTTGCTTACACAAAAGCTTCAATTTTGACCAATTTCAGGCACATAAATGACTTTAAACACACTTATTTTAGGTGAAAAAGACTTAATTCATATCCAACAGTCGTTTGGAGTCAAAAGATTAAATGTTAAAATTTCATCGATATGGACCATTTTGGGGACGTTCGACATGTCCGGAGTCATCGTTTTTCATCAGAAAATGAATTTTTCGGACTATACCAAAAATGATTCAAAATGTCAAATTGATCGTGCCTCATGTTGAATAACCACTTTTTAACCCCTCAGAGTGACCAAAATTGCAATTTTTACAGTTTTGCTTACTCAAAAGCTTCAATTTTGACCAATTTCAGGCACGTAAATGACTTTAAACACACTTATTTTAGTTGAAAAAGACGTAATTCACATCCAACAGTGGTTTGGAGTCAAAAGATTAAATGTTAAAATTTCATCGATATGGACCATTTTGGGGACGTTCGACAGGTCCGGAGTCATCGTTTTTCATCAGAAAATGAATTTTTCGGACTATATCAAAAATGATTCAAAATGTCAAATGGATCGTGCCTCATGTTGAATAACCACTTTTTAACCCCTCAGAGTGACCAAAATTGCCATTTTTACAGAGTTTTGCTTACACAAAAGCTTCAATTTTGACCAATTTCAGGCACATAAATGACTTTAAACACACTTATTTTAGTTGAAAAAGACTTAATTCACATCCAACAGTCGTTTGGAGTCAAAAGATTAAATGTTAAAATTTCATCGATATGGACCATTTTGGGGACGTTCGACAGGTCCGGAGTCATCGTTTTTCATCAGAAAATGAATTTTTCGGACTATATCAAAAATGATTCAAAATGTCAAATAGATTGTGCCTCATGTTGAATAACCACTTTTTAACCCCTCAGAGTGACCAAAATTGCAATTTTTACAGAGTTTTGCTTACTCAAAAGTTTAAATTTTGACCAATTTCAGGCACATAAATGACTTTAAACACACTTATTTTAGTTGAAAAAGTCATAATTCACATCCAACAGTCGTTTGGAGTCAAAAGATTAAATGTTAAAATTTCATCGATATGGACCATTTTGGGGACGACCGACAGGTCCGGAGTTATCGTTTTTCATCAGAAAATGAATTTTTCGGACTATACCAAAAATGATTCAAAATGTCAAATAGATCGTGCCTCATGTTGAATAACCACTTTTTAACCCCTCAGAGTGACCAAAATTGCAATTTTTACAGAGTTTTGCTTACTCAAAAGCTTCAATTTTGACCAATTTCAGGCACGTAAATGACTTTAAACACACTTATTTTAGTTGAAAAAGACGTAATTCACATCCAACAGTGGTTTGGAGTCAAAAGATTAAATGTTAAAATTTCATCGATATGGACCATTTTGGGGACGTTCGACAGGTCCGGAGTCATCGTTTTTCATCAGAAAATGAATTTTTCGGACTATACCAAAAATGATTCAAAATGTCAAATAGATTGTGCCTCATGTTGAATAACCACTTTTTAACCCCTCAGAGTGACCAAAATTGCCATTTTTACAGAGTTTTGCTTACACAAAAGCTTCAATTTTGACCAATTTCAGGCACATAAATGACTTTAAACACACTTATTTTAGTTGAAAAAGACTTAATTCACATCCAACAGTCGTTTGGAGTCAAAAGATTAAATGTTAAAATTTCATCGATATGGACCATTTTGGGGACGTTCGACAGGTCCGGAGTCATCGTTTTTCATCAGAAAATGAATTCTTCGGACTATACCAAAAATGATTCAAAATGTGAAATGGATCGTGCCTCATGTTGAATAACCACTTTTTAACCCCTCAGAGTGACCAAAATTGCCATTTTTACAGAGTTTTGCTTACTCAAAAGCTTCAATTTTGACCAATTTCAGGCACGTAAATGACTTTAAACACACTTATTTTAGTTGAAAAAGACTTAATTCGCATCCAACAGTCGTTTGGAGTCAAAATATTAAATGTTAAAATTTCATCGATATAGACCATTTTGGGGACATTCGACAGGTCCGGAGTCATCGTTTTTCATCAGAAAATTAATTTTTCAGACTATACCAAAAATGATTCAAAATGTCAAATGGATCGTGCCTCATGTTGAATAACCACTTTTTAACCCCTCAGAGTGACCAAAATTGCCATTTTTACAGAGTTTTGCTTACACAAAAGCTTCAATTTTGACCAATTTCAGGCACATAAATGACTTTAAACACACTTATTTTAGTTGAAAAAGACTTAATTCACATCCAACAGTCGTTTGGAGTCAAAAGATTAAATGTTAAAATTTCATCGATATGGACCATTTTGGGGACGTTCGACAGGTCCGGAGTCATCGTTTTTCATCAGAAAATGAATTTTTCGGACTATATCAAAAATGATTCAAAATGCCAAAGTGATCGTGCCTCATGTTGAATACCGACTTTTTAACCCCTCAGAGTGACCAAAATTGCCATTTTTACAGAGTTTTGCTTACTCAAAAGCTTCAATTTTGACCAATTTCAGGCACATAAATGACTTTAAACATACTTATTTTAGTTGAAAAAGTCCTAATTCACATCCAACAGTCGTTTGGAGTCAAAAGATTAAATGTTAAAATTTCATCGATATGGACCATTTTGGGGACGTTCGACAGGTCCGGAGTCATCGTTTTTCATCAGAAAATGAATTCTTCGGACTATACCAAAAATGATTCAAAATGTCAAATGGATCGTGCCTCATGTTGAATAACCACTTTTTAACCCCTCAGAGTGACCAAAATTGCCATTTTTACAGAGTTTTGCTTACACAAAAGCTTCAATTTTGACCAATTTCAGGCACATAAATGACTTTAAACACACGTATTTTAGTTGAAAAAGACTTAATTCGCATCCAACAGTCGTTTGGAGTCAAAATATTAAATGTTAAAATTTCATCGATATGGACCATTTTGGGGACGTTCGACAGGTCCGGAGTCATCGTTTTTCATCAGAAAATGAATTTTTCGGACTGTACCAAAAATGATTCAAAATGTCAAATGGATCGTGCCTCATGTTGAATAACCACTTTTTAACCCCTCAGAGTGACCAAAATTGACATTTTTACAGAGTTTTGCTTACAGAAAAGCTTCAATTTTGACCAATTTCAGGCACATAAATGACTTTAAACACACTTATTTTAGTTGAAAAAGACTTAATTCACATTCAACAGTCGTTTGGAGTCAAAAGATTAAATGTTAAAATTTCATCGATATGGACCATTTTGGGGACGTTCGACAGGTCCGGAGTCATCGTTTTTCATCAGAAAATGAATTTTTCGGACTGTACCAAAAATGATTCAAAATGTCAAATGGATCGTGCCTCATGTTGAATAACCACTTTTTAACCCCTCAGAGTGACCAAAATTGCCATTTTTACAGAGTTTTGCTTACACAAAAGCTTCAATTTTGACCAATTTCAGGCACATAAATGACTTTAAACACACGTATTTTAGTTGAAAAAGACTTAATTCGCATCCAACAGTCGTTTGGAGTCAAAATATTAAATGTTAAAATTTCATCGATATGGACCATTTTGGGGACATTCGACAGGTCCGGAGTCATCGTTTTTCATCAGAAAATTAATTTTTCAGACTATACCAAAAATGATTCAAAATGTCAAATGGATCGTGCCTCATGTTGAATAACCACTTTTTAACCCCTCAGAGTGACCAAAATTGCCATTTTTACAGAGTTTTGCTTTCACAAAAGCTTCAATTTTGACCAATTTCAGGCACATAAATGAATTTAAACACACTTATTTTAGTTGAAAAAGACATAATTCACATCCAACAGTCGTTTGGAGTCAAAAGATTAAATGTTAAAATTTCATCGATATGGACCATTTTGGGGACGTTCGACAGGTCCGGAGTCATCGTTTTTCATCAGAAAATGAATTTTTCGGACTATATCAAAAATGATTCAAAATGCCAAAGTGATCGTGCCTCATGTTGAATAACAACTTTTTAACCCCTCAGAGTGACCAAAAATGCCATTTTTACAGAGTTTTGCTTACTCAAAAGCTTCAATTTTGACCAATTTCAGGCACGTAAATGACTTTAAACACACTTATTTTAGTTGAAAAAGTCCTAATTCACATCCAACAGTCGTTTGGAGTCAAAAGGTTAAATGTTAAAATTTCATCGATATGGACCATTTTGGGGACGTTCGACAGGTCCGGAGTCATCGTTTTTCATCAGAAAATGAATTTTTCGAACTATACCAAAAATGATTCAAAATGTCAAATAGATTGTGCCTCATGTTGAATAACCACTTTTTAACCCCTCTGAGTGACCAAAATTGCCATTTTTACAGAGTTTTGCTTACACAAAAGCTTCAATTTTGACCAATTTCAGGCACATAAATGACTTTAAACACACTTATTTTAGTTGAAAAAGACTTAATTCATATCCAACAGTCGTTTGGAGTCAAAAGATTAAATGTTAAAATTTCATCGATATGGACCATTTTGGGGACGTTCGACATGTCCGGAGTCATCGTTTTTCATCAGAAAATGAATTTTTCGGACTATACCAAAAATGATTCAAAATGTCAAATTGATCGTGCCTCATGTTGAATAACCACTTTTTAACCCCTCAGAGTGACCAAAATTGCAATTTTTACAGTTTTGCTTACTCAAAAGTTTAAATTTTGACCAATTTCAGGCACATAAATGACTTTAAACACACTTATTTTAGTTGAAAAAGTCATAATTCACATCCAACAGTCGTTTGGAGTCAAAAGATTAAATGTTAAAATTTCATCGATATGGACCATTTTGGGGACGTTCGACAGGTCCGGAGTTATCGTTTTTCATCAGAAAATGAATTTTTCGGACTATACCAAAAATGATTCAAAATGTCAAATAGATCGTGCCTCATGTTGAATAACCACTTTTTAACCCCTCAGAGTGACCAAAATTGCCATTTTTACAGAGTTTTGCTTACTCAAAAGCTTCAATTTTGACCAATTTCAGGCACGTAAATGACTTTAAACACACTTATTTTAGTTGAAAAAGACGTAATTCACATCCAACAGTGGTTTGGAGTCAAAAGATTAAATGTTAAAATTTCATCGATATGGACCATTTTGGGGACGTTCGACAGGTCCGGAGTCATCGTTTTTCATCAGAAAATGAATTTTTCGGACTATATCAAAAATGATTCAAAATGTCAAATGGATCGTGCCTCATGTTGAATAACCACTTTTTAACCCCTCAGAGTGACCAAAATTGCCATTTTTACAGAGTTTTGCTTACACAAAAGCTTCAATTTTGACCAATTTCAGGCACATAAATGACTTTAAACACACTTATTTTAGTTGAAAAAGACTTAATTCACATCCAACAGTCGTTTGGAGTCAAAAGATTAAATGTTAAAATTTCATCGATATGGACCATTTTGGGGACGTTCGACAGGTCCGGAGTCATCGTTTTTCATCAGAAAATGAATTTTTCGGACTATATCAAAAATGATTCAAAATGCCAAAGTGATCGTGCCTCATGTTGAATAACGACTTTTTAACCCCTCAGAGTGACCAAAATTGCCATTTTTACAGAGTTTTGCTTACTCAAAAGCTTCAATTTTGACCAATTTCAGGCACATAAATGACTTTAAACACACTTATTTTAGTTGAAAAAGTCCTAATTCACATCCAACAGTCGTTTGGAGTCAAAAGATTAAATGTTAAAATTTCATCGATATGGACCATTTTGGGGACATTCGAAAGGTCCGAAGTCATCGTTTTTCATCAGAAAATGAATTTTTCGGACTATACCAAAAATTATTCAAAATGTCAAATAGATTGTGCCTCATGTTGAATAACCACTTTTTAACCCCTCAGAGTGACCAAAATTGCCATTTTTACAGAGTTTTGCTTACACAAAAGCTTCAATTTTGACCAATTTCAGGCACATAAATGACTTTAAACACACTTATTTTAGTTGAAAAAGACTTAATTAGCATCCAACAGTCGTTTGGAGTCAAAAGATTAAATGTTAAAATTTCATCGATATGGACCATTTTGGGGACATTCGAAAGGTCCGAAGTCATCGTTTTTCATCAGAAAATGAATTTTTCGGACTATACCAAAAATTATTCAAAATGTCAAATAGATTGTGCCTCATGTTGAATAACCACTTTTTAACCCCTCAGAGTGACCAAAATTGCCATTTTTACAGAGTTTTGCTTACACAAAAGCTTCAATTTTGACCAATTTCAGGCACATAAATGACTTTAAACACACTTATTTTAGGTGAAAAAGACTTAATTCATATCCAACAGTCGTTTGGAGTCAAAAGATTAAATGTTAAAATTTCATCGATATGGACCATTTTGGGGACGTTCGACATGTCCGGAGTCATCGTTTTTCATCAGAAAATGAATTTTTCGGACTATACCAAAAATGATTCAAAATGTCAAATTGATCGTGCCTCATGTTGAATAACCACTTTTTAACCCCTCAGAGTGACCAAAATTGCAATTTTTACAGTTTTGCTTACTCAAAAGCTTCAATTTTGACCAATTTCAGGCACGTAAATGACTTTAAACACACTTATTTTAGTTGAAAAAGACGTAATTCACATCCAACAGTGGTTTGGAGTCAAAAGATTAAATGTTAAAATTTCATCGATATGGACCATTTTGGGGACGTTCGACAGGTCCGGAGTCATCGTTTTTCATCAGAAAATGAATTTTTCGGACTATATCAAAAATGATTCAAAATGTCAAATGGATCGTGCCTCATGTTGAATAACCACTTTTTAACCCCTCAGAGTGACCAAAATTGCCATTTTTACAGAGTTTTGCTTACACAAAAGCTTCAATTTTGACCAATTTCAGGCACATAAATGACTTTAAACACACTTATTTTAGTTGAAAAAGACTTAATTCACATCCAACAGTCGTTTGGAGTCAAAAGATTAAATGTTAAAATTTCATCGATATGGACCATTTTGGGGACGTTCGACAGGTCCGGAGTCATCGTTTTTCATCAGAAAATGAATTTTTCGGACTATATCAAAAATGATTCAAAATGCCAAAGTGATCGTGCCTCATGTTGAATAACGACTTTTTAACCCCTCAGAGTGACCAAAATTGCCATTTTTACAGAGTTTTGCTTACTCAAAAGCTTCAATTTTGACCAATTTCAGGCACATAAATGACTTTAAACACACTTATTTTAGTTGAAAAAGTCCTAATTCACATCCAACAGTCGTTTGGAGTCAAAAGATTAAATGTTAAAATTTCATCGATATGGACCATTTTGGGGACATTCGAAAGGTCCGGAGTCATCGTTTTTCATCAGAAAATGAATTTTTCGGACTATACCAAAAATTATTCAAAATGTCAAATAGATTGTGCCTCATGTTGAATAACCACTTTTTAACCCCTCAGAGTGACCAAAATTGCCATTTTTACAGAGTTTTGCTTACACAAAAGCTTCAATTTTGACCAATTTCAGGCACATAAATGACTTTAAACACACTTATTTTAGTTGAAAAAGACTTAATTAGCATCCAACAGTCGTTTGGAGTCAAAATATTAAATGTTAAAATTTCATCGATATGGACCATTTTGGGGACATTCGACAGGTCCGGAGTCATCGTTTTTCATCAGAAAATTAATTTTTCAGACTATACCAAAAATGATTCAAAATGTCAAATGGATCGTGCCTCATGTTGAATACCGACTTTTTAACCCCTCAGAGTGACCAAAAATGCAATTTTTACAGAGTTTTGCTTACTCAAAAGCTTCAATTTTGACCAATTTCAGGCACATAAATGACTTTAAACACACTTATTTTAGTTGAAAAAGTCCTAATTCACATCCAACAGTCGTTTGGAGTCAAAAGATTAAATGTTAAAATTTCATCGATATGGACCATTTTGGGGACGTTCGACAGGTCCGGAGTCATCGTTTTTCATCAGAAAATGAATTTTTCGAACTATACCAAAAATGATTCAAAATGTCAAATAGATTGTGCCTCATGTTGAATAACCACTTTTTAACCCCTCAGAGTGACCAAAATTGCCATTTTTACAGAGTTTTGCTTACACAAAAGCTTCAATTTTGACCAATTTCAGGCACATAAATGACTTTAAACACACTTATTTTAGGTGAAAAAGACTTAATTCATATCCAACAGTCGTTTGGAGTCAAAAGATTAAATGTTAAAATTTCATCGATATGGACCATTTTGGGGACGTTCGACATGTCCGGAGTCATCGTTTTTCATCAGAAAATGAATTTTTCGGACTATACCAAAAATGATTCAAAATGTCAAATAGATTGTGCCTCATGTTGAATAACCACTTTTTAACCCCTCAGAGTGACCAAAATTGCAATTTTTACAGAGTTTTGCTTACTCAAAAGTTTAAATTTTGACCAATTTCAGGCACATAAATGACTTTAAACACACTTATTTTAGTTGAAAAAGTCATAATTCACATCCAACAGTCGTTTGGAGTCAAAAGATTAAATGTTAAAATTTCATCGATATGGACCATTTTGGGGACGACCGACAGGTCCGGAGTTATCGTTTTTCATCAGAAAATGAATTTTTCGGACTATACCAAAAATGATTCAAAATGTCAAATAGATCGTGCCTCATGTTGAATAACCACTTTTTAACCCCTCAGAGTGACCAAAATTGCAATTTTTACAGAGTTTTGCTTACTCAAAAGCTTCAATTTTGACCAATTTCAGGCACGTAAATGACTTTAAACACACTTATTTTAGTTGAAAAAGACGTAATTCACATCCAACAGTGGTTTGGAGTCAAAAGATTAAATGTTAAAATTTCATCGATATGGACCATTTTGGGGACGTTCGACAGGTCCGGAGTCATCGTTTTTCATCAGAAAATGAATTTTTCGGACTGTACCAAAAATGATTCAAAATGTCAAATGGATCGTGCCTCATGTTGAATAACCACTTTTTAACCCCTCAGAGTGACCAAAATTGCCATTTTTACAGAGTTTTGCTTACACAAAAGCTCCAATTTTGACCAATTTCAGGCACATAAATGACTTTAAACACACTTATTTTAGTTGAAAAAGACTTAATTCACATCCAACAGTCGTTTGGAGTCAAAAGATTAAATGTTAAAATTTCATCGATATGGACCATTTTGGGGACGTTCGACAGATCCGGAGTCATCGTTCTTCATCAGAAAATGAATTTTTTGGACTATATCAGAAATGATTCAAAATGCCAACGTGATCGTGCCTCATGTTGAATAACGACTTTTTAACCCCTCAGAGTGACCAAAATTGCCATTTTTACAGAGTTTTGCTTACTCAAAAGCTTCAATTTTGACCAATTTCAGGCACATAAATGACTTTAAACACACTTATTTTAGTTGAAAAAGTCCTAATTCACATCCAACAGTCGTTTGGAGTCAAAAGATTAAATGTTAAAATTTCATCGATATGGACCATTTTGGGGACGTTCGACAGGTCCGGAGTCATCGTTTTCCATCAGAAAATGAATTCTTCGGACTATACCAAAAATGATTCAAAATGTGAAATGGATCGTGCCTCATGTTGAATAACCACTTTTTAACCCCTCAGAGTGACCAAAATTGCCATTTTTACAGAGTTTTGCTTACTCAAAAGCTTCAATTTTGACCAATTTCAGGCACGTAAATGACTTTAAACACACTTATTTTAGTTGAAAAAGACTTAATTCGCATCCAACAGTCGTTTGGAGTCAAAATATTAAATGTTAAAATTTCATCGATATGGACCATTTTGGGGACATTCGCGCCTCCCGCCCAAAATGGCTTCCCGGGGGGATCGAGGTACTCTGCCATACGTTCGGGGGGACCGAGTGGTCGCCCCTTTCCATATGGCTGAGATACCCGCCACCCCCTCTCAACACAATCCCCAAAGGAGGGAAACCGGAAACAGTTCTTGAAGTTTTTGGAAGAGGGAGGGAGTGACCCTCCCCGGCCGTATTTATTAAAACAAAAAATTAAAACATTAAACAGTTTCATATTAATGTACAATTTCATTACCACATTGCGATGTTTGGCTAACCTTAACATATTCTCTAATACAGAGGTTCTCCTAGCCGAACTAACAACCTACAAAACATTTTCTTGAAATATTGAAATTGTACATCCTAACGTTTAAGGGCCAACGGCAAGGTCGTAACCGGTGTCAAGATCCCTAACCAGAAATACCCCCCCCCCCACTTGGGAGGGGCGACAGCACTGAGGCGTACCTCAAGTGCAACTACCAATTTCCCTTGACTTGACGGGGGCCCCAATAAACTCGACGCCACTTAAAGGTCGTTCGAGGACTCGTGTGAGTATCTAGAAGGTAGCGTAGACCTCCCCCCAAACCCCACACAACTTACCACATCTGCCGTCGCAGACGTCACTGGCCCCGGGAAATTCCCCAGGAGGGGGCTGTAACCCCTCCTACACAGGAAGGGGCCTTGACCGCCTTTCCTTTCCTTCCGGTGGCCCATCCTTAGAAGGGACCGCCTCCCCGTTGAGGGGCCAAAGGCCACCTCTCCCGAGCGCTCCCATCCGTGTTGGGTGACGCCCACTCATAGGGATCTTCCAATTACTGCTCACCGATCATGACCTTACCGCCACAGGCCGGATAGTTGACCGGCTATCCGGACCCCCCAAAAAGCTCCTACCTAAAGGTCATGCTTTAACGTTTTTAACCATGCTAAGAAGTCTCCTATGAGTAACTCATTCCCCACCCGAGACAAATGCACACCATCCCCCAAATACATACTGTCATCATTAATACAGCCATGCGGAATAGAATGCAATGTCCCGGAACGGAACAACCTACTCACTTTGTTATTAAGCTTTCTAACAGAATGATTCAAAGCAGGAATAGAAATAGCCCCCCGCCACACCTTTCGTGGAATCATATGGGACCACGCAATTGTGCACCCCGGAACTCTCCTCGCCAACCAACTTACAGTGGACAGCATTGCCTCCAGGAGAAGTCGTCTACCGGTGGTGACCAAATCATTGCCCCCTAAATGTACTATGACTATAGACGGCGGTGACCTCGTCCGCCCTAACAAACCCTCAAAATATGCTTGAAACTGGTCAATACAGAGACCGCCTCTTCCGTAGAAGGACACCCTGTACCCGTATTCCCCAGCTACGTGAATCATGTCACCTGCTTTGAATACGTCCGCGGCACGCCTCACGTATGAGTGGCCCACGACCCACACCTCCTTTTCCACAGCCGGTGATGTCTGACCGCTGGCCCGGTGTTGGGTCGACTGCATAGTCCGCCCCGCCTCGTAGGCTTGCGCAACTGAAAACCAAACAAAAACAAGAGGCGTGAGTACATCATTACAGCTTTACAACATGTGCAACCGCACATACCTCTTATAACAATTGGAGGACCAACGCCCCACTCGTTTCACTTGTTCAACATTAAGACCCCTGGCTGTAGCTTCCGTAGCAGCCCCTATCCGAAAGGAATGGGTCCCAAACTCGCCCGGGTTCAAGCCCGCAGCGGCAATTGACATCGCAAGCACCCGCTGAAACTGAAATTTCGTCAGTGGGGTGGCGTCCGCGTGTCTCAACAAGGTCCCCCCCCATAATGCCACCCTTCGTGCTAGGTAATCTTCTAAACACTTTACCAGACACATGGAGGACCCGGGAATCCTGCGTATGATTATGCAGTCACCCATCCCGTCTTGGTCGGTCTTGGACCTGACAAAGGAAACAGTCATTGCCTCCCCTCTGATCTGAACGTGTTCTCGGCACAAACCCCCCGCCACATCCTGTTTGTTCTTTGCCACCAGTTCGCTTACCCGCATCGCCCCGTGAAATGCTAACATAAAAGCGGCTCGGAACATCACCGCCTCGAACTGAGATGAACATGTGACAGTGAGTGTAGCCAACAACTGGGCCAACCTATCCAAACCTATCGGGCGCCTCTCATCTATTCTGCGACCCTCAAGGCGTTGCCACCCACGCAGCGCTTTCTGTACAACGAAAGACGCTGTCGGGTCCTGGATACTATGGGCCCTGGCAACAAAGGAAATAGCAGCACGATGCCTCTGGGCCGTAGCCACCGATTTCCCAGCCCTACGTAAGGACATCAGAAAATTCACTACCCAGTCCTCATGGCCCCAAAGCCCCTCTCTATCAGTCCCCAAAAAGGCTAAATAGGACCGAAACGCCCCTTCATATGCCTTCCTCGTCCTTGGTGCTAGACTCTCTCCCACGAGGTGATGAAGTTCGGGGCACCGAGAGACCAGAGAGCTTCGGGAAAGGGTGCCGGCTCTGGGTCCGCTGAGGGAAGGAAACCCGAGAAAGCCTGCATATGAAAACGAGACAGTGCATCAGCCGCCTGATTCATTGCCCCTGGGACATGTTTTGCTCTGAATAGCACATTCAGTTGCATACACAGTAAAACAATTTCTTTGAGCAATCTTAAAATCAGTTTACATCGTGCTGCCTGACTATTGATGCACTCGACCACGGTCATATTGTCAGACCAAAATATCACAGAGTGATCTTTGAACCCTTCTGGCCAGGTTCTCAGGGCCACCAAAATGGGAAAAAGTTCCAGGAAAGCAATATTACTTGTCAGACCATTGTCATGCCACCATGTCGGCCACCTTTGTGCCGACCATTTTGTGCCGAAGATGGCACCAAAACCTATACTACCTGCTGAATCTGTCCATAGCCCCAGCTCTTCAGAGGACACGGCTGGTTTGTTCCAGATGACTCGACCATTAAAGTCCGCCAGAAATGCTAACCAAATACGCACGTCCTGGCGGACCTCAGCCGATAATCTCGTGCGATGATGGCCCTCCTTTAGGCCGACCATAGCTTGGGCAATTGAACGAGAAAAGGGGCGGGCCATCGGTATAACTCTCAGGGCAAAATTCAACTGTCCCACCAACTGCTGTAATTGATGCAGGGTAACTTTAGATCTATTTAGACACACTTGCAGGGCTGCCCTGAACTTCCACACTTTGTCATTTGGCAAACGAAAACAACCCTCTCTGGAGTCTAACTCGATCCCCAGAAACTCGAGGCAAGTCGCAGGACCCACCGTCTTACCTGGTGCCAATGGCACACCAAACTGCTTCATTAGTACACAAAATTCGGCCAAGGCCCGGCCACATTCAAGATCCCCGGCTGCCCCAAGGAACAGAAAAACATCAAGGTAATGCATCACATGTTGGAAACCCGTCTTCTTTGTGAAGACCCATTGTAGAAAACTACTGAATTTCTCGAAATAGGCACAAGATATAGAGCACCCCATCGGCATACACCTATCCATGTAATAATAACCCTGAAACATGAAACCTAGGAGACGCTGGTCATCTGGGTGTACCGGGAGCAACCGGAACGCTGACTCGATATCTGACTTCGCCATCAGCGCCCCGGGCCCCAGGCGATTCAAAATGGCTACGGCCTCATCGAAGGATGCATACCGCACCGAACACACTTCCGGATCTATTGCGTCGTTTACAGAAAGACCGCGTGGAGCTGACAAATTATGAATCAGTCGGAACTCACCTGGGTCCTTCTTGGGGACCACCCCTAAAGGAGAACAAACAAAATTCTGTACCGGGGGTACACTAAACGGGCCGGCGACCCGACCTCGAGTAACCTCTTTCCGGATCTTACCCTGAACCACGGTCGTATGCTGCAGGAAGGAAAGTTGATTTTTACACTTCTCGACACCCTGAAAGTCCCCTACCGGGATGCGGAAACCATACGAAAAACCGTTCCGCAGCACCCCAGCAGAAGTACGATCCGGGTATTCACTGAGCCAGGGAATCATCGCCAAGGTATCAATCGGGGTAGGTAAAGGCGCCCCTCGGACTACGTTAGACCTGTTTGGCGCCTCCTCTCCCCCCGTTATCACCCGTTTTGGCTCTGCACGTGGACTCAGGATGGGACGACCCGTACCCACTACATTCATGTTTAAATTTACACGACCCCTGGGGCCTGGTACATTTACCTCTGTTGAAATTGAAGCAAAACCCCCTTTTTCCTGTATTGCCGGCAGGTCTCGAGTAATCGTTGGTACTCGTACCTGACCGAAAGGGCGTCCCCCCATATTGGCGGGAGGATTCGCCAACATTACTTCCTACCAATGGCATTTTCAACATACCCGTCTCCTTCATTTTATCCCATGTCAAAGAATCATAACAATCCCAGGTTAAGCTCTTATTATGCTCTTTTGCCTTTCTAAAAAGATTATCGTAGCAGAACCAATGGTTACCCTGGTGTGATGTCGAGTACCCCATGATTCGTGACTGATAGGTCGGCAACTCGGAAAGCAACTCGGGCCTACGTTTGCCCAAGATCGACGTAAAAATTCCCCATGCATTGCCCCAATTGCCGATAGTCTCATTTACTTTAAAGGCGGCCATTTTTGCCCGCCAAACACTCGGATGCATAAGATCTTTCTGACCCTTAACATGCTCCACCTCATAATGATCAACAAGCAACGAGAAGATGTTCACATATTCCCCCGCCCAAATCTTCTCCTTAATTGCCAAAGGCACATGTTGACCCAACCTTTCTCTATGAGAGGGTGCTGACTCATCCCTCGCAATCGGCAATGGCCGCTTACCTGCACCGGACGCTGCATCTGCGGTCGCAACCGTCCCTTGTGGCTTGTCGACTACTGCAGCCGGCGCGGACACCTTGGCTGCATCCCGTTTCTCGCGCAATTGCTTCATCAGCGCCTGGGCCTCGGCAGCCGTGGCGCCCTCACTACTGTCGCCCAACCACGCTGCAAGTTGTGCTGCCAGCTCGGGCGGCATATCCTCCTTGGACACCGGGGTGACCACTACGGGAATTGGATTCCCCTCCGCCGGTACTGGGGTTGGCGCTTCGAGCGGGGTACAGGGAACCGGGGCGCCTCCCCCAGCTGGTCCCCTCCTTGGCCTCTTGGCTCTCCCTCCTGGAGCTGCTCCAGCCGACGGACGCTCCGGCCCCCCTTCCCCGTCTCTCTCCGCCACCCGTTTCTTCAGCTCAGTCATCTCCTTCATGAGAACCCGAACCATCTGTTCGGTCGTCATTCTCTTCCCGCCTTTCTTGGGCATTTCTCCGACAGAGACAAAAGAAAGATTACAACGCTCAAAATTGGCTCTTCGTTCCGTCTCGAGCTCACGTGCAGCGAGGGGGTGCAGCTTCAGAGCACAGGAACAAGAGGATGTCTTCTGGTCTTGCGTCCCTTTTTATCCGTCTTCAGGGCGGGCGTAAACCCGCCCCTGCCTGCCCCGAGGGCGTGGCCAGCCGCGTCAGTGTCTAGGCCAGCCCACTCTAGGGCGGGAAAGACCGCGCCCCGGCTACGCCGCTTCGGGCATACCAGCCGAGACGCGCCTCCCGCCCAAAAAGGCTTCCCGGGGGGATCGAGGTACTCTGCCATACGTTCGGGGGGACCGAGTGGTCGCCCCTTTCCAAAAGATTAAATGTTAAAATTTCATCGATATGGACCATTTTGGGGACGTTCGACAGGTCCGGAGTCATCGTTTTTCATCAGAAAATGAATTTTTCGGACTATACCAAAAATGATTCAAAATGTCAAATAGATTGTGCCTCATGTTGAATAACCACTTTTTAACCCCTCAGAGTGACCAAAATTGCCATTTTTACAGAGTTTTGCTTACACAAAAGCTTCAATTTTGACCAATTTCAGGCACATAAATGACTTTAAACACACTTATTTTAGTTGAAAAAGACTTAATTCACATCCAACAGTCGTTTGGAGTCAAAAGAATAAATGTTAAAATTTCATCGATATGGACCATTTTGGGGACGTTCGACAGGTCCGGAGTCATCGTTTCTATCAGAAAATGAATTTTTCGGACTATACCAAAAATGATTCAAAATGTCAAATAGATTGTGCCTCATGTTGTATAACCACTTTTTAACCCCTCAGAGTGACCAAAATTGCCATTTTTACAGAGTTTTGCTTACACAAAAGCTTCAATTTTGACCAATTTCAGGCACATAAATGACTTTAAAAACACTTATTTTAGTTGAAAAAGACTTAATTCACATCCAACAGTCGTTTGGAGTCAAAAGATTAAATGTTAAAATTTCATCGATATGGACCATTTTGGGGACGTTCGACAGGTCCGGAGTCATCGTTTTTCATCAGAAAATGAATTTTTCGGACTATACCAAAAATTATTCAAAATGTCAAATAGATTGTGCCTCATGTTGAATAACCACTTTTTAACCCCTCAGAGTGACCAAAATTGCCATTTTTACAGAGTTTTGCTTACACAAAAGCTTCAATTTTGACCAATTTCAGGCACATAAATGACTTTAAACACACTTATTTTAGTTGAAAAAGACTTAATTCACATCCGACAGTCGTTTGGAGTCAAAAGATTAAATGTTAAAATTTCATCGATATGGACCATTTTGGGGACGTTCGACAGGTCCGGAGTCATCGTTTTTCATCAGAAAATGAATTTTTCGAACTATACCAAAAATGATTCAAAATGTCAAATAGATTGTGCCTCATGTTGAATAACCACTTTTTAACCCCTCAGAGTGACCAAAATTGCCATTTTTACAGAGTTTTGCTTACACAAAAGCTTCAATTTTGACCAATTTCAGGCACATAAATGACTTTAAACACACTTATTTTAGTTGAAAAAGACTTAATTCATATCCAACAGTCGTTTGGAGTCAAAAGATTAAATGTTAAAATTTCATCGATATGGACCATTTTGGGGACGTTCGACATGTCCGGAGTCATCGTTTTTCATCAGAAAATGAATTTTTCGGACTATACCAAAAATGATTCAAAATGTCAAATTGATCGTGCCTCATGTTGAATAACCACTTTTTAACCCCTCAGAGTGACCAAAATTGCAATTTTTACAGTTTTGCTTACTCAAAAGTTTAAATTTTGACCAATTTCAGGCACATAAATGACTTTAAACACACTTATTTTAGTTGAAAAAGTCATAATTCACATCCAACAGTCGTTTGGAGTCAAAAGATTAAATGTTAAAATTTCATCGATATGGACCATTTTGGGGACGTTCGACAGGTCCGGAGTTATCGTTTTTCATCAGAAAATGAATTTTTCGGACTATACCAAAAATGATTCAAAATGTCAAATAGATCGTGCCTCATGTTGAATAACCACTTTTTAACCCCTCAGAGTGACCAAAATTGCCATTTTTACAGAGTTTTGCTTACTCAAAAGCTTCAATTTTGACCAATTTCAGGCACGTAAATGACTTTAAACACACTTATTTTAGTTGAAAAAGACGTAATTCACATCCAACAGTGGTTTGGAGTCAAAAGATTAAATGTTAAAATTTCATCGATATGGACCATTTTGGGGACGTTCGACAGGTCCGGAGTCATCGTTTTTCATCAGAAAATGAATTTTTCGGACTATATCAAAAATGATTCAAAATGTCAAATGGATCGTGCCTCATGTTGAATAACCACTTTTTAACCCCTCAGAGTGACCAAAATTGCCATTTTTACAGAGTTTTGCTTACACAAAAGCTTCAATTTTGACCAATTTCAGGCACATAAATGACTTTAAACACACTTATTTTAGTTGAAAAAGACTTAATTCACATCCAACAGTCGTTTGGAGTCAAAAGATTAAATGTTAAAATTTCATCGATATGGACCATTTTGGGGACGTTCGACAGGTCCGGAGTCATCGTTTTTCATCAGAAAATGAATTTTTCGGACTATATCAAAAATGATTCAAAATGCCAAAGTGATCGTGCCTCATGTTGAATAACGACTTTTTAACCCCTCAGAGTGACCAAAATTGCCATTTTTACAGAGTTTTGCTTACTCAAAAGCTTCAATTTTGACCAATTTCAGGCACATAAATGACTTTAAACACACTTATTTTAGTTGAAAAAGTCCTAATTCACATCCAACAGTCGTTTGGAGTCAAAAGATTAAATGTTAAAATTTCATCAATATGGACCATTTTGGGGACATTCGAAAGGTCCGGAGTCATCGTTTTTCATCAGAAAATGAATTTTTCGGACTATACCAAAAATTATTCAAAATGTCAAATAGATTGTGCCTCATGTTGAATAACCACTTTTTAACCCCTCAGAGTGACCAAAATTGCCATTTTTACAGAGTTTTGCTTACACAAAAGCTTCAATTTTGACCAATTTCAGGCACATAAATGACTTTAAACACACTTATTTTAGTTGAAAAAGACTTAATTAGCATCCAACAGTCGTTTGGAGTCAAAATATTAAATGTTAAAATTTCATCGATATGGACCATTTTGGGGACATTCGACAGGTCCGGAGTCATCGTTTTTCATCAGAAAATTAATTTTTCAGACTATACCAAAAATGATTCAAAATGTCAAATGGATCGTGCCTCATGTTGAATAACGACTTTTTAACCCCTCAGAGTGACCAAAAATGCAATTTTTACAGAGTTTTGCTTACTCAAAAGCTTCAATTTTGACCAATTTCAGGCACATAAATGACTTTAAACACACTTATTTTAGTTGAAAAAGTCCTAATTCACATCCAACAGTCGTTTGGAGTCAAAAGATTAAATGTTAAAATTTCATCGATATGGACCATTTTGGGGACGTTCGACAGGTCCGGAGTCATCGTTTTTCATCAGAAAATGAATTTTTCGAACTATACCAAAAATGATTCAAAATGTCAAATAGATTGTGCCTCATGTTGAATAACCACTTTTTAACCCCTCAGAGTGACCAAAATTGCCATTTTTACAGAGTTTTGCTTACACAAAAGCTTCAATTTTGACCAATTTCAGGCACATAAATGACTTTAAACACAATTATTTTAGTTGAAAAAGACTTAATTCACATTCAACAGTCGTTTGGAGTCAAAAGATTAAATGTTAAAATTTCATCGATATGGACCATTTTGGGGACGTTCGACAGGTCCGGAGTCATCGTTTTTCATCAGAAAATGAATTTTTCGGACTATATCAAAAATGATTCAAAATGCCAACGTGATCGTGCCTCATGTTGAATAACGACTTTTTAACCCCTCAGAGTGACCAAAATTGCCATTTTTACAGAGTTTTGCTTACTCAAAAGCTTCAATTTTGACCAATTTCAGGCACATAAAGGACTTTAAACACACTTATTTTAGTTGAGAAAGTCATAATTCACATCCAACAGTCGTTTGGAGTCAAAAGATTAAATGTTAAAATTTCATCGATATGGACCATTTTGGGGACGTTCGACAGGTCCGGAGTCATCGTTTCTATCAGAAAATGAATTTTTCGGACTATACCAAAAATGATTCAAAATGTCAAATAGATTGTGCCTCATGTTGTATAACCACTTTTTAACCCCTCAGAGTGACCAAAATTGCCATTTTTACAGAGTTTTGCTTACACAAAAGCTTCAATTTTGACCAATTTCAGGCACATAAATGACTTTAAACACACTTATTTTAGTTGAAAAAGACTTAATTCACATCCAACAGTCGTTTGGAGTCAAAAGATTAAATGTTAAAATTTCATCGATATGGACCATTTTGGGGACGTTCGACAGGTCCGGAGTCATCGTTTTTCATCAGAAAATGAATTTTTCGGACTATATCAAAAATGATTCAAAATGCCAAAGTGATCGTGCCTCATGTTGAATAACGACTTTTTAACCCCTCAGAGTGACCAAAATTGCCATTTTTACAGAGTTTTGCTTACACAAAAGCTTCAATTTTGACCAATTTCAGGCACATAAATGACTTTAAACACACTTATTTTAGTTGAAAAAGACTTAATTCACATCCAACAGTCGTTTGGAGTCAAAAGATTAAATGTTAAAATTTCATCGATATGGACCATTTTGGGGACGTTCGACAGGTCCGAAGTCATCGTTTTTCATCAGAAAATGAATTTTTCGGACTATATCAAAAATGATTCAAAATGCCAAAGTGATCGTGCCTCATGTTGAATAACGACTTTTTAACCCCTCAGAGTGACCAAAATTGCCATTTTTACAGAGTTTTGCTTACTCAAAAGCTTCAATTTTGACCAATTTCAGGCACATAAATGACTTTAAACACACTTATTTTAGTTGAAAAAGTCATAATTCACATCCAACAGTTGTTTGGAGTCAAAAGGTTAAATGTTAAAATTTCATCGATATGGACCATTTTGGGGACGTTCGACAGGTCCGGAGTCATCGTTTTTCATCAGAAAATGAATTTTTCGGACTATACCAAAAATGATTCAAAATGTCAAATAGATTGTGCCTCATGTTGAATAACCACTTTTTAACCCCTCAGAGTGACCAAAATTGCCATTTTTACAGAGTTTTGCTTACACAAAAGCTTCAATTTTGACCAATTTCAGGCACATAAATGACTTTAAACACACTTATTTTAGTTGAAAAAGACTTAATTCACATCCAACAGTCGTTTGGAGTCAAAAGAATAAATGTTAAAATTTCATCGATATGGACCATTTTGGGGACGTTCGACAGGTCCGGAGTCATCGTTTTTCATCAGAAAATGAATTCTTCGGACTATACCAAAAATGATTCAAAATGTGAAATGGATCGTGCCTCATGTTGAAAAACCACTTTTTAACCCCTCAGAGTGACCAAAATTGCCATTTTTACAGAGTTTTGCTTACACAAAAGCTTCAATTTTGACCAATTTCAGGCACATAAATGACTTTAAACACACTTATTTTAGTTGAAAAAGACTTAATTCACATCCAACAGTCGTTTGGAGTCAAAAGATTAAATGTTAAAATTTCATCAATATGGACCATTTTGGGGACATTCGACAGGTCCGAAGTCATCGTTTTTCATCAGAAAATGAATTTTTCGGACTATACCAACAATGATTCAAAATGCCAACGTGATCGTGCCTCATGTTGATTAACGACTTTTTAACCCCTCAGAGTGACCAAAATTGCCATTTTTACAGAGTTTTGCTTACTCAAAAGCTTCAATTTTGACCAATTTCAGGCACTTAAATGACTTTAAACACACTTATTTTAGTTGAAAAAGTCCTAATTCACATCCAACAGTCGTTTGGAGTCAAAAGATTAAATGTTAAAATTTCATCGATATGGACCATTTTGGGGACGTTCGACAGGTCCGGAGTCATCGTTTTTCATCAGAAAATGAATTTTTCGGACTATACCAAAAATGATTCAAAATGTCAAATAGATTGTGCCTCATGTTGAATAACCACTTTTTAACCCCTAAGAGTGACCAAAATTGCCATTTTTACAGAGTTTTGCTTACACAAAAGCTTCAATTTTGACCAATTTCAGGCACATAAATGACTTTAAACACACTTATTTTAGTTGAAAAAGACTTAATTCACATCCAACAGTCGTTTGGAGTCAAAAGAATAAATGTTAAAATTTAATCGATATGGACCATTTTGGGGACGTTCGACAGGTCCGGAGTCATCGTTTTTCATCAGAAAATAAATTCTTCGGACTATACCAAAAATGATTCAAAATGTGAAATGGATCGTGCCTCATGTTGAAAAACCACTTTTTAACCCCTCAGAGTGACCAAAATTGCCATTTTTACAGAGTTTTGCTTACACAAAAGCTTCAATTTTGACCAATTTCAGGCACATAAATGACTTTAAACACACTTATTTTAGTTGAAAAAGACTTAATTCACATCCAACAGTCGTTTGGAGTCAAAAGATTAAATGTTAAAATTTCATCAATATGGACCATTTTGGGGACATTCGACAGGTCCGAAGTCATCGTTTTTCATCAGAAAATGAATTTTTCGGACTATACCAACAATGATTCAAAATGTCAAATGGATCGTGCCTCATGTTGAATAACCACTTTTTAACCCCTCAGAGAGACCAAAATTGCCATTTTTACAGAGTTTTGCTTACACAAAAGCTTCAATTTTGACCAATTTCAGGCACATAAATGACTTTAAACACACTTATTTTAGTTGAAAAAGACTTAATTCACATCCAACAGTCGTTTGGAGTCAAAAGATTAAATGTTAAAATTTCATCGATATGGACCATTTTGGGGACGTTTGACAGGTCCGGAGTCATCGTTTTTCATCAGAAAATGAATTTTTCGGACTATATCAAAAATGATTCAAAATGCCAACGTGATCGTGCCTCATGTTGAATAACGACTTTTTAACCCCTCAGAGTGACCAAAATTGCCATTTTTACAGAGTTTTGCTTACTCAAAAGCTTCAATTTTGACCAATTTCAGGCACATAAATGACTTTAAAAACACTTATTTTAGTTGAAAAAGACTTAATTCACATCCAACAGTCGTTTGGAGTCAAAAGATTAAATGTTAAAATTTCATCGATATGGACCATTTTGGGGACGTTCGACAGGTCCGGAGTCATCGTTTTTCATCAGAAAATGAATTTTTCGGACTATACCAAAAATTATTCAAAATGCCAAATAGATTGTGCCTCATGTTGAATAACCACTTTTTAACCCCTC
Organism: Lissotriton vulgaris; assembly: GCF_964263255.1. Classification (NCBI taxonomy): domain Eukaryota; kingdom Metazoa; phylum Chordata; class Amphibia; order Caudata; family Salamandridae; genus Lissotriton; species Lissotriton vulgaris. Next base: position 159,743 of record NW_028240631.1, on the reverse strand, counting down.
AGAGTGACCAAAATTGCCATTTTTACAGAGTTTTACTTACACAAAAGCTTCAATTTTGACCAATTTCAGGCACATAAATGACTTTAAACACACTTATTTTAGTTGAAAAAGACTTAATTCACATCCGACAGTCGTTTGGAGTCAAAAGATTAAATGTTAAAATTTCATCGATATGGACCATTTTGGGGACGTTCGACAGGTCCGGAGTCATCGTTTTTCATCAGAAAATGAATTCTTCGGACTATACCAAAAATGATTCAAAATGTGAAATGGATCGTGCCTCATGTTGAATAACCACTTTTTAACCCCTCAGAGTGACCAAAATTGCCATTTTTACAGAGTTTTGCTTACACAAAAGCTTCAATTTTGACCAATTTCAGGCACGTAAATGACTTTAAACACACTTATTTTAGTTGAAAAAGACTTAATTCACATCCAACAGTCGTTTGGAGTCAAAAGATTAAATGTTAAAATTTCATCGATATGGACCATTTTGGGGACATTCGACAGGTCCGGAGTCATCGTTTTTCATCAGAAAATGAATTTTTCGGACTATATCAAAAATGATTCAAAATGCCAACGTGATCGTGCCTCATGTTGAATAACGACTTTTTAACCCCTCAGAGTGACCAAAATTGCCATTTTTACAGAGTTTTGCTTACTCAAAAGCTTCAATTTTGACCAATTTCAGGCACATAAAGGACTTTAAACACACTTATTTTAGTTGAGAAAGTCATAATTCACATCCAACAGTCGTTTGGAGTCAAAAGATTAAATGTTAAAATTTCATCGATATGGACCATTTTGGGGACGTTCGACAGGTCCGGAGTCATCGTTTCTATCAGAAAATGAATTTTTCGGACTATACCAAAAATGATTCAAAATGTCAAATAGATTGTGCCTCATGTTGTATAACCACTTTTTAACCCCTCAGAGTGACCAAAATTGCCATTTTTACAGAGTTTTGCTTACACAAAAGCTTCAATTTTGACCAATTTCAGGCACATAAATGACTTTAAAAACACTTATTTTAGTTGAAAAAGACTTAATTCACATCCAACAGTCGTTTGGAGTCAAAAGATTAAATGTTAAAATTTCATCGATATGGACCATTTTGGGGACGTTCGACAGGTCCGGAGTCATCGTTTTTCATCAGAAAATGAATTTTTCGGACTATATCAAAAATGATTCAAAATGCCAAAGTGATCGTGCCTCATGTTGAATAACGACTTTTTAACCCCTCAGAGTGACCAAAATTGCCATTTTTACAGAGTTTTGCTTACACAAAAGCTTCAATTTTGACCAATTTCAGGCACATAAATGACTTTAAACACACTTATTTTAGTTGAAAAAGACTTAATTCACATCCAACAGTCGTTTGGAGTCAAAAGATTAAATGTTAAAATTTCATCGATATGGACCATTTTGGGGACGTTCGACAGGTCCGAAGTCATCGTTTTTCATCAGAAAATGAATTTTTCGGACTATATCAAAAATGATTCAAAATGCCAAAGTGATCGTGCCTCATGTTGAATAACGACTTTTTAACCCCTCAGAGTGACCAAAATTGCCATTTTTACAGAGTTTTGCTTACTCAAAAGCTTCAATTTTGACCAATTTCAGGCACATAAATGACTTTAAACACACTTATTTTAGTTGAAAAAGTCATAATTCACATCCAACAGTTGTTTGGAGTCAAAAGGTTAAATGTTAAAATTTCATCGATATGGACCATTTTGGGGACGTTCGACAGGTCCGGAGTCATCGTTTTTCATCAGAAAATGAATTTTTCGGACTATACCAAAAATGATTCAAAATGTCAAATAGATTGTGCCTCATGTTGAATAACCACTTTTTAACCCCTCAGAGTGACCAAAATTGCCATTTTTACAGAGTTTTGCTTACACAAAAGCTTCAATTTTGACCAATTTCAGGCACATAAATGACTTTAAACACACTTATTTTAGTTGAAAAAGACTTAATTCACATCCAACAGTCGTTTGGAGTCAAAAGAATAAATGTTAAAATTTCATCGATATGGACCATTTTGGGGACGTTCGACAGGTCCGAAGTCATCGTTTTTCATCAGAAAATGAATTTTTCGGACTATACCAACAATGATTCAAAATGCCAACGTGATCGTGCCTCATGTTGAATAACGACTTTTTAACCCCTCAGAGTGACCAAAATTGCCATTTTTACAGAGTTTTGCTTACTCAAAAGCTTCAATTTTGACCAATTTCAGGCACATAAATGACTTTAAACACACTTATTTTAGTTGAAAAAGTCCTAATTCACATCCAACAGTCGTTTGGAGTCAAAAGATTAAATGTTAAAATTTCATCGATATGGACCATTTTGGGGACGTTCGACAGGTCCGGAGTCATCGTTTTTCATCAGAAAATGAATTTTTCGGACTATACCAAAAATGATTCAAAATGTCAAATAGATTGTGCCTCATGTTGAATAACCACTTTTTAACCCCTAAGAGTGACCAAAATTGCCATTTTTACAGAGTTTTGCTTACACAAAAGCTTCAATTTTGACCAATTTCAGGCACATAAATGACTTTAAACACACTTATTTTAGTTGAAAAAGACTTAATTCACATCCAACAGTCGTTTGGAGTCAAAAGAATAAATGTTAAAATTTAATCGATATGGACCATTTTGGGGACGTTCGACAGGTCCGGAGTCATCGTTTTTCATCAGAAAATGAATTCTTCGGACTATACCAAAAATGATTCAAAATGTGAAATGGATCGTGCCTCATGTTGAAAAACCACTTTTTAACCCCTCAGAGTGACCAAAATTGCCATTTTTACAGAGTTTTGCTTACACAAAAGCTTCAATTTTGACCAATTTCAGGCACATAAATGACTTTAAACACACTTATTTTAGTTGAAAAAGACTTAATTCACATCCAACAGTCGTTTGGAGTCAAAAGATTAAATGTTAAAATTTCATCGATATGGACCATTTTGGGGACGTTTGACAGGTCCGGAGTCATCGTTTTTCATCAGAAAATGAATTTTTCGGACTATATCAAAAATGATTCAAAATGCCAACGTGATCGTGCCTCATGTTGAATAACGACTTTTTAACCCCTCAGAGTGACCAAAATTGCCATTTTTACAGAGTTTTGCTTACTCAAAAGCTTCAATTTTGACCAATTTCAGGCACATAAATGACTTTAAAAACACTTATTTTAGTTGAAAAAGACTTAATTCACATCCAACAGTCGTTTGGAGTCAAAAGATTAAATGTTAAAATTTCATCGATATGGACCATTTTGGGGACGTTCGACAGGTCCGGAGTCATCGTTTTTCATCAGAAAATGAATTTTTCGGACTATACCAAAAATTATTCAAAATGTCAAATAGATTGTGCCTCATGTTGAATAACCACTTTTTAACCCCTCAGAGTGACCAAAATTGCCATTTTTACAGAGTTTTACTTACACAAAAGCTTCAATTTTGACCAATTTCAGGCACATAAATGACTTTAAACACACTTATTTTAGTTGAAAAAGACTTAATTCACATCCGACAGTCGTTTGGAGTCAAAAGATTAAATGTTAAAATTTCATCGATATGGACCATTTTGGGGACGTTCGACAGGTCCGGAGTCATCGTTTTTCATCAGAAAATGAATTCTTCGGACTATACCAAAAATGATTCAAAATGTGAAATGGATCGTGCCTCATGTTGAATAACCACTTTTTAACCCCTCAGAGTGACCAAAATTGCCATTTTTACAGAGTTTTGCTTACACAAAAGCTTCAATTTTGACCAATTTCAGGCACGTAAATGACTTTAAACACACTTATTTTAGTTGAAAAAGACTTAATTCACATCCAACAGTCGTTTGGAGTCAAAAGATTAAATGTTAAAATTTCATCGATATGGACCATTTTGGGGACATTCGACAGGTCCGGAGTCATCGTTTTTCATCAGAAAATGAATTTTTCGGACTATATCAAAAATGATTCAAAATGCCAACGTGATCGTGCCTCATGTTGAATAACGACTTTTTAACCCCTCAGAGTGACCAAAATTGCCATTTTTACAGAGTTTTGCTTACTCAAAAGCTTCAATTTTGACCAATTTCAGGCACATAAAGGACTTTAAACACACTTATTTTAGTTGAGAAAGTCATAATTCACATCCAACAGTCGTTTGGAGTCAAAAGATTAAATGTTAAAATTTCATCGATATGGACCATTTTGGGGACGTTCGACAGGTCCGGAGTCATCGTTTCTATCAGAAAATGAATTTTTCGGACTATACCAAAAATGATTCAAAATGTCAAATAGATTGTGCCTCATGTTGTATAACCACTTTTTAACCCCTCAGAGTGACCAAAATTGCCATTTTTACAGAGTTTTGCTTACACAAAAGCTTCAATTTTGACCAATTTCAGGCACATAAATGACTTTAAACACACTTATTTTAGTTGAAAAAGACTTAATTCACATCCAACAGTCGTTTGGAGTCAAAAGATTAAATGTTAAAATTTCATCAATATGGACCATTTTGGGGACATTCGACAGGTCCGAAGTCATCGTTTTTCATCAGAAAATGAATTTTTCGGACTATACCAACAATGATTCAAAATGCGAACGTGATCGTGCCTCATGTTGAATAACGACTTTTTAACCCCTCAGAGTGACCAAAATTGCCATTTTTACAGAGTTTTGCTTACTCAAAAGCTTCAATTTTGACCAATTTCAGGCACATAAATGACTTTAAACACACTTATTTTAGTTGAAAAAGTCCTAATTCACATCCAACAGTCGTTTGGAGTCAAAAGATTAAATGTTAAAATTTCATCGATATGGACCATTTTGGGGACGTTCGACAGGTCCGGAGTCATCGTTTTTCATCAGAAAATGAATTTTTCGGACTATACCAAAAATGATTCAAAATGTCAAATAGATTGTGCCTCATGTTGAATAACCACTTTTTAACCCCTCAGAGTGACCAAAATTGCCATTTTTACAGAGTTTTGCTTACACAAAAGCTTCAATTTTGACCAATTTCAGGCACATAAATGACTTTAAACACACTTATTTTAGTTGAAAAAGACTTAATTCACATCCAACAGTCGTTTGGAGTCAAAAGAATAAATGTTAAAATTTTATCGATATGGACCATTTTGGGGACGTTCGACAGGTCCGGAGTCATCGTTTTTCATCAGAAAATGAATTCTTCGGACTATACCAAAAATGATTCAAAATGTGAAATGGATCGTGCCTCATGTTGAAAAACCACTTTTTAACCCCTCAGAGTGACCAAAATTGCCATTTTTACAGAGTTTTGCTTACACAAAAGCTTCAATTTTGACCAATTTCAGGCACATAAATGACTTTAAACACACTTATTTTAGTTGAAAAAGACTTAATTCACATCCAACAGTCGTTTGGAGTCAAAAGATTAAATGTTAAAATTTCATCAATATGGACCATTTTGGGGACATTCGACAAGTCCGAAGTCATCGTTTTTCATCAGAAAATGAATTTTTCGGACTATACCAACAATGATTCAAAATGTCAAATGGATCGTGCCTCATGTTGAATAACCACTTTTTAACCCCTCAGAGAGACCAAAATTGCCATTTTTACAGAGTTTTGCTTACACAAAAGCTTCAATTTTGACCAATTTCAGGCACGTAAATGACTTTAAACACAGTTATTTTAGTTGAAAAAGACTTAATTCACATCCAACAGTCGTTTGGAGTCAAAAGATTAAATGTTAAAATTTCATCGATATGGACCATTTTGGGGACGTTTGACAGGTCCGGAGTCATCGTTTTTCATCAGAAAATGAATTTTTCGGACTATATCAAAAATGATTCAAAATGCCAACGTGATCGTGCCTCATGTTGAATAACGACTTTTTAACCCCTCAGAGTGACCAAAATTGCCATTTTTACAGAGTTTTGCTTACTCAAAAGCTTCAATTTTGACCAATTTCAGGCACTTAAATGACTTTAAAAACACTTATTTTAGTTGAAAAAGACTTAATTCACATCCAACAGTCGTTTGGAGTCAAAAGATTAAATGTTAAAATTTCATCGATATGGACCATTTTGGGGACGTTCGACAGGTCCGGAGTCATCGTTTTTCATCAGAAAATGAATTTTTCGGACTATACCAAAAATTATTCAAAATGTCAAATAGATTGTGCCTCATGTTGAATAACCACTTTTTAACCCCTCAGAGTGACCAAAATTGCCATTTTTACAGAGTTTTACTTACACAAAAGCTTCAATTTTGACCAATTTCAGGCACATAAATGACTTTAAACACACTTATTTTAGTTGAAAAAGACTTAATTCACATCCGACAGTCGTTTGGAGTCAAAAGATTAAATGTTAAAATTTCATCGATATGGACCATTTTGGGGACGTTCGACAGGTCCGGAGTCATCGTTTTTCATCAGAAAATGAATTCTTCGGACTATACCAAAAATGATTCAAAATGTGAAATGGATCGTGCCTCATGTTGAATAACCACTTTTTAACCCCTCAGAGTGACCAAAATTGCCATTTTTACAGAGTTTTGCTTACACAAAAGCTTCAATTTTGACCAATTTCAGGCACGTAAATGACTTTAAACACACTTATTTTAGTTGAAAAAGACTTAATTCACATCCAACAGTCGTTTGGAGTCAAAAGATTAAATGTTAAAATTTCATCGATATGGACCATTTTGGGGACGTTCGACAGGTCCGGAGTCATCGTTTTTCATCAGAAAATGAATTTTTCGGACTATATCAAAAATGATTCAAAATGCCAACGTGATCGTGCCTCATGTTGAATAACGACTTTTTAACCCCTCAGAGTGACCAAAATTGCCATTTTTACAGAGTTTTGCTTACTCAAAAGCTTCAATTTTGACCAATTTCAGGCACATAAAGGACTTTAAACACACTTATTTTAGTTGAGAAAGTCATAATTCACATCCAACAGTCGTTTGGAGTCAAAAGATTAAATGTTAAAATTTCATCGATATGGACCATTTTGGGGACGTTCGACAGGTCCGGAGTCATCGTTTCTATCAGAAAATGAATTTTTCGGACTATACCAAAAATGATTCAAAATGTCAAATAGATTGTGCCTCATGTTGTATAACCACTTTTTAACCCCTCAGAGTGACCAAAATTGCCATTTTTACAGAGTTTTGCTTACACAAAAGCTTCAATTTTGACCAATTTCAGGCACATAAATGACTTTAAAAACACTTATTTTAGTTGAAAAAGACTTAATTCACATCCGACAGTCGTTTGGAGTCAAAAGATTAAATGTTAAAATTTCATCGATATGGACCATTTTGGGGACGTTCGACAGGTCCGGAGTCATCGTTTTTCATCAGAAAATGAATTTTTCGGACTATATCAAAAATGATTCAAAATGCCAAAGTGATCGTGCCTCATGTTGAATAACGACTTTTTAACCCCTCAGAGTGACCAAAATTGCCATTTTTACAGAGTTTTGCTTACACAAAAGCTTCAATTTTGACCAATTTCAGGCACATAAATGACTTTAAACACACTTATTTTAGTTGAAAAAGACTTAATTCACATCCAACAGTCGTTTGGAGTCAAAAGATTAAATGTTAAAATTTCATCGATATGGACCATTTTGGGGACGTTCGACAGGTCCGGAGTCATCGTTTTTCATCAGAAAATGAATTTTTCGGACTATATCAAAAATGATTCAAAATGCCAAAGTGATCGTGCCTCATGTTGAATAACGACTTTTTAACCCCTCAGAGTGACCAAAATTGCCATTTTTACAGAGTTTTGCTTACTCAAAAGCTTCAATTTTGACCAATTTCAGGCACATAAATGACTTTAAACACACTTATTTTAGTTGAAAAAGTCCTAATTCACATCCAACAGTCGTTTGGAGTCAAAAGATTAAATGTTAAAATTTCATCGATATGGACCATTTTGGGGACGTTCGACAGGTCCGGAGTCATCGTTTTTCATCAGAAAATGAATTTTTCGGACTATACCAAAAATGATTCAAAATGTCAAATAGATTGTGCCTCATGTTGAATAACCACTTTTCAACCCCTCAGTGTGACCAAAATTGCCATTTTTACAGAGTTTTGCTTACACAAAAGCTTCAATTTTGACCAATTTCAGGCACATAAATGACTTTAAACACACTTATTTTAGTTGAAAAAGACTTAATTCACATCCAACAGTCGTTTGGAGTCAAAAGAATAAATGTTAAAATTTCATCGATATGGACCATTTTGGGGACGTTCGACAGGTCCGGAGTCATCGTTTTTCATCAGAAAATGAATTCTTCGGACTATACCAAAAATGATTCAAAATGTGAAATGGATCGTGCCTCATGTTGAAAAACCACTTTTTAACCCCTCAGAGTGACCAAAATTGCCATTTTTACAGAGTTTTGCTTACACAAAAGCTTCAATTTTGACCAATTTCAGGCACATAAATGACTTTAAACACACTTATTTTAGTTGAAAAAGACTTAATTCACATCCAACAGTCGTTTGGAGTCAAAAGATTAAATGTTAAAATTTCATCAATATGGACCATTTTGGGGACATTCGACAGGTCCGAAGTCATCGTTTTTCATCAGAAAATGAATTTTTCGGACTATACCAACAATGATTCAAAATGTCAAATGGATCGTGCCTCATGTTGAATAACCACTTTTTAACCCCTCAGAGAGACCAAAATTGCCATTTTTACAGAGTTTTGCTTACACAAAAGCTTCAATTTTGACCAATTTCAGGCACGTAAATGACTTTAAACACACTTATTTTAGTTGAAAAAGACTTAATTCACATCCAACAGTCGTTTGGAGTCAAAAGATTAAATGTTAAAATTTCATCGATATGGACCATTTTGGGGACGTTCGACAGGTCCGGAGTCATCGTTTTTCATCAGAAAATGAATTTTTCGGACTATATCAAAAATGATTCAAAATGCCAACGTGATCGTGCCTCATGTTGAATAACGACTTTTTAACCCCTCAGAGTGACCAAAATTGCCATTTTTACAGAGTTTTGCTTACTCAAAAGCTTCAATTTTGACCAATTTCAGGCACATAAAGGACTTTAAACACACTTATTTTAGTTAAGAAAGTCATAATTCACATCCAACAGTCGTTTGGAGTCAAAAGATTAAATGTTAAAATTTCATCGATATGGACCATTTTGGGGACGTTCGACAGGTCCGGAGTCATCGTTTCTATCAGAAAATGAATTTTTCGGACTATACCAAAAATGATTCAAAATGTCAAATAGATTGTGCCTCATGTTGTATAACCACTTTTTAACCCCTCAGAGTGACCAAAATTGCCATTTTTACAGAGTTTTGCTTACACAAAAGCTTCAATTTTGACCAATTTCAGGCACATAAATGACTTTAAAAACACTTATTTTAGTTGAAAAAGACTTAATTCACATCCAACAGTCGTTTGGAGTCAAAAGATTAAATGTTAAAATTTCATCGATATGGACCATTTTGGGGACGTTCGACAGGTCCGGAGTCATCGTTTTTCATCAGAAAATGAATTTTTCGGACTATACCAAAAATTATTCAAAATGTCAAATAGATTGTGCCTCATGTTGAATAACCACTTTTTAACCCCTCAGAGTGACCAAAATTGCCATTTTTACAGAGTTTTGCTTACACAAAAGCTTCAATTTTGACCAATTTCAGGCACATAAATGACTTTAAACACACTTATTTTAGTTGAAAAAGACTTAATTCACATCCGACAGTCGTTTGGAGTCAAAAGATTAAATGTTAAAATTTCATCGATATGGACCATTTTGGGGACGTTCGACAGGTCCGGAGTCATCGTTTTTCATCAGAAAATTAATTCTTCGGACTATACCAAAAATGATTCAAAATGTGAAATGGATCGTGCCTCATGTTGAATAACCACTTTTTAACCCCTCAGAGTGACCAAAATTGCCATTTTTACAGAGTTTTGCTTACACAAAAGCTTCAATTTTGACCAATTTCAGGCACATAAATGACTTTAAACACACTTATTTTAGTTGAAAAAGACTTAATTCACATCCAACAGTCGTTTGGAGTCAAAAGATTAAATGTTAAAATTTCATCGATATGGACCATTTTGGGGACGTTCGACAGGTCCGGAGTCATCGTTTTTCATCAGAAAATGAATTCTTCGGACTATACCAAAAATGAATCAAAATGTGAAATGGATCGTGCCTCATGTTGAATTACCACTTTTTAACCCCTCAGAGTGACCAAAATTGCCATTTTTACAGAGTTTTGCTTACACAAAAGCTTCAATTTTGACCAATTTCAGGCACATAAATGACTTTAAACACACTTATTTTAGTTGAAAAAGTCATAATTCACATCCAACAGTCGTTTGGAGTCAAAAGATTAAATGTTAAAATTTCATTGATATGGACCATTTTGGGGACGTTCGACAGGTCCGGAGTTATCGTTTTTCATCAGAAAATGAATTTTTCGGACTATACCAAAAATGATTCAAAATGTCAAATAGATTGTGCCTCATGTTGAATAACCACTTTTTAACCCCTCAGAGTGACCAAAATTGCAATTTTTACAGAGTTTTGCTTACACAAAAGCTTCAATTTTGACCAATTTCAGGCACGTAAATGACTTTAAACACACTTATTTTAGTTGAAAAAGACGTAATTCACATCCAACAGTGGTTTGGAGTCAAAAGATTAAATGTTAAAATTTCATCGATATGGACCATTTTGGGGACGTTCGACAGGTCCGGAGTCATCGTTTTTCATCAGAAAATGAATTTTTCGGACTGTACCAAAAATGATTCAAAATGTCAAATAGATCGTGCCTCATGTTGAATAACCACTTTTTAACCCCTCAGAGTGACCAAAATTGCAATTTTTACAGAGTTTTGCTTACTCAAAAGCTTCAATTTTGACCAATTTCAGGCACGTAAATGACTTTAAACACACTTATTTTAGTTGAAAAAGACGTAATTCACATCCAACAGTGGTTTGGAGTCAAAAGATTAAATGTTAAAATTTCATCGATATGGACCATTTTGGGGACGTTCGACAGGTCCGGAGTCATCGTTTTTCATCAGAAAATGAATTTTTCGGACTGTACCAAAAATGATTCAAAATGTCAAATGGATCGTGCCTCATGTTGAATAACCACTTTTTAACCCCTCAGAGTGACCAAAATTGCCATTTTTACAGAGTTTTGCTTACACAAAAGCTTCAATTTTGACCAATTTCAGGCACATAAATGACTTTAAACACACGTATTTTAGTTGAAAAAGACTTAATTCGCATCCAACAGTCGTTTGGAGTCAAAATATTAAATGTTAAAATTTCATCGATATGGACCATTTTGGGGACATTCGACAGGTCCGGAGTCATCGTTTTTCATCAGAAAATTAATTTTTCAGACTATACCAAAAATGATTCAAAATGTCAAATGGATCGTGCCTCATGTTGAATAACCACTTTTTAACCCCTCAGAGTGACCAAAATTGCCATTTTTACAGAGTTTTGCTTTCACAAAAGCTTCAATTTTGACCAATTTCAGGCACATAAATGACTTTAAACACACTTATTTTAGTTGAAAAAGACTTAATTCACATCCAACAGTCGTTTGGAGTCAAAAGATTAAATGTTAAAATTTCATCGATATGGACCATTTTGGGGACGTTCGACAGGTCCGGAGTCATCGTTTTTCATCAGAAAATGAATTCTTCGGACTATACCAAAAATGAATCAAAATGTGAAATGGATCGTGCCTCATGTTGAATAACCACTTTTTAACCCCTCAGAGTTACCAAAATTGCCATTTTTACAGAGTTTTGCTTACACAAAAGCTTCAATTTTGACCAATTTCAGGCAAATAAATGACTTTAAACACACTTATTTTAGTTGAAAAAGACTTAATTCACATCCAACAGTCGTTTGGAGTCAAAAGATTAAATGTTAAAATTTCATCGATATGGACCATTTTGGGGACATTCGACAGGTCCGGAGTCATCGTTTTTCATCAGAAAATGAGTTTTTTGGACTATACCAACAATGATTCAAAATGTCAAATGGATCGTGCCTCATGTTGAATAACCACTTTTTAACCCCTCAGAGAGACCAAAATTGCCATTTTTACAGAGTTTTGCTTACACAAAAGCTTCAATTTTGACCAATTTCAGGCACGTAAATGACTTTAAACACACTTATTTTAGTTGAAAAAGACTTAATTCACATCCAACAGTGGTTTGGAGTCAAAAGATTAAATGTTAAAATTTCATCGATATGGACCATTTTGGGGACGTTCGACAGGTCCGAAGTCATCGTTTTTCATCAGAAAATTAATTTTTCGGACTATATCAAAAATGATTCAAAATGCCAAAGTGATCGTGCCTCATGTTGAATAACGACTTTTTAACCCCTCAGAGTGACCAAAATTGCCATTTTTACAGAGTTTTGCTTACTCAAAAGCTTCAATTTTGACCAATTTCAGGCACATAAATGACTTTAAACACACTTATTTTAGTTGAAAAAGTCCTAATTCACATCCAACAGTCGTTTGGAGTCAAAAGATTAAATGTTAAAATTTCATCGATATGGACCATTTTGGGGACGTTCGACAGGTCCGGAGTCATCGTTTTTCATCAGAAAATGAATTTTTCGGACTATACCAAAAATGATTCAAAATGTCAAATAGATTGTGCCTCATGTTGAATAACCACTTTTTAACCCCTCAGAGTGACCAAAAATGCCATTTTTACAGAGTTTTGCTTACACAAAAGCTTCAATTTTGACCAATTTCAGGCACATAAATGACTTTAAACACACTTATTTTAGTTGAAAAAGACTTAATTCACATCCAACAGTCGTTTGGAGTCAAAAGAATAAATGTTAAAATTTCATCGATATGGACCATTTTGGGGACGTTCGACAGGTCCGGAGTCATCGTTTTTCATCAGAAAATGAATTCTTCGGACTATACCAAAAATGATTCAAAATGTGAAATGGATCGTGCCTCATGTTGAAAAACCACTTTTTAACCCCTCAGAGTGACCAAAATTGCCATTTTTACAGAGTTTTGCTTACACAAAAGCTTCAATTTTGACCAATTTCAGGCACATAAATGACTTTAAACACACTTATTTTAGTTGAAAAAGACTTAATTCACATCCAACAGTCGTTTGGAGTCAAAAGATTAAATGTTAAAATTTCATCAATATGGACCATTTTGGGGACATTCGACAGGTCCGAAGTCATCGTTTTTCATCAGAAAATGAATTTTTCGGACTATACCAACAATGATTCAAAATGTCAAATGGATCGTGCCTCATGTTGAATAACGACTTTTTAACCCCTCAGAGTGACCAAAATTGCCATTTTACAGAGTTTTGCTTACTCAAAAGCTTCAATTTTGACCAATTTCAGGCACATAAAGGACTTTAAACACACTTATTTTAGTTGAGAAAGTCATAATTCACATCCAACAGTCGTTTGGAGTCAAAAGATTAAATGTTAAAATTTCATCGATATGGACCATTTTGGGGACGTTCGACAGGTCCGGAGTCATCGTTTTTCATCAGAAAATGAATTTTTCGGACTATACCAAAAATGATTCAAAATGTCAAATAGATTGTGCCTCATGTTGAATAACCACTTTTTAACCCCTCAGAGTGACCAAAATTGCCATTTTTACAGAGTTTTGCTTACACAAAAGCTTCAATTTTGACCAATTTCAGGCACATAAAGGACTTTAAACACACTTATTTTAGTTGAGAAAGTCATAATTCACATCCAACAGTCGTTTGGAGTCAAAAGATTAAATGTTAAAATTTCATCGATATGGACCATTTTGGGGACGTTCGACAGGTCCGGAGTCATCGTTTTTCATCAGAAAATGAATTTTTCGGACTATACCAAAAATGATTCAAAATGTCAAATAGATTGTGCCTCATGTTGTATAACCACTTTTTAACCCCTCAGAGTGACCAAAATTGCCATTTTTACAGAGTTTTGCTTACACAAAAGCTTCAATTTTGACCAATTTCAGGCACATAAATGACTTTAAACACACTTATTTTAGTTGAAAAAGACTTAATTCACATCCAACAGTCGTTTGGAGTCAAAAGATTAAATGTTAAAATTTCATCAATATGGACCATTTTGGGGACGTTCGACAGGTCCGGAGTCATCGTTTTTCATCAGAAAATGAATTCTTCGGACTATACCAAAAATGATTCAAAATGTGAAATGGATCGTGCCTCATGTTGAATAACCACTTTTTAACCCCTCAGAGTGACCAAAATTGCCATTTTTACAGAGTTTTGCTTACACAAAAGCTTCAATTTTGACCAATTTCAGGCACATAAATGACTTTAAACACACTTATTTTAGTTGAAAAAGACTTAATTCACATCCAACAGTCGTTTGGAGTCAAAAGATTAAATGTTAAAATTTCATCAATATGGACCATTTTGGGGACATTCGACAGGTCCGAAGTCATCGTTTTTCATCAGAAAATGAATTTTTCGGACTATACCAACAATGATTCAAAATGTCAAATGGATCGTGCCTCATGTTGAATATTGACTTTTTAACCCCTCAGAGTGACCAAAATTGCCATTTTTACAGAGTTTTGCTTACTCAAAAGCTTCAATTTTGACCAATTTCAGGCACATAAAGGACTTTAAACACACTTATTTTAGTTGAGAAAGTCATAATTCACATCCAACAGTCGTTTGGAGTCAAAAGATTAAATGTTAAAATTTCATCGATATGGACCATTTTGGGGACGTTCGACAGGTCCGGAGTCATAGTTTTTCATCAGAAAATGAATTTTTCGGACTATACCAAAAATGATTCAAAATGTCAAATAGATTGTGCCTCATGTTGAATAACCACTTTTTAACCCCTCAGAGTGACCAAAATTGCCATTTTTACAGAGTTTTGCTTACACAAAAGCTTCAATTTTGACCAATTTCAGGCACATAAAGGACTTTAAACACACTTATTTTAGTTGAGAAAGTCATAATTCACATCCAACAGTCGTTTGGAGTCAAAAGATTAAATGTTAAAATTTCATCGATATGGACCATTTTGGGGACGTTCGACAGGTCCGGAGTCATCGTTTTTCATCAGAAAATGAATTCTTCGGACTATACCAAAAATGATTCAAAATGTGAAATGGATCGTGCCTCATGTTGAATAACCACTTTTTAACCCCTCAGAGTGACCAAAATTGCCATTTTTACAGAGTTTTGCTTACACAAAAGCTTCAATTTTGACCAATTTCAGGCACATAAATGACTTTAAACACACTTATTTTAGTTGAAAAAGACTTAATTCACATCCAACAGTCGTTTGGAGTCAAAAGATTAAATGTTAAAATTTCATCGATATGGACCATTTTGGGGACATTCGACAGGTCCGGAGTCATCGTTTTTCATCAGAAATTGAATTTTTTGGACTATACCAACAATGATTCAAAATGTCAAATGGATCGTGCCTCATGTTGAATAACCACTTTTTAACCCCTCAGAGAGACCAAAATTGCCATTTTTACAGAGTTTTGCTTACACAAAAGCTTCAATTTTGACCAATTTCAGGCACGTAAATGACTTTAAACACACTTATTTTAGTTGAAAAAGACTTAATTCACATCCAACAGTGGTTTGGAGTCAAAAGATTAAATGTTAAAATTTCATCGATATGGACCATTTTGGGGACGTTCGACAGGTCCGAAGTCATTGTTTTTCATCAGAAAATGAATTTTTCGAACTGTACCAAAAATGATTCAAAATGTCAAATTGATCGTGCCTCATGTTGAATAACCACTTTTTAACCCCTCAGAGTGACCAAAATTGCCATTTTTACAGAGTTTTGCTTACACAAAAGCTTCAATTTTGACCAATTTCAGGCACATAAATGACTTTAAACACACTTATTTTAGTTGAAAAAGACTTAATTCACATCCAACAGTCGTTTGGAGTCAAAAGATTAAATGTTAAAATTTCATCGATATGGACCATTTTGGGGACGTTCGACAGGTCCGGAGCCATCGTTTTTCATCAGAAAATGAATTTTTCGGACTATATCAAAAATGATTCAAAATGCCAAAGTGATCGTGCCTCATGTTGAATAACGACTTTTTAACCCCTCAGAGTGACAAAAATTGCCATTTTTACAGAGTTTTGCTTACTCAAAAGCTTCAATTTTGACCAATTTCAGGCACATAAATGACTTTAAACACACTTATTTTAGTTGAAAAAGTCCTAATTCACATCCAACAGTCGTTTGGAGTCAAAAGATTAAATGTTAAAATTTCATCGATATGGACCATTTTGGGGACGTTCGACAGGTCCGGAGTCATCGTTTTTCATCAGAAAATGAATTTTTCGGACTATACCAAAAATTATTCAAATTGTCAAATAGATTGTGCCTCATGTTGAATAACCACTTTTTAACCCCTCAGTGTGACCAAAATTGCCATTTTTACAGAGTTTTGCTTACACAAAAGCTTCAATTTTGACCAATTTCAGGCACATAAATGACTTTAAACACACTTATTTTAGTTGAAAAAGACTTAATTCACATCCAACAGTCGTTTGGAGTCAAAAGATTAAATGTTAAAATTTCATCGATATGGACCATTTTGGGGACGTTCGACAGGTCCGGAGTTATCGTTTTTCATCAGAAAATGAATTTTTCGGACTATACCAAAAATTATTCAAAATGTCAAATAGATCGTGCCTCATGTTGAATAACCACTTTTTAACCCCTCAGAGTGACCAAAATTGCCATTTTTACAGAGTTTTGCTTACTCAAAAGCTTCAATTTTGACCAATTTCAGGCACGTAAATGACTTTAAACACACTTATTTTAGTTGAAAAAGACTTAATTCACATCCAACAGAGGTTTGGAGTCAAAAGATTAAATGTTAAAATTTCATCGATATGGACCATTTTGGGGACGTTCGACAGGTCCGGAGTCATCGTTTTTCATCAGAAAATGAATTTTTCGGACTGTACCAAAAATGATTCAAAATGTCAAATGGATCGTGCCTCATGTTGAATAACCACTTGTTAACCCCTCAGAGTGACCAAAATTGCCATTTTTACAGAGTTTTGCTTACACAAAAGCTTCAATTTTGACCAATTTCAGGCACATAAATGACTTTAAACACACTTATTTTAGTTGAAAAAGACTTAATTCACATTCAACAGTCGTTTGGAGTCAAAAGATTAAATGTTAAAATTTCATCGATATGGACCATTTTGGGGACGTTCGACAGGTCCGGAGTCATCGTTTTTCATCAGAAAATGAATTTTTCGGACTGTACCAAAAATGATTCAAAATGTCAAATGGATCGTGCCTCATGTTGAATAACCACTTTTTAACCCCTCAGAGTGACCAAAATTGCCATTTTTACAGAGTTTTGCTTACACAAAAGCTTCAATTTTGACCAATTTCAGGCACATAAATGACTTTAAACACACTTATTTTAGTTGAAAAAGACTTAATTCACATCCAACAGTGGTTTGGAGTCAAAAGATTAAATGTTAAAATTTCATCGATATGGACCATTTTGGGGACGTTCGACTGGTCCGGAGTTATCGTTTTTCATCAGAAAATGAATTTTTCGGACTATACCAAAAATGATTCAAAATGTCAAATAGATCGTGCCTCATGTCGAATAACCACTTTTTAACCCCTCAGAGTGACCAAAATTGCCATTTTTACAGACTTTTGCTTACTCAAAAGCTTCAATTTTGACCAATTTCAGGCACATAAATGACTTTAAACACACTTATTTTAGTTGAAAAAGACTTAATTCACATCCAACAGTGGTTTGGAGTCAAAAGATTAAATGTTAAAATTTCATCGATATGGACCATTTTGGGGACGTTCGACAGGTCCGGAGTCATCGTTTTTCATCAGAAAATGAATTTTTCGGACTGTACCAAAAATGATTCAAAATGTCAAATGGATCGTGCCTCATGTTGAATAACCACTTTTTAACCCCTCAGAGTGACCAAAATTGCCATTTTTACAGAGTTTTGCTTACACAAAAGCTTCAATTTTGACCAATTTCAGGCACATAAATGACTTTAAACACACTTATTTTAGTTGAAAAAGACTTAATTCACATCCAACAGTGGTTTGGAGTCAAAAGATTAAATGTTAAAATTTCATCGATATGGACCATTTTGGGGACTTTCGACAGGTCCGGAGTTATCGTTTTTCATCAGAAAATGAATTTTTCGGACTATACCAAAAATGATTCAAAATGTCAAATAGATCGTGCCTCATGTCGAATAATCACTTTTTAACCCCTCAGAGTGACCAAAATTGCCATTTTTACAGAGTTTTGCTTACTCAAAAGCTTCAATTTTGACCAATTTCAGGCACGTAAATGACTTTAAACACACTTATTTTAGTTGAAAAAGACTTAATTCACATCCAACAGTGGTTTGAAGTCAAAAGATTAAATGTTAAAATTTCATCGATATGGACCATTTTGGGGACGTTCAACAGGTCCGGAGTCATCGTTTTTCATCAGAAAATGAATTTTTCGGACTGTACCAAAAATGATTCAAAATGTCAAATGGATCGTGCCTCATGTTGAATAACCACTTTTTAACCCCTCAGAGTGACCAAAATTGCCATTTTTACAGAGTTTTGCTTACACAAAAGCTTCAATTTTGACCAATTTCAGGCACATAAATGACTTTAAACACACTTATTTTAGTTAAAAAAGACTTAATTCACATCCAACAGTCGTTTGGAGTCAAAAGATTAAATGTTAAAATTTCATCGATATGGACCATTTTGGGGACGTTCGACAGGTCCGGAGTCATCGTTTTTCATCAGAAAATGAATTTTTCGGACTGTACCAAAAATGATTCAAAATGTCAAATGGATCGTGCCTCATGTTGAATAACCACTTTTTAACCCCTCAGAGTGACCAACAGTGCCATTTTTACAGAGTTTTGCTTACACAAAAGCTTCAATTTTGACCAATTTCAGGCACATAAATGACTTTAAACACACTTATTTTAGTTGAAAAAGACTTAATTCACATCCAACAGTCGTTTGGAGTCAAAAGATTAAATGTTAAAATTTCATCGATACGGACCATTTTGGGGACGTTCGACAGGTCCGGAGTCATCGTTTTTCATCAGAAAATGAATTTTTCGGACTATATCAAAAATGATTCAAAATGCCAAAATGATCGTGCCTCATGTTGAATAACGACTTTTTAACCCCTCAGAGTGACCAAAATTGCCATTTTTACAGAGTTTTGCTTACACAAAAGCTTCAATTTTGACCAATTTCAGGCACATAAATGACTTTAAACACACTTATTTTAGTTGAAAAAGTCATAATTCACATCCAACAGTCGTTTGGAGTCAAAAGATTAAATGTTAAAATTTCATCGATATGGACCATTTTGGGGACGTTCGACAGGTCCGGAGTCATCGTTTTTCATCAGAAAATGAATTTTTCGGACTATACCAAAAATGATTCAAAATGTCAAATGGATCGTGCCTCATGTTGAATAACCACTTTTTAACCCCTTAGAGTGACCAAAATTGCCATTTTTACAGAGTTTTGCTTACACAAAAGCTTCAATTTTGACCAATTTCAGGCACATAAATGACTTTAAACACACTTATTTTAGTTGAAAAAGACTTAATTCACATCCAACAGTCGTTTGGAGTCAAAAGATTAAATGTTAAAATTTCATCGATATGGACCATTTTGGGGACGTTCGACAGGTCCGGAGTCATCGTTTTTCATCAGAAAATGAATTTTTCGGACTATATAAAAAATGATTCAAAATGCCAAAGTGATCGTGCCTCATGTTGAATAACGACTTTTTAACCCCTCAGAGTGACCAAAATTGCCATTTTTACAGAGTTTTGCTTACTCAAAAGCTTCAATTTTGACCAATTTCAGGCACATAAATGACTTTAAACACACTTATTTTAGTTGAAAAAGACTTAATTCATATCCAACAGTCGTTTGGAGTCAAAAGATTAAATGTTAAAATTTCATCGATATGGACCATTTTGGGGGCGTTCGACATGTCCGGAGTCATCGTTTTTCATCAGAAAATGAATTTTTCGGACTATACCAAAAATGATTCAAAATGTCAAATTGATCGTGCCTCATGTTGAATAACCACTTTTTAACCCCTCAGAGTGACAAAAATCCCAATTTTTACAAAGTTTTGCTTACTCAAAAGTTTACATTTTGACCAATTTCAGGCACATAAATGACTTTAAACACACTTATTTTAGTTGAAAAAGTCATAATTCACATCCAACAGTCGTTTGGAGTCAAAAGATTAAATGTTAAAATTTCATCGATATGGACCATTTTGGGGACGTTCGACAGGTCCGGAGTTATCGTTTTTCATCAGAAAATCAATTTTTCGGACTATACCAAAAATGATTCAAAATGTCAAATAGATCGTGCCTCATGTTGAATAACCACTTTTTAACCCCTCAGAGTGACCAAAATTGCCATTTTTACAGAGTTTTGCTACTCAAAAGCTTCAATTTTGACCAATTTCAGGCACGTAAATGACTTTAAACACACTTATTTTAGTTGAAAAAGACTTAATTCACATCCAACAGTGGTTTGGAGTCAAAAGATTAAATGTTAAAATTTCATCGATATGGACCATTTTGGGGACGTTCGACAGGTCCGGAGTCATCGTTTTTCATCAGAAAATGAATTTTTCGGACTGTACCAAAAATGATTCAAAATGTCAAATGGATCGTGCCTCTTGTTGAATAACCACTTTTTAACCCCTCAGAGTGACCAAAATTGCCATTTTTACAGAGTTTTGCTTACACAAAAGCTTCAATTTTGACCAATTTCAGGCACATAAATGACTTTAAACACACTTATTTTAGTTGAAAAAGACTTAATTCACATCCAACAGTCGTTTGGAGTCAAAAGATTAAATGTTAAAATTTCATCGATATGGACCATTTTGGGGAAGTTCGACAGGTCCGGAGTCATCGTTTTTCATCAGAAAATGAATTTTTCGGACTTTATCAAAAATGATTCAAAATGCCAAAGTGATCGTGCCTCATGTTGAATAACGACTTTTTAACCCCTCAGAGTGACCAAAATTGCCATTTTTACAGAGTTTTGCTTACACAAAAGCTTCAATTTTGACCAATTTCAGGCACATAAATGACTTTAAAGACACTTATTTTAGTTGAAAAAGTCATAATTCACATCCAACAGTCATTTGGAGTCAAAAGATTAAATGTTAAAATTTCAACGATATGGACCATTTTGGGGACGTTCGACAGGTCCGGAGTCATCGTTTTTCATCAGAAAATGAATTTTTCGGACTATACAAAAAATGATTCAAAATGTCAAATGGATCGTGCCTCATGTTGAATAACCACTTTTTAACCCCTCAGAGAGACCAAAATTGCCATTTTTACAGAGTTTTGCTTACACAAAAGCTTCAATTTTGACCAATTTCAGGCACGTAAATGACTTTAAACACACTTATTTTAGTTGAAAAAGACTTAATTCACATCCATCAGTGGTTTGGAGTCAAAAGATTAAATGTTAAAATTTCATCGATATGGACCATTTTGGGGACGTTCGACATCGTTTTTCATCAGAAAATGAATTTTTCGAACTGTACCAAAAATGATTCAAAATGTCAAATTGATCGTGCCTCATGTTGAATAACCACTTTTTAACCCCTCAGAGTGACCAAAATTGCCATTTTTACCGAGTTTTGCTTACACAAAAGCTTCAATTTTGACCAATTTCAGGCACATAAATGACTTTAAACACACTTATTTTAGTTGAAAAAGACTTAATTCACATCCAACAGTCGTTTGGAGTCAAAAGATTAAATGTTAAAATTTCATCAATATGGACCATTTTGGGGACATTCGACAGGTCCGAAGTCATCGTTTTTCATCAGAAAATGAATTTTTCGGACTATACCAACAATGATTCAAAATGTCAAATGGATCGTGCCTCATGTTGAATATTGACTTTTTAACCCCTCAGAGTGACCAAAATTGCCATTTTTACAGAGTTTTGCTTACTCAAAAGCTTCAATTTTGACCAATTTCAGGCACATAAAGGACTTTAAACACACTTATTTTAGTTGAGAAAGTCATAATTCACATCCAACAGTCGTTTGGAGTCAAAAGATTAAATGTTAAAATTTCATCGATATGGACCATTTTGGGGACGTTCGACAGGTCCGGAGTCATAGTTTTTCATCAGAAAATGAATTTTTCGGACTATACCAAAAATGATTCAAAATGTCAAATAGATTGTGCCTCATGTTGAATAACCACTTTTTAACCCCTCAGAGTGACCAAAATTGCCATTTTTACAGAGTTTTGCTTACACAAAAGCTTCAATTTTGACCAATTTCAGGCACATAAAGGACTTTAAACACACTTATTTTAGTTGAGAAAGTCATAATTCACATCCAACAGTCGTTTGGAGTCAAAAGATTAAATGTTAAAATTTCATCGATATGGACCATTTTGGGGACGTTCGACAGGTCCGGAGTCATCGTTTTTCATCAGAAAATGAATTCTTCGGACTATACCAAAAATGATTCAAAATGTGAAATGGATCGTGCCTCATGTTGAATAACCACTTTTTAACCCCTCAGAGTGACCAAAATTGCCATTTTTACAGAGTTTTGCTTACACAAAAGCTTCAATTTTGACCAATTTCAGGCACATAAATGACTTTAAACACACTTATTTTAGTTGAAAAAGACTTAATTCACATCCAACAGTCGTTTGGAGTCAAAAGATTAAATGTTAAAATTTCATCGATATGGACCATTTTGGGGACATTCGACAGGTCCGGAGTCATCGTTTTTCATCAGAAATTGAATTTTTTGGACTATACCAACAATGATTCAAAATGTCAAATGGATCGTGCCTCATGTTGAATAACCACTTTTTAACCCCTCAGAGAGACCAAAATTGCCATTTTTACAGAGTTTTGCTTACACAAAAGCTTCAATTTTGACCAATTTCAGGCACGTAAATGACTTTAAACACACTTATTTTAGTTGAAAAAGACTTAATTCACATCCAACAGTGGTTTGGAGTCAAAAGATTAAATGTTAAAATTTCATCGATATGGACCATTTTGGGGACGTTCGACAGGTCCGAAGTCATTGTTTTTCATCAGAAAATGAATTTTTCGAACTGTACCAAAAATGATTCAAAATGTCAAATTGATCGTGCCTCATGTTGAATAACCACTTTTTAACCCCTCAGAGTGACCAAAATTGCCATTTTTACAGAGTTTTGCTTACACAAAAGCTTCAATTTTGACCAATTTCAGGCACATAAATGACTTTAAACACACTTATTTTAGTTGAAAAAGACTTAATTCACATCCAACAGTCGTTTGGAGTCAAAAGATTAAATGTTAAAATTTCATCGATATGGACCATTTTGGGGACGTTCGACAGGTCCGGAGCCATCGTTTTTCATCAGAAAATGAATTTTTCGGACTATATCAAAAATGATTCAAAATGCCAAAGTGATCGTGCCTCATGTTGAATAACGACTTTTTAACCCCTCAGAGTGACAAAAATTGCCATTTTTACAGAGTTTTGCTTACTCAAAAGCTTCAATTTTGACCAATTTCAGGCACATAAATGACTTTAAACACACTTATTTTAGTTGAAAAAGTCCTAATTCACATCCAACAGTCGTTTGGAGTCAAAAGATTAAATGTTAAAATTTCATCGATATGGACCATTTTGGGGACGTTCGACAGGTCCGGAGTCATCGTTTTTCATCAGAAAATGAATTTTTCGGACTATACCAAAAATTATTCAAATTGTCAAATAGATTGTGCCTCATGTTGAATAACCACTTTTTAACCCCTCAGTGTGACCAAAATTGCCATTTTTACAGAGTTTTGCTTACACAAAAGCTTCAATTTTGACCAATTTCAGGCACATAAATGACTTTAAACACACTTATTTTAGTTGAAAAAGACTTAATTCACATCCAACAGTCGTTTGGAGTCAAAAGATTAAATGTTAAAATTTCATCGATATGGACCATTTTGGGGACGTTCGACAGGTCCGGAGTTATCGTTTTTCATCAGAAAATGAATTTTTCGGACTATACCAAAAATTATTCAAAATGTCAAATAGATCGTGCCTCATGTTGAATAACCACTTTTTAACCCCTCAGAGTGACCAAAATTGCCATTTTTACAGAGTTTTGCTTACTCAAAAGCTTCAATTTTGACCAATTTCAGGCACGTAAATGACTTTAAACACACTTATTTTAGTTGAAAAAGACTTAATTCACATCCAACAGAGGTTTGGAGTCAAAAGATTAAATGTTAAAATTTCATCGATATGGACCATTTTGGGGACGTTCGACAGGTCCGGAGTCATCGTTTTTCATCAGAAAATGAATTTTTCGGACTGTACCAAAAATGATTCAAAATGTCAAATGGATCGTGCCTCATGTTGAATAACCACTTGTTAACCCCTCAGAGTGACCAAAATTGCCATTTTTACAGAGTTTTGCTTACACAAAAGCTTCAATTTTGACCAATTTCAGGCACATAAATGACTTTAAACACACTTATTTTAGTTGAAAAAGACTTAATTCACATTCAACAGTCGTTTGGAGTCAAAAGATTAAATGTTAAAATTTCATCGATATGGACCATTTTGGGGACGTTCGACAGGTCCGGAGTCATCGTTTTTCATCAGAAAATGAATTTTTCGGACTGTACCAAAAATGATTCAAAATGTCAAATGGATCGTGCCTCATGTTGAATAACCACTTTTTAACCCCTCAGAGTGACCAAAATTGCCATTTTTACAGAGTTTTGCTTACACAAAAGCTTCAATTTTGACCAATTTCAGGCACATAAATGACTTTAAACACACTTATTTTAGTTGAAAAAGACTTAATTCACATCCAACAGTGGTTTGGAGTCAAAAGATTAAATGTTAAAATTTCATCGATATGGACCATTTTGGGGACGTTCGACTGGTCCGGAGTTATCGTTTTTCATCAGAAAATGAATTTTTCGGACTATACCAAAAATGATTCAAAATGTCAAATAGATCGTGCCTCATGTCGAATAACCACTTTTTAACCCCTCAGAGTGACCAAAATTGCCATTTTTACAGAGTTTTGCTTACTCAAAAGCTTCAATTTTGACCAATTTCAGGCACATAAATGACTTTAAACACACTTATTTTAGTTGAAAAAGACTTAATTCACATCCAACAGTGGTTTGGAGTCAAAAGATTAAATGTTAAAATTTCATCGATATGGACCATTTTGGGGACGTTCGACAGGTCCGGAGTCATCGTTTTTCATCAGAAAATGAATTTTTCGGACTGTACCAAAAATGATTCAAAATGTCAAATGGATCGTGCCTCATGTTGAATAACCACTTTTTAACCCCTCAGAGTGACCAAAATTGCCATTTTTACAGAGTTTTGCTTACACAAAAGCTTCAATTTTGACCAATTTCAGGCACATAAAGGACTTTAAACACACTTATTTTAGTTGAAAAAGACTTAATTCACATCCAACAGTGGTTTGGAGTCAAAAGATTAAATGTTAAAATTTCATCGATATGGACCATTTTGGGGACTTTCGACAGGTCCGGAGTTATCGTTTTTCATCAGAAAATGAATTTTTCGGACTATACCAAAAATGATTCAAAATGTCAAATAGATCGTGCCTCATGTCGAATAATCACTTTTTAACCCCTCAGAGTGACCAAAATTGCCATTTTTACAGAGTTTTGCTTACTCAAAAGCTTCAATTTTGACCAATTTCAGGCACGTAAATGACTTTAAACACACTTATTTTAGTTGAAAAAGACTTAATTCACATCCAACAGTGGTTTGGAGTCAAAAGATTAAATGTTAAAATTTCATCGATATGGACCATTTTGGGGACGTTCAACAGGTCCGGAGTCATCGTTTTTCATCAGAAAATGAATTTTTCGGACTGTACCAAAAATGATTCAAAATGTCAAATGGATCGTGCCTCATGTTGAATAACCACTTTTTAACCCCTCAGAGTGACCAAAATTGCCATTTTTACAGAGTTTTGCTTACACAAAAGCTTCAATTTTGACCAATTTCAGGCACATAAATGACTTTAAACACACTTATTTTAGTTAAAAAAGACTTAATTCACATCCAACAGTCGTTTGGAGTCAAAAGATTAAATGTTAAAATTTCATCGATATGGACCATTTTGGGGACGTTCGACAGGTCCGGAGTCATCGTTTTTCATCAGAAAATGAATTTTTCGGACTGTACCAAAAATGATTCAAAATGTCAAATGGATCGTGCCTCATGTTGAATAACCACTTTTTAACCCCTCAGAGTGACCAACAGTGCCATTTTTACAGAGTTTTGCTTACACAAAAGCTTCAATTTTGACCAATTTCAGGCACATAAATGACTTTAAACACACTTATTTTAGTTGAAAAAGACTTAATTCACATCCAACAGTCGTTTGGAGTCAAAAGATTAAATGTTAAAATTTCATCGATATGGACCATTTTGGGGACGTTCGACAGGTCCGGAGTCATCGTTTTTCATCAGAAAATGAATTTTTCGGACTATATCAAAAATGATTCAAAATGCCAAAATGATCGTGCCTCATGTTGAATAACGACTTTTTAACCCCTCAGAGTGACCAAAATTGCCATTTTTACAGAGTTTTGCTTACACAAAAGCTTCAATTTTGACCAATTTCAGGCACATAAATGACTTTAAACACACTTATTTTAGTTGAAAAAGTCATAATTCACATCCAACAGTCGTTTGGAGTCAAAAGATTAAATGTTAAAATTTCATCGATATGGACCATTTTGGGGACGTTCGACAGGTCCGGAGTCATCGTTTTTCATCAGAAAATGAATTTTTCGGACTATACCAAAAATGATTCAAAATGTCAAATAGATCGTGCCTCATGTCGAATAATCACTTTTTAACCCCTCAGAGTGACCAAAATTGCCATTTTTACAGAGTTTTGCTTACACAAAAGCTTCAATTTTGACCAATTTCAGGCACATAAAGGACTTTAAACACACTTATTTTAGTTGAAAAAGACTTAATTCACATCCAACAGTGGTTTGGAGTCAAAAGATTAAATGTTAAAATTTCATCGATATGGACCATTTTGGGGACGTTCAACAGGTCCGGAGTCATCGTTTTTCATCAGAAAATGAATTTTTCGGACTGTACCAAAAATGATTCAAAATGTCAAATGGATCGTGCCTCATGTTGAATAACCACTTTTTAACCCCTCAGAGTGACCAAAATTGCCATTTTTACAGAGTTTTGCTTACACAAAAGCTTCAATTTTGACCAATTTCAGGCACATAAATGACTTTAAACACACTTATTTTAGTTAAAAAAGACTTAATTCACATCCAACAGTCGTTTGGAGTCAAAAGATTAAATGTTAAAATTTCATCGATATGGACCATTTTGGGGACGTTCGACAGGTCCGGAGTCATCGTTTTTCATCAGAAAATGAATTTTTCGGACTGTACCAAAAATGATTCAAAATGTCAAATGGATCGTGCCTCATGTTGAATAACCACTTTTTAACCCCTCAGAGTGACCAACAGTGCCATTTTTACAGAGTTTTGCTTACACAAAAGCTTCAATTTTGACCAATTTCAGGCACATAAATGACTTTAAACACACTTATTTTAGTTGAAAAAGACTTAATTCACATCCAACAGTCGTTTGGAGTCAAAAGATTAAATGTTAAAATTTCATCGATATGGACCATTTTGGGGACGTTCGACAGGTCCGGAGTCATCGTTTTTCATCAGAAAATGAATTTTTCGGACTATATCAAAAATGATTCAAAATGCCAAAATGATCGTGCCTCATGTTGAATAACGACTTTTTAACCCCTCAGAGTGACCAAAATTGCCATTTTTACAGAGTTTTGCTTACACAAAAGCTTCAATTTTGACCAATTTCAGGCACATAAATGACTTTAAACACACTTATTTTAGTTGAAAAAGTCATAATTCACATCCAACAGTCGTTTGGAGTCAAAAGATTAAATGTTAAAATTTCATCGATATGGACCATTTTGGGGACGTTCGACAGGTCCGGAGTCATCGTTTTTCATCAGAAAATGAATTTTTCGGACTATACCAAAAATGATTCAAAATGTCAAATGGATCGTGCCTCATGTTGAATAACCACTTTTTAACCCCTTAGAGTGACCAAAATTGCCATTTTTACAGAGTTTTGCTTACACAAAAGCTTCAATTTTGACCAATTTCAGGCACATAAATGACTTTAAACACACTTATTTTAGTTGAAAAAGACTTAATTCACATCCAACAGTCGTTTGGAGTCAAAAGATTAAATGTTAAAATTTCATCGATATGGACCATTTTGGGGACGTTCGACAGGTCCGGAGTCATCGTTTTTCATCAGAAAATGAATTTTTCGGACTATATAAAAAATGATTCAAAATGCCAAAGTGATCGTGCCTCATGTTGAATAACGACTTTTTAACCCCTCAGAGTGACCAAAATTGCCATTTTTACAGAGTTTTGCTTACTCAAAAGCTTCAATTTTGACCAATTTCAGGCACATAAATGACTTTAAACACACTTATTTTAGTTGAAAAAGACTTAATTCATATCCAACAGTCGTTTGGAGTCAAAAGATTAAATGTTAAAATTTCATCGATATGGACCATTTTGGGGGCGTTCGACATGTCCGGAGTCATCGTTTTTCATCAGAAAATGAATTTTTCGGACTATACCAAAAATGATTCAAAATGTCAAATTGATCGTGCCTCATGTTGAATAACCACTTTTTAACCCCTCAGAGTGACAAAAATTCCAATTTTTACAAAGTTTTGCTTACTCAAAAGTTTACATTTTGACCAATTTCAGGCACATAAATGACTTTAAACACACTTATTTTAGTTGAAAAAGTCATAATTCACATCCAACAGTCGTTTGGAGTCAAAAGATTAAATGTTAAAATTTCATCGATATGGACCATTTTGGGGACGTTCGACAGGTCCGGAGTCATCGTTTTTCATCAGAAAATGAATTTTTCGGACTGTACCAAAAATGATTCAAAATGTCAAATGGATCGTGCCTCATGTTGAATAACCACTTTTTAACCCCTCAGAGTGACCAAAATTGCCATTTTTACAGAGTTTTGCTTACTCAAAAGCTTCAATTTTGACCAATTTCAGGCACATAAATGACTTTAAACACACTTATTTTAGTTGAAAAAGTCCTAATTCACATCCAACAGTCGTTTGGAGTCAAAAGATTAAATGTTAAAATTTCATCGATATGGACCATTTTGGGGACGTTCGACAGGTCCGGAGTCATCGTTTTTCATCAGAAAATGAATTTTTCGGACTGTACCAAAAATGATTCAAAATGTCAAATTGATCGTGCCTCATGTTGAATAACCACTTTTTAACCCCTCAGAGTGACCAAAATTGCCATTTTTACCGAGTTTTGCTTACACAAAAGCTTCAATTTTGACCAATTTCAGGCACTAAAATGACTTTAAACACACTTATTTTAGTTGAAAAAGACTTAATTCACATCCAACAGTCGTTTGGAGTCAAAAGATTAAATGTTAAAATTTCATCGATGTGGACCATTTTGGGGACGTTCGATAGGTCCGGAGTCATCGTTTTTCATCAGAAAATGAATTTTTCGGACTGTACCAAAAATGATTCAAAATGTCAAATGGATCGTGCCTCATGTTGAATAACCACTTTTTAACCCATCAGAGTGACCAAAATTGCCATTTTTACAGAGTTTTGCTTACACAAAAGCTTCAATTTTGACCAATTTCAGGCACATAAATGACTTTAAACACACTTATTTTAGTTGAAAAAGACTTAATTCACATCCAACAGTCGTTTTGAGTCAAAAGATTAAATGTTAAAATTTCATCGATATGGACCATTTTGGGGACGTTCGACAGGTCCGGAGTCATCGTTTTTCATCAGAAAATGAATTTTTCGGACTGTACCAAAAATGATTCAAAATGTCAAATTGATCGTGCCTCATGTTGAATAACCACTTTTTAACCCCTCAGAGTGACCAAAATTGCCACTTTTACCGAGTTTTGCTTACACAAAAGCTTCAATTTTGACCAATTTCAGGCACTAAAATGACTTTAAACACACTTATTTTAGTTGAAAAAGACTTAATTCACATCCAACAGTTGTTTGGAGTCAAAAGATTAAATGTTAAAATTTCATCGATATGGACCATTTTGGGGACGTTCGACAGGTCCGGAGTCATCGTTTTTCATCAGAAAATGAATTTTTCGGACTGTACCAAAAATGATTCAAAATGTCAAATGGATCGTGCCTCATGTTGAATAACCACTTTTTAACCCCTCAGAGTGACCAAAATTGCCATTTTTACAGAGTTTTGCTTACTCAAAAGCTTCAATTTTGACCAATTTCAGGCACATAAATGACTTTAAACACACTTATTTTAGTTGAAAAAGTCCTAATTCACATCCAACAGTCGTTTGGAGTCAAAAGATTAAATGTTAAAATTTCATCGATATGGACCATTTTGGGGACGTTCGACAGGTCCGGAGTCATCGTTTTTCATCAGAAAATGAATTTTTCGGACTATACCAAAAATTATTCAAATTGTCAAATAGATTGTGCCTCATGTTGAATAACCACTTTTTAACCCCTCAGTGTGACCAAAATTGCCATTTTTACAGAGTTTTGCTTACACAAAAGCTTCAATTTTGACCAATTTCAGGCACATAAATGACTTTAAACACACTTATTTTAGTTGAAAAAGACTTAATTCACATCCAACAGTCGTTTGGAGTCAAAAGATTAAATGTTAAAATTTCATCGATATGGACCATTTTGGGGACGTTCGACAGGTCCGGAGTTATCGTTTTTCATCAGAAAATGAATTTTTCGGACTGTACCAAAAATTATTCAAATTGTCAAATAGATTGTGCCTCATGTTGAATAACCACTTTTTATCCCCTCAGTGTGACCAAAATTGCCATTTTTACAGAGTTTTGCTTACACAAAAGCTTCAATTTTGACCAATTTCAGGCACATAAATGACTTTAAACACACTTATTTTAGTTGAAAAAGACTTAATTCACATTCAACAGTCGTTTGGAGTCAAAAGATTAAATGTTAAAATTTCATCGATATGGACCATTTTGGGGACGTTCGACAGGTCCGGAGTCATCGTTTTTCATCAGAAAATGAATTTTTCGGACTGTACCAAAAATGATTCAAAATGTCAAATGGATCGTGCCTCATGTTGAATAACCACTTTTTAACCCCTCAGAGTGACCAAAATTGCCATTTTTACAGAGTTTTGCTTACACAAAAGCTTCCATTTTGACCAATTTCAGGCACATAAATGACTTTAAACACACTTATTTTAGTTGAAAAAGACTTAATTCACATCCAACAGTGGTTTGGAGTCAAAAGATTAAATGTTAAAATTTCATCGATATGGACCATTTTGGGGACGTTCGACAGGTCCGGAGTTATCGTTTTTCATCAGAAAATGAATTTTTCGGACTATACCAAAAATGATTCAAAATGTCAAATAGATCGTGCCTCATGTCGAATAACCACTTTTTAACCCCTCAGAGTGACCAAAATTGCCATTTTTACAGAGTTTTGCTTACTCAAAAGCTTCAATTTTGACCAATTTCAGGCACGTAAATGACTTTAAACACACTTATTTTAGTTGGAAAAGACTTAATTCACATCCAACAGTGGTTTGGAGTCAAAAGATTAAATGTTAAAATTTCATCGATATGGACCATTTTGGGGACGTTCGATAGGTCCGGAGTCATCGTTTTTCATCAGAAAATGAATTTTTCGGACTGTACCAAAAATGATTCAAAATGTCAAATGGATCGTGCCTCATGTTGAATAACCACTTTTTAACCCCTCAGAGTGACCAAAATTGCCATTTTTACAGAGTTTTGCCTACACAAAAGCTTCAATTTTGACCAATTTCAGGCACATAAATGACTTTAAACACACTTATTTTAGTTGAAAAAGACTTAATTCACATCCAACAGTCGTTTGGAGTCAAAAGATTAAATGTTAAAATTTCATCGATATGGACCATTTTGGGGACGTTCGACAGGTCCGGAGTCATCGTTTTTCATCAGAAAAAGAATTTTTCGGACTGTACCAAAAATGATTCAAAATGTCAAATGGATCGTGCCTCATGTTGAATAACCACTTTTTAACCCCTCAGAGTGACCAAAATTGCCATTTTTACAGAGTTTTGCTTACACAAAAGCTTCAATTTTGACCAATTTCAGGCACATAAATGACTTTAAACACACTTATTTTAGTTGAAAAAGACTTAATTCACATCCAACAGTCGTTTGGAGTCAAAAGATTAAATGTTAAAATTTCATCGATATGGACCATTTTGGGGACGTTCGACAGGTCCGGAGTCATCGTTTTTCATCAGAAAATGAATTTTTCGGACTATATCAAAAATGATTCAAAATGCCAAAATGATCGTGCCTCATGTTGAATAACGACTTTTTAACCCCTCAGAGTGACCAAAATTGCCATTTTTACAGAGTTTTGCTTACACAAAAGCTTCAATTTTGACCAATTTCAGGCACATAAATGACTTTAAACACACTTATTTTAGTTGAAAAAGTCATAATTCACATCCAACAGTCGTTTGGAGTCAAAAGATTAAATGTTAAAATTTCATCGATATGGACCATTTTGGGGACGTTCGACAGGTCCGGAGTCATCGTTTTTCATCAGAAAATGAATTTTTCGGACTATACCAAAAATGATTCAAAATGTCAAATGGATCGTGCCTCATGTTGAATAACCACTTTTTAACCCCTTAGAGTGACCAAAATTGCCATTTTTACAGAGTTTTGCTTACACAAAAGCTTCAATTTTGACCAATTTCAGGCACATAAATGACTTTAAACACACTTATTTTAGTTGAAAAAGACTTAATTCACATCCAACAGTCGTTTGGAGTCAAAAGATTAAATGTTAAAATTTCATCGATATGGACCATTTTGGGGACGTTCGACAGGTCCGGAGTCATCGTTTTTCATCAGAAAATGAATTTTTCGGACTATATAAAAAATGATTCAAAATGCCAAAGTGATCGTGCCTCATGTTGAATAACGACTTTTTAACCCCTCAGAGTGACCAAAATTGCCATTTTTACAGAGTTTTGCTTACTCAAAAGCTTCAATTTTGACCGATTTCAGGCACATAAATGACTTTAAACACACTTATTTTAGTTGAAAAAGACTTAATTCATATCCAACAGTCGTTTGGAGTCAAAAGATTAAATGTTAAAATTTCATCGATATGGACCATTTTGGGGGCGTTCGACATGTCCGGAGTCATCGTTTTTCATCAGAAAATGAATTTTTCGGACTATACCAAAAATGATTCAAAATGTCAAATTGATCGTGCCTCATGTTGAATAACCACTTTTTAACCCCTTAGAGTGACCAAAATTGCCATTTTTACAGAGTTTTGCTTACACAAAAGCTTCAATTTTGACCAATTTCAGGCACATAAATGACTTTAAACACACTTATTTTAGTTGAAAAAGACTTAATTCACATCCAACAGTCGTTTGGAGTCAAAAGATTAAATGTTAAAATTTCATCGATATGGACCATTTTGGGGACGTTCGACAGGTCCGGAGTCATCGTTTTTCATCAGAAAATGAATTTTTCGGACTATATAAAAAATGATTCAAAATGCCAAAGTGATCGTGCCTCATGTTGAATAACGACTTTTTAACCCCTCAGAGTGACCAAAATTGCCATTTTTACAGAGTTTTGCTTACTCAAAAGCTTCAATTTTGACCAATTTCAGGCACATAAATGACTTTAAACACACTTATTTTAGTTGAAAAAGACTTAATTCATATCCAACAGTCGTTTGGAGTCAAAAGATTAAATGTTAAAATTTCATCGATATGGACCATTTTGGGGGCGTTCGACATGTCCGGAGTCATCGTTTTTCATCAGAAAATGAATTTTTCGGACTATACCAAAAATGATTCAAAATGTCAAATTGATCGTGCCTCATGTTGAATAACCACTTTTTAACCCCTCAGAGTGACAAAAATCCCAATTTTTACAAAGTTTTGCTTACTCAAAAGTTTACATTTTGACCAATTTCAGGCACATAAATGACTTTAAACACACTTATTTTAGTTGAAAAAGTCATAATTCACATCCAACAGTCGTTTGGAGTCAAAAGATTAAATGTTAAAATTTCATCGATATGGACCATTTTGGGGACGTTCGACAGGTCCGGAGTTATCGTTTTTCATCAGAAAATCAATTTTTCGGACTATACCAAAAATGATTCAAAATGTCAAATAGATCGTGCCTCATGTTGAATAACCACTTTTTAACCCCTCAGAGTGACCAAAATTGCCATTTTTACAGAGTTTTGCTACTCAAAAGCTTCAATTTTGACCAATTTCAGGCACGTAAATGACTTTAAACACACTTATTTTAGTTGAAAAAGACTTAATTCACATCCAACAGTGGTTTGGAGTCAAAAGATTAAATGTTAAAATTTCATCGATATGGACCATTTTGGGGACGTTCGACAGGTCCGGAGTCATCGTTTTTCATCAGAAAATGAATTTTTCGGACTGTACCAAAAATGATTCAAAATGTCAAATGGATCGTGCCTCTTGTTGAATAACCACTTTTTAACCCCTCAGAGTGACCAAAATTGCCATTTTTACAGAGTTTTGCTTACACAAAAGCTTCAATTTTGACCAATTTCAGGCACATAAATGACTTTAAACACACTTATTTTAGTTGAAAAAGACTTAATTCACATCCAACAGTCGTTTGGAGTCAAAAGATTAAATGTTAAAATTTCATCGATATGGACCATTTTGGGGAAGTTCGACAGGTCCGGAGTCATCGTTTTTCATCAGAAAATGAATTTTTCGGACTTTATCAAAAATGATTCAAAATGCCAAAGTGATCGTGCCTCATGTTGAATAACGACTTTTTAACCCCTCAGAGTGACCAAAATTGCCATTTTTACAGAGTTTTGCTTACACAAAAGCTTCAATTTTGACCAATTTCAGGCACATAAATGACTTTAAAGACACTTATTTTAGTTGAAAAAGTCATAATTCACATCCAACAGTCATTTGGAGTCAAAAGATTAAATGTTAAAATTTCAACGATATGGACCATTTTGGGGACGTTCGACAGGTCCGGAGTCATCGTTTTTCATCAGAAAATGAATTTTTCGGACTATACAAAAAATGATTCAAAATGTCAAATGGATCGTGCCTCATGTTGAATAACCACTTTTTAACCCCTCAGAGAGACCAAAATTGCCATTTTTACAGAGTTTTGCTTACACAAAAGCTTCAATTTTGACCAATTTCAGGCACGTAAATGACTTTAAACACACTTATTTTAGTTGAAAAAGACTTAATTCACATCCATCAGTGGTTTGGAGTCAAAAGATTAAATGTTAAAATTTCATCGATATGGACCATTTTGGGGACGTTCGACATCGTTTTTCATCAGAAAATGAATTTTTCGAACTGTACCAAAAATGATTCAAAATGTCAAATTGATCGTGCCTCATGTTGAATAACCACTTTTTAACCCCTCAGAGTGACCAAAATTGCCATTTTTACCGAGTTTTGCTTACACAAAAGCTTCAATTTTGACCAATTTCAGGCACATAAATGACTTTAAACACACTTATTTTAGTTGAAAAAGACTTAATTCACATCCAACAGTCGTTTGGAGTCAAAAGATTAAATGTTAAAATTTCATCAATATGGACCATTTTGGGGACATTCGACAGGTCCGAAGTCATCGTTTTTCATCAGAAAATGAATTTTTCGGACTATACCAACAATGATTCAAAATGTCAAATGGATCGTGCCTCATGTTGAATATTGACTTTTTAACCCCTCAGAGTGACCAAAATTGCCATTTTTACAGAGTTTTGCTTACTCAAAAGCTTCAATTTTGACCAATTTCAGGCACATAAAGGACTTTAAACACACTTATTTTAGTTGAGAAAGTCATAATTCACATCCAACAGTCGTTTGGAGTCAAAAGATTAAATGTTAAAATGTCATCGATATGGACCATTTTGGGGACGTTCGACAGGTCCGGAGTCATAGTTTTTCATCAGAAAATGAATTTTTCGGACTATACCAAAAATGATTCAAAATGTCAAATAGATTGTGCCTCATGTTGAATAACCACTTTTTAACCCCTCAGAGTGACCAAAATTGCCATTTTTACAGAGTTTTGCTTACACAAAAGCTTCAATTTTGACCAATTTCAGGCACATAAAGGACTTTAAACACACTTATTTTAGTTGAGAAAGTCATAATTCACATCCAACAGTCGTTTGGAGTCAAAAGATTAAATGTTAAAATTTCATCGATATGGACCATTTTGGGGACGTTCGACAGGTCCGGAGTCATCGTTTTTCATCAGAAAATGAATTCTTCGGACTATACCAAAAATGATTCAAAATGTGAAATGGATCGTGCCTCATGTTGAATAACCACTTTTTAACCCCTCAGAGTGACCAAAATTGCCATTTTTACAGAGTTTTGCTTACACAAAAGCTTCAATTTTGACCAATTTCAGGCACATAAATGACTTTAAACACACTTATTTTAGTTGAAAAAGACTTAATTCACATCCAACAGTCGTTTGGAGTCAAAAGATTAAATGTTAAAATTTCATCGATATGGACCATTTTGGGGACATTCGACAGGTCCGGAGTCATCGTTTTTCATCAGAAATTGAATTTTTTGGACTATACCAACAATGATTCAAAATGTCAAATGGATCGTGCCTCATGTTGAATAACCACTTTTTAACCCCTCAGAGAGACCAAAATTGCCATTTTTACAGAGTTTTGCTTACACAAAAGCTTCAATTTTGACCAATTTCAGGCACGTAAATGACTTTAAACACACTTATTTTAGTTGAAAAAGACTTAATTCACATCCAACAGTGGTTTGGAGTCAAAAGATTAAATGTTAAAATTTCATCGATATGGACCATTTTGGGGACGTTCGACAGGTCCGAAGTCATTGTTTTTCATCAGAAAATGAATTTTTCGAACTGTACCAAAAATGATTCAAAATGTCAAATTGATCGTGCCTCATGTTGAATAACCACTTTTTAACCCCTCAGAGTGACCAAAATTGCCATTTTTACAGAGTTTTGCTTACACAAAAGCTTCAATTTTGACCAATTTCAGGCACATAAATGACTTTAAACACACTTATTTTAGTTGAAAAAGACTTAATTCACATCCAACAGTCGTTTGGAGTCAAAAGATTAAATGTTAAAATTTCATCGATATGGACCATTTTGGGGACGTTCGACAGGTCCGGAGCCATCGTTTTTCATCAGAAAATGAATTTTTCGGACTATATCAAAAATGATTCAAAATGCCAAAGTGATCGTGCCTCATGTTGAATAACGACTTTTTAACCCCTCAGAGTGACAAAAATTGCCATTTTTACAGAGTTTTGCTTACTCAAAAGCTTCAATTTTGACCAATTTCAGGCACATAAATGACTTTAAACACACTTATTTTAGTTGAAAAAGTCCTAATTCACATCCAACAGTCGTTTGGAGTCAAAAGATTAAATGTTAAAATTTCATCGATATGGACCATTTTGGGGACGTTCGACAGGTCCGGAGTCATCGTTTTTCATCAGAAAATGAATTTTTCGGACTATACCAAAAATTATTCAAATTGTCAAATAGATTGTGCCTCATGTTGAATAACCACTTTTTAACCCCTCAGTGTGACCAAAATTGCCATTTTTACAGAGTTTTGCTTACACAAAAGCTTCAATTTTGACCAATTTCAGGCACATAAATGACTTTAAACACACTTATTTTAGTTGAAAAAGACTTAATTCACATCCAACAGTCGTTTGGAGTCAAAAGATTAAATGTTAAAATTTCATCGATATGGACCATTTTGGGGACGTTCGACAGGTCCGGAGTTATCGTTTTTCATCAGAAAATGAATTTTTCGGACTATACCAAAAATTATTCAAAATGTCAAATAGATCGTGCCTCATGTTGAATAACCACTTTTTAACCCCTCAGAGTGACCAAAATTGCCATTTTTACAGAGTTTTGCTTACTCAAAAGCTTCAATTTTGACCAATTTCAGGCACGTAAATGACTTTAAACACACTTATTTTAGTTGAAAAAGACTTAATTCACATCCAACAGAGGTTTGGAGTCAAAAGATTAAATGTTAAAATTTCATCGATATGGACCATTTTGGGGACGTTCGACAGGTCCGGAGTCATCGTTTTTCATCAGAAAATGAATTTTTCGGACTGTACCAAAAATGATTCAAAATGCCAAATGGATCGTGCCTCATGTTGAATAACCACTTGTTAACCCCTCAGAGTGACCAA
This sequence comes from Lissotriton vulgaris, assembly GCF_964263255.1. Lineage (NCBI taxonomy): Eukaryota > Metazoa > Chordata > Amphibia > Caudata > Salamandridae > Lissotriton > Lissotriton vulgaris. The sequence goes on along the minus strand of NW_028240631.1, from coordinate 121,199 downwards.
AATTGCCATTTTTACAGAGTTTTGCTTACACAAAAGCTTCAATTTTGACCAATTTCAGGCACATAAATGACTTTAAACACACTTATTTTAGTTGAAAAAGACTTAATTCACATTCAACAGTCGTTTGGAGTCAAAAGATTAAATGTTAAAATTTCATCGATATGGACCATTTTGGGGACGTTCGACAGGTCCGGAGTCATCGTTTTTCATCAGAAAATGAATTTTTCGGACTGTACCAAAAATGATTCAAAATGTCAAATGGATCGTGCCTCATGTTGAATAACCACTTTTTAACCCCTCAGAGTGACCAAAATTGCCATTTTTACAGAGTTTTGCTTACACAAAAGCTTCAATTTTGACCAATTTCAGGCACATAAATGACTTTAAACACACTTATTTTAGTTGAAAAAGACTTAATTCACATCCAACAGTGGTTTGGAGTCAAAAGATTAAATGTTAAAATTTCATCGATATGGACCATTTTGGGGACGTTCGACTGGTCCGGAGTTATCGTTTTTCATCAGAAAATGAATTTTTCGGACTATACCAAAAATGATTCAAAATGTCAAATAGATCGTGCCTCATGTCGAATAACCACTTTTTAACCCCTCAGAGTGACCAAAATTGCCATTTTTACAGAGTTTTGCTTACTCAAAAGCTTCAATTTTGACCAATTTCAGGCACATAAATGACTTTAAACACACTTATTTTAGTTGAAAAAGACTTAATTCACATCCAACAGTGGTTTGGAGTCAAAAGATTAAATGTTAAAATTTCATCGATATGGACCATTTTGGGGACGTTCGACAGGTCCGGAGTCATCGTTTTTCATCAGAAAATGAATTTTTCGGACTGTACCAAAAATGATTCAAAATGTCAAATGGATCGTGCCTCATGTTGAATAACCACTTTTTAACCCCTCAGAGTGACCAAAATTGCCATTTTTACAGAGTTTTGCTTACACAAAAGCTTCAATTTTGACCAATTTCAGGCACATAAAGGACTTTAAACACACTTATTTTAGTTGAAAAAGACTTAATTCACATCCAACAGTGGTTTGGAGTCAAAAGATTAAATGTTAAAATTTCATCGATATGGACCATTTTGGGGACTTTCGACAGGTCCGGAGTTATCGTTTTTCATCAGAAAATGAATTTTTCGGACTATACCAAAAATGATTCAAAATGTCAAATAGATCGTGCCTCATGTCGAATAATCACTTTTTAACCCCTCAGAGTGACCAAAATTGCCATTTTTACAGAGTTTTGCTTACTCAAAAGCTTCAATTTTGACCAATTTCAGGCACGTAAATGACTTTAAACACACTTATTTTAGTTGAAAAAGACTTAATTCACATCCAACAGTGGTTTGGAGTCAAAAGATTAAATGTTAAAATTTCATCGATATGGACCATTTTGGGGACGTTCAACAGGTCCGGAGTCATCGTTTTTCATCAGAAAATGAATTTTTCGGACTGTACCAAAAATGATTCAAAATGTCAAATGGATCGTGCCTCATGTTGAATAACCACTTTTTAACCCCTCAGAGTGACCAAAATTGCCATTTTTACAGAGTTTTGCTTACACAAAAGCTTCAATTTTGACCAATTTCAGGCACATAAATGACTTTAAACACACTTATTTTAGTTAAAAAAGACTTAATTCACATCCAACAGTCGTTTGGAGTCAAAAGATTAAATGTTAAAATTTCATCGATATGGACCATTTTGGGGACGTTCGACAGGTCCGGAGTCATCGTTTTTCATCAGAAAATGAATTTTTCGGACTGTACCAAAAATGATTCAAAATGTCAAATGGATCGTGCCTCATGTTGAATAACCACTTTTTAACCCCTCAGAGTGACCAACAGTGCCATTTTTACAGAGTTTTGCTTACACAAAAGCTTCAATTTTGACCAATTTCAGGCACATAAATGACTTTAAACACACTTATTTTAGTTGAAAAAGACTTAATTCACATCCAACAGTCGTTTGGAGTCAAAAGATTAAATGTTAAAATTTCATCGATATGGACCATTTTGGGGACGTTCGACAGGTCCGGAGTCATCGTTTTTCATCAGAAAATGAATTTTTCGGACTATATCAAAAATGATTCAAAATGCCAAAATGATCGTGCCTCATGTTGAATAACGACTTTTTAACCCCTCAGAGTGACCAAAATTGCCATTTTTACAGAGTTTTGCTTACACAAAAGCTTCAATTTTGACCAATTTCAGGCACATAAATGACTTTAAACACACTTATTTTAGTTGAAAAAGTCATAATTCACATCCAACAGTCGTTTGGAGTCAAAAGATTAAATGTTAAAATTTCATCGATATGGACCATTTTGGGGACGTTCGACAGGTCCGGAGTCATCGTTTTTCATCAGAAAATGAATTTTTCGGACTATACCAAAAATGATTCAAAATGTCAAATAGATCGTGCCTCATGTCGAATAATCACTTTTTAACCCCTCAGAGTGACCAAAATTGCCATTTTTACAGAGTTTTGCTTACACAAAAGCTTCAATTTTGACCAATTTCAGGCACATAAAGGACTTTAAACACACTTATTTTAGTTGAAAAAGACTTAATTCACATCCAACAGTGGTTTGGAGTCAAAAGATTAAATGTTAAAATTTCATCGATATGGACCATTTTGGGGACGTTCAACAGGTCCGGAGTCATCGTTTTTCATCAGAAAATGAATTTTTCGGACTGTACCAAAAATGATTCAAAATGTCAAATGGATCGTGCCTCATGTTGAATAACCACTTTTTAACCCCTCAGAGTGACCAAAATTGCCATTTTTACAGAGTTTTGCTTACACAAAAGCTTCAATTTTGACCAATTTCAGGCACATAAATGACTTTAAACACACTTATTTTAGTTAAAAAAGACTTAATTCACATCCAACAGTCGTTTGGAGTCAAAAGATTAAATGTTAAAATTTCATCGATATGGACCATTTTGGGGACGTTCGACAGGTCCGGAGTCATCGTTTTTCATCAGAAAATGAATTTTTCGGACTGTACCAAAAATGATTCAAAATGTCAAATGGATCGTGCCTCATGTTGAATAACCACTTTTTAACCCCTCAGAGTGACCAACAGTGCCATTTTTACAGAGTTTTGCTTACACAAAAGCTTCAATTTTGACCAATTTCAGGCACATAAATGACTTTAAACACACTTATTTTAGTTGAAAAAGACTTAATTCACATCCAACAGTCGTTTGGAGTCAAAAGATTAAATGTTAAAATTTCATCGATATGGACCATTTTGGGGACGTTCGACAGGTCCGGAGTCATCGTTTTTCATCAGAAAATGAATTTTTCGGACTATATCAAAAATGATTCAAAATGCCAAAATGATCGTGCCTCATGTTGAATAACGACTTTTTAACCCCTCAGAGTGACCAAAATTGCCATTTTTACAGAGTTTTGCTTACACAAAAGCTTCAATTTTGACCAATTTCAGGCACATAAATGACTTTAAACACACTTATTTTAGTTGAAAAAGTCATAATTCACATCCAACAGTCGTTTGGAGTCAAAAGATTAAATGTTAAAATTTCATCGATATGGACCATTTTGGGGACGTTCGACAGGTCCGGAGTCATCGTTTTTCATCAGAAAATGAATTTTTCGGACTATACCAAAAATGATTCAAAATGTCAAATGGATCGTGCCTCATGTTGAATAACCACTTTTTAACCCCTTAGAGTGACCAAAATTGCCATTTTTACAGAGTTTTGCTTACACAAAAGCTTCAATTTTGACCAATTTCAGGCACATAAATGACTTTAAACACACTTATTTTAGTTGAAAAAGACTTAATTCACATCCAACAGTCGTTTGGAGTCAAAAGATTAAATGTTAAAATTTCATCGATATGGACCATTTTGGGGACGTTCGACAGGTCCGGAGTCATCGTTTTTCATCAGAAAATGAATTTTTCGGACTATATAAAAAATGATTCAAAATGCCAAAGTGATCGTGCCTCATGTTGAATAACGACTTTTTAACCCCTCAGAGTGACCAAAATTGCCATTTTTACAGAGTTTTGCTTACTCAAAAGCTTCAATTTTGACCAATTTCAGGCACATAAATGACTTTAAACACACTTATTTTAGTTGAAAAAGACTTAATTCATATCCAACAGTCGTTTGGAGTCAAAAGATTAAATGTTAAAATTTCATCGATATGGACCATTTTGGGGGCGTTCGACATGTCCGGAGTCATCGTTTTTCATCAGAAAATGAATTTTTCGGACTATACCAAAAATGATTCAAAATGTCAAATTGATCGTGCCTCATGTTGAATAACCACTTTTTAACCCCTCAGAGTGACAAAAATTCCAATTTTTACAAAGTTTTGCTTACTCAAAAGTTTACATTTTGACCAATTTCAGGCACATAAATGACTTTAAACACACTTATTTTAGTTGAAAAAGTCATAATTCACATCCAACAGTCGTTTGGAGTCAAAAGATTAAATGTTAAAATTTCATCGATATGGACCATTTTGGGGACGTTCGACAGGTCCGGAGTCATCGTTTTTCATCAGAAAATGAATTTTTCGGACTGTACCAAAAATGATTCAAAATGTCAAATGGATCGTGCCTCATGTTGAATAACCACTTTTTAACCCCTCAGAGTGACCAAAATTGCCATTTTTACAGAGTTTTGCTTACTCAAAAGCTTCAATTTTGACCAATTTCAGGCACATAAATGACTTTAAACACACTTATTTTAGTTGAAAAAGTCCTAATTCACATCCAACAGTCGTTTGGAGTCAAAAGATTAAATGTTAAAATTTCATCGATATGGACCATTTTGGGGACGTTCGACAGGTCCGGAGTCATCGTTTTTCATCAGAAAATGAATTTTTCGGACTGTACCAAAAATGATTCAAAATGTCAAATTGATCGTGCCTCATGTTGAATAACCACTTTTTAACCCCTCAGAGTGACCAAAATTGCCATTTTTACCGAGTTTTGCTTACACAAAAGCTTCAATTTTGACCAATTTCAGGCACTAAAATGACTTTAAACACACTTATTTTAGTTGAAAAAGACTTAATTCACATCCAACAGTCGTTTGGAGTCAAAAGATTAAATGTTAAAATTTCATCGATGTGGACCATTTTGGGGACGTTCGATAGGTCCGGAGTCATCGTTTTTCATCAGAAAATGAATTTTCGGACTGTACCAAAATGATTCAAAATGTCAAATGGATCGTGCCTCATGTTGAATAACCACTTTTAACCCATCAGAGTGACCAAAATTGCCATTTTTACAGAGTTTTGCTTACACAAAAGCTTCAATTTTGACCAATTTCAGGCACATAAATGACTTTAAACACACTTATTTTAGTTGAAAAAGACTTAATTCACATCCAACAGTCGTTTTGAGTCAAAAGATTAAATGTTAAAATTTCATCGATATGGACCATTTTGGGGACGTTCGACAGGTCCGGAGTCATCGTTTTTCATCAGAAAATGAATTTTTCGGACTGTACCAAAAATGATTCAAAATGTCAAATTGATCGTGCCTCATGTTGAATAACCACTTTTTAACCCCTCAGAGTGACCAAAATTGCCACTTTTACCGAGTTTTGCTTACACAAAAGCTTCAATTTTGACCAATTTCAGGCACTAAAATGACTTTAAACACACTTATTTTAGTTGAAAAAAGACTTAATTCACATCCAACAGTCGTTTGGAGTCAAAAGATTAAATGTTAAAATTTCATCGATATGGACCATTTTGGGACGTTCGACAGGTCCGGAGTCATCGTTTTTCATCAGAAAATGAATTTTTCGGACTGTACCAAAAATGATTCAAAATGTCAAATGGATCGTGCCTCATGTTGAATAACCACTTTTTAACCCCTCAGAGTGACCAAAATTGCCATTTTTACAGAGTTTTGCTTACTCAAAAGCTTCAATTTTGACCAATTTCAGGCACATAAATGACTTTAAACACACTTATTTTAGTTGAAAAAGTCCTAATTCACATCCAACAGTCGTTTGGAGTCAAAAGATAAATGTTAAAATTTCATCGATATGGACCATTTTGGGGACGTTCGACAGGTCCGGAGTCATCGTTTTTCATCAGAAAATGAATTTTTCGGACTATACCAAAATTATTCAAATTGTCAATAGATTGTGCCTCATGTTGAATAACCACTTTTTAACCCCTCAGTGTGACCAAAATTGCCATTTTTACAGAGTTTTGCTTACACAAAAGCTTCAATTTTGACCAATTTCAGGCACATAAATGACTTTAAACACACTTATTTTAGTTGAAAAAGACTTAATTCACATCCAACAGTCGTTTGGAGTCAAAAGATTAAATGTTAAAATTTCATCGATATGGACCATTTTGGGGACGTTCGACAGGTCCGGAGTTATCGTTTTTCATCAGAAAATGAATTTTTCGGACTGTACCAAAAATTATTCAAATTGTCAAATAGATTGTGCCTCATGTTGAATAACCACTTTTTATCCCCTCAGTGTGACCAAAATTGCCATTTTTACAGAGTTTTGCTTACACAAAAGCTTCAATTTTGACCAATTTCAGGCACATAAATGACTTTAAACACACTTATTTTAGTTGAAAAAGACTTAATTGCACATTCAACAGTCGTTTGGAGTCAAAAGATTAAATGTTAAAATTTCATCGATATGGACCATTTTGGGGACGTTCGACAGGTCCGGAGTCATCGTTTTTCATCAGAAAATGAATTTTTCGGACTGTACCAAAAATGATTCAAAATGTCAAATGGATCGTGCCTCATGTTGAATAACCACTTTTTAACCCCTCAGAGTGACCAAAATTGCCATTTTACAGAGTTTTGCTTACACAAAAGCTTCCATTTTGACCAATTTCAGGCACATAAATGACTTTAAACACACTTATTTTAGTTGAAAAAGACTTAATTCACATCCAACAGTGGTTTGGAGTCAAAAGATTAAATGTTAAAATTTCATCGATATGGACCATTTTGGGGACGTTCGACAGGTCCGGAGTTATCGTTTTTCATCAGAAAATGAATTTTTCGGACTATACCAAAAATGATTCAAAATGTCAAATAGATCGTGCCTCATGTCGAATAACCACTTTTTAACCCCTCAGAGTGACCAAAATTGCCATTTTTACAGAGTTTTGCTTACTCAAAAGCTTCAATTTTGACCAATTTCAGGCACGTAAATGACTTTAAACACACTTATTTTAGTTGGAAAAGACTTAATTCACATCCAACAGTGGTTTGGAGTCAAAAGATTAAATGTTAAATTTCATCGATATGGACCATTTTGGGGACGTTCGATAGGTCCGGAGTCATCGTTTTTCATCAGAAAATGAATTTTTCGGACTGTACCAAAAATGATTCAAAATGTCAAATGGATCGTGCCTCATGTTGAATAACCACTTTTTAACCCCTCAGAGTGACCAAAATTGCCATTTTTACAGAGTTTTGCCTACACAAAAGCTTCAATTTTGACCAATTTCAGGCACATAAATGACTTTAAACACACTTATTACTTATTTTAGTTGAAAAAGACTTAATTCACATCCAACAGTCGTTTGGAGTCAAAAGATTAAATGTTAAAATTTCATCGATATGGACCATTTTGGGGACGTTCGACAGGTCCGGAGTCATCGTTTTTCATCAGAAAAAGAATTTTTCGGACTGTACCAAAAATGATTCAAAATGTCAAATGGATCGTGCCTCATGTTGAATAACCACTTTTTAACCCCTCAGAGTGACCAAAATTGCCATTTTTACAGAGTTTTGCTTACACAAAAGCTTCAATTTTGACCAATTTCAGGCACATAAATGACTTTAAACACACTTATTTTAGTTGAAAAAGACTTAATTCACATCCAACAGTCGTTTGGAGTCAAAAGATTAAATGTTAAAATTTCATCGATATGGACCATTTTGGGGACGTTCGACAGGTCCGGAGTCATCGTTTTTCATCAGAAAATGAATTTTTCGGACTATATCAAAAATGATTCAAAATGCCAAAATGATCGTGCCTCATGTTGAATAACGACTTTTTAACCCCTCAGAGTGACCAAAATTGCCATTTTTACAGAGTTTTGCTTACACAAAAGCTTCAATTTTGACCAATTTCAGGCACATAAATGACTTTAAACACACTTATTTTAGTTGAAAAAGTCATAATTCACATCCAACAGTCGTTTGGAGTCAAAAGATTAAATGTTAAAATTTCATCGATATGGACCATTTTGGGGACGTTCGACAGGTCCGGAGTCATCGTTTTTCATCAGAAAATGAATTTTTCGGACTATACCAAAAATGATTCAAAATGTCAAATGGATCGTGCCTCATGTTGAATAACCACTTTTTAACCCCTTAGAGTGACCAAAATTGCCATTTTTACAGAGTTTTGCTTACACAAAAGCTTCAATTTTGACCAATTTCAGGCACATAAATGACTTTAAACACACTTATTTTAGTTGAAAAAGACTTAATTCACATCCAACAGTCGTTTGGAGTCAAAAGATTAAATGTTAAAATTTCATCGATATGGACCATTTTGGGGACGTTCGACAGGTCCGGAGTCATCGTTTTTCATCAGAAAATGAATTTTTCGGACTATATAAAAAATGATTCAAAATGCCAAAGTGATCGTGCCTCATGTTGAATAACGACTTTTTAACCCCTCAGAGTGACCAAAATTGCCATTTTTACAGAGTTTTGCTTACTCAAAAGCTTCAATTTTGACCGATTTCAGGCACATAAATGACTTTAAACACACTTATTTTAGTTGAAAAAGACTTAATTCATATCCAACAGTCGTTTGGAGTCAAAAGATTAAATGTTAAAATTTCATCGATATGGACCATTTTGGGGGCGTTCGACATGTCCGGAGTCATCGTTTTTCATCAGAAAATGAATTTTTCGGACTATACCAAAAATGATTCAAAATGTCAAATTGATCGTGCCTCATGTTGAATAACCACTTTTTAACCCCTCAGAGTGACAAAAATTCCAATTTTTACAAAGTTTTGCTTACTCAAAAGTTTACATTTTGACCAATTTCAGGCACATAAATGACTTTAAACACACTTATTTTAGTTGAAAAAGTCATAATTCACATCCAACAGTCGTTTGGAGTCAAAAGATTAAATGTTAAAATTTCATCGATATGGACCATTTTGGGGACGTTCGACAGGTCCGGAGTTATCGTTTTTCATCAGAAAATCAATTTTTCGGACTATACCAAAAATGATTCAAAATGTCAAATAGATCGTGCCTCATGTTGAATAACCACTTTTTAACCCCTCAGAGTGACCAAAATTGCCATTTTTACAGAGTTTTGCTACTCAAAAGCTTCAATTTTGACCAATTTCAGGCACGTAAATGACTTTAAACACACTTATTTTAGTTGAAAAAGACTTAATTCACATCCAACAGTGGTTTGGAGTCAAAAGATTAAATGTTAAAATTTCATCGATATGGACCATTTTGGGGACGTTCGACAGGTCCGGAGTCATCGTTTTTCATCAGAAAATGAATTTTTCGGACTGTACCAAAAATGATTCAAAATGTCAAATGGATCGTGCCTCTTGTTGAATAACCACTTTTTAACCCCTCAGAGTGACCAAAATTGCCATTTTTACAGAGTTTTGCTTACACAAAAGCTTCAATTTTGACCAATTTCAGGCACATAAATGACTTTAAACACACTTATTTTAGTTGAAAAAGACTTAATTCACATCCAACAGTCGTTTGGAGTCAAAAGATTAAATGTTAAAATTTCATCGATATGGACCATTTTGGGGACGTTCGACAGGTCCGGAGTCATCGTTTTTCATCAGAAAATGAATTTTTCGGACTATACCAAAAATGATTCAAAATGTCAAATAGATCGTGCCTCATGTCGAATAATCACTTTTTAACCCCTCAGAGTGACCAAAATTGCCATTTTTACAGAGTTTTGCTTACACAAAAGCTTCAATTTTGACCAATTTCAGGCACATAAAGGACTTTAAACACACTTATTTTAGTTGAAAAAGACTTAATTCACATCCAACAGTGGTTTGGAGTCAAAAGATTAAATGTTAAAATTTCATCGATATGGACCATTTTGGGGACGTTCAACAGGTCCGGAGTCATCGTTTTTCATCAGAAAATGAATTTTTCGGACTGTACCAAAAATGATTCAAAATGTCAAATGGATCGTGCCTCATGTTGAATAACCACTTTTTAACCCCTCAGAGTGACCAAAATTGCCATTTTTACAGAGTTTTGCTTACACAAAAGCTTCAATTTTGACCAATTTCAGGCACATAAATGACTTTAAACACACTTATTTTAGTTAAAAAAGACTTAATTCACATCCAACAGTCGTTTGGAGTCAAAAGATTAAATGTTAAAATTTCATCGATATGGACCATTTTGGGGACGTTCGACAGGTCCGGAGTCATCGTTTTTCATCAGAAAATGAATTTTTCGGACTGTACCAAAAATGATTCAAAATGTCAAATGGATCGTGCCTCATGTTGAATAACCACTTTTTAACCCCTCAGAGTGACCAACAGTGCCATTTTTACAGAGTTTTGCTTACACAAAAGCTTCAATTTTGACCAATTTCAGGCACATAAATGACTTTAAACACACTTATTTTAGTTGAAAAAGACTTAATTCACATCCAACAGTCGTTTGGAGTCAAAAGATTAAATGTTAAAATTTCATCGATATGGACCATTTTGGGGACGTTCGACAGGTCCGGAGTCATCGTTTTTCATCAGAAAATGAATTTTTCGGACTATATCAAAAATGATTCAAAATGCCAAAATGATCGTGCCTCATGTTGAATAACGACTTTTTAACCCCTCAGAGTGACCAAAATTGCCATTTTTACAGAGTTTTGCTTACACAAAAGCTTCAATTTTGACCAATTTCAGGCACATAAATGACTTTAAACACACTTATTTTAGTTGAAAAAGTCATAATTCACATCCAACAGTCGTTTGGAGTCAAAAGATTAAATGTTAAAATTTCATCGATATGGACCATTTTGGGGACGTTCGACAGGTCCGGAGTCATCGTTTTTCATCAGAAAATGAATTTTTCGGACTATACCAAAAATGATTCAAAATGTCAAATGGATCGTGCCTCATGTTGAATAACCACTTTTTAACCCCTTAGAGTGACCAAAATTGCCATTTTTACAGAGTTTTGCTTACACAAAAGCTTCAATTTTGACCAATTTCAGGCACATAAATGACTTTAAACACACTTATTTTAGTTGAAAAAGACTTAATTCACATCCAACAGTCGTTTGGAGTCAAAAGATTAAATGTTAAAATTTCATCGATATGGACCATTTTGGGGACGTTCGACAGGTCCGGAGTCATCGTTTTTCATCAGAAAATGAATTTTTCGGACTATATAAAAAATGATTCAAAATGCCAAAGTGATCGTGCCTCATGTTGAATAACGACTTTTTAACCCCTCAGAGTGACCAAAATTGCCATTTTTACAGAGTTTTGCTTACTCAAAAGCTTCAATTTTGACCAATTTCAGGCACATAAATGACTTTAAACACACTTATTTTAGTTGAAAAAGACTTAATTCATATCCAACAGTCGTTTGGAGTCAAAAGATTAAATGTTAAAATTTCATCGATATGGACCATTTTGGGGGCGTTCGACATGTCCGGAGTCATCGTTTTTCATCAGAAAATGAATTTTTCGGACTATACCAAAAATGATTCAAAATGTCAAATTGATCGTGCCTCATGTTGAATAACCACTTTTTAACCCCTCAGAGTGACAAAAATTCCAATTTTTACAAAGTTTTGCTTACTCAAAAGTTTACATTTTGACCAATTTCAGGCACATAAATGACTTTAAACACACTTATTTTAGTTGAAAAAGTCATAATTCACATCCAACAGTCGTTTGGAGTCAAAAGATTAAATGTTAAAATTTCATCGATATGGACCATTTTGGGGACGTTCGACAGGTCCGGAGTCATCGTTTTTCATCAGAAAATGAATTTTTCGGACTGTACCAAAAATGATTCAAAATGTCAAATGGATCGTGCCTCATGTTGAATAACCACTTTTTAACCCCTCAGAGTGACCAAAATTGCCATTTTTACAGAGTTTTGCTTACTCAAAAGCTTCAATTTTGACCAATTTCAGGCACATAAATGACTTTAAACACACTTATTTTAGTTGAAAAAGTCCTAATTCACATCCAACAGTCGTTTGGAGTCAAAAGATTAAATGTTAAAATTTCATCGATATGGACCATTTTGGGGACGTTCGACAGGTCCGGAGTCATCGTTTTTCATCAGAAAATGAATTTTTCGGACTGTACCAAAAATGATTCAAAATGTCAAATTGATCGTGCCTCATGTTGAATAACCACTTTTTAACCCCTCAGAGTGACCAAAATTGCCATTTTTACCGAGTTTTGCTTACACAAAAGCTTCAATTTTGACCAATTTCAGGCACTAAAATGACTTTAAACACACTTATTTTAGTTGAAAAAGACTTAATTCACATCCAACAGTCGTTTGGAGTCAAAAGATTAAATGTTAAAATTTCATCGATGTGGACCATTTTGGGGACGTTCGATAGGTCCGGAGTCATCGTTTTTCATCAGAAAATGAATTTTTCGGACTGTACCAAAAATGATTCAAAATGTCAAATGGATCGTGCCTCATGTTGAATAACCACTTTTTAACCCATAAGAGTGACCAAAATTGCCATTTTTACAGAGTTTTGCTTACACAAAAGCTTCAATTTTGACCAATTTCAGGCACATAAATGACTTTAAACACACTTATTTTAGTTGAAAAAGACTTAATTCACATCCAACAGTCGTTTTGAGTCAAAAGATTAAATGTTAAAATTTCATCGATATGGACCATTTTGGGGACGTTCGACAGGTCCGGAGTCATCGTTTTTCATCAGAAAATGAATTTTTCGGACTGTACCAAAAATGATTCAAAATGTCAAATTGATCGTGCCTCATGTTGAATAACCACTTTTTAACCCCTCAGAGTGACCAAAATTGCCACTTTTACCGAGTTTTGCTTACACAAAAGCTTCAATTTTGACCAATTTCAGGCACTAAAATGACTTTAAACACACTTATTTTAGTTGAAAAAGACTTAATTCACATCCAACAGTCGTTTGGAGTCAAAAGATTAAATGTTAAAATTTCATCGATATGGACCATTTTGGGGACGTTCGACAGGTCCGGAGTCATCGTTTTTCATCAGAAAATGAATTTTTCGGACTGTACCAAAAATGATTCAAAATGTCAAATGGATCGTGCCTCATGTTGAATAACCACTTTTTAACCCCTCAGAGTGACCAAAATTGCCATTTTTACAGAGTTTTGCTTACTCAAAAGCTTCAATTTTGACCAATTTCAGGCACATAAATGACTTTAAACACACTTATTTTAGTTGAAAAAGTCCTAATTCACATCCAACAGTCGTTTGGAGTCAAAAGATTAAATGTTAAAATTTCATCGATATGGACCATTTTGGGGACGTTCGACAGGTCCGGAGTCATCGTTTTTCATCAGAAAATGAATTTTTCGGACTATACCAAAAATTATTCAAATTGTCAAATAGATTGTGCCTCATGTTGAATAACCACTTTTTAACCCCTCAGTGTGACCAAAATTGCCATTTTTACAGAGTTTTGCTTACACAAAAGCTTCAATTTTGACCAATTTCAGGCACATAAATGACTTTAAACACACTTATTTTAGTTGAAAAAGACTTAATTCACATCCAACAGTCGTTTGGAGTCAAAAGATTAAATGTTAAAATTTCATCGATATGGACCATTTTGGGGACGTTCGACAGGTCCGGAGTTATCGTTTTTCATCAGAAAATGAATTTTTCGGACTGTACCAAAAATTATTCAAATTGTCAAATAGATTGTGCCTCATGTTGAATAACCACTTTTTATCCCCTCAGTGTGACCAAAATTGCCATTTTTACAGAGTTTTGCTTACACAAAAGCTTCAATTTTGACCAATTTCAGGCACATAAATGACTTTAAACACACTTATTTTAGTTGAAAAAGACTTAATTCACATTCAACAGTCGTTTGGAGTCAAAAGATTAAATGTTAAAATTTCATCGATATGGACCATTTTGGGGACGTTCGACAGGTCCGGAGTCATCGTTTTTCATCAGAAAATGAATTTTTCGGACTGTACCAAAAATGATTCAAAATGTCAAATGGATCGTGCCTCATGTTGAATAACCACTTTTTAACCCCTCAGAGTGACCAAAATTGCCATTTTTACAGAGTTTTGCTTACACAAAAGCTTCCATTTTGACCAATTTCAGGCACATAAATGACTTTAAACACACTTATTTTAGTTGAAAAAGACTTAATTCACATCCAACAGTGGTTTGGAGTCAAAAGATTAAATGTTAAAATTTCATCGATATGGACCATTTTGGGGACGTTCGACAGGTCCGGAGTTATCGTTTTTCATCAGAAAATGAATTTTTCGGACTATACCAAAAATGATTCAAAATGTCAAATAGATCGTGCCTCATGTCGAATAACCACTTTTTAACCCCTCAGAGTGACCAAAATTGCCATTTTTACAGAGTTTTGCTTACTCAAAAGCTTCAATTTTGACCAATTTCAGGCACGTAAATGACTTTAAACACACTTATTTTAGTTGGAAAAGACTTAATTCACATCCAACAGTGGTTTGGAGTCAAAAGATTAAATGTTAAAATTTCATCGATATGGACCATTTTGGGGACGTTCGATAGGTCCGGAGTCATCGTTTTTCATCAGAAAATGAATTTTTCGGACTGTACCAAAAATGATTCAAAATGTCAAATGGATCGTGCCTCATGTTGAATAACCACTTTTTAACCCCTCAGAGTGACCAAAATTGCCATTTTTACAGAGTTTTGCCTACACAAAAGCTTCAATTTTGACCAATTTCAGGCACATAAATGACTTTAAACACACTTATTTTAGTTGAAAAAGACTTAATTCACATCCAACAGTCGTTTGGAGTCAAAAGATTAAATGTTAAAATTTCATCGATATGGACCATTTTGGGGACGTTCGACAGGTCCGGAGTCATCGTTTTTCATCAGAAAAAGAATTTTTCGGACTGTACCAAAAATGATTCAAAATGTCAAATGGATCGTGCCTCATGTTGAATAACCACTTTTTAACCCCTCAGAGTGACCAAAATTGCCATTTTTACAGAGTTTTGCTTACACAAAAGCTTCAATTTTGACCAATTTCAGGCACATAAATGACTTTAAACACACTTATTTTAGTTGAAAAAGACTTAATTCACATCCAACAGTCGTTTGGAGTCAAAAGATTAAATGTTAAAATTTCATCGATATGGACCATTTTGGGGACGTTCGACAGGTCCGGAGTCATCGTTTTTCATCAGAAAATGAATTTTTCGGACTATATCAAAAATGATTCAAAATGCCAAAATGATCGTGCCTCATGTTGAATAACGACTTTTTAACCCCTCAGAGTGACCAAAATTGCCATTTTTACAGAGTTTTGCTTACACAAAAGCTTCAATTTTGACCAATTTCAGGCACATAAATGACTTTAAACACACTTATTTTAGTTGAAAAAGTCATAATTCACATCCAACAGTCGTTTGGAGTCAAAAGATTAAATGTTAAAATTTCATCGATATGGACCATTTTGGGGACGTTCGACAGGTCCGGAGTCATCGTTTTTCATCAGAAAATGAATTTTTCGGACTATACCAAAAATGATTCAAAATGTCAAATGGATCGTGCCTCATGTTGAATAACCACTTTTTAACCCCTTAGAGTGACCAAAATTGCCATTTTTACAGAGTTTTGCTTACACAAAAGCTTCAATTTTGACCAATTTCAGGCACATAAATGACTTTAAACACACTTATTTTAGTTGAAAAAGACTTAATTCACATCCAACAGTCGTTTGGAGTCAAAAGATTAAATGTTAAAATTTCATCGATATGGACCATTTTGGGGACGTTCGACAGGTCCGGAGTCATCGTTTTTCATCAGAAAATGAATTTTTCGGACTATATAAAAAATGATTCAAAATGCCAAAGTGATCGTGCCTCATGTTGAATAACGACTTTTTAACCCCTCAGAGTGACCAAAATTGCCATTTTTACAGAGTTTTGCTTACTCAAAAGCTTCAATTTTGACCGATTTCAGGCACATAAATGACTTTAAACACACTTATTTTAGTTGAAAAAGACTTAATTCATATCCAACAGTCGTTTGGAGTCAAAAGATTAAATGTTAAAATTTCATCGATATGGACCATTTTGGGGGCGTTCGACATGTCCGGAGTCATCGTTTTTCATCAGAAAATGAATTTTTCGGACTATACCAAAAATGATTCAAAATGTCAAATTGATCGTGCCTCATGTTGAATAACCACTTTTTAACCCCTCAGAGTGACAAAAATTCCAATTTTTACAAAGTTTTGCTTACTCAAAAGTTTACATTTTGACCAATTTCAGGCACATAAATGACTTTAAACACACTTATTTTAGTTGAAAAAGTCATAATTCACATCCAACAGTCGTTTGGAGTCAAAAGATTAAATGTTAAAATTTCATCGATATGGACCATTTTGGGGACGTTCGACAGGTCCGGAGTTATCGTTTTTCATCAGAAAATCAATTTTTCGGACTATACCAAAAATGATTCAAAATGTCAAATAGATCGTGCCTCATGTTGAATAACCACTTTTTAACCCCTCAGAGTGACCAAAATTGCCATTTTTACAGAGTTTTGCTACTCAAAAGCTTCAATTTTGACCAATTTCAGGCACGTAAATGACTTTAAACACACTTATTTTAGTTGAAAAAGACTTAATTCGCATCCAACAGTGGTTTGGAGTCAAAAGATTAAATGTTAAAATTTCATCGATATGGACCATTTTGGGGACGTTCGACAGGTCCGGAGTCATCGTTTTTCATCAGAAAATGAATTTTTCGGACTGTACCAAAAATGATTCAAAATGTCAAATGGATCGTGCCTCTTGTTGAATAACCACTTTTTAACCCCTCAGAGTGACCAAAATTGCCATTTTTACAGAGTTTTGCTTACACAAAAGCTTCAATTTTGACCAATTTCAGGCACATAAATGACTTTAAACACACTTATTTTAGTTGAAAAAGACTTAATTCACATCCAACAGTCGTTTGGAGTCAAAAGATTAAATGTTAAAATTTCATCGATATGGACCATTTTGGGGACGTTCGACAGGTCCGGAGTCATCGTTTTTCATCAGAAAATGAATTTTTCGGACTATACAAAAAATGATTCAAAATGTCAAATGGATCGTGCCTCATGTTGAATAACCACTTTTTAACCCCTCAGAGAGACCAAAATTGCCATTTTTACAGAGTTTTGCTTACACAAAAGCTTCAATTTTGACCAATTTCAGGCACGTAAATGACTTTAAACACACTTATTTTAGTTGAAAAAGACTTAATTCACATCCATCAGTGGTTTGGAGTCAAAAGATTAAATGTTAAAATTTCATCGATATGGACCATTTTGGGGACGTTCGACAGGTCCGGAGTCATCGTTTTTCATCAGAAAATGAATTTTTCGAACTGTACCAAAAATGATTCAAAATGTCAAATTGATCGTGCCTCATGTTGAATAACCACTTTTTAACCCCTCAGAGTGACCAAAATTGCCATTTTTACCGAGTTTTGCTTACACAAAAGCTTCAATTTTGACCAATTTCAGGCACTAAAATGACTTTAAACACACTTATTTTAGTTGAAAAAGACTTAATTCACATTCAACAGTCGTTTGGAGTCAAAAGATTAAATGTTAAAATTTCATCGATATGGACCATTTTGGGGACGTTCGACAGGTCCGGAGTCATCGTTTTTCATCAGAAAATGAATTTTTCGGACTATATCAAAAATGATTCAAAATGCCAAAGTGATCGTGCCTCATGTTGAATAACGACTTTTTAACCCCTCAGAGTGACCAAAATTGCCATTTTTACAGAGTTTTGCTTACTCAAAAGCTTCAATTTTGACCAATTTCAGGCACATAAATGACTTTAAACACACTTATTTTAGTTGAAAAAGTCCTAATTCACATCCAACAGTCGTTTGGAGTCAAAAGATTAAATGTTAAAATTTCATCGATATGGACCATTTTGGGGACGTTCGACAGGTCCGGAGTCATCGTTTTTCATCAGAAAATGAATTTTTCGGACTATACCAAAAATTATTCAAATTGTCAAATAGATTGTGCCTCATGTTGAATAACCACTTTTTAACCCCTCAGTGTGACCAAAATTGCCATTTTTACAGAGTTTTGCTTACACAAAAGCTTCAATTTTGACCAATTTCAGGCACATAAATGACTTTAAACACACTTATTTTAGTTGAAAAAGACTTAATTCACATCCAACAGTCGTTTGGAGTCAAAAGATTAAATGTTAAAATTTCATCGATATGGACCATTTTGGGGACGTTCGACAGGTCCGGAGTTATCGTTTTTCATCAGAAAATGAATTTTTCGGACTGTACCAAAAATGATTCAAAATGTCAAATAGATCGTGCCTCATGTTGATTAACCACTTTTTAACCCCTCAGAGTGACCAAAATTGCCATTTTTACAGAGTTTTGCTTACACAAAAGCTTCAATTTTGACCAATTTCAGGCACATAAATGACTTTAAACACACTTATTTTAGTTGAAAAAGACTTAATTCACATTCAACAGTCGTTTGGAGTCAAAAGATTAAATGTTAAAATTTCATCGATATGGACCATTTTGGGGACGTTCGACAGGTCCGGAGTCATCGTTTTTCATCAGAAAATGAATTTTTCGGACTGTACCAAAAATGATTCAAAATGTCAAATGGATCGTGCCTCATGTTGAATAACCACTTTTTAACCCCTCAGAGTGACCAAAATTGCCATTTTTACAGAGTTTTGCTTACACAAAAGCTTCAATTTTGACCAATTTCAGGCACATAAATGACTTTAAACACACTTATTTTAGTTGAAAAAGACTTAATTCACATCCAACAGTCGTTTGGAGTCAAAAGATTAAATGTTAAAATTTCATCGATATGGACCATTTTGGGGACGTTCGACAGGTCCGGAGTCATCGTTTTTCATCAGAAAATGAATTCTTCAGACTATACCAAAAATGATTCAAAATGTGAAATGGATCGTGCCTCATGTTGAATAACCACTTTTTAACCCCTCAGAGTGACCAAAATTGCCATTTTTACAGAGTTTTGCTTACACAAAAGCTTCAATTTTGACCAATTTCAGGCACATAAATGACTTTAAACACACTTATTTTAGTTGAAAAAGAATTTTTCGGACTTTATCAAAAATGATTCAAAATGCCAAAGTGATCGTGCCTCATGTTGAATAACGACTTTTTAACCCCTCAGAGTGACCAAAATTGCCATTTTTACAGAGTTTTGCTTACACAAAAGCTTCAATTTTGACCAATTTCAGGCACATAAATGACTTTAAAGACACTTATTTTAGTTGAAAAAGTCATAATTCACATCCAACAGTCATTTGGAGTCAAAAGATTAAATGTTAAAATTTCAACGATATGGACCATTTTGGGGACGTTCGACAGGTCCGGAGTCATCGTTTTTCATCAGAAAATGAATTTTTCGGACTATACAAAAAATGATTCAAAATGTCAAATGGATCGTGCCTCATGTTGAATAACCACTTTTTAACCCCTCAGAGAGACCAAAATTGCCATTTTTACAGAGTTTTGCTTACACAAAAGCTTCAATTTTGACCAATTTCAGGCACGTAAATGACTTTAAACACACTTATTTTAGTTGAAAAAGACTTAATTCACATCCATCAGTGGTTTGGAGTCAAAAGATTAAATGTTAAAATTTCATCGATATGGACCATTTTGGGGACGTTCGACATCGTTTTTCATCAGAAAATGAATTTTTCGAACTGTACCAAAAATGATTCAAAATGTCAAATTGATCGTGCCTCATGTTGAATAACCACTTTTTAACCCCTCAGAGTGACCAAAATTGCCATTTTTACCGAGTTTTGCTTACACAAAAGCTTCAATTTTGACCAATTTCAGGCACTAAAATGACTTTAAACACACTTATTTTAGTTGAAAAAGACTTAATTCACATTCAACAGTCGTTTGGAGTCAAAAGATTAAATGTTAAAATTTCATCGATATGGACCATTTTGGGGACGTTCGACAGGTCCGGAGTCATCGTTTTTCATCAGAAAATGAATTTTTCGGACTATATCAAAAATGATTCAAAATGCCAAAGTGATCGTGCCTCATGTTGAATAACGACTTTTTAACCCCTCAGAGTGACCAAAATTGCCATTTTTACAGAGTTTTGCTTACTCAAAAGCTTCAATTTTGACCAATTTCAGGCACATAAATGACTTTAAACACACTTATTTTAGTTGAAAAAGTCCTAATTCACATCCAACAGTCGTTTGGAGTCAAAAGATTAAATGTTAAAATTTCATCGATATGGACCATTTTGGGGACGTTCGACAGGTCCGGAGTCATCGTTTTTCATCAGAAAATGAATTTTTCGGACTATACCAAAAATTATTCAAATTGTCAAATAGATTGTGCCTCATGTTGAATAACCACTTTTTAACCCCTCAGTGTGACCAAAATTGCCATTTTTACAGAGTTTTGCTTACACAAAAGCTTCAATTTTGACCAATTTCAGGCACATAAATGACTTTAAACACACTTATTTTAGTTGAAAAAGACTTAATTCACATCCAACAGTCGTTTGGAGTCAAAAGATTAAATGTTAAAATTTCATCGATATGGACCATTTTGGGGACGTTCGACAGGTCCGGAGTTATCGTTTTTCATCAGAAAATGAATTTTTCGGACTGTACCAAAAATGATTCAAAATGTCAAATAGATCGTGCCTCATGTTGAATAACCACTTTTTAACCCCTCAGAGTGACCAAAATTGCCATTTTTACAGAGTTTTGCTTACACAAAAGCTTCAATTTTGACCAATTTCAGGCACATAAATGACTTTAAACACACTTATTTTAGTTGAAAAAGACTTAATTCACATTCAACAGTCGTTTGGAGTCAAAAGATTAAATGTTAAAATTTCATCGATATGGACCATTTTGGGGACGTTCGACAGGTCCGGAGTCATCGTTTTTCATCAGAAAATGAATTTTTCGGACTGTACCAAAAATGATTCAAAATGTCAAATGGATCGTGCCTCATGTTGAATAACCACTTTTTAACCCCTCAGAGTGACCAAAATTGCCATTTTTACAGAGTTTTGCTTACACAAAAGCTTCAATTTTGACCAATTTCAGACACATAAATGACTTTAAACACACTTATTTTAGTTGAAAAAGACTTAATTCACATCCAACAGTGGTTTGGAGTCAAAAGATTAAATGTTAAAATTTCATCGATGTGGACCATTTTGGGGACGTTCGACAGGTCCGGAGTTATCGTTTTTCATCAGAAAATGAATTTTTCGGACTATACCAAAAATGATTCAAAATGTCAAATAGATCGTGCCTCATGTCGAATAACCACTTTTTAACCCCTCAGAGTGACCAAAATTGCCATTTTTACAGAGTTTTGCTTACTCAAAAGCTTCAATTTTGACCAATTTCAGGCACGTAAATGACTTTAAACACACTTATTTTAGTTGAAAAAGACTTAATTCACATCCAACAGTGGTTTGGAGTCAAAAGATTAAATGTTAAAATTTCATCGATATGGACCATTTTGGGGACGTTCGATAGGTCCGGAGTCATCGTTTTTCATCAGAAAATGAATTTTTCGGACTGTACCAAAAATGATTCAAAATGTCAAATGGATCGTGCCTCATGTTGAATAACCACTTTTTAACCCCTCAGAGTGACCAAAATTGCCATTTTTACAGAGTTTTGCTTACACAAAAGCTTCAATTTTGACCAATTTCAGGCACATAAATGACTTTAAACACACTTATTTTAGTTGAAAAAGACTTAATTCACATCCAACAGTCGTTTTGAGTCAAAAGATTAAATGTTAAAATTTCATCGATATGGACCATTTTGGGGACGTTCGACAGGTCCGGAGTCATCGTTTTTCATCAGAAAATGAATTTTTCGGACTGTACCAAAAATGATTCAAAATGTCAAATTGATCGTGCCTCATGTTGAATAACCACTTTTTAACCCCTCAGAGTGACCAAAATTGCCATTTTTACCGAGTTTTGCTTACACAAAAGCTTCAATTTTGACCAATTTCAGGCACTAAAATGACTTTAAACACACTTATTTTAGTTGAAAAAGACTTAATTCACATCCAACAGTCGTTTGGAGTCAAAAGATTAAATGTTAAAATTTCATCGATATGGACCATTTTGGGGACGTTCGACAGGTCCGGAGTCATCGTTTTTCATCAGAAAATGAATTTTTCGGACTATATCAAAAATGATTCAAAATGCCAAAGTGATCGTGCCTCATGTTGAATAACGACTTTTTAACCCCTCAGAGTGACCAAAATTGCCATTTTTACAGAGTTTTGCTTACTCAAAAGCTTCAATTTTGACCAATTTTAGGCACATAAATGACTTTAAACACACTTATTTTAGTTGAAAAAGTCCTAATTCACATCCAACAGTCGTTTGGAGTCAAAAGATTAAATGTTAAAATTTCATCGATATGGACCATTTTGGGGAAGTTCGACAGATCCGGAGTCATCGTTTTTCATCAGAAAATGAATTTTTCGGACTATACCAAAAATTATTCAAATTGTCAAATAGATTGTGCCTCATGTTGAATAACCACTTTTTAACCCCTCAGTGTGACCAAAATTGCCATTTTTACAGAGTTTTGCTCACACAAAAGCTTCAATTTTGACCAATTTCAGGCACATAAATGACTTTAAACACACTTATTTTAGTTGAAAAAGACTTAATTCACATCCAACAGTCGTTTGGAGTCAAAAGATTAAATGTTAAAATTTCATCGATATGGACCATTTTGGGGACGTTCGACAGGTCCGGAGTCATCGTTTTTCATCAGAAAATGAATTTTTCGGACTGTACCAAAAATGATTCAAAATGTCAAATGGATCGTGCCTCATGTTGAATAACCACTTGTTAACCCCTCAGAGTGACCAAAATTGCCATTTTTACAGAGTTTTGCTTACACAAAAGCTTCAATTTTGACCAATTTCAGGCACATAAATGACTTTAAACACACTTATTTTAGTTGAAAAAGACTTAATTCACATTCAACAGTCGTTTGGAGTCAAAAGATTAAATGTTAAAATTTCATCGATATGGACCATTTTGGGGACGTTCGACAGGTCCGGAGTCATCGTTTTTCATCAGAAAATGAATTTTTCGGACTGTACCAAAAATGATTCAAAATGTCAAATGGATCGTGCCTCATGTTGAATAACCACTTTTTAACCCCTCAGAGTGACCAAAATTACCATTTTTACAGAGTTTTGCTTACTCAAAAGCTTCAATTTTGACCAATTTCAGGCACGTAAATGACTTTAAACACACTTATTTTAGTTGAAAAAGACTTAATTCACATCCAACAGTGGTTTGGAGTCAAAAGATTAAATGTTAAAATTTCATCGATATGGACCATTTTGGGGACGTTCGATAGGTCCGGAGTCATCGTTTTTCATCAGAAAATGAATTTTTTGGACTGTACCAAAAATGATTCAAAATGTCAAATGGATCGTGCCTCATGTTGAATAACCACTTTTTAACCCCTCAGAGTGACCAAAATTGCCATTTTTACAGAGTTTTGCTTACACAAAAGCTTCAATTTTGACCAATTTCAGGCACATAAATGACTTTAAACACACTTATTTTAGTTGAAAAAGACTTAATTCACATCCAACAGTCGTTTTGAGTCAAAAGATTAAATGTTAAAATTTCATCGATATGGACCATTTTGGGGACGTTCGACAGGTCCGGAGTCATCGTTTTTCATCAGAAAATGAATTTTTCGGACTGTACCAAAAATGATTCAAAATGTCAAATTGATCGTGCCTCATGTTGAATAACCACTTTTTAACCCCTCAGAGTGACCAAAATTGCCATTTTTACCGAGTTTTGCTTACACAAAAGCTTCAATTTTGACCAATTTCAGGCACTAAAATGACTTTAAACACACTTATTTTAGTTGAAAAAGACTTAATTCACATCCAACAGTCGTTTGGAGTCAAAAGATTAAATGTTAAAATTTCATCGATATGGACCATTTTGGGGACGTTCGACAGGTCCGGAGTCATCGTTTTTCATCAGAAAATGAATTTTTCGGACTATATCAAAAATGATTCAAAATGCCAAAGTGATCGTGCCTCATGTTGAATAACGACTTTTTAACCCCTCAGAGTGACCAAAATTGCCATTTTTACAGAGTTTTGCTTACTCAAAAGCTTCAATTTTGACCAATTTTAGGCACATAAATGACTTTAAACACACTTATTTTAGTTGAAAAAGTCCTAATTCACATCCAACAGTCGTTTGGAGTCAAAAGATTAAATGTTAAAATTTCATCGATATGGACCATTTTGGGGACGTTCGACAGGTCCGGAGTCATCGTTTTTCATCAGAAAATGAATTTTTCGGACTATACCAAAAATTATTCAAATTGTCAAATAGATTGTGCCTCATGTTGAATAACCACTTTTTAACCCCTCAGTGTGACCAAAATTGCCATTTTTACAGAGTTTTGCTTACACAAAAGCTTCAATTTTGACCAATTTCAGGCACATAAATGACTTTAAACACACTTATTTTAGTTGAAAAAGACTTAATTCACATCCAACAGTCGTTTGGAGTCAAAAGATTAAATGTTAAAATTTCATCGATATGGACCATTTTGGGGACGTTCGACAGGTCCGGAGTTATCGTTTTTCATCAGAAAATGAATTTTTCGGACTATACCAAAAATGATTCAAAATGTCAAATAGATCGTGCCTCATGTTGAATAACCACTTTTTAACCCCTCAGAGTGACCAAAATTGCCATTTTTACAGAGTTTTGCTTACCCAAAAGCTTCAATTTTGACCAATTTCAGGCACGTAAATGACTTTAAACACACTTATTTTAGTTGAAAAAGACTTAATTCACATCCAACAGTGGTTTGGAGTCAAAAGATTAAATGTTAAAATTTCATCGATATGGACCATTTTGGGGACGTTCGACAGGTCCGGAGTCATCGTTTTTCATCAGAAAATGAATTTTTTGGACTGTACCAAAAATGATTCAAAATGTCAAATGGATCGTGCCTCATGTTGAATAACCACTTGTTAACCCCTCAGAGTGACCAAAATTGCAATTTTTACAGAGTTTTGCTTACACAAAAGCTTCAATTTTGACCAATTTCAGGCACATAAATGACTTTAAACACACTTATTTTAGTTGAAAAAGACTTAATTCACATTCAACAGTCGTTTGGAGTCAAAAGATTAAATGTTAAAATTTCATCGATATGGACCATTTTGGGGACGTTCGACAGGTCCGGAGTCATCGTTTTTCATCAGAAAATGAATTTTTCGGACTGTACCAAAAATGATTCAAAATGTCAAATGGATCGTGCCTCATGTTGAATAACCACTTTTTAACCCCTCAGAGTGACCAAAATTGCCATTTTTACAGAGTTTTGCTTACACAAAAGCTTCAATTTTGACCAATTTCAGGCACATAAATGACTTTAAACACACTTATTTTAGTTGAAAAAGACTTAATTCACATCCAACAGTGGTTTGGAGTCAAAAGATTAAATGTTAAAATTTCATCGATATGGACCATTTTGGGGACGTTCGACAGGTCCGGAGTTATCGTTTTTCATCAGAAAATGAATTTTTCGGACTATACCAAAAATGATTCAAAATGTCAAATAGATCGTGCCTCATGTCGAATAACCACTTTTTAACCCCTCAGAGTGACCAAAATTGCCATTTTTACAGAGTTTTGCTTACTCAAAAGCTTCAATTTTGACCAATTTCAGGCACGTAAATGACTTTAAACACACTTATTTTAGTTGGAAAAGACTTAATTCACATCCAACAGTGGTTTGGAGTCAAAAGATTAAATGTTAAAATTTCATCGATATGGACCATTTTGGGGACGTTCGATAGGTCCGGAGTCATCGTTTTTCATCAGAAAATGAATTTTTCGGACTGTACCAAAAATGATTCAAAATGTCAAATGGATCGTGCCTTATGTTGAATAACCACTTTTTAACCCCTCAGAGTGACCAAAATTGCCATTTTTACAGAGTTTTGCTTACACAAAAGCTTCAATTTTGACCAATTTCAGGCACATAAATGACTTTAAACACACTTATTTTAGTTGAAAAAGACTTAATTCACATCCAACAGTCGTTTGGAGTCAAAAGATTAAATGTTAAAATTTCATCGATATGGACCATTTTGGGGACGTTCGACAGGTCCGGAGTCATCGTTTTTCATCAGAAAAAGAATTTTTCGGACTGTACCAAAAATGATTCAAAATGTCAAATGGATCGTGCCTCATGTTGAATAACCACTTTTTAACCCCTCAGAGTGACCAAAATTGCCATTTTTACAGAGTTTTGCTTACACAAAAGCTTCAATTTTGACCAATTTCAGGCACATAAATGACTTTAAACACACTTATTTTAGTTGAAAAAGACTTAATTCACATCCAACAGTCGTTTGGAGTTAAAAAGATTAAATGTTAAAATTTCATCGATATGGACCATTTTGGGGACGTTCGACAGGTCCGGAGTCATCGTTTTTCATCAGAAAATTAATTTTTCGGACTATATCAAAAATGATTCAAAATGCCAAAGTGATCGTGCCTCATGTTGAATAACGACTTTTTAACCCCTCAGAGTGACCAAAATTGCCATTTTTACAGAGTTTTGCTTACACAAAAGCTTCAATTTTGACCAATTTCAGGCACATAAATGACTTTAAACACACTTATTTTAGTTGAAAAAGTCATAATTCACATCCAACAGTCGTTTGGAGTCAAAAGATTAAAAGTTAAAATTTCAACGATATGGACCATTTTGGGGACGTTCGACAGGTCCGGAGTCATCGTTTTTCATCAGAAAATGAATTTTTCGGACTATACCAAAAATGATTCAAAATGTCAAATGGATCGTGCCTCATGTTGAATAACCACTTTTTAACCCCTCAGAGTGACCAAAATTGCCATTTTTACAGAGTTTTGCTTACACAAAAGCTTCAATTTTGACCAATTTCAGGCACTAAAATGACTTTAAACACACTTATTTTAGTTGAAAAAGACTTAATTCACATCCAACAGTCGTTTGGAGTCAAAAGATTAAATGTTAAAATTTCATCGATATGGACCATTTTGGGGACGTTCGACAGGTCCGGAGTCATCGTTTTTCATCAGAAAATGAATTTTTCAGACTATATCAAAAATGATTCAAAATGCCAAAGTGATCGTGCCTCATGTTGAATAACGACTTTTTAACCCCTCAGAGTGACCAAAATTACCATTTTTACAGAGTTTTGCTTACTCAAAAGCTTCAATTTTGACCAATTTTAGGCACATAAATGACTTTAAACACACTTATTTTAGTTGAAAAAGTCCTAATTCACATCCAACAGTCGTTTGGAGTCAAAAGATTAAATGTTAAAATTTCATCGATATGGACCATTTTGGGGACGTTCGACAGGTCCGGAGTCATCGTTTTTCATCAGAAAATGAATTTTTCGGACTATACCAAAAATTATTCAAATTGTCAAATAGATTGTGCCTCATGTTGAATAACCACTTTTTAACCCCTCAGTGTGACCAAAATTGCCATTTTTACAAAGTTTTGCTTACACAAAAGCTTCAATTTTGACCAATTTCAGGCACATAAATGACTTTAAACACACTTATTTTAGTTGAAAAAGACTTAATTCACATCCAACAGTCGTTTGGAGTCAAAAGATTAAATGTTAAAATTTCATCGATATGGACCATTTTGGGGACGTTCGACAGGTCCGGAGTTATCGTTTTTCATCAGAAAATGAATTTTTCGGACTATACCAAAAATGATTCAAAATGTCAAATAGATCGTGCCTCATGTTGAATAACCACTTTTTAACCCCTCAGAGTGACCAAAATTGCCATTTTTACAGAGTTTTGCTTACCCAAAAGCTTCAATTTTGACCAATTTCAGGCACGTAAATGACTTTAAACACACTTATTTTAGTTGAAAAAGACTTAATTCACATCCAACAGTGGTTTGGAGTCAAAAGATTAAATGTTAAAATTTCATCGATATGGACCATTTTGGGGACGTTCGACAGGTCCGGAGTAATCGTTTTTCATCAGAAAATGAATTTTTTGGACTGTACCAAAAATGATTCAAAATGTCAAATGGATCGTGCCTCATGTTGAATAACCACTTGTTAACCCCTCAGAGTGACCAAAATTGCAATTTTTACAGAGTTTTGCTTACACAAAAGCTTCAATTTTGACCAATTTCAGGCACATAAATGACTTTAAACACACTTATTTTAGTTGAAAAAGACTTAATTCACATTCAACAGTCGTTTGGAGTCAAAAGATTAAATGTTAAAATTTCATCGATATGGACCATTTTGGGGACGTTCGACAGGTCCGGAGTCATCGTTTTTCATCAGAAAATGAATTTTTCGGACTGTACCAAAAATGATTCAAAATGTCAAATGGATCGTGCCTCATGTTGAATAACCACTTTTTAACCCCTCAGAGTGACCAAAATTGCCATTTTTACAGAGTTTTGCTTACACAAAAGCTTCAATTTTGACCAATTTCAGGCACATAAATGACTTTAAACACACTTATTTTAGTTGAAAAAGACTTAATTCACATCCAACAGTGGTTTG
Organism: Lissotriton vulgaris; assembly: GCF_964263255.1. Classification (NCBI taxonomy): domain Eukaryota; kingdom Metazoa; phylum Chordata; class Amphibia; order Caudata; family Salamandridae; genus Lissotriton; species Lissotriton vulgaris. The sequence goes on along the minus strand of NW_028240631.1, from coordinate 92,281 downwards.
GAGTCAAAAGATTAAATGTTAAAATTTCATCGATATGGACCATTTTGGGGACGTTCGACAGGTCCGGAGTTATCGTTTTTCATCAGAAAATGAATTTTTCGGACTATACCAAAAATGATTCAAAATGTCAAATAGATCGTGCCTCATGTCGAATAACCACTTTTTAACCCCTCAGAGTGACCAAAATTGCCATTTTTACAGAGTTTTGCTTACTCAAAAGCTTCAATTTTGACCAATTTCAGGCACGTAAATGACTTTAAACACACTTATTTTAGTTGGAAAAGACTTAATTCACATCCAACAGTGGTTTGGAGTCAAAAGATTAAATGTTAAAATTTCATCGATATGGACCATTTTGGGGACGTTCGACAGGTCCGGAGTTATCGTTTTTCATCAGAAAATGAATTTTTCGGACTATACCAAAAATGATTCAAAATGTCAAATAGATCGTGCCTCATGTCGAATAACCACTTTTTAACCCCTCAGAGTGACCAAAATTGCCATTTTTACAGAGTTTTGCTTACTCAAAAGCTTCAATTTTGACCAATTTCAGGCACGTAAATGACTTTAAACACACTTATTTTAGTTGAAAAAGACTTAATTCACATCCAACAGTGGTTTGGAGTCAAAAGATTAAATGTTAAAATTTCATCGATATGGACCATTTTGGGGACGTTCGATAGGTCCGGAGTCATCGTTTTTCATCAGAAAATGAATTTTTCGGACTGTACCAAAAATGATTCAAAATGTCAAATGGATCGTGCCTCATGTTGAATAACCACTTTTTAACCCCTCAGAGTGACCAAAATTGCCATTTTTACAGAGTTTTGCTTACACAAAAGCTTCAATTTTGACCAATTTCAGGCACATAAATGACTTTAAACACACTTATTTTAGTTGAAAAAGACTTAATTCACATCCAACAGTCGTTTTGAGTCAAAAGATTAAATGTTAAAATTTCATCGATATGGACCATTTTGGGGACGTTCGACAGGTCCGGAGTCATCGTTTTTCATCAGAAAATGAATTTTTCGGACTGTACCAAAAATGATTCAAAATGTCAAATTGATCGTGCCTCATGTTGAATAACCACTTTTTAACCCCTCAGAGTGACCAAAATTGCCATTTTTACCGAGTTTTGCTTACACAAAAGCTTCAATTTTGACCAATTTCAGGCACTAAAATGACTTTAAACACACTTATTTTAGTTGAAAAAGACTTAATTCACATCCAACAGTCGTTTGGAGTCAAAAGATTAAATGTTAAAATTTCATCGATATGGACCATTTTGGGGACGTTCGACAGGTCCGGAGTCATCGTTTTTCATCAGAAAATGAATTTTTCGGACTATATCAAAAATGATTCAAAATGCCAAAGTGATCGTGCCTCATGTTGAATAACGACTTTTTAACCCCTCAGAGTGACCAAAATTGCCATTTTTACAGAGTTTTGCTTACTCAAAAGCTTCAATTTTGACCAATTTTAGGCACATAAATGACTTTAAACACACTTATTTTAGGTGAAAAAGTCCTAATTCACATCCAACAGTCGTTTGGAGTCAAAAGATTAAATGTTAAAATTTCATCGATATGGACCATTTTGGGGACGTTCGACAGGTCCGGAGTCATCGTTTTTCATCAGAAAATGAATTTTTCGGACTATATCAAAAATGATTCAAAATGCCAAAGTGATCGTGCCTCATGTTGAATAACGACTTTTTAACCCCTCAGAGTGACCAAAATTGCCATTTTTACAGAGTTTTGCTTACTCAAAAGCTTCAATTTTGACCAATTTTAGGCACATAAATGACTTTAAACACACTTATTTTAGTTGAAAAAGTCCTAATTCACATCCAACAGTCGTTTGGAGTCAAAAGATTAAATGTTAAAATTTCATCGATATGGACCATTTTGGGGACGTTCGACAGGTCCGGAGTCATCGTTTTTCATCAGAAAATGAATTTTTCGGACTATACCAAAAATTATTCAAATTGTCAAATAGATTGTGCCTCATGTTGAATAACCACTTTTTAACCCCTCAGTGTGACCAAAATTGCCATTTTTACAGAGTTTTGCTTACACAAAAGCTTCAATTTTGACCAATTTCAGGCACATAAATGACTTTAAACACACTTATTTTAGTTGAAAAAGACTTAATTCACATCCAACAGTGGTTTGGAGTCAAAAGATTAAATGTTAAAATTTCATCGATATGGACCATTTTGGGGACGTTCGATAGGTCCGGAGTCATCGTTTTTCATCAGAAAATGAATTTTTTGGACTGTACAAAAAATGATTCAAAATGTCAAATGGATCGTGCCTCATGTTGAATAACCACTTTTTAACCCCTCAGAGTGACCAAAATTGCCATTTTTACAGAGTTTTGCTTACACAAAAGCTTCAATTTTGACCAATTTCAGGCACATAAATGACTTTAAACACACTTATTTTAGTTGAAAAAGACTTAATTCACATCCAACAGTCGTTTTGAGTCAAAAGATTAAATGTTAAAATTTCATCGATATGGACCATTTTGGGGACGTTCGACAGGTCCGGAGTCATCGTTTTTCATCAGAAAATGAATTTTTCGGACTATATCAAAAATGATTCAAAATGCCAAAGTGATCGTGCCTCATGTTGAATAACGACTTTTTAACCCCTCAGAGTGACCAAAATTGCCATTTTTACAGAGTTTTGCTTACTCAAAAGCTTCAATTTTGACCAATTTTAGGCACATAAATGACTTTAAACACACTTATTTTAGTTGAAAAAGTCCTAATTCACATCCAACAGTCGTTTGGAGTCAAAAGATTAAATGTTAAAATTTCATCGATATGGACCATTTTGGGGACGTTCGACAGGTCCGGAGTCATCGTTTTTCATCAGAAAATGAATTTTTCGGACTATACCAAAAATTATTCAAATTGTCAAATAGATTGTGCCTCATGTTGAATAACCACTTTTTAACCCCTCAGTGTGACCAAAATTGCCATTTTTACAGAGTTTTGCTTACACAAAAGCTTCAATTTTGACCAATTTCAGGCACATAAATGACTTTAAACACACTTATTTTAGTTGAAAAAGACTTAATTCACATCCAACAGTCGTTTTGAGTCAAAAGATTAAATGTTAAAATTTCATCGATATGGACCATTTTGGGGACGTTCGACAGGTCCGGAGTCATCGTTTTTCATCAGAAAATGAATTTTTCGGACTGTACCAAAAATGATTCAAAATGTCAAATTGATCGTGCCTCATGTTGAATAACCACTTTTTAACCCCTCAGAGTGACCAAAATTGCCATTTTTACCGAGTTTTGCTTACACAAAAGCTTCAATTTTGACCAATTTCAGGCACTAAAATGACTTTAAACACACTTATTTTAGTTGAAAAAGACTTAATTCACATCCAACAGTCGTTTGGAGTCAAAAGATTAAATGTTAAAATTTCATCGATATGGACCATTTTGGGGACGTTCGACAGGTCCGGAGTCATCGTTTTTCATCAGAAAATGAATTTTTCGGACTATATCAAAAATGATTCAAAATGCCAAAGTGATCGTGCCTCATGTTGAATAACGACTTTTTAACCCCTCAGAGTGACCAAAATTGCCATTTTTACAGAGTTTTGCTTACTCAAAAGCTTCAATTTTGACCAATTTTAGGCACATAAATGACTTTAAACACACTTATTTTAGTTGAAAAAGTCCTAATTCACATCCAACAGTCGTTTGGAGTCAAAAGATTAAATGTTAAAATTTCATCGATATGGACCATTTTGGGGACGTTCGACAGGTCCGGAGTCATCGTTTTTCATCAGAAAATGAATTTTTCGGACTATACCAAAAATTATTCAAATTGTCAAATAGATTGTGCCTCATGTTGAATAACCACTTTTTAACCCCTCAGTGTGACCAAAATTGCCATTTTTACAGAGTTTTGCTTACACAAAAGCTTCAATTTTGACCAATTTCAGGCACATAAATGACTTTAAACACACTTATTTTAGTTGAAAAAGACTTAATTCACATCCAACAGTCGTTTGGAGTCAAAAGATTAAATGTTAAAATTTCATCGATATGGACCATTTTGGGGACGTTCGACAGGTCCGGAGTTATCGTTTTTCATCAGAAAATGAATTTTTCGGACTATACCAAAAATGATTCAAAATGTCAAATAGATCGTGCCTCATGTTGAATAACCACTTTTTAACCCCTCAGAGTGACCAAAATTGCCATTTTTACAGAGTTTTGCTTACCCAAAAGCTTCAATTTTGACCAATTTCAGGCACGTAAATGACTTTAAACACACTTATTTTAGTTGAAAAAGACTTAATTCACATCCAACAGTGGTTTGGAGTCAAAAGATTAAATGTTAAAATTTCATCGATATGGACCATTTTGGGGACGTTCGACAGGTCCGGAGTCATCGTTTTTCATCAGAAAATGAATTTTTTGGACTGTACCAAAAATGATTCAAAATGTCAAATGGATCGTGCCTCATGTTGAATAACCACTTGTTAACCCCTCAGAGTGACCAAAATTGCAATTTTTACAGAGTTTTGCTTACACAAAAGCTTCAATTTTGACCAATTTCAGGCACATAAATGACTTTAAACACACTTATTTTAGTTGAAAAAGACTTAATTCACATTCAACAGTCGTTTGGAGTCAAAAGATTAAATGTTAAAATTTCATCGATATGGACCATTTTGGGGACGTTCGACAGGTCCGGAGTCATCGTTTTTCATCAGAAAATGAATTTTTCGGACTGTACCAAAAATGATTCAAAATGTCAAATGGATCGTGCCTCATGTTGAATAACCACTTTTTAACCCCTCAGAGTGACCAAAATTGCCATTTTTACAGAGTTTTGCTTACACAAAAGCTTCAATTTTGACCAATTTCAGGCACATAAATGACTTTAAACACACTTATTTTAGTTGAAAAAGACTTAATTCACATCCAACAGTGGTTTGGAGTCAAAAGATTAAATGTTAAAATTTCATCGATATGGACCATTTTGGGGACGTTCGACAGGTCCGGAGTTATCGTTTTTCATCAGAAAATGAATTTTTCGGACTATACCAAAAATGATTCAAAATGTCAAATAGATCGTGCCTCATGTCGAATAACCACTTTTTAACCCCTCAGAGTGACCAAAATTGCCATTTTTACAGAGTTTTGCTTACTCAAAAGCTTCAATTTTGACCAATTTCAGGCACGTAAATGACTTTAAACACACTTATTTTAGTTGGAAAAGACTTAATTCACATCCAACAGTGGTTTGGAGTCAAAAGATTAAATGTTAAAATTTCATCGATATGGACCATTTTGGGGACGTTCGATAGGTCCGGAGTCATCGTTTTTCATCAGAAAATGAATTTTTCGGACTGTACCAAAAATGATTCAAAATGTCAAATGGATCGTGCCTTATGTTGAATAACCACTTTTTAACCCCTCAGAGTGACCAAAATTGCCATTTTTACAGAGTTTTGCTTACACAAAAGCTTCAATTTTGACCAATTTCAGGCACATAAATGACTTTAAACACACTTATTTTAGTTGAAAAAGACTTAATTCACATCCAACAGTCGTTTGGAGTCAAAAGATTAAATGTTAAAATTTCATCGATATGGACCATTTTGGGGACGTTCGACAGGTCCGGAGTCATCGTTTTTCATCAGAAAAAGAATTTTTCGGACTGTACCAAAAATGATTCAAAATGTCAAATGGATCGTGCCTCATGTTGAATAACCACTTTTTAACCCCTCAGAGTGACCAAAATTGCCATTTTTACAGAGTTTTGCTTACACAAAAGCTTCAATTTTGACCAATTTCAGGCACATAAATGACTTTAAACACACTTATTTTAGTTGAAAAAGACTTAATTCACATCCAACAGTCGTTTGGAGTTAAAAAGATTAAATGTTAAAATTTCATCGATATGGACCATTTTGGGGACGTTCGACAGGTCCGGAGTCATCGTTTTTCATCAGAAAATTAATTTTTCGGACTATATCAAAAATGATTCAAAATGCCAAAGTGATCGTGCCTCATGTTGAATAACGACTTTTTAACCCCTCAGAGTGACCAAAATTGCCATTTTTACAGAGTTTTGCTTACACAAAAGCTTCAATTTTGACCAATTTCAGGCACATAAATGACTTTAAACACACTTATTTTAGTTGAAAAAGTCCTAATTCACATCCAACAGTCGTTTGGAGTCAAAAGATTAAAAGTTAAAATTTCAACGATATGGACCATTTTGGGGACGTTCGACAGGTCCGGAGTCATCGTTTTTCATCAGAAAATGAATTTTTCGGACTATACCAAAAATGATTCAAAATGTCAAATGGATCGTGCCTCATGTTGAATAACCACTTTTTAACCCCTCAGAGTGACCAAAATTGCCATTTTTACAGAGTTTTGCTTACACAAAAGCTTCAATTTTGACCAATTTCAGGCACTAAAATGACTTTAAACACACTTATTTTAGTTGAAAAAGACTTAATTCACATCCAACAGTCGTTTGGAGTCAAAAGATTAAATGTTAAAATTTCATCGATATGGACCATTTTGGGGACGTTCGACAGGTCCGGAGTCATCGTTTTTCATCAGAAAATGAATTTTTCAGACTATATCAAAAATGATTCAAAATGCCAAAGTGATCGTGCCTCATGTTGAATAACGACTTTTTAACCCCTCAGAGTGACCAAAATTACCATTTTTACAGAGTTTTGCTTACTCAAAAGCTTCAATTTTGACCAATTTTAGGCACATAAATGACTTTAAACACACTTATTTTAGTTGAAAAAGTCCTAATTCACATCCAACAGTCGTTTGGAGTCAAAAGATTAAATGTTAAAATTTCATCGATATGGACCATTTTGGGGACGTTCGACAGGTCCGGAGTCATCGTTTTTCATCAGAAAATGAATTTTTCGGACTATACCAAAAATTATTCAAATTGTCAAATAGATTGTGCCTCATGTTGAATAACCACTTTTTAACCCCTCAGTGTGACCAAAATTGCCATTTTTACAAAGTTTTGCTTACACAAAAGCTTCAATTTTGACCAATTTCAGGCACATAAATGACTTTAAACACACTTATTTTAGTTGAAAAAGACTTAATTCACATCCAACAGTCGTTTGGAGTCAAAAGATTAAATGTTAAAATTTCATCGATATGGACCATTTTGGGGACGTTCGACAGGTCCGGAGTTATCGTTTTTCATCAGAAAATGAATTTTTCGGACTATACCAAAAATGATTCAAAATGTCAAATAGATCGTGCCTCATGTTGAATAACCACTTTTTAACCCCTCAGAGTGACCAAAATTGCCATTTTTACAGAGTTTTGCTTACCCAAAAGCTTCAATTTTGACCAATTTCAGGCACGTAAATGACTTTAAACACACTTATTTTAGTTGAAAAAGACTTAATTCACATCCAACAGTGGTTTGGAGTCAAAAGATTAAATGTTAAAATTTCATCGATATGGACCATTTTGGGGACGTTCGACAGGTCCGGAGTAATCGTTTTTCATCAGAAAATGAATTTTTTGGACTGTACCAAAAATGATTCAAAATGTCAAATGGATCGTGCCTCATGTTGAATAACCACTTGTTAACCCCTCAGAGTGACCAAAATTGCAATTTTTACAGAGTTTTGCTTACACAAAAGCTTCAATTTTGACCAATTTCAGGCACATAAATGACTTTAAACACACTTATTTTAGTTGAAAAAGACTTAATTCACATTCAACAGTCGTTTGGAGTCAAAAGATTAAATGTTAAAATTTCATCGATATGGACCATTTTGGGGACGTTCGACAGGTCCGGAGTCATCGTTTTTCATCAGAAAATGAATTTTTCGGACTGTACCAAAAATGATTCAAAATGTCAAATGGATCGTGCCTCATGTTGAATAACCACTTTTTAACCCCTCAGAGTGACCAAAATTGCCATTTTTACAGAGTTTTGCTTACACAAAAGCTTCAATTTTGACCAATTTCAGGCACATAAATGACTTTAAACACACTTATTTTAGTTGAAAAAGACTTAATTCACATCCAACAGTGGTTTGGAGTCAAAAGATTAAATGTTAAAATTTCATCGATATGGACCATTTTGGGGACGTTCGACAGGTCCGGAGTTATCGTTTTTCATCAGAAAATGAATTTTTCGGACTATACCAAAAATGATTCAAAATGTCAAATAGATCGTGCCTCATGTCGAATAACCACTTTTTAACCCCTCAGAGTGACCAAAATTGCCATTTTTACAGAGTTTTGCTTACTCAAAAGCTTCAATTTTGACCAATTTCAGGCACGTAAATGACTTTAAACACACTTATTTTAGTTGGAAAAGACTTAATTCACATCCAACAGTGGTTTGGAGTCAAAAGATTAAATGTTAAAATTTCATCGATATGGACCATTTTGGGGACGTTCGACAGGTCCGGAGTTATCGTTTTTCATCAGAAAATGAATTTTTCGGACTATACCAAAAATGATTCAAAATGTCAAATAGATCGTGCCTCATGTCGAATAACCACTTTTTAACCCCTCAGAGTGACCAAAATTGCCATTTTTACAGAGTTTTGCTTACTCAAAAGCTTCAATTTTGACCAATTTCAGGCACGTAAATGACTTTAAACACACTTATTTTAGTTGAAAAAGACTTAATTCACATCCAACAGTGGTTTGGAGTCAAAAGATTAAATGTTAAAATTTCATCGATATGGACCATTTTGGGGACGTTCGATAGGTCCGGAGTCATCGTTTTTCATCAGAAAATGAATTTTTCGGACTGTACCAAAAATGATTCAAAATGTCAAATGGATCGTGCCTCATGTTGAATAACCACTTTTTAACCCCTCAGAGTGACCAAAATTGCCATTTTTACAGAGTTTTGCTTACACAAAAGCTTCAATTTTGACCAATTTCAGGCACATAAATGACTTTAAACACACTTATTTTAGTTGAAAAAGACTTAATTCACATCCAACAGTCGTTTTGAGTCAAAAGATTAAATGTTAAAATTTCATCGATATGGACCATTTTGGGGACGTTCGACAGGTCCGGAGTCATCGTTTTTCATCAGAAAATGAATTTTTCGGACTGTACCAAAAATGATTCAAAATGTCAAATTGATCGTGCCTCATGTTGAATAACCACTTTTTAACCCCTCAGAGTGACCAAAATTGCCATTTTTACCGAGTTTTGCTTACACAAAAGCTTCAATTTTGACCAATTTCAGGCACTAAAATGACTTTAAACACACTTATTTTAGTTGAAAAAGACTTAATTCACATCCAACAGTCGTTTGGAGTCAAAAGATTAAATGTTAAAATTTCATCGATATGGACCATTTTGGGGACGTTCGACAGGTCCGGAGTCATCGTTTTTCATCAGAAAATGAATTTTTCGGACTATATCAAAAATGATTCAAAATGCCAAAGTGATCGTGCCTCATGTTGAATAACGACTTTTTAACCCCTCAGAGTGACCAAAATTGCCATTTTTACAGAGTTTTGCTTACTCAAAAGCTTCAATTTTGACCAATTTTAGGCACATAAATGACTTTAAACACACTTATTTTAGGTGAAAAAGTCCTAATTCACATCCAACAGTCGTTTGGAGTCAAAAGATTAAATGTTAAAATTTCATCGATATGGACCATTTTGGGGACGTTCGACAGGTCCGGAGTCATCGTTTTTCATCAGAAAATGAATTTTTCGGACTATATCAAAAATGATTCAAAATGCCAAAGTGATCGTGCCTCATGTTGAATAACGACTTTTTAACCCCTCAGAGTGACCAAAATTGCCATTTTTACAGAGTTTTGCTTACTCAAAAGCTTCAATTTTGACCAATTTTAGGCACATAAATGACTTTAAACACACTTATTTTAGTTGAAAAAGTCCTAATTCACATCCAACAGTCGTTTGGAGTCAAAAGATTAAATGTTAAAATTTCATCGATATGGACCATTTTGGGGACGTTCGACAGGTCCGGAGTCATCGTTTTTCATCAGAAAATGAATTTTTCGGACTATACCAAAAATTATTCAAATTGTCAAATAGATTGTGCCTCATGTTGAATAACCACTTTTTAACCCCTCAGTGTGACCAAAATTGCCATTTTTACAGAGTTTTGCTTACACAAAAGCTTCAATTTTGACCAATTTCAGGCACATAAATGACTTTAAACACACTTATTTTAGTTGAAAAAGACTTAATTCACATCCAACAGTGGTTTGGAGTCAAAAGATTAAATGTTAAAATTTCATCGATATGGACCATTTTGGGGACGTTCGATAGGTCCGGAGTCATCGTTTTTCATCAGAAAATGAATTTTTTGGACTGTACAAAAAATGATTCAAAATGTCAAATGGATCGTGCCTCATGTTGAATAACCACTTTTTAACCCCTCAGAGTGACCAAAATTGCCATTTTTACAGAGTTTTGCTTACACAAAAGCTTCAATTTTGACCAATTTCAGGCACATAAATGACTTTAAACACACTTATTTTAGTTGAAAAAGACTTAATTCACATCCAACAGTCGTTTTGAGTCAAAAGATTAAATGTTAAAATTTCATCGATATGGACCATTTTGGGGACGTTCGACAGGTCCGGAGTCATCGTTTTTCATCAGAAAATGAATTTTTCGGACTATATCAAAAATGATTCAAAATGCCAAAGTGATCGTGCCTCATGTTGAATAACGACTTTTTAACCCCTCAGAGTGACCAAAATTGCCATTTTTACAGAGTTTTGCTTACTCAAAAGCTTCAATTTTGACCAATTTTAGGCACATAAATGACTTTAAACACACTTATTTTAGTTGAAAAAGTCCTAATTCACATCCAACAGTCGTTTGGAGTCAAAAGATTAAATGTTAAAATTTCATCGATATGGACCATTTTGGGGACGTTCGACAGGTCCGGAGTCATCGTTTTTCATCAGAAAATGAATTTTTCGGACTATACCAAAAATTATTCAAATTGTCAAATAGATTGTGCCTCATGTTGAATAACCACTTTTTAACCCCTCAGTGTGACCAAAATTGCCATTTTTACAGAGTTTTGCTTACACAAAAGCTTCAATTTTGACCAATTTCAGGCACATAAATGACTTTAAACACACTTATTTTAGTTGAAAAAGACTTAATTCACATCCAACAGTCGTTTGGAGTCAAAAGATTAAATGTTAAAATTTCATCGATATGGACCATTTTGGGGACGTTCGACAGGTCCGGAGTTATCGTTTTTCATCAGAAAATGAATTTTTCGGACTATACCAAAAATGATTCAAAATGTCAAATAGATCGTGCCTCATGTTGAATAACCACTTTTTAACCCCTCAGAGTGACCAAAATTGCCATTTTTACAGAGTTTTGCTTACCCAAAAGCTTCAATTTTGACCAATTTCAGGCACGTAAATGACTTTAAACACACTTATTTTAGTTGAAAAAGACTTAATTCACATCCAACAGTGGTTTGGAGTCAAAAGATTAAATGTTAAAATTTCATCGATATGGACCATTTTGGGGACGTTCGACAGGTCCGGAGTCATCGTTTTTCATCAGAAAATGAATTTTTTGGACTGTACCAAAAATGATTCAAAATGTCAAATGGATCGTGCCTCATGTTGAATAACCACTTGTTAACCCCTCAGAGTGACCAAAATTGCAATTTTTACAGAGTTTTGCTTACACAAAAGCTTCAATTTTGACCAATTTCAGGCACATAAATGACTTTAAACACACTTATTTTAGTTGAAAAAGACTTAATTCACATTCAACAGTCGTTTGGAGTCAAAAGATTAAATGTTAAAATTTCATCGATATGGACCATTTTGGGGACGTTCGACAGGTCCGGAGTCATCGTTTTTCATCAGAAAATGAATTTTTCGGACTGTACCAAAAATGATTCAAAATGTCAAATGGATCGTGCCTCATGTTGAATAACCACTTTTTAACCCCTCAGAGTGACCAAAATTGCCATTTTTACAGAGTTTTGCTTACACAAAAGCTTCAATTTTGACCAATTTCAGGCACATAAATGACTTTAAACACACTTATTTTAGTTGAAAAAGACTTAATTCACATCCAACAGTGGTTTGGAGTCAAAAGATTAAATGTTAAAATTTCATCGATATGGACCATTTTGGGGACGTTCGACAGGTCCGGAGTTATCGTTTTTCATCAGAAAATGAATTTTTCGGACTATACCAAAAATGATTCAAAATGTCAAATAGATCGTGCCTCATGTCGAATAACCACTTTTTAACCCCTCAGAGTGACCAAAATTGCCATTTTTACAGAGTTTTGCTTACTCAAAAGCTTCAATTTTGACCAATTTCAGGCACGTAAATGACTTTAAACACACTTATTTTAGTTGGAAAAGACTTAATTCACATCCAACAGTGGTTTGGAGTCAAAAGATTAAATGTTAAAATTTCATCGATATGGACCATTTTGGGGACGTTCGATAGGTCCGGAGTCATCGTTTTTCATCAGAAAATGAATTTTTCGGACTGTACCAAAAATGATTCAAAATGTCAAATGGGTCGTGCCTTATGTTGAATAACCACTTTTTAACCCCTCAGAGTGACCAAAATTGCCATTTTTACAGAGTTTTGCTTACACAAAAGCTTCAATTTTGACCAATTTCAGGCACATAAATGACTTTAAACACACTTATTTTAGTTGAAAAAGACTTAATTCACATCCAACAGTCGTTTGGAGTCAAAAGATTAAATGTTAAAATTTCATCGATATGGACCATTTTGGGGACGTTCGACAGGTCCGGAGTCATCGTTTTTCATCAGAAAAAGAATTTTTCGGACTGTACCAAAAATGATTCAAAATGTCAAATGGATCGTGCCTCATGTTGAATAACCACTTTTTAACCCCTCAGAGTGACCAAAATTGCCATTTTTACAGAGTTTTGCTTACACAAAAGCTTCAATTTTGACCAATTTCAGGCACATAAATGACTTTAAACACACTTATTTTAGTTGAAAAAGACTTAATTCACATCCAACAGTCGTTTGGAGTTAAAAAGATTAAATGTTAAAATTTCATCGATATGGACCATTTTGGGGACGTTCGACAGGTCCGGAGTCATCGTTTTTCATCAGAAAATTAATTTTTCGGACTATATCAAAAATGATTCAAAATGCCAAAGTGATCGTGCCTCATGTTGAATAACGACTTTTTAACCCCTCAGAGTGACCAAAATTGCCATTTTTACAGAGTTTTGCTTACACAAAAGCTTCAATTTTGACCAATTTCAGGCACATAAATGACTTTAAACACACTTATTTTAGTTGAAAAAGTCATAATTCACATCCAACAGTCGTTTGGAGTCAAAAGATTAAAAGTTAAAATTTCAACGATATGGACCATTTTGGGGACGTTCGACAGGTCCGGAGTCATCGTTTTTCATCAGAAAATGAATTTTTCGGACTATACCAAAAATGATTCAAAATGTCAAATGGATCGTGCCTCATGTTGAATAACCACTTTTTAACCCCTCAGAGAGACCAAAATTGCCATTTTTACAGAGTTTTGCTTACACAAAAGCTTCAATTTTGACCAATTTCAGGCACTAAAATGACTTTAAACACACTTATTTTAGTTGAAAAAGACTTAATTCACATCCAACAGTCGTTTGGAGTCAAAAGATTAAATGTTAAAATTTCATCGATATGGACCATTTTGGGGACGTTCGACAGGTCCGGAGTCATCGTTTTTCATCAGAAAATGAATTTTTCAGACTATATCAAAAATGATTCAAAATGCCAAAGTGATCGTGCCTCATGTTGAATAACGACTTTTTAACCCCTCAGAGTGACCAAAATTACCATTTTTACAGAGTTTTGCTTACTCAAAAGCTTCAATTTTGACCAATTTTAGGCACATAAATGACTTTAAACACACTTATTTTAGTTGAAAAAGTCCTAATTCACATCCAACAGTCGTTTGGAGTCAAAAGATTAAATGTTAAAATTTCATCGATATGGACCATTTTGGGGACGTTCGACAGGTCCGGAGTCATCGTTTTTCATCAGAAAATGAATTTTTCGGACTATACCAAAAATTATTCAAATTGTCAAATAGATTGTGCCTCATGTTGAATAACCACTTTTTAACCCCTCAGTGTGACCAAAATTGCCATTTTTACAGAGTTTTGCTTACACAAAAGCTTCAATTTTGACCAATTTCAGGCACATAAATGACTTTAAACACACTTATTTTAGTTGAAAAAGACTTAATTCACATCCAACAGTCGTTTGGAGTCAAAAGATTAAATGTTAAAATTTCATCGATATGGACCATTTTGGGGACGTTCGACAGGTCCGGAGTTATCGTTTTTCATCAGAAAATGAATTTTTCGGACTATACCAAAAATGATTCAAAATGTCAAATAGATCGTGCCTCATGTTGAATAACCACTTTTTAACCCCTCAGAGTGACCAAAATTGCCATTTTTACAGAGTTTTGCTTACCCAAAAGCTTCAATTTTGACCAATTTCAGGCACGTAAATGACTTTAAACACACTTATTTTAGTTGAAAAAGACTTAATTCACATCCAACAGTGGTTTGGAGTCAAAAGATTAAATGTTAAAATTTCATCGATATGGACCATTTTGGGGACGTTCGACAGGTCCGGAGTCATCGTTTTTCATCAGAAAATGAATTTTTCGGACTGTACCAAAAATGATTCAAAATGTCAAATGGATCGTGCCTCATGTTGAATAACCACTTGTTAACCCCTCAGAGTGACCAAAATTGCAATTTTTACAGAGTTTTGCTTACACAAAAGCTTCAATTTTGACCAATTTCAGGCACATAAATGACTTTAAACACACTTATTTTAGTTGAAAAAGACTTAATTCACATTCAACAGTCGTTTGGAGTCAAAAGATTAAATGTTAAAATTTCATCGATATGGACCATTTTGGGGACGTTCGACAGGTCCGGAGTCATCGTTTTTCATCAGAAAATGAATTTTTCGGACTGTACCAAAAATGATTCAAAATGTCAAATGGATCGTGCCTCATGTTGAATAACCACTTTTTAACCCCTCAGAGTGACCAAAATTGCCATTTTTACAGAGTTTTGCTTACACAAAAGCTTCAATTTTGACCAATTTCAGGCACATAAATGACTTTAAACACACTTATTTTAGTTGAAAAAGACTTAATTCACATCCAACAGTGGTTTGGAGTCAAAAGATTAAATGTTAAAATTTCATCGATATGGACCATTTTGGGGACGTTCGACAGGTCCGGAGTTATCGTTTTTCATCAGAAAATGAATTTTTCGGACTATACCAAAAATGATTCAAAATGTCAAATAGATCGTGCCTCATGTCGAATAACCACTTTTTAACCCCTCAGAGTGACCAAAATTGCCATTTTTACAGAGTTTTGCTTACTCAAAAGCTTCAATTTTGACCAATTTCAGGCACGTAAATGACTTTAAACACACTTATTTTAGTTGGAAAAGACTTAATTCACATCCAACAGTGGTTTGGAGTCAAAAGATTAAATGTTAAAATTTCATCGATATGGACCATTTTGGGGACGTTCGATAGGTCCGGAGTCATCGTTTTTCATCAGGAAATGAATTTTTCGGACTGTACCAAAAATGATTCAAAATGTCAAATGGATCGTGCCTCATGTTGAATAACCACTTTTTAACCCCTCAGAGTGACCAAAATTGCCATTTTTACAGAGTTTTGCTTACACAAAAGCTTCAATTTTGACCAATTTCAGGCACATAAATGACTTTAAACACACTTATTTTAGTTGAAAAAGACTTAATTCACATCCAACAGTCGTTTGGAGTCAAAAGATTAAATGTTAAAATTTCATCGATATGGACCATTTTGGGGACGTTCGACAGGTCCGGAGTTATCGTTTTTCATCAGAAAATGAATTTTTCGGACTATACCAAAAATGATTCAAAATGTCAAATAGATCGTGCCTCATGTTGAATAACCACTTTTTAACCCCTCAGAGTGACCAAAATTGCCATTTTTACAGAGTTTTGCTTACACAAAAGCTTCAATTTTGACCAATTTCAGGCACATAAATGACTTTAAACACACTTATTTTAGTTGAAAAAGACTTAATTCACATCCAACAGTGGTTTGGAGTCAAAAGATTAAATGTTAAAATTTCATCGATATGGACCATTTTGGGGACGTTCGACAGGTCCGGAGTTATCGTTTTTCATCAGAAAATGAATTTTTCGGACTATACCAAAAATGATTCAAAATGTCAAATAGATCGTGCCTCATGTCGAATAACCACTTTTTAACCCCTCAGAGTGACCAAAATTGCCATTTTTACAGAGTTTTGCTTACTCAAAAGCTTCAATTTTGACCAATTTCAGGCACGTAAATGACTTTAAACACACTTATTTTAGTTGGAAAAGACTTAATTCACATCCAACAGTGGTTTGGAGTCAAAAGATTAAATGTTAAAATTTCATCGATATGGACCATTTTGGGGACGTTCGATAGGTCCGGAGTCATCGTTTTTCATCAGAAAATGAATTTTTCGGACTGTACCAAAAATGATTCAAAATGTCAAATGGATCGTGCCTTATGTTGAATAACCACTTTTTAACCCCTCAGAGTGACCAAAATTGCCATTTTTACAGAGTTTTGCTTACACAAAAGCTTCAATTTTGACCAATTTCAGGCACATAAATGACTTTAAACACACTTATTTTAGTTGAAAAAGACTTAATTCACATCCAACAGTCGTTTGGAGTCAAAAGATTAAATGTTAAAATTTCATCGATATGGACCATTTTGGGGACGTTCGACAGGTCCGGAGTCATCGTTTTTCATCAGAAAAAGAATTTTTCGGACTGTACCAAAAATGATTCAAAATGTCAAATGGATCGTGCCTCATGTTGAATAACCACTTTTTAACCCCTCAGAGTGACCAAAATTGCCATTTTTACAGAGTTTTGCTTACACAAAAGCTTCAATTTTGACCAATTTCAGGCACATAAATGACTTTAAACACACTTATTTTAGTTGAAAAAGACTTAATTCACATCCAACAGTCGTTTGGAGTTAAAAAGATTAAATGTTAAAATTTCATCGATATGGACCATTTTGGGGACGTTCGACAGGTCCGGAGTCATCGTTTTTCATCAGAAAATTAATTTTTCGGACTATATCAAAAATGATTCAAAATGCCAAAGTGATCGTGCCTCATGTTGAATAACGACTTTTTAACCCCTCAGAGTGACCAAAATTGCCATTTTTACAGAGTTTTGCTTACACAAAAGCTTCAATTTTGACCAATTTCAGGCACATAAATGACTTTAAACACACTTATTTTAGTTGAAAAAGTCATAATTCACATCCAACAGTCGTTTGGAGTCAAAAGATTAAAAGTTAAAATTTCAACGATATGGACCATTTTGGGGACGTTCGACAGGTCCGGAGTCATCGTTTTTCATCAGAAAATGAATTTTTCGGACTATACCAAAAATGATTCAAAATGTCAAATGGATCGTGCCTCATGTTGAATAACCACTTTTTAACCCCTCAGAGAGACCAAAATTGCCATTTTTACAGAGTTTTGCTTACACAAAAGCTTCAATTTTGACCAATTTCAGGCACTAAAATGACTTTAAACACACTTATTTTAGTTGAAAAAGACTTAATTCACATCCAACAGTCGTTTGGAGTCAAAAGATTAAATGTTAAAATTTCATCGATATGGACCATTTTGGGGACGTTCGACAGGTCCGGAGTCATCGTTTTTCATCAGAAAATGAATTTTTCAGACTATATCAAAAATGATTCAAAATGCCAAAGTGATCGTGCCTCATGTTGAATAACGACTTTTTAACCCCTCAGAGTGACCAAAATTACCATTTTTACAGAGTTTTGCTTACTCAAAAGCTTCAATTTTGACCAATTTTAGGCACATAAATGACTTTAAACACACTTATTTTAGTTGAAAAAGTCCTAATTCACATCCAACAGTCGTTTGGAGTCAAAAGATTAAATGTTAAAATTTCATCGATATGGACCATTTTGGGGACGTTCGACAGGTCCGGAGTCATCGTTTTTCATCAGAAAATGAATTTTTCGGACTATACCAAAAATTATTCAAATTGTCAAATAGATTGTGCCTCATGTTGAATAACCACTTTTTAACCCCTCAGTGTGACCAAAATTGCCATTTTTACAGAGTTTTGCTTACACAAAAGCTTCAATTTTGACCAATTTCAGGCACATAAATGACTTTAAACACACTTATTTTAGTTGAAAAAGACTTAATTCACATCCAACAGTCGTTTGGAGTCAAAAGATTAAATGTTAAAATTTCATCGATATGGACCATTTTGGGGACGTTCGACAGGTCCGGAGTTATCGTTTTTCATCAGAAAATGAATTTTTCGGACTATACCAAAAATGATTCAAAATGTCAAATAGATCGTGCCTCATGTTGAATAACCACTTTTTAACCCCTCAGAGTGACCAAAATTGCCATTTTTACAGAGTTTTGCTTACCCAAAAGCTTCAATTTTGACCAATTTCAGGCACGTAAATGACTTTAAACACACTTATTTTAGTTGAAAAAGACTTAATTCACATCCAACAGTGGTTTGGAGTCAAAAGATTAAATGTTAAAATTTCATCGATATGGACCATTTTGGGGACGTTCGACAGGTCCGGAGTCATCGTTTTTCATCAGAAAATGAATTTTTCGGACTGTACCAAAAATGATTCAAAATGTCAAATGGATCGTGCCTCATGTTGAATAACCACTTGTTAACCCCTCAGAGTGACCAAAATTGCAATTTTTACAGAGTTTTGCTTACACAAAAGCTTCAATTTTGACCAATTTCAGGCACATAAATGACTTTAAACACACTTATTTTAGTTGAAAAAGACTTAATTCACATTCAACAGTCGTTTGGAGTCAAAAGATTAAATGTTAAAATTTCATCGATATGGACCATTTTGGGGACGTTCGACAGGTCCGGAGTCATCGTTTTTCATCAGAAAATGAATTTTTCGGACTGTACCAAAAATGATTCAAAATGTCAAATGGATCGTGCCTCATGTTGAATAACCACTTTTTAACCCCTCAGAGTGACCAAAATTGCCATTTTTACAGAGTTTTGCTTACACAAAAGCTTCAATTTTGACCAATTTCAGGCACATAAATGACTTTAAACACACTTATTTTAGTTGAAAAAGACTTAATTCACATCCAACAGTGGTTTGGAGTCAAAAGATTAAATGTTAAAATTTCATCGATATGGACCATTTTGGGGACGTTCGACAGGTCCGGAGTTATCGTTTTTCATCAGAAAATGAATTTTTCGGACTATACCAAAAATGATTCAAAATGTCAAATAGATCGTGCCTCATGTCGAATAACCACTTTTTAACCCCTCAGAGTGACCAAAATTGCCATTTTTACAGAGTTTTGCTTACTCAAAAGCTTCAATTTTGACCAATTTCAGGCACGTAAATGACTTTAAACACACTTATTTTAGTTGGAAAAGACTTAATTCACATCCAACAGTGGTTTGGAGTCAAAAGATTAAATGTTAAAATTTCATCGATATGGACCATTTTGGGGACGTTCGATAGGTCCGGAGTCATCGTTTTTCATCAGGAAATGAATTTTTCGGACTGTACCAAAAATGATTCAAAATGTCAAATGGATCGTGCCTCATGTTGAATAACCACTTTTTAACCCCTCAGAGTGACCAAAATTGCCATTTTTACAGAGTTTTGCTTACACAAAAGCTTCAATTTTGACCAATTTCAGGCACATAAATGACTTTAAACACACTTATTTTAGTTGAAAAAGACTTAATTCACATCCAACAGTCGTTTGGAGTCAAAAGATTAAATGTTAAAATTTCATCGATATGGACCATTTTGGGGACGTTCGACAGGTCCGGAGTCATCGTTTTTTATCAGAAAAAGAATTTTTCGGACTGTACCAAAAATGATTCAAAATGTCAAATGGATCGTGCCTCATGTTGAATAACCACTTTTTAACCCCTCAGAGTGACCAAAATTGCCATTTTTACAGAGTTTTGCTTACACAAAAGCTTCAATTTTGACCAATTTCAGGCACATAAATGACTTTAAACACACTTATTTTAGTTGAAAAAGACTTAATTCACATCCAACAGTCGTTTGGAGTCAAAAGATTAAATGTTAAAATTTCATCGATATGGACCATTTTGGGGACGTTCGACAGGTCCGGAGTCATCGTTTTTCATCAGAAAATGAATTTTTCGGACTATATCAAAAATGATTCAAAATGCCAAAGTGATCGTGCCTCATGTTGAATAACGACTTTTTAACCCCTCAGAGTGACCAAAATTGCCATTTTTACAGAGTTTTGCTTACACAAAAGCTTCAATTTTGACCAATTTCAGGCACATAAATGACTTTAAACACACTTATTTTAGTTGAAAAAGTCATAATTCACATCCAACAGTCGTTTGGAGTCAAAAGATTAAAAGTTAAAATTTCAACGATATGGACCATTTTGGGGACGTTCGACAGGTCCGGAGTCATCGTTTTTCATCAGAAAATGAATTTTTCGGACTATACCAAAAATGATTCAAAATGTCAAATGGATCGTGCCTCATGTTGAATAACCACTTTTTAACCCCTCAGAGAGACCAAAATTGCCATTTTTACAGAGTTTTGCTTACACAAAAGCTTCAATTTTGACCAATTTCAGGCACGTAAATGACTTTAAACACACTTATTTTAGTTGAAAAAGACTTAATTCACATCCAACAGTGGTTTGGAGTCAAAAGATTAAATGTTAAAATTTCATCGATATGGACCATTTTGGGGACGTTCGACAGGTCCGGAGTCATCGTTTTTCATCAGAAAATGAATTTTTCGAACTGTACCAAAAATGATTCAAAATGTCAAATTGATCGTGCCTTATGTTGAATAACCACTTTTTAACCCCTCAGAGTGACCAAAATTGCCATTTTTACTGAGTTTTGCTTACACAAAAGCTTCAATTTTGACCAATTTCAGGCACATAAATGACTTTAAACACACTTATTTTAGTTGAAAAAGTCCTAATTCACATCCAACAGTCGTTTGGAGTCAAAAGATTAAATGTTAAAATTTCATCGATATGGACCATTTTGGGGACGTTCGACAGGTCCGGAGTCATCGTTTTTCATCAGAAAATGAATTTTTCGGACTATACCAAAAATGATTCAAAATGTCAAATGGATCGTGCCTCATGTTGAATAACCACTTTTTAACCCCTCAGAGAGACCAAAATTGCCATTTTTACAGAGTTTTGCTTACACAAAAGCTTCAATTTTGACCAATTTCTGGCACGTAAATGACTTTAAACACACTTATTTTAGTTGAAAAAGACTTAATTCACATCCAACAGTGGTTTGGAGTCAAAAGATTAAATGTTAAAATTTCATCGATATGGACCATTTTGGGGACGTTCGACAGGTCCGGAGTCATCGTTTTTCATCAGAAAATGAATTTTTCGGACTGTACCAAAAATGATTCAAAATGTCAAATGGATTGTGCCTCATGTTGAATAACCACTTTTTAACCCCTCAGTGTGACCAAAATTACCATTTTTACAGAGTTTTGCTTACACAAAAGCTTCAATTTTGACCAATTTCAGGCACATAAATGACTTTAAACACACTTATTTTAGTTGAAAAAGACTTAATTCACATCCAACAGTCGTTTGGAGTCAAAAGATTAAATGTTAAAATTTCATCGATATGGACCATTTTGGGGACGTTCGACAGGTCCGGAGTCATCGTTTTTCATCAGAAAATGAATTTTTCGGACTGTACCAAAAATGATTCAAAATGTCAAATGGATCGTGCCTCATGTTGAATAACCACTTTTTAACCCCTCAGAGTGACCAAAATTGCCATTTTTACAGAGTTTTGCTTACACAAAAGCTTCAATTTTGACCAATTTTAGGCACATAAATGACTTTAAACACACTTATTTTAGTTGAAAAAGACTTATTTCACATCCAACAGTGGTTTGGAGTCAAAAGATTAAATGTTAAAATTTCATCGATATGGACCATTTTGGGGACGTTCGACAGGTCCGGAGTTATCGTTTTTCATCAGAAAATGAATTTTTCGGACTATACCAAAAATGATTCAAAATGTCAAATAGATCGTGCCTCATGTCGAATAACCACTTTTTAACCCCTCAGAGTGACCAAAATTGCCATTTTTACAGAGTTTTGCTTACTCAAAAGCTTCAATTTTGACCAATTTCAGGCACGTAAATGACTTTAAACACACTTATTTTAGTTGAAAAAGACTTAATTCACATCCAACAGTGGTTTGGAGTCAAAAGATTAAATGTTAAAATTTCATCGATATGGACCATTTTGGGGACGTTCGATAGGTCCGGAGTCATCGTTTTTCATCAGAAAATGAATTTTTCGGACTGTACCAAAAATGATTCAAAATGTCAAATGGATCGTGCCTCATGTTGAATAACCACTTTTTAACCCCTCAGAGTGACCAAAATTGCCATTTTTACAGAGTTTTGCTTACACAAAAGCTTCAATTTTGACCAATTTCAGGCACATAAATGACTTTAAACACACTTATTTTAGTTGAAAAAGACTTAATTCACATCCAACAGTCGTTTGGAGTCAAAAGATTAAATGTTAAAATTTCATCGATATGGACCATTTTGGGGACGTTCGACAGGTCCGGAGTCATCGTTTTTCATCAGAAAATGAATTTTTCGGACTGTACCAAAAATGATTCAAAATGTCAAATTGATCGTGCCTCATGTTGAATAACCACTTTTTAACCCCTCAGAGTGACCAAAATTGCCATTTTTACCGAGTTTTGCTTACACAAAAGCTTCAATTTTGACCAATTTCAGGCACTAAAATGACTTTAAACACACTTATTTTAGTTGAAAAAGACTTAATTCACATCCAACAGTCGTTTGGAGTCAAAAGATTAAATGTTAAAATTTCATCGATATGGACCATTTTGGGGACGTTCGACAGGTCCGGAGTCATCGTTTTTCATCAGAAAATGAATTTTTCGGACTATATCAAAAATGATTCAAAATGCCAAAGTGATCGTGCCTCATGTTGAATAACGACTTTTTAACCCCTCAGAGTGACCAAAATTGCCATTTTTACAGAGTTTTGCTTACTCAAAAGCTTCAATTTTGACCAATTTTAGGCACATAAATGACTTTAAACACACTTATTTTAGTTGAAAAAGTCCTAATTCACATCCAACAGTCGTTTGGAGTCAAAAGATTAAATGTTAAAATTTCATCGATATGGACCATTTTGGGGACGTTCGACAGGTCCGGAGTCATCGTTTTTCATCAGAAAATGAATTTTTCGGACTATATCAAAAATGATTCAAAATGCCAAAGTGATCGTGCCTCATGTTGAATAACGACTTTTTAACCCCTCAGAGTGACCAAAATTGCCATTTTTACAGAGTTTTGCTTACTCAAAAGCTTCAATTTTGACCAATTTTAGGCACATAAATGACTTTAAACACACTTATTTTAGTTGAAAAAGTCCTAATTCACATCCAACAGTCGTTTGGAGTCAAAAGATTAAATGTTAAAATTTCATCGATATGGACCATTTTGGGGACGTTCGACAGGTCCGGAGTCATCGTTTTTCATCAGAAAATGAATTTTTCGGACTATACCAAAAATTATTCAAATTGTCAAATAGATTGTGCCTCATGTTGAATAACCACTTTTTAACCCCTCAGTGTGACCAAAATTGCCATTTTTACAGAGTTTTGCTTACACAAAAGCTTCAATTTTGACCAATTTCAGGCACATAAATGACTTTAAACACACTTATTTTAGTTGAAAAAGACTTAATTCACATCCAACAGTGGTTTGGAGTCAAAAGATTAAATGTTAAAATTTCATCGATATGGACCATTTTGGGGACGTTCGACAGGTCCGGAGTCATCGTTTTTCATCAGAAAATGAATTTTTCGGACTGTACCAAAAATGATTCAAAATGTCAAATGGATCGTGCCTCATGTTGAATAACCACTTGTTAACCCCTCAGAGTGACCAAAATTACCATTTTTACAGAGTTTTGCTTACTCAAAAGCTTCAATTTTGACCAATTTCAGGCACGTAAATGACTTTAAACACACTTATTTTAGTTGAAAAAGACTTAATTCACATCCAACAGTGGTTTGGAGTCAAAAGATTAAATGTTAAAATTTCATCGATATGGACCATTTTGGGGACGTTCGATAGGTCCGGAGTCATCGTTTTTCATCAGAAAATGAATTTTTTGGACTGTACCAAAAATGATTCAAAATGTCAAATGGATCGTGCCTCATGTTGAATAACCACTTTTTAACCCCTCAGAGTGACCAAAATTGCCATTTTTACAGAGTTTTGCTTACACAAAAGCTTCAATTTTGACCAATTTCAGGCACATAAATGACTTTAAACACACTTATTTTAGTTGAAAAAGACTTAATTCACATCCAACAGTCGTTTTGAGTCAAAAGATTAAATGTTAAAATTTCATCGATATGGACCATTTTGGGGACGTTCGACAGGTCCGGAGTCATCGATTTTCATCAGAAAATGAATTTTTCGGACTGTACCAAAAATGATTCAAAATGTCAAATTGATCGTGCCTCATGTTGAATAACCACTTTTTAACCCCTCAGAGTGACCAAAATTGCCATTTTTACCGAGTTTTGCTTACACAAAAGCTTCAATTTTGACCAATTTCAGGCACTAAAATGACTTTAAACACACTTATTTTAGTTGAAAAAGACTTAATTCACATCCAACAGTCGTTTGGAGTCAAAAGATTAAATGTTAAAATTTCATCGATATGGACCATTTTGGGGACGTTCGACAGGTCCGGAGTCATCGTTTTTCATCAGAAAATGAATTTTTCGGACTATATCAAAAATGATTCAAAATGCCAAAGTGATCGTGCCTCATGTTGAATAACGACTTTTTAACCCCTCAGAGTGACCAAAATTGCCATTTTTACAGAGTTTTGCTTACTCAAAAGCTTCAATTTTGACCAATTTTAGGCACATAAATGACTTTAAACACACTTATTTTAGTTGAAAAAGTCCTAATTCACATCCAACAGTCGTTTGGAGTCAAAAGATTAAATGTTAAAATTTCATCGATATGGACCATTTTGGGGACGTTCGACAGGTCCGGAGTCATCGTTTTTCATCAGAAAATGAATTTTTCGGACTATACCAAAAATTATTCAAATTGTCAAATAGATTGTGCCTCATGTTGAATAACCACTTTTTAACCCCTCAGTGTGACCAAAATTGCCATTTTTACAGAGTTTTGCTTACACAAAAGCTTCAATTTTGACCAATTTCAGGCACATAAATGACTTTAAACACACTTATTTTAGTTGAAAAAGACTTAATTCACATCCAACAGTCGTTTGGAGTCAAAAGATTAAATGTTAAAATTTCATCGATATGGACCATTTTGGGGACGTTCGACAGGTCCGGAGTTATCGTTTTTCATCAGAAAATGAATTTTTCGGACTATACCAAAAATGATTCAAAATGTCAAATAGATCGTGCCTCATGTTGAATAACCACTTTTTAACCCCTCAGAGTGACCAAAATTGCCATTTTTACAGAGTTTTGCTTACCCAAAAGCTTCAATTTTGACCAATTTCAGGCACGTAAATGACTTTAAACACACTTATTTTAGTTGAAAAAGACTTAATTCACATCCAACAGTGGTTTGGAGTCAAAAGATTAAATGTTAAAATTTCATCGATATGGACCATTTTGGGGACGTTCGACAGGTCCGGAGTCATCGTTTTTCATCAGAAAATGAATTTTTTGGACTGTACCAAAAATGATTCAAAATGTCAAATGGATCGTGCCTCATGTTGAATAACCACTTGTTAACCCCTCAGAGTGACCAAAATTGCAATTTTTACAGAGTTTTGCTTACACAAAAGCTTCAATTTTGACCAATTTCAGGCACATAAATGACTTTAAACACACTTATTTTAGTTGAAAAAGACTTAATTCACATTCAACAGTCGTTTGGAGTCAAAAGATTAAATGTTAAAATTTCATCGATATGGACCATTTTGGGGACGTTCGACAGGTCCGGAGTCATCGTTTTTCATCAGAAAATGAATTTTTCGGACTGTACCAAAAATGATTCAAAATGTCAAATGGATCGTGCCTCATGTTGAATAACCACTTTTTAACCCCTCAGAGTGACCAAAATTGCCATTTTTACAGAGTTTTGCTTACACAAAAGCTTCAATTTTGACCAATTTCAGGCACATAAATGACTTTAAACACACTTATTTTAGTTGAAAAAGACTTAATTCACATCCAACAGTGGTTTGGAGTCAAAAGATTAAATGTTAAAATTTCATCGATATGGACCATTTTGGGGAGATTCGACAGGTCCGGAGTTATCGTTTTTCATCAGAAAATGAATTTTTCGGACTATACCAAAAATGATTCAAAATGTCAAATAGATCGTGCCTCATGTCGAATAACCACTTTTTAACCCCTCAGAGTGACCAAAATTGCCATTTTTACAGAGTTTTGCTTACTCAAAAGCTTCAATTTTGACCAATTTCAGGCACGTAAATGACTTTAAACACACTTATTTTAGTTGGAAAAGACTTAATTCACATCCAACAGTGGTTTGGAGTCAAAAGATTAAATGTTAAAATTTCATCGATATGGACCATTTTGGGGACGTTCGATAGGTCCGGAGTCATCGTTTTTCATCAGAAAATGAATTTTTCGGACTGTACCAAAAATGATTCAAAATGTCAAATGGATCGTGCCTTATGTTGAATAACCACTTTTTAACCCCTCAGAGTGACCAAAATTGCCATTTTTACAGAGTTTTGCTTACACAAAAGCTTCAATTTTGACCAATTTCAGGCACATAAATGACTTTAAACACACTTATTTTAGTTGAAAAAGACTTCATTCACATCCAACAGTCGTTTGGAGTCAAAAGATTAAATGTTAAAATTTCATCGATATGGACCATTTTGGGGACGTTCGACAGGTCCGGAGTCATCGTTTTTCATCAGAAAATGAATTTTTCGGACTGTACCAAAAATGATTCAAAATGTCAAATGGATCGTGCCTCATGTTGAATAACCACTTTTTAACCCCTCAGAGTGACCAAAATTGCCATTTTTACAGAGTTTTGCTTACACAAAAGCTTCAATTTTGACCAATTTCAGGCACATAAATGACTTTAAACACACTTATTTTAGTTGAAAAAGTCTTAATTCACATCCAACAGTCGTTTGGAGTCAAAAGATTAAATGTTAAAATTTCATCGATATGGACCATTTTGGGGACGTTCGACAGGTCCGGAGTCATCGTTTTTCATCAGAAAATGAATTTTTCGGACTATATCAAAAATGATTCAAAATGCCAAAGTGATCGTGCCTCATGTTGAATAACGACTTTTTAACCCCTCAGAGTGACCAAAATTGCCATTTTTACAGAGTTTTGCTTACACAAAAGCTTCAATTTTGACCAATTTCAGGCACATAAATGACTTTAAACACACTTATTTTAGTTGAAAAAGTCATAATTCACATCCAACAGTCGTTTGGAGTCAAAAGATTAAATGTTAAAATTTCAACGATATGGACCATTTTGGGGACGTTCGACAGGTCCGGAGTCATCGTTTTTCATCAGAAAATGAATTTTTCGGACTATATCAAAAATGATTCAAAATGCCAAAGTGATCGTGCCTCATGTTGAATAACGACTTTTTAACCCCTCAGAGTGACCAAAATTGCCATTTTTACAGAGTTTTGCTTACTCAAAAGCTTCAATTTTGACCAATTTCAGGCACATAAATGACTTTAAACACACTTATTTTAGTTGAAAAAGTCCTAATTCACATCCAACAGTCGTTTGGAGTCAAAAGATTAAATGTTAAAATTTCATCGATATGGACCATTTTGGGGACGTTCGACAGGTCCGGAATCATCGTTTTTCATCAGAAAATGAATTTTTCGGACTATACCAAAAATTATTCAAATTGTCAAATAGATTGTGCCTCATGTTGAATAACCACTTTTTAACCCCTCAGTGTGACCAAAATTGCCATTTTTACAGAGTTTTGCTTACACAAAAGCTTCAATTTTGACCAATTTGAGGCACATAAATGACTTTAAACACACTTATTGTAGTTGAAAAAGACTTAATTCACATCCAACAGTCGTTTGGAGTCAAAAGATTAAATGTTAAAATTTCATCGATATGGACCATTTTGGGGACGTTCGACAGGTCCGGAGTTATCGTTTTTCATCAGAAAATGAATTTTTCGGACTATACCAAAAATGATTCAAAATGTCAAATAGATCGTGCCTCATGTTGAATAACCACTTTTTAACCCCTCAGAGTGACCAAAATTGCCATTTTTACAGAGTTTTGCTTACCCAAAAGCTTCAATTTTGACCAATTTCAGGCACGTAAATGACTTTAAACACACTTATTTTAGTTGAAAAAGACTTAATTCACATCCAACAGTGGTTTGGAGTCAAAAGATTAAATGTTAAAATTTCATCGATATGGACCATTTTGGGGACGTTCGACAGGTCCGGAGTCATCGTTTTTCATCAGAAAATGAATTTTTCGGACTGTACCAAAAATGATTCAAAATGTCAAATGGATCGTGCCTCATGTTGAATAACCACTTGTTAACCCCTCAGAGTGACCAAAATTGCAATTTTTACAGAGTTTTGCTTACACAAAAGCTTCAATTTTGACCAATTTCAGGCACATAAATGACTTTAAACACACTTATTTTAGTTGAAAAAGACTTAATTCACATTCAACAGTCGTTTCGAGTCAAAAGATTAA
The DNA here is from genome assembly GCF_964263255.1 of Lissotriton vulgaris. Lineage (NCBI taxonomy): Eukaryota > Metazoa > Chordata > Amphibia > Caudata > Salamandridae > Lissotriton > Lissotriton vulgaris. Next base: position 63,340 of record NW_028240631.1, on the reverse strand, counting down.
ATGTTAAAATTTCATCGATATGGACCATTTTGGGGACGTTCGACAGGTCCGGAGTCATCGTTTTTCATCAGAAAATGAATTTTTCGGACTGTACCAAAAATGATTCAAAATGTCAAATGGATCGTGCCTCATGTTGAATAACCACTTTTTAACCCCTCAGAGTGACCAAAATTGCCATTTTTACAGAGTTTTGCTTACACAAAAGCTTCAATTTTGACCAATTTCAGGCACATAAATGACTTTAAACACACTTATTTTAGTTGAAAAAGACTTAATTCACATCCAACAGTCGTTTGGAGTCAAAAGATTAAATGTTAAAATTTCATCGATATGGACCATTTTGGGGACGTTCGACAGGTCCGGAGTCATCGTTTTTCATCAGAAAATGAATTTTTCGGACTATATCAAAAATGATTCAAAATGCCAAAGTGATCGTGCCTCATGTTGAATAACGACTTTTTAACCCCTCAGAGTGACCAAAATTGCCATTTTTACAGAGTTTTGCTTACACAAAAGCTTCAATTTTGACCAATTTCAGGCACATAAATGACTTTAAACACACTTATTTTAGTTGAAAAAGTCATAATTCACATCCAACAGTCGTTTGGAGTCAAAAGATTAAAAGTTAAAATTTCAACGATATGGACCATTTTGGGGACGTTCGACAGGTCCGGAGTCATCGTTTTTCATCAGAAAATGAATTTTTCGGACTATACCAAAAATGATTCAAAATGTCAAATGGATCGTGCCTCATGTTGAATAACCACTTTTTAACCCCTCAGAGAGACCAAAATTGCCATTTTTACAGAGTTTTGCTTACACAAAAGCTTCAATTTTGACCAATTTCAGGCACGTAAATGACTTTAAACACACATATTTTAGTTGAAAAAGACTTAATTCACATCCAACAGTGGTTTGGAGTCAAAAGATTAAATGTTAAAATTTCATCGATATGGACCATTTTGGGGACGTTCGACAGGTCCGGAGTCATCGTTTTTCATCAGAAAATGAATTTTTCGAACTGTACCAAAAATGATTCAAAATGTCAAATTGATCGTGCCTTATGTTGAATAACCACTTTTTAACCCCTCAGAGTGACCAAAATTGCCATTTTTACTGAGTTTTGCTTACACAAAAGCTTCAATTTTGACCAATTTCAGGCACATAAATGACTTTAAACACACTTATTTTAGTTGAAAAAGTCCTAATTCACATCCAACAGTCGTTTGGAGTCAAAAGATTAAATGTTAAAATTTCATCGATATGGACCATTTTGGGGACGTTCGACAGGTCCGGAGTCATCGTTTTTCATCAGAAAATGAATTTTTCGGACTATACCAAAAATGATTCAAAATGTCAAATGGATCGTGCCTCATGTTGAATAACCACTTTTTAACCCCTCAGAGAGACCAAAATTGCCATTTTTACAGAGTTTTGCTTACACAAAAGCTTCAATTTTGACCAATTTCTGGCACGTAAATGACTTTAAACACACTTATTTTAGTTGAAAAAGACTTAATTCACATCCAACAGTGGTTTGGAGTCAAAAGATTAAATGTTAAAATTTCATCGATATGGACCATTTTGGGGACGTTCGACAGGTCCGGAGTCATCGTTTTTCATCAGAAAATGAATTTTTCGGACTGTACCAAAAATGATTCAAAATGTCAAATGGATTGTGCCTCATGTTGAATAACCACTTTTTAACCCCTCAGTGTGACCAAAATTACCATTTTTACAGAGTTTTGCTTACACAAAAGCTTCAATTTTGACCAATTTCAGGCACATAAATGACTTTAAACACACTTATTTTAGTTGAAAAAGACTTAATTCACATTCAACAGTCGTTTGGAGTCAAAAGATTAAATGTTAAAATTTCATCGATATGGACCATTTTGGGGACGTTCGACAGGTCCGGAGTCATCGTTTTTCATCAGAAAATGAATTTTTCGGACTGTACCAAAAATGATTCAAAATGTCAAATGGATCGTGCCTCATGTTGAATAACCACTTTTTAACCCCTCAGAGTGACCAAAATTGCCATTTTTACAGAGTTTTGCTTACACAAAAGCTTCAATTTTGACCAATTTCAGGCACATAAATGACTTTAAACACACTTATTTTAGTTGAAAAAGACTTATTTCACATCCAACAGTGGTTTGGAGTCAAAAGATTAAATGTTAAAATTTCATCGATATGGACCATTTTGGGGACGTTCGACAGGTCCGGAGTTATCGTTTTTCATCAGAAAATGAATTTTTCGGACTATACCAAAAATGATTCAAAATGTCAAATAGATCGTGCCTCATGTCGAATAACCACTTTTTAACCCCTCAGAGTGACCAAAATTGCCATTTTTACAGAGTTTTGCTTACTCAAAAGCTTCAATTTTGACCAATTTCAGGCACGTAAATGACTTTAAACACACTTATTTTAGTTGAAAAAGACTTAATTCACATCCAACAGTGGTTTGGAGTCAAAAGATTAAATGTTAAAATTTCATCGATATGGACCATTTTGGGGACGTTCGATAGGTCCGGAGTCATCGTTTTTCATCAGAAAATGAATTTTTCGGACTGTACCAAAAATGATTCAAAATGTCAAATGGATCGTGCCTCATGTTGAATAACCACTTTTTAACCCCTCAGAGTGACCAAAATTGCCATTTTTACAGAGTTTTGCTTACACAAAAGCTTCAATTTTGACCAATTTCAGGCACATAAATGACTTTAAACACACTTATTTTAGTTGAAAAAGACTTAATTCACATCCAACAGTCGTTTGGAGTCAAAAGATTAAATGTTAAAATTTCATCGATATGGACCATTTTGGGGACGTTCGACAGGTCCGGAGTCATCGTTTTTCATCAGAAAATGAATTTTTCGGACTGTACCAAAAATGATTCAAAATGTCAAATTGATCGTGCCTCATGTTGAATAACCACTTTTTAACCCCTCAGAGTGACCAAAATTGCCATTTTTACCGAGTTTTGCTTACACAAAAGCTTCAATTTTGACCAATTTCAGGCACTAAAATGACTTTAAACACACTTATTTTAGTTGAAAAAGACTTAATTCACATCCAACAGTCGTTTGGAGTCAAAAGATTAAATGTTAAAATTTCATCGATATGGACCATTTTGGGGACGTTCGACAGGTCCGGAGTCATCGTTTTTCATCAGAAAATGAATTTTTCGGACTATATCAAAAATGATTCAAAATGCCAAAGTGATCGTGCCTCATGTTGAATAACGACTTTTTAACCCCTCAGAGTGACCAAAATTGCCATTTTTACAGAGTTTTGCTTACTCAAAAGCTTCAATTTTGACCAATTTTAGGCACATAAATGACTTTAAACACACTTATTTTAGTTGAAAAAGTCCTAATTCACATCCAACAGTCGTTTGGAGTCAAAAGATTAAATGTTAAAATTTCATCGATATGGACCATTTTGGGGACGTTCGACAGGTCCGGAGTCATCGTTTTTCATCAGAAAATGAATTTTTCGGACTATATCAAAAATGATTCAAAATGCCAAAGTGATCGTGCCTCATGTTGAATAACGACTTTTTAACCCCTCAGAGTGACCAAAATTGCCATTTTTACAGAGTTTTGCTTACTCAAAAGCTTCAATTTTGACCAATTTTAGGCACATAAATGACTTTAAACACACTTATTTTAGTTGAAAAAGTCCTAATTCACATCCAACAGTCGTTTGGAGTCAAAAGATTAAATGTTAAAATTTCATCGATATGGACCATTTTGGGGACGTCCGACAGGTCCGGAGTCATCGTTTTTCATCAGAAAATGAATTTTTCGGACTATACCAAAAATTATTCAAATTGTCAAATAGATTGTGCCTCATGTTGAATAACCACTTTTTAACCCCTCAGTGTGACCAAAATTGCCATTTTTACAGAGTTTTGCTTACACAAAAGCTTCAATTTTGACCAATTTCAGGCACATAAATGACTTTAAACACACTTATTTTAGTTGAAAAAGACTTAATTCACATCCAACAGTGGTTTGGAGTCAAAAGATTAAATGTTAAAATTTCATCGATATGGACCATTTTGGGGACGTTCGACAGGTCCGGAGTCATCGTTTTTCATCAGAAAATGAATTTTTCGGACTGTACCAAAAATGATTCAAAATGTCAAATGGATCGTGCCTCATGTTGAATAACCACTTGTTAACCCCTCAGAGTGACCAAAATTGCCATTTTTACAGAGTTTTGCTTACACAAAAGCTTCAATTTTGACCAATTTCAGGCACATAAATGACTTTAAACACACTTATTTTAGTTGAAAAAGACTTAATTCACATTCAACAGTCGTTTGGAGTCAAAAGATTAAATGTTAAAATTTCATCGATATGGACCATTTTGGGGACGTTCGACAGGTCCGGAGTCATCGTTTTTCATCAGAAAATGAATTTTTCAGACTGTACCAAAAATGATTCAAAATGTCAAATGGATCGTGCCTCATGTTGAATAACCACTTTTTAACCCCTCAGAGTGACCAAAATTGCCATTTTTACAGAGTTTTGCTTACACAAAAGCTTCAATTTTGACCAATTTCAGGCACATAAATGACTTTAAACACACTTATTTTAGTTGAAAAAGACTTAATTCACATCCAACAGTGGTTTGGAGTCAAAAGATTAAATGTTAAAATTTCATCGATATGGACCATTTTGGGGACGTTCGACAGGTCCGGAGTTATCGTTTTTCATCAGAAAATGAATTTTTCGGACTACACCAAAAATGATTCAAAATGTCAAATAGATCGTGCCTCATGTCGAATAACCACTTTTTAACCCCTCAGAGTGACCAAAATTGCCATTTTTACAGAGTTTTGCTTACTCAAAAGCTTCAATTTTGACCAATTTCAGGCACGTAAATGACTTTAAACACACTTATTTTAGTTGAAAAAGACTTAATTCACATCCAACAGTGGTTTGGAGTCAAAAGATTAAATGTTAAAATTTCATCGATATGGACCATTTTGGGGACGTTCGACAGGTCCGGAGTCATCGTTTTTCATCAGAAAATGAATTTTTCGGACTGTACCAAAAATGATTCAAAATGTCAAATGGATCGTGCCTCATGTTGAATAACCACTTTTTAACCCCTCAGAGTGACCAAAATTGCCATTTTTACAGAGTTTTGCTTACACAAAAGCTTCAATTTTGACCAATTTCAGGCACATAAATGACTTTAAACACACTTATTTTAGTTGAAAAAGACTTAATTCACATCCAACAGTCGTTTGGAGTCAAAAGATTAAATGTTAAAATTTCATCGATATGGACCATTTTGGGGACGTTCGACAGGTCCGGAGTCATCGTTTTTCATCAGAAAATGAATTTTTCGGACTGTACCAAAAATGATTCAAAATGTCAAATGGATCGTGCCTCATGTTGAATAACCACTTTTTAACCCCTCAGAGTGACCAAAATTGCCATTTTTACAGAGTTTTGCTTACACAAAAGCTTCAATTTTGACCAATTTCAGGCACATAAATGACTTTAAACACACTTATTTTAGTTGAAAAAGTCTTAATTCACATCCAACAGTCATTTGGAGTCAAAGATTAAATGTTAAAATTTCATCGATATGGACCATTTTGGGGACGTTCGACAGGTCCGAAGTCATCGTTTTTCATCAGAAAATGAATTTTTCGGACTGTACCAAAAATGATTCAAAATGTCAAATGGATCGTGCCTCATGTTGAATAACCACTTTTTAACCCCTCAGAGTGACCAAAATTGCCATTTTTACAGAGTTTTGCTTACACAAAAGCTTCAATTTTGACCAATTTCAGGCACATAAATGACTTTAAACACACTTATTTTAGTTGAAAAAGACTTAATTCACATCCAACAGTGGTTTGGAGTCAAAAGATTAAATGTTAAAATTTCATCGATATGGACCATTTTGGGGACGTTCGACAGGTCCGGAGTTATCGTTTTTCATCAGAAAATGAATTTTTCGGACTATACCAAAAATGATTCAAAATGTCAAATAGATCGTGCCTCATGTCGAATAACCACTTTTTAACCCCTCAGAGTGACCAAAATTGCCATTTTTACAGAGTTTTGCTTACTCAAAAGCTTCAATTTTGACCAATTTCAGGCACGTAAATGACTTTAAACACACTTATTTTAGTTGAAAAAGACTTAATTCACATCCAACAGTGGTTTGGAGTCAAAAGATTAAATGTTAAAATTTCATCGATATGGACCATTTTGGGGACGTTCGACAGGTCCGGAGTCATCGTTTTTCATCAGAAAATGAAGTTTTTCGGACTGTACCAAAAATGATTCAAAATGTCAAATGGATCGTGCCTCATGTTGAATAACCACTTTTTAACCCCTCAGAGTGACCAAAATTGCCATTTTTACAGAGTTTTGCTTACACAAAAGCTTCAATTTTGACCAATTTCAGGCACATAAATGACTTTAAACACACTTATTTTAGTTGAAAAAGACTTCATTCACATCCAACAGTCGTTTGGAGTCAAAAGATTAAATGTTAAAATTTCATCGATATGGACCATTTTGGGGACGTTCGACAGGTCCGGAGTCATCGTTTTTCATCAGAAAATGAATTTTTCGGACTGTACCAAAAATGATTCAAAATGTCAAATGGATCGTGCCTCATGTTGAATAACCACTTTTTAACCCCTCAGAGTGACCAAAATTGCCATTTTTACAGAGTTTTGCTTACACAAAAGCTTCAATTTTGACCAATTTCAGGCACATAAATGACTTTAAACACACTTATTTTAGTTGAAAAAGTCATAATTCACATCCAACAGTCGTTTGGAGTCAAAAGATTAAATGTTAAAATTTCAACGATATGGACCATTTTGGGGACGTTCGACAGGTCCGGAGTCATCGTTTTTCATCAGAAAATGAATTTTTCGGACTATATCAAAAATGATTCAAAATGCCAAAGTGATCGTGCCTCATGTTGAATAACGACTTTTTAACCCCTCAGAGTGACCAAAATTGCCATTTTTACAGAGTTTTGCTTACTCAAAAGCTTCAATTTTGACCAATTTCAGGCACATAAATGACTTTAAACACACTTATTTTAGTTGAAAAAGTCCTAATTCACATCCAACAGTCGTTTGGAGTCAAAAGATTAAATGTTAAAATTTCATCGATATGGACCATTTTGGGGACGTTCGACAGGTCCGGAGTCATCGTTTTTCATCAGAAAATGAATTTTTCGGACTATACCAAAAATTATTCAAATTGTCAAATAGATTGTGCCTCATGTTGAATAACCACTTTTTAACCCCTCAGTGTGACCAAAATTGCCATTTTTACAGAGTTTTGCTTACACAAAAGCTTCAATTTTGACCAATTTGAGGCACATAAATGACTTTAAACACACTTATTGTAGTTGAAAAAGACTTAATTCACATCCAACAGTCGTTTGGAGTCAAAAGATTAAATGTTAAAATTTCATCGATATGGACCATTTTGGGGACGTTCGACAGGTCCGGAGTTATCGTTTTTCATCAGAAAATGAATTTTTCGGACTATACCAAAAATGATTCAAAATGTCAAATAGATCGTGCGTCATGTTGAATAACTACTTTTTAACCCCTCAGAGTGACCAAAATTGCCATTTTTACAGAGTTTTGCTTACCCAAAAGCTTCAATTTTGACCAATTTCAGGCACGTAAATGACTTTAAACACACTTATTTTAGTTGAAAAAGACTTAATTCACATCCAACAGTGGTTTGGAGTCAAAAGATTAAATGTTAAAATTTCATCGATATGGACCATTTTGGGGACGTTCGACAGGTCCGGAGTCATCGTTTTTCATCAGAAAATGAATTTTTCGGACTGTACCAAAAATGATTCAAAATGTCAAATCGATCGTGCCTCATGTTGAATAACCACTTTTTAACCCCTCAGAGTGACCAAAATTGCCATTTTTACAGAGTTTTGCTTACACAAAAGCTTCAATTTTGACCAATTTCAGGCACATAAATGACTTTAAACACACTTATTTTAGTTGAAAAAGACTTAATTCACATCCAACAGTGGTTTGGAGTCAAAAGATTAAATGTTAAAATTTCATCGATATGGACCATTTTGGGGACGTTCGACAGGTCCGGAGTTATCGTTTTTCATCAGAAAATGAATTTTTCGGACTATACCAAAAATGATTCAAAATGTCAAATAGATCGTGCCTCATGTCGAATAACCACTTTTTAACCCCTCAGAGTGACCAAAATTGCCATTTTTACAGAGTTTTGCTTACTCAAAAGCTTCAATTTTGACCAATTTCAGGCACGTAAATGACTTTAAACACACTTATTTTAGTTGAAAAAGACTTAATTCACATCCAACAGTGGTTTGGAGTCAAAAGATTAAATGTTAAAATTTCATCGATATGGACCATTTTGGGGACGTTCGACAGGTCCGGAGTCATCGTTTTTCATCAGAAAATGAATTTTTCGGACTGTACCAAAAATGATTCAAAATGTCAAATGGATCGTGCCTCATGTGTAATAACCACTTTTTAACCCCTCAGAGTGACCAAAATTGCCATTTTTACAGAGTTTTGCTTACACAAAAGCTTCAATTTTGACCAATTTCAGGCACATAAATGACTTTAAACACACTTATTTTAGTTGAAAAAGACTTAATTCACATCCAACAGTCGTTTGGAGTCAAAAGATTAAATGTTAAAATTTCATCGATATGGACCATTTTGGGGACGTTCGACAGGTCCGGAGTCATCGTTTTTCATCAGAAAATGAATTTTTCGGACTGTACCAAAAATGATTCAAAATGTCAAATGGATCGTGCCTCATGTTGAATAACCACTTTTTAACCCCTCAGAGTGACCAAAATTGCCATTTTTACAGAGTTTTGCTTACACAAAAGCTTCAATTTTGACCAATTTCAGGCACATAAATGACTTTAAACACACTTATTTTAGTTGAAAAAGACTTAATTCACATCCAACAGTCGTTTGGAGTCAAAAGATTAAATGTTAAAATTTCATCGATATGGACCATTTTGGGGACGTTCGACAGGTCCGGAGTCATCGTTTTTCATCAGAAAATGAATTTTTCGGACTATATCAAAAATGATTCAAAATGCCAAAGTGATCGTGCCTCATGTTGAATAACGACTTTTTAACCCCTCAGAGTGACCAAAATTGCCATTTTTACAGAGTTTTGCTTACTCAAAAGCTTCAATTTTGACCAATTTCAGGCACATAAATGACTTTAAACACACTTATTTTAGTTGAAAAAGTCCTAATTCACATCCAACAGTCGTTTGGAGTCAAAAGATTAAATGTTAAAATTTCATCGATATGGACCATTTTGGGGACGTTCGACAGGTCCGGAGTCATCGTTTTTCATCAGAAAATGAATTTTTCGGACTATACCAAAAATGATTCAAAATGTCAAATGGATCGTGCCTCATGTTGAATAACCACTTTTTAACCCCTCAGAGAGACCAAAATTGCCATTTTTACAGAGTTTTGCTTACACAAAAGCTTCAATTTTGACCAATTTCAGGCACGTAAATGACTTTAAACACACTTATTTTAGTTGAAAAAGACTTAATTCACATCCAACAGTGGTTTGGAGTCAAAAGATTAAATGTTAAAATTTCTTCGATATCGACCATTTTGGGGACGTTCGACAGGTCCGGAGTCATCGTTTTTCATCAGAAAATGAATTTTTCGGACTATACCAAAAATGATTCAAAATGTCAAATGGATCGTGCCTCATGTTGAATAACCATTTTTTAACCCCTCAGAGAGACCAAAATTGCCATTTTTACAGAGTTTTGCTTACACAAAAGCTTCAATTTTGACCAATTTCAGGCACGTAAACGACTTTAAACACACTTATTTTAGTTGAAAAAGACTTAATTCACATCCAACAGTGGTTTGGAGTCAAAAGATTAAATGTTAAAATTTCTTCGATATGGACCATTTTGGGGTTGTTCGACAGGTCCGGAGTCATCGTTTTTCATCAGAAAATGAATTTTTCGGACTATACCAAAAATGATTCAAAATGTCAAATTGATTGTGCCTCATGTTGAATAACCACTTTTTAACCCCTCAGTGTGACCAAAATTGCCATTTTTACAGAGTTTTGCTTACACAAAAGCTTCAATTTTGACCAATTTCAGGCACATAAATGACTTTAAACACACTTATTTTAGTTGAAAAAGACGTAATTCACATCCAACAGTCGTTTGGAGTCAAAAGATTAAATGTTAAAATTTCATCGATATGGACCATTTTGGGGACGTTCGACAGGTCCGGAGTCATCGTTTTTCATCAGAAAATGAATTTTTCGGACTGTACCAAAAATGATTCAAAATGTCAAATGGATCGTGCCTCATGTTGAATAACCACTTTTTAACCCCTCAGAGTGACCAAAATTGCCATTTTTACAGAGTTTTGCTTACACAAAAGCTTCAATTTTGACCAATTTCAGGCACATAAATGACTTTAAACACACTTATTTTAGTTGAAAAAGACTTAATTCACATTCAACAGTCGTTTGGAGTCAAAAGATTAAATGTTTAAATTTCATCGATATGGACCATTTTGGGGACGTTCGACAGGTCCGGAGTCATCGTTTTTCATCAGAAAATGAATTTTTCGGACTGTACCAAAAATGATTCAAAATGTCAAATGGATCGTGCCTCATGTTGAATAACCACTTTTTAACCCCTCAGAGTGACCAAAATTGCCATTTTTACAGAGTTTTGCTTACACAAAAGCTTCAATTTTGACCAATTTCAGGCACATAAATGACTTTAAACACACTTATTTTAGTTGAAAAAGACTTAATTCACATCCAACAGTCGTTTGGAGTCAAAAGATTAAATGTTAAAATTTCATCGATATGGACCATTTTGGGGACGTTCGACAGGTCCGGAGTCATTGTTTTTCATCAGAAAATGAATTTTTCGGACTATATCAAAAATGATTCAAAATGCCAAAGTGATCGTGCCTCATGTTGAATAACGACTTTTTAACCCCTCAGAGTGACCAAAATTGCCTTTTTTACAGAGTTTTGCTTACTCAAAAGCTTCAATTTTGACCAATTTCAGGCACATAAAGGACTTTAAACACACTTATTTTAGTTGAGAAAGTCATAATTCACATCCAACAGTCGTTTGGAGTCAAAAGATTAAATGTTAAAATTTCAACGATATGGACCATTTTGGGGACGTTCGACAGGTCCGGAGTCATCGTTTTTCATCAGAAAATGAATTTTTCGGACTATACCAAAAATGATTCAAAATGTCAAATGGATCGTGCCTCATGTTGAATAACCACTTTTTAACCCCTCAGAGAGACCAAAATTGCCATTTTTACAGAGTTTTGCTTACACAAAAGCTTCAATTTTGACCAATTTCAGGCACGTAAATGACTTTAAACACACTTATTTTAGTTGAAAAAGACTTAATTCACATCCAACAGTGGTTTGGAGTCAAAAGATTAAATGTTAAAATTTCATCGATATGGACCATTTTGGGGACGTTCGACAGGTCCGGAGTCATCGTTTTTCATCAGAAAATGAATTTTTCGAACTGTACCAAAAATGATTCAAAATGTCAAATTGATCGTGCCTCATGTTGAATAACCACTTTTTAACCCCTCAGAGTGACCAAAATTGCCATTTTTACCGAGTTTTGCTTACACAAAAGCTTCAATTTTGACCAATTTCAGGCACATAAATGACTTTAAACACACTTATTTTAGTTGAAAAAGACTTAATTCACATCCAACAGTCGTTTGGAGTCAAAAGATTAAATGTTAAAATTTCATCGATATGGACCATTTTGGGGACGTTCGACAGGTCCGGAGTCATCGTTTTTCATCAGAAAATGAATTTTTCGGACTATACCAAAAATGATTCAAAATGTCAAATGGATCGTGCCTCATGTTGAATAACCACTTTTTAACCCCTCAGAGAGACCAAAATTGCCATTTTTACAGAGTTTTGCTTACACAAAAGCTTCAATTTTGACCAATTTCAGGCACGTAAATGACTTTAAACACACTTATTTTAGTTGAAAAAGACTTAATTCACATCCAACAGTGGTTTGGAGTCAAAAGATTAAATGTTAAAATTTCATCGATATGGACCATTTTGGGGACGTTCGACAGGTCCGGAGTCATCGTTTTTCATCAGAAAATGAATTTTTCGAACTGTACCAAAAATGATTCAAAATGTCAAATTGATTGTGCCTCATGTTGAATAACCACTTTTTAACCCCTCAGAGTGACCAAAATTGCCATTTTTACCGAGTTTTGCTTACACAAAAGCTTCAATTTTGACCAATTTCAGGCACATAAATGACTTTAAACACACTTATTTTAGTTGAAAAAGACTTAATTCACATCCAACAGTCGTTTGGAGTCAAAAGATTAAATGTTAAAATTTCATCGATATGGACCATTTTGGGGACGTTCGACAGGTCCGGAGTCATCGTTTTTCATCAGAAAATGAATTTTTCGGACTATACCAAAAATGATTCAAAATGTCAAATGGATCGTGCCTCATGTTGAATAACCACTTTTTAACCCCTCAGAGAGACCAAAATTGCCATTTTTACAGAGTTTTGCTTACACAAAAGCTTCAATTTTGACCAATTTCAGGCACGTAAATGACTTTAAACACACTTATTTTAGTTGAAAAAGACTTAATTCACATCCAACAGTCGTTTGGAGTCAAAAGATTAAATGTTAAAATTTCATCGATATGGACCATTTTGGGGACGTTCGACAGGTCCGGAGTCATCGTTTTTCATCAGAAAATGAATTTTTCGGACTATACCAAAAATGATTCAAAACGTCAAATAGATCGTGCCTCATGTTGAATAACCACTTTTTAACCCCTCAGAGTGACCAAAATTGCCATTTTTACAGAGTTTTGCTTACTCAAAAGCTTCAATTTTGACCAATTTCAGGCACGTAAATGACTTTAAACACACTTATTTTAGTTGAAAAAGACTTAATTCACATCCAACAGTGGTTTGGAGTCAAAAGATTAAATGTTAAAATTTCATCGATATGGACCATTTTGGGGACGTTCGACAGGTCCGGAGTCATTGTTTTTTATCAGAAAATGAATTTTTTGGACTATATCAAAAATGATTCAAAATGCCAAAGTGATCGTGCCTCATGTTGAATAACGACTTTTTAACCCCTCAGAGTGACCAAAATTGCCTTTTTTACAGAGTTTTGCTTACTCAAAAGCTTCAATTTTGACCAATTTCAGGCACATAAAGGACTTTAAACACACTTATTTTAGTTGAGAAAGTCATAATTCACATCCAACAGTCGTTTGGAGTCAAAAGATTAAATGTTAAAATTTCATCGATATGGACCATTTTGGGGACGTTCGACAGGTCCGGAGTCATCGTTTTTCATCAGAAAATGAATTTTTCGGACTATACCAAAAATGATTCAAAATGTCAAATAGATTGTGCCTCATGTTGAATAACCACTTTTTAACCCCTCAGAGTGACCAAAATTGCCATTTTTACAGAGTTTTGCTTACACAAAAGCTTCAATTTTGACCAATTTCAGGCACATAAATGACTTTAAACACACTTATTTTAGTTGAAAAAGACTTAATTCACATCCAACAGTCGTTTGGAGTCAAAAGATTAAATGTTAAAATTTCATCGATATGGACCATTTTGGGGACGTTCGACAGGTCCGGAGTCATCGTTTTTCATCAGAAAATGAATTTTTCGGACTATATAAAAAATGATTCAAAATGCCAAAGTGATCGTGCCTCATGTTGAATAACGACTTTTTAACCCCTCAGAGTGACCAAAATTGCCATTTTTACAGAGTTTTGCTTACACAAAAGCTTCAATTTTGACCAATTTCAGGCACGTAAATGACTTTAAACACACTTATTTTAGTTGAGAAAGTCATAATTCACATCCAACAGTCGTTTGGAGTCAAAAGATTAAATGTTAAAATTTCATCGATATGGACCATTTTGGGGACGTTCGACAGGTCCGGAGTCATCGTTTTTCATCAGAAAATGAATTTTTCGGACTATACCAAAAATGATTCAAAATGTCAAATAGATTGTGCCTCATGTTGAATAACCACTTTTTAACCCCTCAGAGTGACCAAAATTGCCATTTTTACAGAGTTTTGCTTACACAAAAGCTTCAATGTTGACCAATTTCAGGCACATAAATGACTTTAAACACACTTATTTTAGTTGAAAAAGACTTAATTCACATCCAACAGTCGTTTGGAGTCAAAAGATTAAATGTTAAAATTTCATCGATATGGACCATTTTGGGGACGTTCGACAGGTCCGGGGTCATCGTTTTTCATCAGAAAATGAATTCTTCGGACTATACCAAAAATGATTCAAAATGTGAAATGGATCGTGCCTCATGTTGAATAACCACTTTTTAACCCCTCAGAGTGACCAAAATTGCCATTTTTACAGAGTTTTGCTTACACAAAAGCTTCAATTTTGACCAATTTCAGGCACATAAATGACTTTAAACACACTTATTTTAGTTGAAAAAGACTTAATTCACATCCAACAGTCGTTTGGAGTCAAAATATTAAATGTTAAAATTTCATAGATATGGACCATTTTGGGGACATTCGACAGGTCCGGAGTCATCGTTTTTCATCAGAAAATGAATTTTTCGGACTATACCAAAAATGATTCAAAATGTCAAATGGATCATGCCTCATGTTGAATAACCACTTTTTAACCCCTCAGAGTGACCAAAATTGCCATTTTTACAGAGTTTTGCTTACACAAAAGCTTCAATTTTGACCAATTTCAGGCACATAAATGACTTTAAACACACTTATTTTAGTTGAAAAAGACTTAATTCACATCCAACAGTCGTTTGGAGTCAAAAGATTAAATGTTAAAATTTCATCGATATGGACCATTTTGGGGACGTTCGACAGGTCCGGAGTCATCGTTTTTCATCAGAAAATGAATTTTTCGGACTATATCAAAAATAATTCAAAATGCCAAAGTGATCGTGCCTCATGTTGAATAACGACTTTTTAACCCCTCAGAGTGACCAAAATTGCCATTTTTACAGAGTTTTGCTTACTCAAAAGCTTCAATTTTGACCAATTTCAGGCACATAAATGACTTTAAACACACTTATTTTAGTTGAAAAAGTCCTAATTCACATCCAACAGTCGTTTGGAGTCAAAAGATTAAATGTTAAAATTTCATCGATATGGACCATTTTGGGGACGTTCGACAGGTCCGGAGTCATCGTTTTTCATCAGAAAATGAATTTTTCGGACTATACCAAAAATGATTCAAAATGTCAAATAGATTGTGCCTCATGTTGAATAACCACTTTTTAACCCCTCAGAGTGACCAAAATTGCAATTTTTACAGAGTTTTGCTTACACAAAAGCTTCAATTTTGACCAATTTCAGGCACATAAATGACTTCACACTTATTTTAGTTGAAAAAGACTTAATTCATATCCAACAGTCGTTTGGAGTCAAAAGATTAAATGTTAAAATTTCATCGATATGGACCATTTTGGGGACGTTCGACATGTCCGGAGTCATCGTTTTTCATCAGAAAATGAATTTTTCGGACTATACCAAAAATGATTCAAAATGTCAAATTGATCGTGCCTCATGTTGAATAACCACTTTTTAACCCCTCAGAGTGACCAAAATTGCAATTTTTACAGAGTTTTGCTTACTTAAAAGTTTAAATTTTGACCAATTTCAGGCACATAAATGACTTTAAACACACTTATTTTAGTTGAAAAAGTCATAATTCACATCCAACAGTCGTTTGGAGTCAAAAGATTAAATGTTAAAATTTCATCGAAATGGACCATTTTGGGGACGTTCGACAGGTCCGGAGTTATCGTTTTTCATCAGAAAATGAATTTTTAGGACTATACCAAAAATGATTCAAAATGTCAAATAGATCGTGCCTCATGTTGAATAACCACTTTTTAACCCCTCAGAGTGACCAAAATTGCCATTTTTACAGAGTTTTGCTTACTCAAAAGCTTCAATTTTGACCAATTTCAGGCACGTAAATGACTTTAAACACACTTATTTTAGTTGAAAAAGACTTAATTCACATCCAACAGTGGTTTGGAGTCAAAAGATTAAATGTTAAAATTTCATCGATATGGACCATTTTGGGGATGTTCGACAGGTCCGGAGTCATCGTTTTTCATCAGAAAATGAATTTTTCGGACTGTACCAAAAATGATTCAAAATGTCAAATGGATCGTGCCTCATGTTGAATAACCACTTTTTAACCCCTCAGAGTGACCAAAATTGCCATTTTTACAGAGTTTTGCTTACACAAAAGCTTCAATTTTGACCAATTTCAGGCACATAAATGACTTTAAACACACTTATTTTAGTTGAAAAAGACTTAATTCACATCCAACAGTCGTTTGGAGTCAAAAGATTAAATGTTAAAATTTCATCGATATGGACCATTTTGGGGACGTTCGACAGGTCCGGAGTCATCGTTTTTCATCAGAAAATGAATTCTTCAGACTATACCAAAAATGATTCAAAATGTGAAATGGATCGTGCCTCATGTTGAATAACCACTTTTTAACCCCTCAGAGTGACCAAAATTGCCATTTTTACAGAGTTTTGCTTACACAAAAGCTTCAATTTTGACCAATTTCAGGCACATAAATGACTTTAAACACACTTATTTTAGTTGAAAAAGACTTAATTCACATCCAACAGTCGTTTGGAGTCAAAAGATTAAATGTTAAAATTTCATCGATATGGACCATTTTGGGGACGTTCGACAGGTCCGGAGTCATCGTTTTTCATCAGAAAATGAATTCTTCGGACTATACCAAAAATTATTCAAAATGTGAAATGGATCGTGCCTCATGTTGAATAACTACTTTTTAACCCCTCAGAGTGACCAAAATTGCCATTTTTACAGAGTTTTGCTTCCACAAAAGCTTCAATTTTGACCAATTTCAGGCACATAAATGACTTTAAACACACTTATTTTAGTTGAAAAAGACTTAATTCACATCCAACAGTCGTTTGGAGTCAAAAGATTAAATGTTAAAATTTCATCGATATGGACCATTTTGGGGACATTCGACAGGTCCGGAGTCATCGTTTTTCATCAGAAAATGAATTTTTCGGACTATACCAAAAATGATTCAAAATGTCAAATGGATCGTGCCTCATGTTGAATAACCACTTTTTAACCCCTCAGAGAGACAAAAATTGCCATTTTTACAGAGTTTTGCTTACACAAAAGCTTCAATTTTGACCAATTTCAGGCACGTAAATGACTTTAAACACACTTATTTTAGTTGAAAAAGACTTAATTCACATCCAACAGTGGTTTGGAGTCAAAAGATTAAATGTTAAAATTTCATCGATATGGACCATTTTGGGGACGTTCGACAGGTCCGGAGTCATCGTTTTTCATCAGAAAATGAATTTTTCGAACTGTACCAAAAATGATTCAAAATGTCAAATTGATCGTGCCTCATGTTGAATAACCACTTTTTAACCCCTCAGAGTGACCAAAATTGCCATTTTTACAGAGTTTTGCTTACACAAAAGCTTCAATTTTGACCAATTTCAGGCACATAAATGACTTTAAACACACTTATTTTAGTTGAAAAAGACTTAATTCATATCCAACAGTCGTTTGGAGTCAAAAGATTAAATGTTAAAATTTCATCGATATGGACCATTTTGGGGACGTTCGACATGTCCGGAGTCATCGTTTTTCATCAGAAAATGAATTTTTCGGACTATACCAAAAATGATTCAAAATGTCAAATTGATTGTGCTTCATGTTGAATAACCACTTTTTAACCCCTCAGAGTGACCAAAATTGCCATTTTTACAGAGTTTTGCTTACTCAAAAGCTTCAATTTTGACCAATTTCAGGCACGTAAATGACTTTAAACACACTTATTTTAGTTGAAAAAGACTTAATTCGCATCCAACAGTGGTTAGGAGTCAAAAGATTAAATGTTAAAATTTTATCGATATGGACCATTTTGGGGACGTTCGACAGGTCCGGAGTCATCGTTTTTCATCAGAAAATGAATTTTTCGGACTGTACCAAAAATGATTCAAAATGTCAAATGGATCGTGCCTCATGTTGAATAACCACTTTTTAACCCCTCAGAGTGACCAAAATTGCCATTTTTACAGAGTTTTGCTTACACAAAAGCTTCAATTTTGACCAATTTCAGGCACATAAATGACTTTAAACACACTTATTTTAGTTGAAAAAGACTTAATTCACATTCAACAGTCGTTTGGAGTCAAAAGATTAAATGTTAAAATTTCATCGATATGGACCATTTTGGGGACGTTCGACAGGTCCGGAGTCATCGTTTTTCATCAGAAAATGAATTTTTCGGACTGTACCAAAAATGATTCAAAATGCCAAAGTGATCGTGCCTCATGTTGAATAACGACTTTTTAACCCCTCAGAGTGACCAAAATTGCCATTTTTACAGAGTTTTGCTTACACAAAAGCTTCAATTTTGACCAATTTCAGGCACATAAATGACTTTAAACACACTTATTTTAGTTGAAAAAGTCATAATTCACATCCAACAGTCGTTTGGAGTCAAAAGATTAAATGTTAAAATTTCAACGATATGGACCATTTTGGGGACGTTCGACAGGTCCGGAGTCATCGTTTTTCATCAGAAAATGAATTTTTCGGACTATACCAAAAATGATTCAAAATGTCAAATGGATCGTGCCTCATGTTGAATAACCACTTTTTAACCCCTCAGAGAGACCAAAATTGCCATTTTTACAGAGTTTTGCTTACACAAAAGCTTCAATTTTGACCAATTTCAGGCACGTAAATGACTTTAAACACACTTATGTTAGTTGAAAAAGACTTAATTCACATCCAACAGTGGTTTGGAGTCAAAAGATTAAATGTTAAAATTTCATAGATATGGACCATTTTGGGGACGTTCGACAGGTCCGGAGTCATCGTTTTTCATCAGAAAATGAATTTTTCGAACTGTACCAAAAATGATTCAAAATGTCAAATTGATCGTGCCTCATGTTGAATAACCACTTTTTAACCGCTCAGAGTGACCAAAATTGCCATTTTTACCGAGTTTTGCTTACTCAAAAGTTAAAATTTTGACCAATTTCAGGCACATAAATGACTTTAAACACACTTATTTTAGTTGAAAAAGTCATAATTCACATCCAACAGTTGTTTGGAGTCAAAAGATTAAATGTTAAAATTTCATCGATATGGACCATTTTGGGGACGTTCGACAGGTCCGGAGTCATCGTTTTTCATCAGAAAATGAATTTTTCGGACTGTACCAAAAATGATTCAAAATGTCAAATGGATCGTGCCTCATGTTGAATAACCACTTTTTAACCCCTCAGAGTGACCAAAATTGCCATTTTTACAGAGTTTTGCTTACACAAAAGTTAAAATTTTGACCAATTTCAGGCACATAAATGACTTTAAACACACTTATTTTAGTTGAAAAAGTCATAATTCACATCCAACAGTCGTTTGGAGTCAAAAGATTAAATGTTAAAATTTCATCGATATGGACCATTTTGGGGACGTTCGACAGGTCCGGAGTCATCGTTTTTCATCAGAAAATGAATTTTTCGGACTGTACCAAAAATGATTCAAAATGTCAAATGGATCGTGCCTCATGTTGAATAACCACTTTTTAACCCATCAGAGTGACCAAAATTGCCATTTTTACAGAGTTTTGCTTACACAAAAGCTTCAATTTTGACCAATTTCAGGCACCTAAATGACTTTAAACACACTTATTTTAGTTGAAAAAGACTTAATTCACATCCAACAGTCGTTTGGAGTCAAAAGATTAAATGTTAAAATTTCATCGATATGGACCATTTTGGGGACGTTCGACAGGTCCGGATTCATAGTTTTTCATCAGAAAATGAATTTTTCGGACTTTATCAAAAATGATTCAAAATGCCAAAGTGATCGTGCCTCATGTTGAATAACAACTTTTTAACCGCTCAGAGTGACCAAAATTGCCATTTTTACCGAGTTTTGCTTACACAAAAGCTTCAATTTTGACCAATTTCAGGCACATAAATGACTTTAAACACACTTATTTTAGTTGAAAAAGACTTAGTTCACATCCAACAGTCGTTTGGAGTCAAAAGATTAAATGTTAAAATTTCATCGATATGGACCATTGTGGGGACGTTCGACAGGTCCGGAGTCATCGTTTTTCATCAGAAAATGAATTTTTCGGACTATATCAAAAATGATTCAAAATGCCAAAGGGATCGTGCCTCATGTTGAATAACCACTTTTTAGCCCCTCGGTGTGACCAAAATTGCCATTTTTACAGAGTTTTGCTTACACAAAAGCTTCAATTTTGACCAATTTCAGGCACATAAATGACTTTAAACACACTTATTTTAGTTGAAAAAGACTTAATTCACATCCAACAGTCGTTTGGAGTCAAAAGATTAAATGTTAAAATTTCATCGATATGGACCATTTTGGGGACGTTCGACATGTCCGGAGTCATCGTTTTTCATCAGAAAATGAATTTTTCGGACTATACCAAAAATGATTCAAAATGTCAAATTGATCGTGCCTCATGTTAAATAACCACTTTTTAACCCCTCAGAGTGACCAAAATTGCCATTTTTACAGAGTTTTGCTTACTCAAAAGTTAAAATTTTGACCAATTTCAGGCACATAAATGACTTTAAACACACTTATTTTAGTTGAAAAAGTCATAATTCACATCCAACAGTTGTTTGGAGTCAAAAGATTAAATGTTAAAATGTCATCGATATGGACCATTTTGGGGACGTTCGACAGGTCCGGAGTTATCGTTTTTCATCAGAAAATGAATTTTTCGGACTATACCAAAAATGATTCAAAATGTCAAATAGATCGTGCCTCATGTTGAATACCCACTTTTTAACCCCTCAGAGTGACCAAAATTGCCATTTTTACAGAGTTTTGCTTACTCAAAAGCTTCAATTTTGACCAATTTCAGGCACGTAAATGACTTTAAACACACTTATTTTAGTTGAAAAAGACTTAATTCACATCCAACAGTGGTTTGGAGTCAAAAGATTAAATGTTAAAATTTCATCGATATGGACCATTTTGGGGACGTTCGACAGGTCCGGAGTCATCGTTTTTCATCAGAAAATGAATTTTTCGGACTGTACCAAAAATGATTCAAAATGTCAAATGGATCGTGCCTCATGTTGAATAACCACTTGTTAACCCCTCAGAGTGACCAAAATTGCCATTTTTACAGAGTTTTGCTTACACAAAAGCTTCAATTTTGACCAATTTCAGGCACATAAATGACTTTAAACACACTTATTTTAGTTGAAAAAGACTTAATTCACATTCAACAGTCAGTTGGAGTCAAAAGATTAAATGTTAAAATTTCATCGATATGGACCATTTTGGGGACGTTCGACAGGTCCGGAGTTATCGTTTTTCATCAGAAAATGAATTTTTCGGACTATACCAAAAATGATTCAAAATGTCAAATAGATCGTGCCTCATGTCGAATAACCACTTTTTAACCCCTCAGAGTGACCAAAATTGCCATTTTTACAGAGTTTTGCTTTCACAAAAGCTTCAATTTTGACCAATTTCAGGCACATAAATGACTTTAAACACACTTATTTTAGTTGAAAAAGTCATAATTCACATCCAACAGTCGTTTGGAGTCAAAAGATTAAATGTTAAAATCTCATCGATATGGACCATTTTGGGGACGTTCGACAGGTCCGGATTCCTCGTTTTTCATCAGAAAATGAATTTTTCGGACTTTATCAAAAATGATTCAAAATGCCAAAGTGATCGTGCCTCATGTTGAATAACAACTTTTTAACCCCTCAGAGTGACCAAAATTGCCATTTTTACAGAGTTTTGCTTACACAAAAGCTTCAATTTTGACCAATTTCAGGCACATAAATGACTTTAAAAACACTTATTTTAGTTGAAAAAGTCATAATTCACATCCAACAGTCGTTTGGAGTCAAAAGATTAAATGTTAAAATTTCAACGATATGGACCATTTTGGGGACGTTCGACAGGTCCGGAGTCATCGTTTTTCATCAGAAAATGAATTTCTCGGACTATACCAAAAATGATTCAAAATGTCAAATGGATCGTGCCTCATGTTGAATAACCACTTTTTAACCCCTCAGAGAGACCAAAATTGCCATTTTTACAGAGTTTTGCTTACACAAAAGCTTCAATTTTGACCAATTTCAGGCACGTAAATGACTTTAAACACACTTATATTAGTTGAAAAAGACTTAATTCACATCCAACAGTGGTTTGGAGTCAAAAGATTAAATGTTAAAATTTCATCGATATGGACCATTTTGGGGACGTTCGACAGGTCCGGAGTCATCGTTTTTCATCAGAAAATGAATTTTTCGAACTGTACCAAAAATGATTCAAAATGTCAAATTGATCGTGCCTCATGTTGAATAACCACTTTTTAACCGCTCAGAGTGACCAAAATTGCCATTTTTACCGAGTTTTGCTTACACAAAAGCTTCAATTTTGACCAATTTCAGGCACATAAATGACTTTAAACACACTTATTTTAGTTGAAAAAGACTTAATTCACATCCAACAGTCGTTTGGAGTCAAAAGATTAAATGTTAAAATTTCATCGATATGGACCATTTTGGGGACGTTCGACAGGTCCGGAGTCATCGTTTTTCATCAGAAAATGAATTTTTCGGACTATATCAAAAATGATTCAAAATGCCAAAGTGATCGTGCCTCATGTTGAATAACCACTTTTTAGCCCCTCAGTGTGACCAAAATTGCCATTTTTACAGAGTTTTGCTTACACAAAAGCTTCAATTTTGACCAATTTCAGGCACATAAATGACTTTAAACACACTTATTTTAGTTGAAAAAGTCATAATTCACATCCAACAGTTGTTTGGAGTCAAAAGATTAAATGTTAAAATTTCATCGATATGGACCATTTTGGGGACGTTCGACAGGTCCGGAGTTATCGTTTTTCATCAGAAAATGAATTTTTCGGACTATACCAAAAATGATTCAAAATGTCAAATAGATCGTGCCTCATGTTGAATAACCACTTTTTAACCCCTCAGAGTGACCAAAATTGCCATTTTTACAGAGTTTTGCTTACTCAAAAGCTTCAATTTTGACCAATTTCAGGCACGTAAATGACTTTAAACACACTTATTTTAGTTGAAAAAGACTTAATTCACATCCAACAGTGGTTTGGAGTCAAAAGATTAAATGTTAAAATTTCATCGATATGGACCATTTTGGGGACGTTCGACAGGTCCGGAGTCATCGTTTTTCATCAGAAAATGAATTTTTCGGACTGTACCAAAAATGATTAAAAATGTCAAATGGATCGTGCCTCATGTTGAATAACCACTTGTTAACCCCTCAGAGTGACCAAAATTGCCATTTTTACAGAGTTTTGCTTACACAAAAGCTTCAATTTTGACCAATTTCAGGCACATAAATGACTTTAAACACACTTATTTTAGTTGAAAAAGACTTAATTCACATTCAACAGTCGTTTGGAGTCAAAAGATTAAATGTTAAAATTTCATCGATATGGACCATTTTGGGGACGTTCGACAGGTCCGGAGTCATCGTTTTTCATCAGAAAATGAATTTTTCGGACTGTACCAAAAATGATTCAAAATGTCAAATGGATCGTGCCTCATGTTGAATAACCACTTTTTAACCCCTCAGAGTGACCAAAATTGCCATTTTTACAGAGTTTTGCTTACACAAAAGCTTCAATTTTGACCAATTTCAGGCACATAAATGACTTTAAACACACTTATTTTAGTTGAAAAAGACTTAATTCACATCCAACAGTCGTTTAGAGTCAAAAGATTAAATGTTAAAATTTCATCGATATGGACCATTTTGGGGACGTTCGACAGGTCCGGAGTCATCGTTTTTCATCAGAAAATGAATTTTTCGGACTATACCAAAAATGATTCAAAATGTCAAATAGATTGTGCCTCATGTTGAATAACCACTTTTTAACCCCTCAGTGTGACCAAAATTGCCATTTTTACAGAGTTTTGCTTACACAAAAGCTTCAATTTTGACCAATTTCAGGCACATAAATGACTTTAAACACACTTATTTTAGTTGAAAAAGACTTAATTCACATCCAACAGTCGTTTGGAGTCAAAAGATTAAATGTTAAAATTTCATCGATATGGACCATTTTGGGGACGTTCGACAGGTCCGGAGTCATCGTTTTTCATCAGAAAATGAATTTTTCGGACTATATCAAAAATGATTCAAAATGCCAAAGTGATCGTGCCTCATGTTGAATAACCACTTTTTAGCCCCTCAGTGTGACCAAAATTGCCATTTTTACAGAGTTTTGCTTACACAAAAGCTTCAATTTTGACCAATTTCAGGCACATAAATGACTTTAAACACACTTATTTTAGTTGAAAAAGTCATAATTCACATCCAACAGTTGTTTGGAGTCAAAAGATTAAATGTTAAAATTTCATCGATATGGACCATTTTGGGGACGTTCGACAGGTCCGGAGTTATCGTTTTTCATCAGAAAATGAATTTTTCGGACTATACCAAAAATGATTCAAAATGTCAAATAGATCGTGCCTCATGTTGAATAACCACTTTTTAACCCCTCAGAGTGACCAAAATTGCCATTTTTACAGAGTTTTGCTTACTCAAAAGCTTCAATTTTGACCAATTTCAGGCACGTAAATGACTTTAAACACACTTATTTTAGTTGAAAAAGACTTAATTCACATCCAACAGTGGTTTGGAGTCAAAAGATTAAATGTTAAAATTTCATCGATATGGACCATTTTGGGGACGTTCGACAGGTCCGGAGTCATCGTTTTTCATCAGAAAATGAATTTTTCGGACTGTACCAAAAATGATTAAAAATGTCAAATGGATCGTGCCTCATGTTGAATAACCACTTGTTAACCCCTCAGAGTGACCAAAATTGCCATTTTTACAGAGTTTTGCTTACACAAAAGCTTCAATTTTGACCAATTTCAGGCACATAAATGACTTTAAACACACTTATTTTAGTTGAAAAAGACTTAATTCACATTCAACAGTCGTTTGGAGTCAAAAGATTAAATGTTAAAATTTCATCGATATGGACCATTTTGGGGACGTTCGACAGGTCCGGAGTCATCGTTTTTCATCAGAAAATGAATTTTTCGGACTGTACCAAAAATGATTCAAAATGTCAAATGGATCGTGCCTCATGTTGAATAACCACTTTTTAACCCCTCAGAGTGACCAAAATTGCCATTTTTACAGAGTTTTGCTTACACAAAAGCTTCAATTTTGACCAATTTCAGGCACATAAATGACTTTAAACACACTTATTTTAGTTGAAAAAGACTTAATTCACATCCAACAGTCGTTTAGAGTCAAAAGATTAAATGTTAAAATTTCATCGATATGGACCATTTTGGGGACGTTCGACAGGTCCGGAGTCATCGTTTTTCATCAGAAAATGAATTTTTCGGACTATACCAAAAATGATTCAAAATGTCAAATAGATTGTGCCTCATGTTGAATAACCACTTTTTAACCCCTCAGTGTGACCAAAATTGCCATTTTTACAGAGTTTTGCTTACACAAAAGCTTCAATTTTGACCAATTTCAGGCACATAAATGACTTTAAACACACTTATTTTAGTTGAAAAAGTCATAATTCACATCCAACAGTCGTTTGGAGTCAAAAGATTAAATGTTAAAATTTCATCGATATGGACAATTTTGGGGACGTTCGACAGGTCCGGATTCATCGTTTTTCATCAGAAAATGAATTTTTCGGACTTTATCAAAAATGATTCAAAATGCCAAAGTGATCGTGCCTCATGTTGAATAACAACTTTTTAACCCCTCAGAGTGACCAAAATTGCAATTTTTACAGAGTTTTGCTTACACAAAAGCTTCAATTTTGACCAATTTCAGGCACATAAATGACTTTAAACACACTTATTTTAGTTGAAAAAGTCATAATTCACATCCAACAGTCGTTTGGAGTCAAAAGATTAAATGTTAAAATTTCAACGATATGGACCATTTTGGGGACGTTCGACAGGTCCGGAGTCATCGTTTTTCATCAGAAAATGAATTTTTCGGACTATACCAAAAATGATTCAAAATGTCAAATGGATCGTGCCTCATGTTGAATAACCACTTTTTAACCCCTCAGAGAGACCAAAATTGCCATTTTTACAGAGTTTTGCTTACACAAAAGCTTCAATTTTGACCAATTTCAGGCACGTAAATGACTTTAAACACACTTATATTAGTTGAAAAAGACTTAATTCACATCCAACAGTGGTTTGGAGTCAAAAGATTAAATGTTAAAATTTCATCGATATGGACCATTTTGGGGACGTTCGACAGGTCCGGAGTCATCGTTTTTCATCAGAAAATGAATTTTTCGAACTGTACCAAAAATGATTCAAAATGTCAAATTGATCGTGCCTCATGTTGAATAACCACTTTTTAACCGCTCAGAGTGACCAAAATTGCCATTTTTACCGAGTTTTGCTTACACAAAAGCTTCAATTTTGACCAATTTCAGGCACATAAATGACTTTAAACACACTTATTTTAGTTGAAAAAGACTTAATTCACATCCAACAGTCGTTTGGAGTCAAAAGATTAAATGTTAAAATTTCATCGATATGGACCATTTTGGGGACGTTCGACAGGTCCGGAGTCATCGTTTTTCATCAGAAAATGAATTTTTCGGACTATATCAAAAATGATTCAAAATGCGAAAGTGATCGTGCCTCATGTTGAATAACCACTTTTTAGCCCCTCAGTGTGACCAAAATTGCCATTTTTACAGAATTTTGCTTACACAAAAGCTTCAATTTTGACCAATTTCAGGCACATAAATGACTTTAAACACACTTATTTTAGTTGAAAAAGACTTAATTCACATCCAACAGTTGTTTGGAGTCAAAAGATTAAATGTTAAAATTTCATCGATATGGACCATTTTGGGGACGTTCGACATGTCCGGAGTCATCGTTTTTCATCAGAAAATGATTTTTTCGGACTATACCAAAAATGATTCAAAATGTCAAATAGATCGTGCCTCATGTTGAATAACCACTTTTTAACCCCTCAGAGCGACCAAAATTGCCATTTTTACAGAGTTTTGCTTACACAAAAGCTTCAATTTTGACCAATTTCAGGCACATAAATGACTTTAAACACACTTATTTTAGTTGAAAAAGACTTAATTCACATCCAACAGTCGTTTGGAGTCAAAAGATTAAATGTTAAAATTTCATCGATATGGACCATTTTGGGGACGTTCGACAGGTCCGGAGTCATCGTTTTTCATCAGAAAATGAATTTTTCGGACTATACCAAAAATGATTCAAAATGTCAAATAGATTGTGCCTCATGTTGAATAACCACTTTTTAACCCCTCAGTGTGACCAAAATTGACATTTTTACAGAGTTTTGCTTACACAAAAGCTTCAATTTTGACCAATTTCAGGCACATAAATGACTTTAAACACACTTATTTTAGTTGAAAAAGTCATAATTCACATCCAACAGTCGTTTGGAGTCAAAAGATTAAATGTTAAAATTTCATCGATATGGACCATTTTGGGGACGTTCGACAGGTCCGGATTCATCGTTTTTCATCAGAAAATGAATTTTTCGGACTTTATCAAAAATGATTCAAAATGCCAAAGTGATCGTGCCTCATGTTGAATAACAACTTTTTAACCCCTCAGAGTGACCAAAATTGCCATTTTTACAGAGTTTTGCTTACACAAAAGCTTCAATTTTGACCAATTTCAGGCACATAAATGACTTTAAACACACTTATTTTAGTTGAAAAAGTCATAATTCACATCCAACAGTCGTTTGGAGTCAAAAGATTAAATGTTAAAATTTCAACGATATGGACCATTTTGGGGACGTTCGACAGGTCCGGAGTCATCGTTTTTCATCAGAAAATGAATTTTTCGGACTATACCAAAAATGATTCAAAATGTCAAATAGATCGTGCCTCATGTTGAATACCCACTTTTTAACCCCTCAGAGAGACCAAAATTGCCATTTTTACAGAGTTTTGCTTACTCAAAAGCTTCAATTTTGACCAATTTCAGGCACGTAAATGACTTTAAACACACTTATTTTAGTTGAAAAAGACTTAATTCACATCCAACAGTGGTTTGGAGTCAAAAGATTAAATGTTAAAATTTCATCGATATGGACCATTTTGGGGACGTTCGACAGGTCCGGAGTCATCGTTTTTCATCAGAAAATGAATTTTTCGGACTGTACCAAAAATGATTCAAAATGTCAAATGGATCGTGCCTCATGTTGAATAACCACTTGTTAACCCCTCAGAGTGACCAAAATTGCCATTTTTACAGAGTTTTGCTTACACAAAAGCTTCAATTTTGACCAATTTCAGGCACATAAATGACTTTAAACACACTTATTTTAGTTGAAAAAGACTTAATTCACATTCAACAGTCGTTTGGAGTCAAAAGATTAAATGTTAAAATTTCATCGATATGGACCATTTTGGGGACGTTCGACAGGTCCGGAGTTATCGTTTTTCATCAGAAAATGAATTTTTCGGACTATACCAAAAATGATTCAAAATGTCAAATAGATCGTGCCTCATGTCGAATAACCACTTTTTAACCCCTCAGAGTGACCAAAATTGCCATTTTTACAGAGTTTTGCTTACTCAAAAGCTTCAATTTTGACCAATTTCAGGCACGTAAATGACTTTAAACACACTTATTTTAGTTGAAAAAGACTTAATTCACATCCAACAGTGGTTTGGAGTCAAAAGATTAAATGTTAAAATTTCATCGATATGGACCATTTTGGGGGCGTTCGACAGGTCCGGAGTCATCGTTTTTCATCAGAAAATGAATTTTTCGGACTGTACCAAAAATGATTCAAAATGTCAAATGGATCGTGCCTCATGTTGAATAACCACTTTTTAACCCCTCAGAGTGACCAAAATTGCCATTTTTACAGAGTTTTGCTTACACAAAAGCTTCAATTTTGACCAATTTCAGGCACATAAATGACTTTAAACACACTTATTTTAGTTGAAAAAGACTTAATTCACATCCAACAGTCGTTTGGAGTCAAAAGATTAAATGTTAAAATTTCATCGATATGGACCATTTTGGGGACGTTCGACAGGTCCGGAGTCATCGTTTTTCATCAGAAAATGAATTTTTCGGACTATACCAAAAATGATTCAAAATGTCAAATAGATTGTGCCTCATGTTGAATAACCACTTTTTAACCCCTCAGTGTGACAAAAATTGCCATTTTTACAGAGTTTTGCTTACACAAAAGCTTCAATTTTGACCAATTTCAGGCACATAAATGACTTTAAACACACTTATTTTAGTTGAAAAAGTCATAATTCACATCCAACAGTCGTTTGGAGTCAAAAGATTAAATGTTAAAATTTCATCGATATGGACCATTTTGGGGACGTTCGACAGGTCCGGATTCATCGTTTTTCATCAGAAAATGAATTTTTCGGACTTTATCAAAAATGATTCAAAATGCCAAAGTGATCGTGCCTCATGTTGAATAACAACTTTTTAACCCCTCAGAGTGACCAAAATTGCCATTTTTACAGAGTTTTGCTTACACAAAAGCTTCAATTTTGACCAATTTCAGGCACATAAATGACTTTAAACACACTTATTTTAGTTGAAAAAGTCATAATTCACATCCAACAGTCGTTTGGAGTCAAAAGATTAAATGTTAAAATTTCAACGATATGGACCATTTTGGGGACGTTCGACAGGTCCGGAGTCATCGTTTTTCATCAGAAAATGAATTTTTCGGACTATACCAAAATGATTCAAAATGTCAAATGGATCGTGCCTCATGTTGAATAACCACTTTTTAACCCCTCAGAGAGACCAAAATTGCCATTTTTACAGAGTTTTGCTTACACAAAAGCTTCAATTTTGACCAATTTCAGGCACGTAAATGACTTTAAACACACTTATATTAGTTGAAAAAGACTTAATTCACATCCAACAGTGGTTTGGAGTCAAAAGATTAAATGTTAAAATTTCATCGATATGGACCATTTTGGGGACGTTCGACAGGTCCGGAGTCATCGTTTTTCATCAGAAAATGAATTTTTCGAACTGTACCAAAAATGATTCAAAATGTCAAATTGATCGTGCCTCATGTTGAATAACCACTTTTTAACCGCTCAGAGTGACCAAAATTGCCATTTTTACAGAGTTTTGCTTACACAAAAGCTTCAATTTTGACCAATTTCAGGCACATAAATGACTTTAAACACACTTATTTTAGTTGAAAAAGTCATAATTCACATCCAACAGTTGTTTGGAGTCAAAAGATTAAATGTTAAAATTTCATCGATATGGACCATTTTGGGGACGTTCGACAGGTCCGGAGTCATCGTTTTTCATCAGAAAATGAATTTTTCGGACTGTACCAAAAATGATTCAAAATGTCAAATGGATCGTGCCTCATGTTGAATAACCACTTGTTAACCCCTCAGAGTGACCAAAATTGCCATTTTTACAGAGTTTTGCTTACACAAAAGCTTCAATTTTGACCAATTTCAGGCACATAAATGACTTTAAACACACTTATTTTAGTTGAAAAAGACTTAATTCACATTCAACAGTCGTTTGGAGTCAAAAGATTAAATGTTAAAATTTCATCGATATGGACCATTTTGGGGACGTTCGACAGGTCCGGAGTTATCGTTTTTCATCAGAAAATGAATTTTTCGGACTATACCAAAAATGATTCAAAATGTCAAATAGATCGTGCCTCATGTCGAATAACCACTTTTTAACCCCTCAGAGTGACCAAAATTGCCATTTTTACAGAGTTTTGCTTACTCCAAAGCTTCAATTTTGACCAATTTCAGGCACGTAAATGACTTTAAACACACTTATTTTAGTTGAAAACGACTTAATTCACATCCAACAGTGGTTTGGAGTCAAAAGATTAAATGTTAAAATTTCATCGATATGGACCATTTTGGGGACGTTCGACAGGTCCGGAGTCATCGTTTTTCATCAGAAAATGAATTTTTCGGACTGTACCAAAAATGATTCAAAATGTCAAATGGATCGTGCCTCATGTTGAATAACCACTTTTTAACCCCTCAGAGTGACCAAAATTGCCATTTTTACAGAGTTTTGCTTACACAAAAGCTTCAATTTTGACCAATTTCAGGCACATAAATGACTTTAAACACACTTATTTTAGTTGAAAAAGACTTAATTCACATCCAACAGTCGTTTGGAGTCAAAAGATTAAATGTTAAAATTTCATCGATATGGACCATTTTGGGGACGTTCGACAGGTCCGGAGTCATCGTTTTTCATCAGAAAATGAATTTTTCGGACTATACCAAAAATGATTCAAAATGTCAAATAGATTGTGCCTCATGTTGAATAACCACTTGTTAACCCCTCAGAGTGACCAAAATTGCCATTTTTACAGAGTTTTGCTTACACAAAAGCTTCAATTTTGACCAATTTCAGGCACATAAATGACTTTAAACACACTTATTTTAGTTGAAAAAGACTTAATTCACATTCAACAGTCGTTTGGAGTCAAAAGATTAAATGTTAAAATTTCATCGATATGGACCATTTTGGGGACGTTCGACAGGTCCGGAGTTATCGTTTTTCATCAGAAAATGAATTTTTCGGACTATACCAAAAATGATTCAAAATGTCAAATAGATCGTGCCTCATGTCGAATAACCACTTTTTAACCCCTCAGAGTGACCAAAATTGCCATTTTTACAGAGTTTTGCTTACTCAAAAGCTTCAATTTTGACCAATTTCAGGCACGTAAATGACTTTAAACACACTTATTTTAGTTGAAAAAGACTTAATTCACATCCAACAGTGGTTTGGAGTCAAAAGATTAAATGTTAAAATTTCATCGATATGGACCATTTTGGGGACGTTCGACAGGTCCGGAGTCATCGTTTTTCATCAGAAAATGAATTTTTCGGACTGTACCAAAAATGATTCAAAATGTCAAATGGATCGTGCCTCATGTTGAATAACCACTTTTTAACCCCTCAGAGTGACCAAAATTGCCATTTTTACAGAGTTTTGCTTACACAAAAGCTTCAATTTTGACCAATTTCAGGCACATAAATGACTTTAAACACACTTATTTTAGTTGAAAAAGACTTAATTCACATCCAACAGTCGTTTGGAGTCAAAAGATTAAATGTTAAAATTTCATCGATATGGACCATTTTGGGGACGTTCGACAGGTCCGGAGTCATCGTTTTTCATCAGAAAATGAATTTTTCGGACTATACCAAAAATGATTCAAAATGTCAAATAGATTGTGCCTCATGTTGAATAACCACTTTTTAACCCCTCAGTGTGACCAAAATTGCCATTTTTACAGAGTTTTGCTTACACAAAAGCTTCAATTTTGACCAATTTCAGGCACATAAATGACTTTAAACACACTTATTTTAGTTGAAAAAGTCATAATTCACATCCAACAGTCGTTTGGAGTCAAAAGATTAAATGTTAAAATTTCATCGATATGGACCATTTTGGGGACGTTCGACAGGTCCGGATTCATCGTTTTTCATCAGAAAATGAATTTTTCGGACTTTATCAAAAATGATTCAAAATGCCAAAGTGATCGTGCCTCATGTTGAATAACAACTTTTTAACCCCTCAGAGTGACCAAAATTGCAATTTTTACAGAGTTTTGCTTACACAAAAGCTTCAATTTTGACCAATTTCAGGCACATAAATGACTTTAAACACACTTATTTTAGTTGAAAAAGTCATAATTCACATCCAACAGTCGTTTGGAGTCAAAAGATTAAATGTTAAAATTTCAACGATATGGACCATTTTGGGGACGTTCGACAGGTCCGGAGTCATCGTTTTTCATCAGAAAATGAATTTTTCGGACTATACCAAAAATGATTCAAAATGTCAAATGGATCGTGCCTCATGTTGAATAACCACTTTTTAACCCCTCAGAGAGACCAAAATTGCCATTTTTACAGAGTTTTGCTTACACAAAAGCTTCAATTTTGACCAATTTCAGGCACGTAAATGACTTTAAACACACTTATATTAGTTGAAAAAGACTTAATTCACATCCAACAGTGGTTTGGAGTCAAAAGATTAAATGTTAAAATTTCATCGATATGGACCATTTTGGGGACGTTCGACAGGTCCGGAGTCATCGTTTTTCATCAGAAAATGAATTTTTCGAACTGTACCAAAAATGATTCAAAATGTCAAATTGATCGTGCCTCATGTTGAATAACCACTTTTTAACCGCTCAGAGTGACCAAAATTGCCATTTTTACCGAGTTTTGCTTACACAAAAGCTTCAATTTTGACCAATTTCAGGCACATAAATGACTTTAAACACACTTATTTTAGTTGAAAAAGACTTAATTCACATCCAACAGTCGTTTGGAGTCAAAAGATTAAATGTTAAAATTTCATCGATATGGACCATTTTGGGGACGTTCGACAGGTCCGGAGTCATCGTTTTTCATCAGAAAATGAATTTTTCGGACTATATCAAAAATGATTCAAAATGCGAAAGTGATCGTGCCTCATGTTGAATAACCACTTTTTAGCCCCTCAGTGTGACCAAAATTGCCATTTTTACAGAATTTTGCTTACACAAAAGCTTCAATTTTGACCAATTTCAGGCACATAAATGACTTTAAACACACTTATTTTAGTTGAAAAAGACTTAATTCACATCCAACAGTTGTTTGGAGTCAAAAGATTAAATGTTAAAATTTCATCGATATGGACCATTTTGGGGACGTTCGACATGTCCGGAGTCATCGTTTTTCATCAGAAAATGAATTTTTCGGACTATACCAAAAATGATTCAAAATGTCAAATAGATCGTGCCTCATGTTGAATAACCACTTTTTAACCCCTCAGAGCGACCAAAATTGCCATTTTTACAGAGTTTTGCTTACACAAAAGCTTCAATTTTGACCAATTTCAGGCACATAAATGACTTTAAACACACTTATTTTAGTTGAAAAAGACTTAATTCACATCCAACAGTCGTTTGGAGTCAAAAGATTAAATGTTAAAATTTCATCGATATGGACCATTTTGGGGACGTTCGACAGGTCCGGAGTCATCGTTTTTCATCAGAAAATGAATTTTTCGGACTATACCAAAAATGATTCAAAATGTCAAATAGATTGTGCCTCATGTTGAATAACCACTTTTTAACCCCTCAGTGTGACCAAAATTGACATTTTTACAGAGTTTTGCTTACACAAAAGCTTCAATTTTGACCAATTTCAGGCACATAAATGACTTTAAACACACTTATTTTAGTTGAAAAAGTCATAATTCACATCCAACAGTCGTTTGGAGTCAAAAGATTAAATGTTAAAATTTCAACGATATGGACCATTTTGGGGACGTTCGACAGGTCCGGAGTCATCGTTTTTCATCAGAAAATGAATTTTTCGGACTATACCAAAAATGATTCAAAATGTCAAATGGATCGTGCCTCATGTTGAATAACCACTTTTTAACCCCTCAGAGAGACCAAAATTGCCATTTTTACAGAGTTTTGCTTACACAAAAGCTTCAATTTTGACCAATTTCAGGCACGTAAATGACTTTAAACACACTTATATTAGTTGAAAAAGACTTAATTCACATCCAACAGTGGTTTGGAGTCAAAAGATTAAATGTTAAAATTTCATCGATATGGACCATTTTGGGGACGTTCGACAGGTCCGGAGTCATCGTTTTTCATTAGAAAATGAATTTTTCGAACTGTACCAAAAATGATTCAAAATGTCAAATTGATCGTGCCTCATGTTGAATAACCACTTTTTAACCGCTCAGAGTGACCAAAATTGCCATTTTTACCGAGTTTTGCTTACACAAAAGCTTCAATTTTGACCAATTTCAGGCACATAAATGACTTTAAACACACTTATTTTAGTTGAAAAAGACTTAATTCACATCCAACAGTCGTTTGGAGTCAAAAGATTAAATGTTAAAATTTCATCGATATGGACCATTTTGGGGACGTTCGACAGGTCCGGAGTCATCGTTTTTCATCAGAAAATGAATTTTTCGGACTATATCAAAAATGATTCAAAATGCCAAAGTGATCGTGCCTCATGTTGAATAACCACTTTTTAGCCCCTCAGTGTGACCAAAATTGCCATTTTTACAGAGTTTTGCTTACACAAAAGCTTCAATTTTGACCAATTTCAGGCACATAAATGACTTTAAACACACTTATTTTAGTTGAAAAAGACTTAATTCACATCCAACAGTCGTTTGGAGTCAAAAGATTAAATGTTAAAATTTCATCGATATGGACCATTTTGGGGACGTTCGACATGTCCGGAGTCATCGTTTTTCATCAGAAAATGAATTTTTCGGACTATACCAAAAATGATTCAAAATGTCAAATAGATCGTGCCTCATGTTGAATAACCACTTTTTAACCCCTCAGAGTGACCAAAATTGCCATTTTTACAGAGTTTTGCTTACTCAAAAGCTTCAATTTTGACCAATTTCAGGCACGTAAATGACTTTAAACACACTTATTTTAGTTGAAAAAGACTTAATTCACATCCAACAGTGGTTTGGAGTCAAAAGATTAAATGTTAAAATTTCATCGATATGGACCATTTTGGGGACGTTCGACAGGTCCGGAGTCATCGTTTTTCATCAGAAAATGAATTTTTCGGACTGTACCAAAAATGATTCAAAATGTCAAATGGATCGTGCCTCATGTTGAATAACCACTTGTTAACCCCTCAGAGTGACCAAAATTGCCATTTTTACAGAGTTTTGCTTACACAAAAGCTTCAATTTTGACCAATTTCAGGCACATAAATGACTTTAAACACACTTATTTTAGTTGAAAAAGACTTAATTCACATTCAACAGTCGTTTGGAGTCAAAAGATTAAATGTTAAAATTTCATCGATATGGACCATTTTGGGGACGTTCGACAGGTCCGGATTCATCGTTTTTCATCAGAAAATGAATTTTTCGGACTTTATCAAAAATGATTCAAAATGCCAAAGTGATCGTGCCTCATGTTGAATAACAACTTTTTAACCCCTCAGAGTGACCAAAATTGCCATTTTTACAGAGTTTTGCTTACACAAAAGCTTCAATTTTGACCAATTTCAGGCACATAAATGACTTTAAACACACTTATTTTAGTTGAAAAAGTCATAATTCACATCCAACAGTCGTTTGGAGTCAAAAGATTAAATGTTAAAATTTCAACGATATGGACCATTTTGGGGACGTTCGACAGGTCCGGAGTCATCGTTTTTCATCAGAAAATGAATTTTTTGGACTATACCAAAAATGATTCAAAATGTCAAATGGATCGTGCCTCATGTTGAATAACCACTTTTTAACCCCTCAGAGAGACCAAAATTGCCATTTTTACAGAGTTTTGCTTACACAAAAGCTTCAATTTTGACCAATTTCAGGCACGTAAATGACTTTAAACACACTTATATTAGTTGAAAAAGACTTAATTCACATCCAACAGTGGTTTGGAGTCAAAAGATTAAATGTTAAAATTTCATCGATATGGACCATTTTGGGGACGTTCGACAGGTCCGGAGTCATCGTTTTTCATCAGAAAATGAATTTTTCGAACTGTACCAAAAATGATTCAAAATGTCAAATTGATCGTGCCTCATGTTGAATAACCACTTTTTAACCGCTCAGAGTGACCAAAATTGCCATTTTTACCGAGTTTTGCTTACACAAAAGCTTCAATTTTGACCAATTTCAGGCACATAAATGACTTTAAACACACTTATTTTAGTTGAAAAAGACTTAATTCACATCCAACAGTGGTTTGGAGTCAAAAGATTAAATGTTAAAATTTCATCGATATGGACCATTTTGGGGACGTTCGACAGGTCCGGAGTCATCGTTTTTCATCAGAAAATGAATTTTTCGAACTGTACCAAAAATGATTCAAAATGTCAAATTGATCGTGCCTCATGTTGAATAACCACTTTTTAACCGCTCAGAGTGACCAAAATTGCCATTTTTACCGAGTTTTGCTTACACAAAAGCTTCAATTTTGACCAATTTCAGGCACATAAATGACTTTAAACACACTTATTTTAGTTGAAAAAGACTTAGTTCACATCCAACAGTCGTTTGGAGTCAAAAGATTAAATGTTAAAATTTCATCGATATGGACCATTTTGGGGACGTTCGACAGGTCCGGAGTCATCGTTTTTCATCAGAAAATGAATTTTTCGGACTATATCAAAAATGATTCAAAATGCCAAAGGGATCGTGCCTCATGTTGAATAACCACTTTTTAGCCCCTCAGTGTGACCAAAATTGCCATTTTTACAGAGTTTTGCTTACACAAAAGCTTCAATTTTGACCAATTTCAGGCACATAAATGACTTTAAACACACTTATTTTAGTTGAAAAAGACTTAATTCACATCCAACAGTTGTTTGGAGTCAAAAGATTAAATGTTAAAATTTCATCGATATGGACCATTTTGGGGACGTTCGACATGTCCGGAGTCATCGTTTTTCATCAGAAAATGAATTTTTCGGACTATACCAAAAATGATTCAAAATGTCAAATTGATCGTGCCTCATGTTAAATAACCACTTTTTAACCCCTCAGAGTGACCAAAATTGCCATTTTTACAGAGTTTTGCTTACTCAAAAGTTAAAATTTTGACCAATTTCAGGCACATAAATGACTTTAAACACACTTATTTTAGTTGAAAAAGTCATAATTCACATCCAACAGTTGTTTGGAGTCAAAAGATTAAATGTTAAAATTTCATCGATATGGACCATTTTGGGGACGTTCGACAGGTCCGGAGTTATCGTTTTTCATCAGAAAATGAATTTTTCGGACTATACCAAAAATGATTCAAAATGTCAAATAGATCGTGCCTCATGTTGAATACCCACTTTTTAACCCCTCAGAGTGACCAAAATTGCCATTTTTACAGAGTTTTGCTTACTCAAAAGCTTCAATTTTGACCAATTTCAGGCACGTAAATGACTTTAAACACACTTATTTTAGTTGAAAAAGACTTAATTCACATCCAACAGTGGTTTGGAGTCAAAAGATTAAATGTTAAAATTTCATCGATATGGACCATTTTGGGGACGTTCGACAGGTCCGGAGTTATCGTTTTTCATCAGAAAATGAATTTTTCGGACTATACCAAAAATGATTCAAAATGTCAAATGGATCGTGCCTCATGTTGAATAACCACTTTTTAACCCCTCAGAGTGACCAAAATTGCCATTTTTACAGAGTTTTGCTTACACAAAAGCTTCAATTTTGACCAATTTCAGGCACATAAATGACTTTAAACACACTTATTTTAGTTGAAAAAGACTTAATTCACATCCAACAGTCGTTTGGAGTCAAAAGATTAAATGTTAAAATTTCATCGATATGGACCATTTTGGGGACGTTCGACAGGTCCGGAGTCATCGTTTTTCATCAGAAAATGAATTTTTCGGACTATACCAAAAATGATTCAAAATGTCAAATAGATTGTGCCTCATGTTGAATAACCACTTTTTAACCCCTCAGTGTGACAAAAATTGCCATTTTTACAGAGTTTTGCTTACACAAAAGCTTCAATTTTGACCAATTTCAGGCACATAAATGACTTTAAACACACTTATTTTAGTTGAAAAAGTCATAATTCACATCCAACAGTCGTTTGGAGTCAAAAGATTAAATGTTAAAATTTCATCGATATGGACCATTTTGGGGACGTTCGACAGGTCCGGATTCATCGTTTTTCATCAGAAAATGAATTTTTCGGACTTTATCAAAAATGATTCAAAATGCCAAAGTGATCGTGCCTCATGTTGAATAACAACTTTTTAACCCCTCAGAGTGACCAAAATTGCCATTTTTACAGAGTTTTGCTTACACAAAAGCTTCAATTTTGACCAATTTCAGGCACATAAATGACTTTAAACACACTTATTTTAGTTGAAAAAGTCATAATTCACATCCAACAGTCGTTTGGAGTCAAAAGATTAAATGTTAAAATTTCAACGATATGGACCATTTTGGGGACGTTCGACAGGTCCGGAGTCATCGTTTTTCATCAGAAAATGAATTTTTCGGACTATACCAAAAATGATTCAAAATGTCAAATGGATCGTGCCTCATGTTGAATAACCACTTTTTAACCCCTCAGAGAGACCAAAATTGCCATTTTTACAGAGTTTTGCTTACACAAAAGCTTCAATTTTGACCAATTTCAGGCACGTAAATGACTTTAAACACACTTATATTAGTTGAAAAAGACTTAATTCACATCCAACAGTGGTTTGGAGTCAAAAGATTAAATGTTAAAATTTCATCGATATGGACCATTTTGGGGACGTTCGACAGGTCCGGAGTCATCGTTTTTCATCAGAAAATGAATTTTTCGAACTGTACCAAAAATGATTCAAAATGTCAAATTGATCGTGCCTCATGTTGAATAACCACTTTTTAACCGCTCAGAGTGACCAAAATTGCCATTTTTACCGAGTTTTGCTTACACAAAAGCTTCAATTTTGACCAATTTCAGGCACATAAATGACTTTAAACACACTTATTTTAGTTGAAAAAGACTTAATTCACATCCAACAGTCGTTTGGAGTCAAAAGATTAAATGTTAAAATTTCATCGATATGGACCATTTTGGGGACGTTCGACAGGTCCGGAGTCATCGTTTTTCATCAGAAAATGAATTTTTCGGACTATATCAAAAATGATTCAAAATGCCAAAGTGATCGTGCCTCATGTTGAATAACCACTTT
The DNA here is from genome assembly GCF_964263255.1 of Lissotriton vulgaris. NCBI lineage: Eukaryota > Metazoa > Chordata > Amphibia > Caudata > Salamandridae > Lissotriton > Lissotriton vulgaris. The sequence goes on along the minus strand of NW_028240631.1, from coordinate 23,389 downwards.
TTAGCCCCTCAGTGTGACCAAAATTGCCATTTTTACAGAGTTTTGCTTACACAAAAGCTTCAATTTTGACCAATTTCAGGCACATAAATGACTTTAAACACACTTATTTTAGTTGAAAAAGTCATAATTCACATCCAACAGTTGTTTGGAGTCAAAAGATTAAATGTTAAAATTTCATCGATATGGACCATTTTGGGGACGTTCGACAGGTCCGGAGTCATCGTTTTTCATCAGAAAATGAATTTTTCGGACTGTACCAAAAATGATTCAAAATGTCAAATGGATCGTGCCTCATGTTGAATAACCACTTGTTAACCCCTCAGAGTGACCAAAATTGCCATTTTTACAGAGTTTTGCTTACACAAAAGCTTCAATTTTGACCAATTTCAGGCACATAAATGACTTTAAACACACTTATTTTAGTTGAAAAAGACTTAATTCACATTCAACAGTCGTTTGGAGTCAAAAGATTAAATGTTAAAATTTCATCGATATGGACCATTTTGGGGACGTTCGACAGGTCCGGAGTTATCGTTTTTCATCAGAAAATGAATTTTTCGGACTATACCAAAAATGATTCAAAATGTCAAATAGATCGTGCCTCATGTCGAATAACCACTTTTTAACCCCTCAGAGTGACCAAAATTGCCATTTTTACAGAGTTTTGCTTACTCCAAAGCTTCAATTTTGACCAATTTCAGGCACGTAAATGACTTTAAACACACTTATTTTAGTTGAAAACGACTTAATTCACATCCAACAGTCGTTTGGAGTCAAAAGATTAAATGTTAAAATTTCATCGATATGGACCATTTTGGGGACGTTCGACAGGTCCGGAGTCATCGTTTTTCATCAGAAAATGAATTTTTCGGACTATACCAAAAATGATTCAAAATGTCAAATAGATTGTGCCTCATGTTGAATAACCACTTGTTAACCCCTCAGAGTGACCAAAATTGCCATTTTTACAGAGTTTTGCTTACACAAAAGCTTCAATTTTGACCAATTTCAGGCACATAAATGACTTTAAACACACTTATTTTAGTTGAAAAAGACTTAATTCACATTCAACAGTCGTTTGGAGTCAAAAGATTAAATGTTAAAATTTCATCGATATGGACCATTTTGGGGACGTTCGACAGGTCCGGAGTTATCGTTTTTCATCAGAAAATGAATTTTTCGGACTATACCAAAAATGATTCAAAATGTCAAATAGATCGTGCCTCATGTCGAATAACCACTTTTTAACCCCTCAGAGTGACCAAAATTGCCATTTTTACAGAGTTTTGCTTACTCAAAAGCTTCAATTTTGACCAATTTCAGGCACGTAAATGACTTTAAACACACTTATTTTAGTTGAAAAAGACTTAATTCACATCCAACAGTGGTTTGGAGTCAAAAGATTAAATGTTAAAATTTCATCGATATGGACCATTTTGGGGACGTTCGACAGGTCCGGAGTCATCGTTTTTCATCAGAAAATGAATTTTTCGGACTGTACCAAAAATGATTCAAAATGTCAAATGGATCGTGCCTCATGTTGAATAACCACTTTTTAACCCCTCAGAGTGACCAAAATTGCCATTTTTACAGAGTTTTGCTTACACAAAAGCTTCAATTTTGACCAATTTCAGGCACATAAATGACTTTAAACACACTTATTTTAGTTGAAAAAGACTTAATTCACATCCAACAGTCGTTTGGAGTCAAAAGATTAAATGTTAAAATTTCATCGATATGGACCATTTTGGGGGCGTTCGACAGGTCCGGAATCATCGTTTTTCATCAGAAAATGAATTTTTCGGACTATACCAAAAATGATTCAAAATGTCAAATAGATTGTGCCTCATGTTGAATAACCACTTTTTAACCCCTCAGTGTGACAAAAATTGCCATTTTTACAGAGTTTTGCTTACACAAAAGCTTCAATTTTGACCAATTTCAGGCACATAAATGACTTTAAACACACTTATTTTAGTTGAAAAAGTCATAATTCACATCCAACAGTCGTTTGGAGTCAAAAGATTAAATGTTAAAATTTCATCGATATGGACCATTTTGGGGACGTTCGACAGGTCCGGATTCATCGTTTTTCATCAGAAAATGAATTTTTCGGACTTTATCAAAAATGATTCAAAATGCCAAAGTGATCGTGCCTCATGTTGAATAACAACTTTTTAACCCCTCAGAGTGACCAAAATTGCCATTTTTACAGAGTTTTGCTTACACAAAAGCTTCAATTTTGACCAATTTCAGGCACATAAATGACTTTAAACACACTTATTTTAGTTGAAAAAGTCATAATTCACATCCAACAGTCGTTTGGAGTCAAAAGATTAAATGTTAAAATTTCAACGATATGGACCATTTTGGGGACGATCGACAGGTCCGGAGTCATCGTTTTTCATCAGAAAATGAATTTTTCGGACTATACCAAAAATGATTCAAAATGTCAAATGGATCGTGCCTCATGTTGAATAACCACTTTTTAACCCCTCAGAGAGACCAAAATTGCCATTTTTACAGAGTTTTGCTTACACAAAAGCTTCAATTTTGACCAATTTCAGGCACGTAAATGACTTTAAACACACTTATATTAGTTGAAAAAGACTTAATTCACATCCAACAGTGGTTTGGAGTCAAAAGATTAAATGTTAAAATTTCATCGATATGGACCATTTTGGGGACGTTCGACAGGTCCGGAGTTATCGTTTTTCATCAGAAAATGAATTTTTCGGACTATACCAAAAATGATTCAAAATGTCAAATAGATCGTGCCTCATGTCGAATAACCACTTTTTAACCCCTCAGAGTGACCAAAATTGCCATTTTTACAGAGTTTTGCTTACTCCAAAGCTTCAATTTTGACCAATTTCAGGCACGTAAATGACTTTAAACACACTTATTTTAGTTGAAAAAGACTTAATTCACATCCAACAGTGGTTTGGAGTCAAAAGATTAAATGTTAAAATTTCATCGATATGGACCATTTTGGGGACGTTCGACAGGTCCGGAGTCATCGTTTTTCATCAGAAAATGAATTTTTCGGACTGTACCAAAAATTATTCAAAATGTCAAATGGATCGTGCCTCATGTTGAATAACCACTTTTTAACCCCTCAGAGTGACCAAAATTGCCATTTTTACAGAGTTTTGCTTACACAAAAGCTTCAATTTTGACCAATTTCAGGCACATAAATGACTTTAAACACACTTATTTTAGTTGAAAAAGACTTAATTCACATCCAACAGTCGTTTGGAGTCAAAAGATTAAATGTTAAAATTTCATCGATATGGACCATTTTGGGGACGTTCGACAGGTCCGGAGTCATCGTTTTTCATCAGAAAATGAATTTTTCGGACTATACCAAAAATGATTCAAAATGTCAAATAGATTGTGCCTCATGTTGAATAACCACTTGTTAACCCCTCAGAGTGACCAAAATTGCCATTTTTACAGAGTTTTGCTTACACAAAAGCTTCAATTTTGACCAATTTCAGGCACATAAATGACTTTAAACACACTTATTTTAGTTGAAAAAGACTTAATTCACATTCAACAGTCGTTTGGAGTCAAAAGATTAAATGTTAAAATTTCATCGATATGGACCATTTTGGGGACGTTCGACAGGTCCGGAGTTATCGTTTTTCATCAGAAAATGAATTTTTCGGACTATACCAAAAATGATTCAAAATGTCAAATAGATCGTGCCTCATGTCGAATAACCACTTTTTAACCCCTCAGAGTGACCAAAATTGCCATTTTTACAGAGTTTTGCTTACACAAAAGCTTCAATTTTGACCAATTTCAGGCACATAAATGACTTTAAACACACTTATTTTAGTTGAAAAAGTCATAATTCACATCCAACAGTCGTTTGGAGTCAAAAGATTAAATGTTAAAATTTCAACGATATGGACCATTTTGGGGACGTTCGACAGGTCCGGAGTCATCGTTTTTCATCAGAAAATGAATTTTTCGGACTATACCAAAAATGATTCAAAATGTCAAATGGATCGTGCCTCATGTTGAATAACCACTTTTTAACCCCTCAGAGAGACCAAAATTGCCATTTTTACAGAGTTTTGCTTACACAAAAGCTTCAATTTTGACCAATTTCAGGCACGTAAATGACTTTAAACACACTTATATTAGTTGAAAAAGACTTAATTCACATCCAACAGTGGTTTGGAGTCAAAAGATTAAATGTTAAAATTTCATCGATATGGACCATTTTGGGGACGTTCGACAGGTCCGGAGTTATCGTTTTTCATCAGAAAATGAATTTTTCGGACTATACCAAAAATGATTCAAAATGTCAAATAGATCGTGCCTCATGTCGAATAACCACTTTTTAACCCCTCAGAGTGACCAAAATTGCCATTTTTACAGAGTTTTGCTTACTCCAAAGCTTCAATTTTGACCAATTTCAGGCACGTAAATGACTTTAAACACACTTATTTTAGTTGAAAAAGACTTAATTCACATCCAACAGTGGTTTGGAGTCAAAAGATTAAATGTTAAAATTTCATCGATATGGACCATTTTGGGGACGTTCGACAGGTCCGGAGTCATCGTTTTTCATCAGAAAATGAAATTTTCGGACTATACCAAAAATGATTCAAAATGTCAAATAGATTGTGCCTCATGTTGAATAACCACTTGTTAACCCCTCAGAGTGACCAAAATTGCCATTTTTACAGAGTTTTGCTTACACAAAAGCTTCAATTTTGACCAATTTCAGGCACATAAATGACTTTAAACACACTTATTTTAGTTGAAAAAGACTTAATTCACATCCAACAGTCGTTTGGAGTCAAAAGATTAAATGTTAAAATTTCATCGATATGGACCATTTTGGGGACGTTCGACAGGTCCGGAGTCATCGTTTTTCATCAGAAAATGAATTTTTCGGACTATACCAAAAATGATTCAAAATGTCAAATAGATTGTGCCTCATGTTGAATAACCACTTGTTAACCCCTCAGAGTGACCAAAATTGCCATTTTTACAGAGTTTTGCTTACACAAAAGCTTCAATTTTGACCAATTTCAGGCACATAAATGACTTTAAACACACTTATTTTAGTTGAAAAAGACTTAATTCACATTCAACAGTCGTTTGGAGTCAAAAGATTAAATGTTAAAATTTCATCGATATGGACCATTTTGGGGACGTTCGACAGGTCCGGAGTTATCGTTTTTCATCAGAAAATGAATTTTTCGGACTATACCAAAAATGATTCAAAATGTCAAATAGATCGTGCCTCATGTCGAATAACCACTTTTTAACCCCTCAGAGTGACCAAAATTGCCATTTTTACAGAGTTTTGCTTACTCAAAAGCTTCAATTTTGACCAATTTCAGGCACGTAAATGACTTTAAACACACTTATTTTAGTTGAAAAAGACTTAATTCACATCCAACAGTGGTTTGGAGTCAAAAGATTAAATGTTAAAATTTCATCGATATGGACCATTTTGGGGACGTTCGACAGGTCCGGAGTCATCGTTTTTCATCAGAAAATGAATTTTTCGGACTGTACCAAAAATGATTCAAAATGTCAAATGGATCGTGCCTCATGTTGAATAACCACTTTTTAACCCCTCAGAGTGACCAAAATTGCCATTTTTACAGAGTTTTGCTTACACAAAAGCTTCAATTTTGACCAATTTCAGGCACATAAATGACTTTAAACACACTTATTTTAGTTGAAAAAGACTTAATTCACATCCAACAGTCGTTTGGAGTCAAAAGATTAAATGTTAAAATTTCATCGATATGGACCATTTTGGGGGCGTTCGACAGGTCTGGAATCATCGTTTTTCATCAGAAAATGAATTTTTCGGACTATACCAAAAATGATTCAAAATGTCAAATAGATTGTGCCTCATGTTGAATAACCACTTTTTAACCCCTCAGTGTGACAAAAATTGCCATTTTTACAGAGTTTTGCTTACACAAAAGCTTCAATTTTGACCAATTTCAGGCACATAAATGACTTTAAACACACTTATTTTAGTTGAAAAAGTCATAATTCACATCCAACAGTCGTTTGGAGTCAAAAGATTAAATGTTAAAATTTCATCGATATGGACCATTTTGGGGACGTTCGACAGGTCCGGATTCATCGTTTTTCATCAGAAAATGAATTTTTCGGACTTTATCAAAAATGATTCAAAATGCCAAAGTGATCGTGCCTCATGTTGAATAACAACTTTTTAACCCCTCAGAGTGACCAAAATTGCCATTTTTACAGAGTTTTGCTTACACAAAAGCTTCAATTTTGACCAATTTCAGGCACATAAATGACTTTAAACACACTTATTTTAGTTGAAAAAGTCATAATTCACATCCAACAGTCGTTTGGAGTCAAAAGATTAAATGTTAAAATTTCAACGATATGGACCATTTTGGGGACGTTCGACAGGTCCGGAGTCATCGTTTTTCATCAGAAAATGAATTTTTCGGACTATACCAAAAATGATTCAAAATGTCAAATGGATCGTGCCTCATGTTGAATAACCACTTTTTAACCCCTCAGAGAGACCAAAATTGCCATTTTTACAGAGTTTTGCTTACACAAAAGCTTCAATTTTGACCAATTTCAGGCACGTAAATGACTTTAAACACACTTATATTAGTTGAAAAAGACTTAATTCACATCCAACAGTGGTTTGGAGTCAAAAGATTAAATGTTAAAATTTCATCGATATGGACCATTTTAGGGACGTTCGACAGGTCCGGAGTCATCGTTTTTCATCAGAAAATGAATTTTTCGAACTGTACCAAAAATGATTCAAAATGTCAAATTGATCGTGCCTCATGTTGAATAACCACTTTTTAACTGCTCAGAGTGACCAAAATTGCCATTTTTACCGAGTTTTGCTTACACAAAAGCTTCAATTTTGACCAATTTCAGGCACATAAATGACTTTAAACACACTTATTTTAGTTGAAAAAGACTTAATTCACATCCAACAGTCGTTTGGAGTCAAAAGATTAAATGTTAAAATTTCATCGATATGGACCATTTTGGGGACGTTCGACAGGTCCGGAGTCATCGTTTTTCATCAGAAAATGAATTTTTCGGACTATATAAAAAATGATTCAAAATGCCAAAGTGATCGTGCCTCATGTTGAATAACCACTTTTTAGCCCCTCAGTGTGACCAAAATTGCCATTTTTACAGAGTTTTGCTTACACAAAAGCTTCAATTTTGACCAATTTCAGGCACATAAATGACTTTAAACACACTTATTTTAGTTGAAAAAGACTTAATTCACATCCAACAGTGGTTTGGAGTCAAAAGATTAAATGTTAAAATTTCATCGATATGGACCATTTTGGGGACGTTCGACAGGTCCGGAGTCATCGTTTTTCATCAGAAAATGAATTTTTCGGACTGTACCAAAAATGATTCAAAATGTCAAATGGATCGTGCCTCATGTTGAATAACCACTTGTTAACCCCTCAGAGTGACCAAAATTGCCATTTTTACAGAGTTTTGCTTACACAAAAGCTTCAATTTTGACCAATTTCAGGCACATAAATGACTTTAAACACACTTATTTTAGTTGAAAAAGACTTAATTCACATTCAACAGTCGTTTGGAGTCAAAAGATTAAATGTTAAAATTTCATCGATATGGACCATTTTGGGGACATTCGACAGGTCCGGAGTTATCGTTTTTCATCAGAAAATGAATTTTTCGGACTATACCAAAAATGATTCAAAATGTCAAATAGATCGTGCCTCATGTCGAATAACCACTTTTTAACCCCTCAGAGTGACCAAAATTGCCATTTTTACAGAGTTTTGCTTACTCAAAAGCTTCAATTTTGACCAATTTCAGGCACGTAAATGACTTTAAACACACTTATTTTAGTTGAAAAAGACTTAATTCACATCCAACAGTGGTTTGGAGTCAAAAGATTAAATGTTAAAATTTCATCGATATGGACCATTTTGGGGACGTTCGACAGGTCCGGATTCATCGTTTTTCATCAGAAAATGAATTTTTCGGACTTTATCAAAAATGATTCAAAATGCCAAAGTGATCGTGCCTCATGTTGAATAACAACTTTTTAACCCCTCAGAGTGACCAAAATTGCCATTTTTACAGAGTTTTGCTTACACAAAAGCTTCAATTTTGACCAATTTCAGGCACATAAATGACTTTAAACACACTTATTTTAGTTGAAAAAGTCATAATTCACATCCAACAGTCGTTTGGAGTCAAAAGATTAAATGTTAAAATTTCAACGATATGGACCATTTTGGGGACGTTCGACAGGTCCGGAGTCATCGTTTTTCATCAGAAAATGAATTTTTCGGACTATACCAAAAATGATTCAAAATGTCAAATGGATCGTGCCTCATGTTGAATAACCACTTTTTAACCCCTCAGAGAGACCAAAATTGCCATTTTTACAGAGTTTTGCTTACACAAAAGCTTCAATTTTGACCAATTTCAGGCACGTATATGACTTTAAACACACTTATATTAGTTGAAAAAGACTTAATTCACATCCAACAGTGGTTTGGAGTCAAAAGATTAAATGTTAAAATTTCATCGATATGGACCATTTTGGGGACGTTCGACAGGTCCGGAGACTTAATTCACATCCAACAGTCGTTTGGAGTCAAAAGATTAAATGTTAAAATTTCATCGATATGGACCATTTTGGGGACGTTCGACAGGTCCGGAGTCATCGTTTTTCATCAGAAAATGAATTTTTCGGACTATATCAAAAATGATTCAAAATGCCAAAGTGATCGTGCCTCATGTTGAATAACCACTTTTTAGCCCCTCAGTGTGACCAAAATTGCCATTTTTACAGAGTTTTGCTTACACAAAAGCTTCAATTTTGACCAATTTCAGGCACATAAATGACTTTAAACACACTTATTTTAGTTGAAAAAGTCATAATTCACATCCAACAGTTGTTTGGAGTCAAAAGATTAAATGTTAAAATTTCATCGATATGGACCATTTTGGGGACGTTCGACAGGTCCGGAGTCATCGTTTTTCATCAGAAAATGAATTTTTCGGACTGTACCAAAAATGATTCAAAATGTCAAATGGATCGTGCCTCATGTTGAATAACCACTTGTTAACCCCTCAGAGTGACCAAAATTGCCATTTTTACAGAGTTTTGCTTACACAAAAGCTTCAATTTTGACCAATTTCAGGCACATAAATGACTTTAAACACACTTATTTTAGTTGAAAAAGACTTAATTCACATTCAACAGTCGTTTGGAGTCAAAAGATTAAATGTTAAAATTTCATCGATATGGACCATTTTGGGGACGTTCGACAGGTCCGGAGTTATCGTTTTTCATCAGAAAATGAATTTTTCGGACTATACCAAAAATGATTCAAAATGTCAAATAGATCGTGCCTCATGTCGAATAACCACTTTTTAACCCCTCAGAGTGACCAAAATTGCCATTTTTACAGAGTTTTGCTTACTCCAAAGCTTCAATTTTGACCAATTTCAGGCACGTAAATGACTTTAAACACACTTATTTTAGTTGAAAAAGACTTAATTCACATCCAACAGTGGTTTGGAGTCAAAAGATTAAATGTTAAAATTTCATCGATATGGACCATTTTGGGGACGTTCGACAGGTCCGGAGTCATCGTTTTTCATCAGAAAATGAATTTTTCGGACTGTACCAAAAATGATTCAAAATGTCAAATGGATCGTGCCTCATGTTGAATAACCACTTTTTAACCCCTCAGAGTGACCAAAATTGCCATTTTTACAGAGTTTTGCTTACACAAAAGCTTCAATTTTGACCAATTTCAGGCACATAAATGACTTTAAACACACTTATTTTAGTTGAAAAAGACTTAATTCACATCCAACAGTCGTTTGGAGTCAAAAGATTAAATGTTAAAATTTCATCGATATGGACCATTTTGGGGACGTTCGACAGGTCCGGAGTCATCGTTTTTCATCAGAAAATGAATTTTTCGGACTATACCAAAAATGATTCAAAATGTCAAATAGATTGTGCCTCATGTTGAATAACCACTTGTTAACCCCTCAGAGTGACCAAAATTGCCATTTTTACAGAGTTTTGCTTACACAAAAGCTTCAATTTTGACCAATTTCAGGCACATAAATGACTTTAAACACACTTATTTTAGTTGAAAAAGACTTAATTCACATTCAACAGTCGTTTGGAGTCAAAAGATTAAATGTTAAAATTTCATCGATATGGACCATTTTGGGGACGTTCGACAGGTCCGGAGTTATCGTTTTTCATCAGAAAATGAATTTTTCGGACTATACCAAAAATGATTCAAAATGTCAAATAGATCGTGCCTCATGTCGAATAACCACTTTTTAACCCCTCAGAGTGACCAAAATTGCCATTTTTACAGAGTTTTGCTTACTCAAAAGCTTCAATTTTGACCAATTTCAGGCACGTAAATGACTTTAAACACACTTATTTTAGTTGAAAAAGACTTAATTCACATCCAACAGTGGTTTGGAGTCAAAAGATTAAATGTTAAAATTTCATCGATATGGACCATTTTGGGGACGTTCGACAGGTCCGGAGTCATCGTTTTTCATCAGAAAATGAATTTTTCGGACTGTACCAAAAATGATTCAAAATGTCAAATGGATCGTGCCTCATGTTGAATAACCACTTTTTAACCCCTCAGAGTGACCAAAATTGCCATTTTTACAGAGTTTTGCTTACACAAAAGCTTCAATTTTGACCAATTTCAGGCACATAAATGACTTTAAACACACTTATTTTAGTTGAAAAAGACTTAATTCACATCCAACAGTCGTTTGGAGTCAAAAGATTAAATGTTAAAATTTCATCGATATGGACCATTTTGGGGGCGTTCGACAGGTCCGGAATCATCGTTTTTCATCAGAAAATGAATTTTTCGGACTATACCAAAAATGATTCAAAATGTCAAATAGATTGTGCCTCATGTTAAATAACCACTTTTTAACCCCTCAGTGTGACAAAAATTGCCATTTTTACAGAGTTTTGCTTACACAAAAGCTTCAATTTTGACCAATTTCAGGCACATAAATGACTTTAAACACACTTATTTTAGTTGAAAAAGTCATAATTCACATCCAACAGTCGTTTGGAGTCAAAAGATTAAATGTTAAAATTTCATCGATATGGACCATTTTGGGGACGTTCGACAGGTCCGGATTCATCGTTTTTCATCAGAAAATGAATTTTTCGGACTTTATCAAAAATGATTCAAAATGCCAAAGTGATCGTGCCTCATGTTGAATAACAACTTTTTAACCCCTCAGAGTGACCAAAATTGCCATTTTTACAGAGTTTTGCTTACACAAAAGCTTCAATTTTGACCAATTTCAGGCACATAAATGACTTTAAACACACTTATTTTAGTTGAAAAAGTCATAATTCACATCCAACAGTCGTTTGGAGTCAAAAGATTAAATGTTAAAATTTCAACGATATGGACCATTTTGGGGACGTTCGACAGGTCCGGAGTCATCGTTTTTCATCAGAAAATGAATTTTTCGGACTATACCAAAAATGATTCAAAATGTCAAATGGATCGTGCCTCATGTTGAATAACCACTTTTTAACCCCTCAGAGAGACCAAAATTGCCATTTTTACAGAGTTTTGCTTACACAAAAGCTTCAATTTTGACCAATTTCAGGCACGTAAATGACTTTAAACACACTTATATTAGTTGAAAAAGACTTAATTCACATCCAACAGTGGTTTGGAGTCAAAAGATTAAAGGTTAAAATTTCATCGATATGGACCATTTTGGGGACGTTCGACAGGTCCGGAGTTATCGTTTTTCATCAGAAAATGAATTTTTCGGACTATACCAAAAATGATTCAAAATGTCAAATAGATCGTGCCTCATGTCGAATAACCACTTTTTAACACCTCAGAGTGACCAAAATTGCCATTTTTACAGAGTTTTGCTTACTCCAAAGCTTCAATTTTGACCAATTTCAGGCACGTAAATGACTTTAAACACACTTATTTTAGTTGAAAAAGACTTAATTCACATCCAACAATGGTTTGGAGTCAAAAGATTAAATGTTAAAATTTCATCGATATGGACCATTTTGGGGACGTTCGACAGGTCCGGAGTCATCGTTTTTCATCAGAAAATGAATTTTTCGGACTGTACCAAAAATGATTCAAAATGTCAAATGGATCGTGCCTCATGTTGAATAACCACTTTTTAACCCCTCAGAGTGACCAAAATTGCCATTTTTACAGAGTTTTGCTTACACAAAAGCTTCAATTTTGACCAATTTCAGGCACATAAATGACTTTAAACACACTTATTTTAGTTGAAAAAGACTTAATTCACATCCAACAGTCGTTTGGAGTCAAAAGATTAAATGTTAAAATTTCATCGATATGGACCATTTTGGGGACGTTCGACAGGTCCGGAGTCATCGTTTTTCATCAGAAAATGATTTTTTCGGACTATACCAAAAATGATTCAAAATGTCAAATAGATTGTGCCTCATGTTGAATAACCACTTGTTAACCCCTCAGAGTGACCAAAATTGCCATTTTTACAGAGTTTTGCTTACACAAAAGCTTCAATTTTGACCAATTTCAGGCACATAAATGACTTTAAACACACTTATTTTAGTTGAAAAAGACTTAATTCACATTCAACAGTCGTTTGGAGTCAAAAGATTAAATGTTAAAATTTCATCGATATGGACCATTTTGGGGACGTTCGACAGGTCCGGAGTTATCGTTTTTCATCAGAAAATGAATTTTTCGGACTATACCAAAAATGATTCAAAATGTCAAATAGATCGTGCCTCATGTCGAATAACCACTTTTTAACCCCTCAGAGTGACCAAAATTGCCATTTTTACAGAGTTTTGCTTACTCAAAAGCTTCAATTTTGACCAATTTCAGGCACGTAAATGACTTTAAACACACTTATTTTAGTTGAAAAAGACTTAATTCACATCCAACAGTGGTTTGGAGTCAAAAGATTAAATGTTAAAATTTCATCGATATGGACCATTTTGGGGACGTTCGACAGGTCCGGAGTCATCGTTTTTCATCAGAAAATGAATTTTTCGGACTGTACCAAAAATGATTCAAAATGTCAAATGGATCGTGCCTCATGTTGAATAACCACTTTTTAACCCCTCAGAGTGACCAAAATTGCCATTTTTACAGAGTTTTGCTTACACAAAAGCTTCAATTTTGACCAATTTCAGGCACATAAATGACTTTAAACACACTTATTTTAGTTGAAAAAGACTTAATTCACATCCAACAGTCGTTTGGAGTCAAAAGATTAAATGTTAAAATTTCATCGATATGGACCATTTTGGGGGCGTTCGACAGGTCCGGAATCATCGTTTTTCATCAGAAAATGAATTTTTCGGACTATACCAAAAATGATTCAAAATGTCAAATAGATTGTGCCTCATGTTGAATAACCACTTTTTAACCCCTCAGTGTGACAAAAATTGCCATTTTTACAGAGTTTTGCTTACACAAAAGCTTCAATTTTGACCAATTTCAGGCACATAAATGACTTTAAACACACTTATTTTAGTTGAAAAAGTCATAATTCACATCCAACAGTCGTTTGGAGTCAAAAGATTAAATGTTAAAATTTAATCGATATGGACCATTTTGGGGACGTTCGACAGGTCCGGATTCATCGTTTTTCATCAGAAAATGAATTTTTCGGACTTTATCAAAAATGATTCAAAATGCCAAAGTGATCGTGCCTCATGTTGAATAACAACTTTTTAACCCCTCAGAGTGACCAAAATTGCCATTTTTACAGAGTTTTGCTTACACAAAAGCTTCAATTTTGACCAATTTCAGGCACATAAATGACTTTAAACACACTTATTTTAGTTGAAAAAGTCATAATTCACATCCAACAGTCGTTTGGAGTCAAAAGATTAAATGTTAAAATTTCAACGATATGGACCATTTTGGGGACGTTCGGCAGGTCCGGAGTCATCGTTTTTCATCAGAAAATGAATTTTTCGGACTATACCAAAAATGATTCAAAATGTCAAATGGATCGTGCCTCATGTTGAATAACCACTTTTTAACCCCTCAGAGAGACCAAAATTGCCATTTTTACAGAGTTTTGCTTACACAAAAGCTTCAATTTTGACCAATTTCAGGCACGTAAATGACTTTAAACACACTTATATTAGTTGAAAAAGACTTAATTCACATCCAACAGTGGTTTGGAGTCAAAAGATTAAATGTTAAAATTTCATCGATATGGACCATTTTGGGGACGTTCGACAGGTCCGGAGTCATCGTTTTTCATCAGAAAATGAATTTTTCGAACTGTACCAAAAATGATTCAAAATGTCAAATTGATCGTGCCTCATGTTGAATAACCACTTTTTAACCGCTCAGAGTGACCAAAATTGCCATTTTTACCGAGTTTTGCTTACACAAAAGCTTCAATTTTGACCAATTTCAGGCACATAAATGACTTTAAACACACTTATTTTAGTTGAAAAAGACTTAATTCACATCCAACAGTCGTTTGGAGTCAAAAGATTAAATGTTAAAATTTCATCGATATGGACCATTTTGGGGACGTTCGACAGGTCCGGAGTCATCGTTTTTCATCAGAAAATGAATTTTTCGGACTATATAAAAAATGATTCAAAATGCCAAAGTGATCGTGCCTCATGTTGAATAACCACTTTTTAGCCCCTCAGTGTGACCAAAATTGCCATTTTTACAGAGTTTTGCTTACACAAAAGCTTCAATTTTGACCAATTTCAGGCACATAAATGACTTTAAACACACTTATTTTAGTTGAAAAAGACTTAATTCACATCCAACAGTGGTTTGGAGTCAAAAGATTAAATGTTAAAATTTCATCGATATGGACCATTTTGGGGACGTTCGACAGGTCCGGAGTCATCGTTTTTCATCAGAAAATGAATTTTTCGGACTGTACCAAAAATGATTCAAAATGTCAAATGGATCGTGCCTCATGTTGAATAACCACTTGTTAACCCCTCAGAGTGACCAAAATTGCCATTTTTACAGAGTTTTGCTTACACAAAAGCTTCAATTTTGACCAATTTCAGGCACATAAATGACTTTAAACACACTTATTTTAGTTGAAAAAGTCATAATTCACATCCAACAGTCGTTTGGAGTCAAAAGATTAAATGTTAAAATTTAATCGATATGGACCATTTTGGGGACGTTCGACAGGTCCGGATTCATCGTTTTTCATCAGAAAATGAATTTTTCGGACTTTATCAAAAATGATTCAAAATGCCAAAGTGATCGTGCCTCATGTTGAATAACAACTTTTTAACCCCTCAGAGTGACCAAAATTGCCATTTTTACAGAGTTTTGCTTACACAAAAGCTTCAATTTTGACCAATTTCAGGCACATAAATGACTTTAAACACACTTATTTTAGTTGAAAAAGTCATAATTCACATCCAACAGTCGTTTGGAGTCAAAATATTAAATGTTAAAATTTCAACGATATGGACCATTTTGGGGACGTTCGACAGGTCCGGAGTCATCGTTTTTCATCAGAAAATGAATTTTTCGGACTATACCAAAAATGATTCAAAATGTCAAATGGATCGTGCCTCATGTTGAATAACCACTTTTTAACCCCTCAGAGAGACCAAAATTGCCATTTTTACAGAGTTTTGCTTACACAAAAGCTTCAATTTTGACCAATTTCAGGCACGTAAATGACTTTAAACACACTTATATTAGTTGAAAAAGACTTAATTCACATCCAACAGTGGTTTGGAGTCAAAAGATTAAATGTTAAAATTTCATCGATATGGACCATTTTGGGGACGTTCGACAGGTCCGGAGTCATCGTTTTTCATCAGAAAATGAATTTTTCGAACTGTACCAAAAATGATTCAAAATGTCAAATTGATCGTGCCTCATGTTGAATAACCACTTTTTAACCGCTCAGAGTGACCAAAATTGCCATTTTTACCGAGTTTTGCTTACACAAAAGCTTCAATTTTGACCAATTTCAGGCACATAAATGACTTTAAACACACTTATTTTAGTTGAAAAAGACTTAATTCACATCCAACAGTCGTTTGGAGTCAAAAGATTAAATGTTAAAATTTCATCGATATGGACCATTTTGGGGACGTTCGACAGGTCCGGAGTCATCGTTTTTCATCAGAAAATGAATTTTTCGGACTATATAAAAAATGATTCAAAATGCCAAAGTGATCGTGCCTCATGTTGAATAACCACTTTTTAGCCCCTCAGTGTGACCAAAATTGCCATTTTTACAGAGTTTTGCTTACACAAAAGCTTCAATTTTGACCAATTTCAGGCACATAAATGACTTTAAACACACTTATTTTAGTTGAAAAAGACTTAATTCACATCCAACAGTGGTTTGGAGTCAAAAGATTAAATGTTAAAATTTCATCGATATGGACCATTTTGGGGACGTTCGACAGGTCCGGAGTCATCGTTTTTCATCAGAAAATGAATTTTTCGGACTGTACCAAAAATGATTCAAAATGTCAAATGGATCGTGCCTCATGTTGAATAACCACTTGTTAACCCCTCAGAGTGACCAAAATTGCCATTTTTACAGAGTTTTGCTTACACAAAAGCTTCAATTTTGACCAATTTCAGGCACATAAATGACTTTAAACACACTTATTTTAGTTGAAAAAGACTTAATTCACATTCAACAGTCGTTTGGAGTCAAAAGATTAAATGTTAAAATTTCATCGATATGGACCATTTTGGGGACGTTCGACAGGTCCGGAGTTATCGTTTTTCATCAGAAAATGAATTTTTCGGACTATACCAAAAATGATTCAAAATGTCAAATAGATCGTGCCTCATGTCGAATAACCACTTTTTAACCCCTCAGAGTGACCAAAATTGCCATTTTTACAGAGTTTTGCTTACTCAAAAGCTTCAATTTTGACCAATTTCAGGCACGTAAATGACTTTAAACACACTTATTTTAGTTGAAAAAGACTTAATTCACATCCAACAGTGGTTTGGAGTCAAAAGATTAAATGTTAAAATTTCATCGATATGGACCATTTTGGGGACGTTCGACAGGTCCAGAGTCATCGTTTTTCATCAGAAAATGAATTTTTCGGACTGTACCAAAAATGATTCAAAATGTCAAATGGATCGTGCCTCATGTTGAATAACCACTTTTTAACCCCTCAGAGTGACCAAAATTGCCATTTTTACAGAGTTTTGCTTACACAAAAGCTTCAATTTTGACCAATTTCAGGCACATAAATGACTTTAAACACACTTATTTTAGTTGAAAAAGACTTAATTCACATTCAACAGTCGTTTGGAGTCAAAAGATTAAATGTTAAAATTTCATCGATATGGACCATTTTGGGGACGTTCGACAGGTCCGGAGTCATCGTTTTTCATCAGAAAATGAATTTTTCGGAC
The DNA here is from genome assembly GCF_964263255.1 of Lissotriton vulgaris. Lineage (NCBI taxonomy): Eukaryota > Metazoa > Chordata > Amphibia > Caudata > Salamandridae > Lissotriton > Lissotriton vulgaris. Next base: position 5,936 of record NW_028240631.1, on the reverse strand, counting down.
TGTACATAAAATGATTCAAAATGTCAAATGGATCGTGCCTCATGTTGAATAACCACTTTTTAACCCCTCAGAGTGACCAAAATTGCCATTTTTACAGAGTTTTGCTTACACAAAAGCTTCAATTTTGACCAATTTCAGGCACATAAATGACTTTAAACACACTTATTTTAGTTGAAAAAGACTTAATTCACATCCAACAGTCGTTTGGAGTCAAAAGATTAAATGTTAAAATTTCATCGATATGGACCATTTTGGGGACGTTCGACAGGTCCGGAGTCATCGTTTTTCATCAGAAAATTGAATTCTTCGGACTATACCAAAAATGATTCAAAATGTGAAATAGATTGTGCCTCATGTTGAATAACCACTTTTTAACCCCTCAGAGTGACCAAAATTGCCATTTTTACAGAGTTTTGCTTACACAAAAGCTTCAATTTTGACCAATTTCAGGCACATAAATGACTTTAAACACACTTATTTTAGTTGAAAAAGACTTAATTCACATCCAACAGTCGTTTGGAGTCAAAAGATTAAATGTTAAAATTTCATCGATATGGACCATTTTGGGGACGTTCGACAGGTCCGGAGTTATCGTTTTTCATCAGAAAATGAATTTTTCGGACTATACCAAAAATGATTCAAAATGTCAAATAGATCGTGCCTCATGTCGAATAACCACTTTTTAACCCCTCAGAGTGACCAAAATTGCCATTTTTACAGAGTTTTGCTTACTCAAAAGCTTCAATTTTGACCAATTTCAGGCACGTAAATGACTTTAAACACACTTATTTTAGTTGAAAAAGACTTAATTCACATCCAACAGTGGTTTGGAGTCAAAAGATTAAATGTTAAAATTTCATCGATATGGACCATTTTGGGGACGTTCGACAGGTCCGGAGTCATCGTTTTTCATCAGAAAATGAATTTTTCGGACTGTACCAAAAATGATTCAAAATGTCAAATGGATCGTGCCTCATGTTGAATAACCACTTTTTAACCCCTCAGAGTGACCAAAATTGCCATTTTTACAGAGTTTTGCTTACACAAAAGCTTCAATTTTGACCAATTTCAGGCACATAAATGACTTTAAACACACTTATTTTAGTTGAAAAAGACTTAATTCACATTCAACAGTCGTTTGGAGTCAAAAGATTAAATGTTAAAATTTCATCGATATGGACCATTTTGGGGACGTTCGACAGTCCGGAGTCATCGTTTTTCATCAGAAAATGAATTTTTCGGACTGTACATAAAATGATTCAAAATGTCAAATGGATCTGCCTCATGTTGAATAACCACTTTTTAACCCCTCAGAGTGACCAAAATTGCCATTTTTACAGAGTTTTGCTTACACAAAAGCTTCAATTTTGACCAATTTCAGGCACATAAATGACTTTAAACACACTTATTTTAGTTGAAAAAGACTTAATTCACATCCAACAGTGGTTTGGAGTCAAAAGATTAAATGTTAAAATTTCATCGATATGGACCATTTTGGGGGACGTTCGACAGGTCCGGAGTCATCGTTTTTCATCAGAAAATGAATTTTTCGGACTTGTACCAAAAATGATTCAAATGTCAAATGGATCGTGCCTCATGTTGAATAACCACTTTTTAACCCCTCAGAGTGACCAAAATTGCCATTTTTACAGAGTTTTGCTTACACAAAAGCTTCAATTTTGACCAATTTCAGGCACATAAATGACTTTAAACACACTTATTTTAGTTGAAAAGACTTAATTCACATTCAACAGTCGTTTGGAGTCAAAAGATTAAATGTTAAAATTTCATCGATATGGACCATTTTGGGGACGTTCGACAGGTCCGGAGTCATCGTTTTTCATCAGAAAATGAATTTTTCGGACTGTACATAAAATGATTCAAAATGTCAAATGGATCGTGCCTCATGTTGAATAACCACTTTTTAACCCCTCAGAGTGACCAAAATTGCCATTTTTACAGAGTTTTGCTTACACAAAAGCTTCAATTTTGACCATTTCAGGCACATAAAATGACTTTAAACACACTTATTTTAGTTGAAAAAGACTTAATTCACATCCAACAGTCGTTTGGAGTCAAAAGATTAAATGTTAAAATTTCATCGATATGGACCATTTTGGGGACGTTCGACAGGTCCGGAGTCATCGTTTTTCATCAGAAAATGAATTTTTCGGACTATATCAAAAATGATTCAAAAATGCCAAAGTGATCGTGCCTCATGTTGAATAACGACTTTTTAACCCTCAGAGTGACCAAATTGCCATTTTTACAGAGTTTTGCTTACTCAAAAGCTTCAATTTTGACCAATTTCAGGCACATAAATGACTTTAAACACACTTATTTTAGTTGAAAAAGTCCTAATTCACATCCAACAGTCGTTTGAGTCAAAAGATTAAATGTTAAAATTTCATCGATATGGACCATTTTGGGGACGTTCGACAGGTCCGGAGTCATCGTTTTTCATCAGAAAATGAATTTTCGGACTATACCAAAAATGATTCAAAATGTCAAATAGATTGTGCCTCATGTTGAATAACCACTTTTTAACCCCTCAGAGTGACCAAAATTGCCATTTTTACAGAGTTTTGCTTACACAAAAGCTTCAATTTTGACCAATTTCAGGCACATAAATGACTTTAAACACACTTATTTTAGTTGAAAAAGACTTAATTCACATCCAACAGTCGTTTGGAGTCAAAAGATTAAATGTTAAAATTTCATCGATATGGACCATTTTGGGGACGTTCGACAGGTCCGGAGTCATCGTTTTTCATCAGAAAATTGAATTCTTCGGACTATACCAAAAATGATTCAAATGTGAAATAGATTGTGCCTCATGTGAATAACCACTTTTTAACCCCTCAGAGTGACCAAATTGCCATTTTTACAGAGTTTTGCTTACACAAAAGCTTCAATTTTGACCAATTTCAGGCACATAAATGACTTTAAAACACACTTATTTTAGTTGAAAAAGACTTAATTCACATCCAACAGTCGTTTGAGTCAAAAGATTAAATGTTAAAATTTCATCGATATGGACCATTTTGGGACGTTCGACAGGTCCGGAGTCATCGTTTTTCATCAGAAAATGAATTTTCGGACTATACCAAAAATGATTCAAAATGTCAAATAGATTGTGCCTCATGTTGAATAACCACTTTTTAACCCCTCAGTGTGACCAAAATTGCCATTTTTACAGAGTTTTGCTTACACAAAAGCTTCAATTTTTGGACCAATTTCAGGCACATAAATGACTTTAAACACACTTATTTTAGTTGAAAAAGTCATAATTCACATCCAACAGTCGTTTGGAGTCAAAAGATTAAATGTTAAAATTTCATCGATATGGACCATTTTGGGGACGTTCGACAGGTCCGGATTCATCGTTTTTCATCAGAAAATGAATTTTTCGGACTTTATCAAAAATGATTCAAAATGCCAAAGTGATCGTGCCTCATGTTGAATAACAACTTTTTAACCCCTCAGAGTGACCAAAATTGCCATTTTTACAGAGTTTTGCTTACACAAAAGCTTCAATTTTGACCAATTTCAGGCACATAAATGACTTTAAACACACTTATTTTAGTTGAAAAAGTCATAATTCACATCCAACAGTCGTTTGGAGTCAAAAGATTAAATGTTAAAATTTCAACGATATGGACCATTTTGGGGACGTTCGACAGGTCCGGAGTCATCGTTTTTCATCAGAAAATGAATTTTTCGGACTATACCAAAAATGATTCAAAATGTCAAATGGATCGTGCCTCATGTTGAATAACCACTTTTTAACCCCTCAGAGAGACCAAAATTGCCATTTTTACAGAGTTTTGCTTACACAAAAGCTTCAATTTTGACCAATTTCAGGCACATAAATGACTTTAAACACACTTATTTTAGTTGAAAAAGACTTAATTCACATCCAACAGTCGTTTGGAGTCAAAAGATTAAATGTTAAAATTTCATCGATATGGACCATTTTGGGGACGTTCGACAGGTCCGGAGTCATCGTTTTTCATCAGAAAATGAATTTTTTGGACTATATCAAAAATGATTCAAAATGCCAAAGTGATGGTGCCTCATGTTGAATAACCACTTTTAGCCCCTCAGTGTGACCAAAATTGCCATTTTTACAGAATTTTGCTTACACAAAAGCTTCAATTTTGACCAATTTCAGGCACATAAATGACTTTAAACACACTTATTTTAGTTGAAAAAGACTTAATTCACATCCAACAGTCGTTTGGAGTCAAAAGATTAAATGTTAAAATTTCATCGATATGGACCATTTGGGGACGTTCGACATGTCCGGATTCATCGTTTTTCATCAGAAAATGAATTTTTCCGACTTTATCAAAAATGATTCAAAATGTCAAATGGATCGTGCCTCATGTTGAATAACCACTTGTTAACCCCTCAGAGTGACCAAAATTGCCATTTTTACAGAGTTTTGCTTACTCAAAAGCTTCAATTTTGACCAATTTCAGGCACGTAAATGACTTTAAACACACTTATTTTAGTTGAAAAAGACTTAATTCACATCCAACAGTGGTTTGGAGTCAAAAGATTAAAATGTTAAAATTTCATCGATATGGACCATTTTGGGGACGTTCGACAGGTCCGGATTCATCGTTTTTCATCAGAAAATGAATTTTTCGGACTTTATCAAAAATGATTCAAAATGCCAAAGTGATCGTGCCTCATGTTGAATAACAACTTTTTAACCCCTCAGAGTGACCAAAATTGCCATTTTTACAGAGTTTTGCTTACACAAAAGCTTCAATTTTGACCAATTTCAGGCACATAAAATGACTTTAAACACACTTATTTTAGTTGAAAAAGTCATAATTCACATCCAACAGTCGTTTGGAGTCAAAAGATTAAATGTTAAAATTTCAACGATATGGACCATTTTGGGGACGTTCGACAGGTCCGGAGTCATCGTTTTTCATCAGAAAATGAATTTTTCGGACTATACCAAAAATGATTCAAAATGTCAAATGGATCGTGCCTCATGTTGAATAACCACTTTTTAACCCCTCAGAGAGACCAAAATTGCCATTTTTACAGAGTTTTGCTTACACAAAAGCTTCAATTTTGACCAATTTCAGGCACGTAAATGACTTTAAACACACTTATATTAGTTGAAAAAGACTTAATTCACATCCAACAGTGGTTTGGAGTCAAAAGATTAAATGTTAAAATTTCATCGATATGGACCATTTGGGACGTTCGACAGGTCCGGAGACTTAATTCACATCCAACAGTCGTTTGGAGTCAAAAAGATTAAATGTTAAAATTTCATCGATATGGACCATTTTGGGGACGTTCGACAGGTCCGGAGTCATCGTTTTTTCATCAGAAAATGAATTTTTCGGACTATATCAAAAATGATTCAAATTGCCAAAGTGATCGTGCCTCATGTTGAATAACCACTTTTTAGCCCTCAGTGTGACCAAAATTGCCATTTTTACAGAGTTTTGCTTACACAAAAGCTTCAATTTTGACCAATTTCAGGCACATAAATGACTTTAAACACACTTATTTTAGTTGAAAAAGTCATAATTCACATCCAACAGTTGTTTGGAGTCAAAAGATTAAAATGTTAAAATTTCATCGATATGGACCATTTTGGGGACGTTCGACAGGTCCGGAGTCATCGTTTTTCATCAGAAATGAATTTTCGGACTGTACCAAAAATGATTCAAAATGTCAAATGGATCGTGCCTCATGTTGAATAACCACTTGTTAACCCCTCAGAGTGACCAAAATTGCCATTTTTACAGAGTTTTGCTTACACAAAAGCTTCAATTTTGACCAATTTCAGGCACATAAATGACTTTAAACACACTTATTTTAGTTGAAAAAGACTTAATTCACATTCAACAGTCGTTTGGAGTCAAAAGATTAAATGTTAAAATTTCATCGATATGGACCAT